>NC_137456.1:139794651-140423206 GCF_964235325.1 Thermobia domestica | reverse complement strand
CACAATATCCACTCAAACGGTCCGCAATCGCCTTCGAGAAGGTGGTCTCTACGCACGTAGGCCTATGGTGTGTGTCCCATTAACTGCACGACCCCGTGTTGATCGAAGAGCGAAGGTAAAGGAACATCGTGGGTTGGGACGCAATGAATGGGGCAATGTTTTGTTCTCTGACGAATCTCGATTCAGTGTGGAGCCTGATAATCAACGTGTTTTCATCTGGAGAGATTGTGGAACACGACAGAATCCCATGTTTGTGCGAGAAAGATCCCAGTATCATGGTGGTGGACTGATGGTGTGGGCAGGAATCAGCATTGGTGAGCGTACTGAGCTCCACATCATCCGAAATGGCTCTTTGACGGCTCTCAGATATAGGGATGAGATTATGAAAACTCTTGCTCTTCCCTATGCTGGTGCCATTGGTGATTCGTTCCTTTTCATGGATGACAATACTCATCCTCACAGAGCTCGGTTAGTGGATGAGATGCTGGATGCTGAGGGTATCGCTCGGATGAAGTGGCTAGCATGCTCTCCGGATCTCATTCCAATTGAGCATGTCTGGAATATGCATGGCAACGAATTGCCGCTAGGCCAGTAAATCCATTAACCATTCCAGAGCTGGAAGTCGCTCTTCTGGATGAGTGGCACAACATTCCCCAAGAACTCATCGATAATCTGATTGAATCCATGCCACGCAGGTGCGAGGCTCTGTTGGTTATTCGAAGTGATCATATGACATATTAAGGAACAATCAGTGTTGTTGCCTTGCCTGTTTGTGAGCAGTTCGAGAGGTACACACATAACCGTCTTGTGTCATGAGCCATGTGAACAAGGTTTTCCGTGCCCCAACACCAGTATGTGCCCCATTTTTCTAGTGTATCTTAAAGCATTCCTTTTTGTAAGATATATATGAGTCAAACACAAGCTTATTCATACACTATCTTAAGGTCTTGTGTGATGTTTCAGCTGAACCCCTAATTTTTTTGAGAATTATATACAGTATAGTGGCGGATCCAGGATATGATCAAGGGAGGGGCTAAACCATAGTTTGCAGTTTTATCCAGTGTAAAGCAGGATTGAAGCCCATTTTATGCAGTGTATACTTGAGTGTGAAGAGAGGGGGGCGATAGCCCCCTTGGATCCGCCTCTGTGTGTATATATGTATATATATCTACCTATATATACATACATGTATATATAGGTATATATATCTACCTATATATACATACATACATGACCTATATATACATACAGTGTTATTTAGAGTACAAGCAGGTTCTTCAGAAACATTAAATGTAAGTAGCCTTACGTACGGTATTGTAATTACTGTATGTACTGAATAACCACTGTATCGATAGAAGAACATACCGTACAGTATATGTAAGCCTAAATGGCATTTTCTTGGTCATTTTCGAAAATCCGAACAATTTGAAAATCCGAACTACCTGTGGTCCCAATTAGTTCGAATTTTCGACTTCCCACTGTATATGTTGCAGACATGTTACAGCAAGTAAGATTACTAGCATCAGGCCAACAAATAGTTTTTAAACTATATTTTCCTGTTTTTGCCAATATTTCCGAACAAATGATTTCTTTCTAATGGTTTCAAAATTTCCGGAATTTTACATACAACAATGAAGATATCTCTATGAAATATGTTTGATTTAACATATTAACTAAAATGATTCTGTGATTAGCAAAAATGATGATTCTGATAATACTAAAATTTTCCGTTTTTTCCCCAGCTCGGGAAAACCGTAAAAAACTGTTTTTTTACCCAAAATTTCTGTTTTTTTCACAGACCTTTACAACACTAGTCTGAACACACGGTGCACCGAACACTCCTACCGATGGCGAATGTTAACACCACGACATCGGCAACTACAACTGAAATGAATACGTTACCATCGCCACTAGAGCTTGGCACAATGGCAGAGCGTTGCATTATCTGATGAATCCCGATATCATCTTCATCATGACGATGTGAGGGTGCGAATCCGTCGTGTTCCAAGGGAACAGCTCCTTGACATCTGTACTGGGGGGCGGAGACAAACTGGCTGCGGCTTAATTATTATCTGGGGAACATTCAGGTGAGCATCCATGTGTCTATTGGAGCTCGAGGAAGGCACCATGACGACCGAGGCGTCACACGCTGCTTGCAGACTACGTACATTCCTTCATGACGGCCATGTTTCTCATCGGTAGTGGCATTTTTCGACAAGATAATGCACCATGTCACAAGGCCAGGAGTGTGATGGAGTGGTTCGAGGAACACAGGAGCGAGTTCCAAGTGCAAACTCTCCGGATCTGAACCCAATCGATCACATCTGGGATGTGATTGAACGTGACCTGAGGGCGCATCACACCCTCCCCGGAATTTACGGGAATTAGATGACCTGTGTGTGCATATGTGGTGCCAACTCTCTCCAGCGACCCACCGAGGAACATTGCGACCACGCCAAGACGCGTTGCCGTTGTTATTCGTGCCAAAAGGTGGACATACTAACAATTAGGTAGGTAGTCATAATGGTCTGGCTGATGTGTGTGTATATTTTAACTCATATATTTTGTCTCGACTCGAATTTCGAGACGTCTCGACTCGAATTCGAGTCGAGTCGAGACAGAGACTGTCGAGTCGAGACACGAGTCGAGACGGCAACATATTTTCGAGTCGAGACACGAGTCGAGACAACGTTTTCTCGAGTCGAGTCGAGACAGGCTTAAATCTCGACTCGACTCGACTCGAATGCATCCCTATTTCAAACAATAAACGAATTATCAAAATTGGTGCACTTTTGTCAAAGTTATGAGTGAACATACGAGGGTCGTTCCGAAAGTAATACCTCTTTTTTTTTAAATGGAAACTAATGGAGATAAAAATATCAACAGCACAGCTAAACAGAACAATATTTCAGCTACAGACTGTCATTTTCCCACATAGTTCCCACCATTTGTTATGCACTTTTGTCAACGATTAATCACAGCCAGAATGCCGCGCATGTAAAAATCGGGATTTTAGATTCGGCAGTCTTTTGCATTCCGGCTCCTAGTGATGACACCACGTCTCATCCCCAGTGACGATGTTATCCAGAAAATTTTCACGTTCAGCTACATATTGGTCCAGCAGATCTCGACAAATTTCCATTCGCTGAGATTTGTGATTTTCTGTAAGCATCCGCGGCACCCATCTCGCACAGACCTTGCGATAACCAAGATGTTCTAGTATTTTTTCCAAGGCATTACAGTCGACATTTAGCTTTGTACTCAATTCTCTGGTCGTTATCCGGCGATCAACAAGGATGAGTTGACCAAGGCGCTCTTCATGACAGTTGTGCAGGGTCCACCGGGCCGTGGCTTGTCATGACAACCCTTTTCACCAACTTGAAAATGTCGTACCCATCGCCTCACATTGCTCACGTTCATTGTATCGTCTCCATAAACCTTTACCAAGCGTCGATAGATTTCAATCGGCGCACTTCCTTCAGCAATGATGAATTTAATCACACATCGTTGTTTTATACGTACGTCCATATCAGGCTTTATTTTGGAACACTCCTATTCTGGCGCCAACTACCGCAAAACAAAGGAACCAGCAGCAAATAAAAGAGGAAGATTCAAACATTGGCACTGCACAAAAAGACATCTGGCACAGACATACAAAGTCAACATACAAAAATAGGAAGCATTAATTTCGGACATTAAAAAAAAGGAAGAATGCTAGCCACTATATCAGCGGGGAGAACTTTGGCGAATGGAGATTTCTGAACACTGAATATACACATTCACAAAATTCGTGGGAGATTTTTACTACTTTTACATGGTTTATTTTAAGCATTGGATATAGAGCCAAAAATCTTGGTATAATGAGTCTTCTTAACTTGTGTCCCCCTTTGTTATGCTAAATGGCTAACACGTGTGATTTCTATGTGCGTAGTCCCAAGTTCGATCCGCGATGACGAAACTTGTCTCAGACAGAAGCCTGAGTAGTAGAATCCTTAATTGCCATTTAGGCAGCAGGTATCATATACATTAACTGTGTTCAAAAGGAACTTTAGGAACCAATTAATAAATCAATCGAAACAAATTATCCACCTAAATGTAATTAAGGTTGCCTATGGAACGGGATGAGGCATTACTTTCATTCCGTTTTTAAGGAACCATATAGCCTTAACTCTTTGGTTGTAAGTAGCCCTTTCAACACAGAGGAACCAGAGGTACGGGAGAGTAGGGCTATAAAAGGAGACAAAAGAGCGAAATATTAATATGATAATAAGTATAATGGAGATTTTAGAAAAATCGTTGAAGAATAAAAGCTAAAAAGCCGGAAGTAAACATAGGCAAAGAAAAATTATTGAATTTAAATTTCTAGTTTAATTCCGACGATTATGTGCCTTTACGCTAAGGAAACGGAGGAATGATGAAAGATTATGACGTAATTGGCGGAATGAGAAGGTAGGAGGAAACTCAAGAAAACTCACTAACACGATGTTATCCACCATAAATACATATGGCCTTGTATCGAACCAGGGGGTTCTCTCACCAGAGATGAGAACTCTACCAGTGAGTCATAATTCCTCTTTATGAGCAAATATAATGTAATATGGAATAATGTAATATTTTGCTAAATTTATCTTTTTATTTTGTTTTGTTTCTTTTTCTTTTCTTTTTCTTTTTTTTTAGCGTTCATTAAATTCTTTTCTCGCTTCATGACTCAATAGCGACGATACCTTACATTTTTATTTCTCATTTTAGTTTCATCCGCCGCCCCTTCCTCTTTCCTGCATTCTTCTTTGGCATTAAACATTCCCCTTAATTCCTTTAGCCTGTTGTTCAATGAAATGGAAACCAATTTATCCGGTCGCTTTCATGGGCGATTCTTAAAACATGCACCAGAAAATTTGTTTGGCGTCATGAAGGTAGCTAGCTTAAGCTGTTCTTAGCACGGAGGTGATTTAGGAAAAAAAAAAAATAATAAAACGAAAAAAAAGGAAAACCCTCCAAAAAAGAAGCATTGAAAAATAAAGTAACAAAAGGGTTTATACGTAAAATGCTTTCATGCCTGACAGAAAAGTTGACTAATTTATGCTCTTCTTGTTCGGATGAGCGCTTGTGCAAATGTAGCAAAACGAATGGAACAAACCAAGTAGTAGTAACAATCTTCCTATATTAGAAGGTCAAGTGCAAAATGAGCTCTTATCCATTTTCGCAAGATTAAAAGAGATCTCCGTGCAAAATAGGAACAAATTAGTATATGAAACGTAAAATACAGTAGGATAAAATGAGTTCAGTATATAACAGTGCTATTAGCTATTATTTCTTTTTTTTAAAAGAAAGTTTCTTGTTTATTTTTAGTCTAATGTTTCTTTTCAGCACGGAAGCAAAATGAGACGTTGATTGATTGATTGACTGGTTTAACTCCGCTTTAGAACATGAAGGAAAGACTTACTTGGTTTTAAAATGAGATCCGAAGCAAATGTTTTGAGGTCTAGGTTTCGATTCCAACAGTGGGGCTACTTGAATACAAAGCAATAGGGTATACTCATGACACCAAGTCAATATATAATTTTCGTGTTGCAATTCGAGACGAAACAGAGTTCTTCCAATAATGACATGTATATATTTTCCGAGACGAGACATCACTTTCACGACAACTTTTTGAGACGAGACAGTGTTCTTTCAATAGTAACATATACATATTTTCCGAGACGAGATATAGCTTTCACCACAACTTTCGTAGACAAGACATAACTTTCACGACAACTTTTCGGGATAAGACTGAGTTCTTTCAATAATAACACCTATACATTTTCTGAGACGAGACTTCACCCTCAGAACAACTTTTCGAGACGAGACAGAGTTCTTTCAATAATAATATGTATATATTTTCCGAGACAAGACATCGCTTTTACGACAACTTTTCGAGACGAGGACGAGTTCTTTCAATAATAACATGTAGGCCTATATATTTTCCGAGACGAGACTCCATTTTCACGACAACTTTTCGAGACGACACGGTTACAATTCTTGCTCCGCAGGAAACCATATAAATTAGAATAATGACTCAAATCCTACCTAAACCTTTTCAAACGTGACTCTTTTTAATCATTATAAGGTATTTCTATATAACAGGAAGTTGAAAGGGCTGTAAATAACACAAGTTACCCTATTGTCAGCGCCATCTAGTGTCGAACTAGGGCACCAGATGTCCTCAATTGAAATATTTCGTTATAAGAATGAAGTTCATTGTGGATCACTAGGTGTTCCCAGTGTTATGCAAAACGCTGCTTAAATAGTGTGGCGTTGCCAGATAGTATCGAGTGTTTACTGATGCCAGATAATAAAGGAAGTAATCATATGGAATTCTGCTTGGATACTTACTAGAGAAATTAGTTTTGGACCCTTTCCGCAATTCCGCTTTTCGAACTGCAACGCTAGAATCCCGGATTATTTTTTTATTAACTACTACAATAAACGTACAAAAATTTGGCAACAACGCGTTATGGCGCTCTGCGTAAGTTTCGTCTCAAAATCTATTTCCTTAAAAGTAAATTAATATTTAAATATAATATGAAACATAACACGAAAAACTGTCAAACAATATATCTATTTCGTAATAAGATCGTTACTTTAAAATATTTTACACATACAAATGAACATTTCGTAAAACTGAGCACTTGTAAGATCTTACAGCAAGTGCCATCTTGTGTGCTCATTGTAAAACGAATCAAATATTTCCTTTTATTTGTTACATTTTTCGATAGCAGGAGACACAATCAAATGAATCAGTGTCTTGTGCTGTAGCTGAGACATTACTCTATCTTGCAGTACAATATTTATAATATGTAACGTTTCATTGAGCAGTAGTTAAGGCAATTAGTTAAAATATGTACTGACTTAAGGGTGGTGATCCACCTTAACACTATAAACTATATGTCCATTGGAATAGGCGTAGAAATTAAAAAGGTTAAGCAGAAAATGCTATCTTATATGGTCAAGGTGTTGAAAATAGACGTTAAACTCCAATGAACCGTCTAGCACTCTAGTTTTTTCTTTAGACTTAGTGCTTCCATCGTAAATCAAACCCTGACTCACAAGCATATACAGAATACAACATGAGACATAGATCTACAGAATAATCACATGAAATTCCACAAGAAATCGAAGCTGTATCTCCCTACCAAAGGCGAGAGTTCAAACTAAAAGTGTGTCTAGTCTTCTTCGGCTTTATTTTGAAACAATAAGAACTTAATTCATATTTCCGTCAATTAGTTTACATCTATGATCTATGACTTAAGAGTTTAATTTTGAAATCAAACTTTCATGCAAGTGCCAAATTTGCATATTAAAATCTGGTTTGGTTTTAGCAAGATATTTTTTTCCGCAGCAAATTAATAAACGATAGAGTGATATGAATTCAAATAAAACATACCATGACTTACATTATGAAGAAGCGTAATTGCCTAAATTAAGATTTTTTTAGATACTTATCATCTATTAATCGTGGATCCACTAATAAGAAATTTAATAGTTTCTCAGGTATTAACACACTTTTATTAAAGAAATTCTTCAGTTGTTATGGCATTATTTTATGTATATGAGTCTCTCCTGTTGAAAACAAACTGTGACTTATATTCATTCATCAGCTAAGGTATAATAAATGTGTAAGAATAGTAAGAGTGTAATTGTAAACCTACGAGGTTGGTGTTCGCAGCGAACATGGGACTCCAAAATGGTTGATTGATTTGAAGTTTAACATTTTTATTCAAGAATCTAGGCTATAAATAAGTGAACGTACAGTTTAACATGGACCCCAATAAAATCTTCTCCCACTGTGTATCAAACTTTGGTTTCCCATGTCTAAGATGCATGTGCCAATTGCATAACCACGAAAGAGATCCCCAATCATCTTAATTGCCTGAGATTGAAATGATTCCAGAGTAACACCTTAAAAATATATTTTCCAGGATAAATTTTGCGAAGAAAAAAAAAGACAAAACTGAATTTTCATGAAACATAATTATCTATTTCTATGAGGCTTGTGAGTCAGTTACCTGGAGTTGAAAGTAATCACAGGCAAAGGGTTCACCCATTTTTTTTTTAAAGGAAATAACTTTCTTAAAAGCTAGTCAACGATCATGAAATATGAACACCGTTTTCTTTTATGCTTCCCAATACAATTCCTGAGGTTTTCAGCTCAGGATCAAAGAGGTGAATTCATCCCGAAGTTTATAGAAGTGTCTGGGAATAACCAGTTGTATTATTTGAATTTTTAGAGCGCAATTGTCCCTCTCTGAGATATATCTTTTATATATATGCACTTTAATCAACAATATAAGCCAGCAATAGCTATATTAATGAAAATCTACTTACAATACAAGTAAAATCTGAAATGACTCTATTACGGATAACTTCGATTACATATTTCAGATTTCTACTGATATTTTGAAACGTGATGTATGTTTCTTTTCGGGCTTTGTCTACTCCTATTGGTTGAGGCTGAAAGTGATCAACAATAAGATGGTAAAATCCTGCATCCTGCTCCTTTCAATTGTAGACGTCATCATTATTTTACACCAGTTTAACAGTTTAATATGGATGCTGACAACAGATAATTTCAACAGTCCGGTGCACTCTTGCTTCAGAAAGATCAATTTGCCTTGTGTTTTCTAAATTGTTCATTGCAGAATAACGTTCCTTGGTTCCTTTCTGTTCTGCCTAATGACTCTCCAGTACTTTAGGTCTATAGCACATTTTTTCATTTTCCTGTTCTGCCTAATATTAGCAGAAAAGGAATATTTAGATCTGAAGGAAAGTTAATAGTAATTATTTTTCTCACAATTGCAGTTATTTTCCAAACTCCTTGATTTTCTTATATAAATTCTTATGTCATATCCAGCAAGTTCGATTGCATTTTAAATTGGGAGTGGTAGAATTTTCCTTTTTCCATTGGCTAGAAACTCTGATTAGTTAGATTTTTAATTTCTGTAAAAAAAAAAAAAAAAAAAAAAAAAAGGTGGTAGTATGTTATTATCTTGGAGCATGGTCTATTCTCCAATCGGTGTACTTGATTTGAAGTAAGATATACAAACATATGTCATTATGTCATTATTGAACCGCGAATTAGTGAAAAAGATTTGAAGCTCTAGTAGTTAATGTAAAAAAGCTGATTGATTGTTTCATATTGTTGTAGAAGTTAGACTTACTTGCTCTACTGCAATAAACACAATGTTTAATCGAGGTAATGTCCGAAATCCGAAACTACTCAACCAATTTTGACAATTTATTTACCATTATCTTACCAATATATCCAGTATATATAAATTCATTGAAACCTGCAAAAAAGCACAGTATATTCGTTCAAACTAATCAAGCAGTAGTGTCACGTGTACACCACGTGAAGAAGTTTTGTTTTTATGGTGTGATATTCTTCTATTATTGTTAAAACCGAGGTGCTAGTATATTAATACCACTTCCGGTTCTAGTAGAGATATTAAAGTGGAGACAGAATATATTCTTGGGACTCTCAATTGATATTGCAGAAAACTTCTTCTAGCTGTCAGGTACTGTTTTCACTCTATAATGATTAATGTTAAAACCGGAAGTAGTTGATTTCTTTTACTTCTGGTTTTGGTAAAAAGATTGGAGTGGAAATGTAATATATTCTTATAACGCTCAAAAAATTGCAGAAAACCGCTTCTCGCTAGCTATTATCGTTTGCATTCTACAGCGATCAACGGTAAACCGGAAATGATTAATTTCTACCACATTCGGATTGAACAGCGAGCTAAAAGATCATACTATAAGGCTTGAACACTGCACAACTGTACTGAGTTATATGCAACACCTTACTCACCTTACTGTACTTATACTAAAAATTGTTTAGGCGGAGAGCAGAGATTGGTAGATTAACCATACAATCAGAGAATGTTTGTCCGTGATTCATTATGTAATGTGAAATGTAATCAGTTAGGTTCTATTATCCAGAATTATATTATTATTATTCTCAACATTTAAACTTTTGTTTGTGGAAACATTGACTGAATTGCAGTAATATTAAAAGTTTTTTCTTTTAACGAAAAAAAATACAAATTGTTCTATTATTCTTTTGTATAAATTTTTCACCTCGGAGAGAGTACATTCATGTCTTCGCGGAGATAGATATATGTCCTCAACTAGGCTATGTTATTGATTAGCTGGATGCTCGCAACTAGGAAAATCAAGTTCCCTCCAAAAATTCTCGGACCTTTGAGCCTCTGAAGTACTATTATTGTTGCAAATTATCGCATTTTATTAAAAATATTTTTTCCTATATAGAGCTGATAGGAGAAAATTTATGAAAACATACAGGTATGCTTGGTATATACTACCTTGCGCGGGATAGTTGAATAATAAAAGACCGGAAATCGTATCTAGTATATGATGCAAGTCTTCAGGAAGCAGAAATCCATTAACTGTCTTCACTGTGTTGGGCTTTAAAAAATATGTTCAGTATGACAAGAAAACCAAATGAAGTAACTTCCTAATCAGCCAATTAAATTGAGTAAATTTTAATAATGGTAACATAGAGTACAACAGCTATGTACTATATTTCTCGGTAGAAATTCTATGAACATTATGTACTACCTAAGGATAAATTAGGATAAAATAGAATATTATTTAATGTTTCATTGTAGCAGGTTGAGACTGTCGTTTAAAGTTTGCAATATTTTAGTTACATTACTACATTACATCTATATTGTCTTCTGAACTATTAACATTTTTTTTAATTAGCGTGTGATTAAGTAGTGTAGCTATTATATTCCCAAGTTCCTAAAATAATATTGGAAGTACAATTGTACCGTGTCCTGCGAAAACGAACTAAGGGCCACTTTCTTACTTTTGAGAAAATTACATGTAAAGGTTGATGTCCAGCATTAATGTAGCCCTAATCAAAAGTGAAATTATGTCTCTTTTTTGGGGGGGGAATTTGTTGGTTTTCCTCTCTTTTCGATTGTACAAAACATTCTAATGCTTATCAGGAACCAATCGTGGCATTTACGTGGATTTTCAAAGTTTGGCGCTTAGTTCACTTTTGCAAGCACGGTACAATTAAATAATGCTGTTGGTAGATATAAACATTTCAGATTAAGGAACATTACAAGTAGTATGGCGTGCTTTATTTTTTTAAAAAAATAAACTATATTATTTAATCTACTGTACTGTCGAACGCATATTTTCTATATTCATGACCTTACTCTTTTATAATTTCTTTTCATACATTTGTTAAAGTAATTTCTATTTTAAACTGGAAATTACTACTAAACACAAGGACTAAAGCTTTGTATACAGCCAACAAACATAGGTGAATTTCTAAGGGGCCCGTAAACATTGCGTAAATATACTCGTAGTAAACTAAGTGTGGTCCACGATTGCTAATTTAATTTCAGAAGCACTGAAATGATAAACGAAATTCAAGGAGCCCGTAAAAGCAACTGCAAGTGTCTAGAAAATAATTTTCATTAAATTATTCTAAAATCTAAATATCCCTTATTACGAAGATTAGGCAGCAGAGGAATTTCTATTCTGTCTAAAGGTAAGATAAGATCATAAATATGCTACAAAGTATTGAAGAATCATTAGGCAGAATAGGAATTTGTTTCTTTTCAGTACTGAGTTACAGGAATTTGTTTTAAAGTGTGATTTTAAAAGGAGTTATACCTACCCTTGAGACGGATAGAGAATTTTCGAGACGAGACAGAACCCTTCCCATGGAGAGACACATTCTGAGTCGAGACATTATTTTTACGACATATTTTCGAGACGAGATAATCTCAACTTTTATCTCGTACGCAACACCAGTGGGGGCCGAGCCACTACACAGACAAATATCCACATTGAGAATCGAACGCGGAACTACGCACATACGTAGGAAGCACGTCTGTTAGCCATTCGACTACTAGGACGCATTCCAAAAACTAGTATGAATGTTATAATATCTTCTAAAAATTAGTTCCTAGAACGGACAGGAAAATGTCTTCTTCCCTATTTTCATATTAATTGATTTGGGTTTGCATTGCTATTATTACTATAACATTCAATTACTATTCACTTTCAAACGTACTAAACAATTATGGCTCAACTTAAGTTTGAAGCTATTTCCATGCAAAACTTCTATATCAGGCTTAATAAACATTAGTTTAATGAATATGCATAGGGCTAAGTTATAGTGTAAACCTTATTTTTAATAATTACGTGTATCATTTCACTTACGGAATTAAAATCCAAAGTATTACTATCATATTCTCTATGCACGCTTGCAATAAAATAATACAACTTAAAACCTTTTATAGCATGATTAAAATCATACTCGGGATATTTTATGAAACACTCCCACAGCCTTCCAGAAAATATCTCGAATTCAATTGTGTACACCATAATAACACTTCTACTTGTTTCTTTTCTCGATGCGAATTCATTTTGTCAAACAGTAATTCTCCTTTCTTCCCATTCCGCCGTCATTTGACCCCAAGGGACCAAAAAACCTTATACTAGAGTCAAGTGCTGCTAAGTGGAAAAATTCATAACTAGCCTACTATGGAGATAGACTGCTGATAATTGTCATCAGTCTTTCTTCCAGACATACTTCTTTTTTTGAGGGGGGGGATCACTACCACCCGGAGCTCTGAGAGTGCCCTCCCCCCGGAGAAGCCCAAAATAATACGTCTGTAATATAATAATAAATAGAATAGTACCAACAGCAAGGGTAAAAGTGAATCTGAATAGGTAGGGAGATGCATGACGTCACGCTGCCCTCGTACCTATCTCTACCCATTGTATTTTTTAAATAAGCGGGGTGACGCTGTAGATATTTTTCGGAACTGGGATACGACGTCCCCCGCCTTTTCCCTCACTTTTAACCCTGACCAGCAGTGTTCCCTCTTCCGGAACATTATTTCTGAAAGAACGATTGGTTGTCATGTGACTATAACCATTTGTAAACAAACACAAAAATACGAGGGATGCATGTATAAATATGATTTTCCATGAATCTCCTACCATATGTTTAATGTTACTGGATGTAGTTGCTGCGTTCATGCAACTACAACAGCTACAAACGTAAACTGTTTTCTTATATATATATATATATATATATATATATATATATATATATATATATATATATATATATATATATGCATGCATGTATATATATATATGTATATGTATATGTATTGCTTTGCATATACGAAAGTATGTACTTACTAATGTCGGAGTAATGCTATTTCTTCAAGGGAAAAGAAAGCAACATAATTTTGATTTATTAATTTTTTAAAAAAGATGTGTAGAACATTAACACCAAATGTAGTTAAATAACTGTGCGTAATGTGAAGAAAAGTCATGTTGTGACTAGAATTCTAATCTATAATGACATAGAAAGTAGGCTCATAAAACTCCACATAGTAACCAATTAAAAAAATATTATTATTATTATTAATTTTATTACTGTTTGTCGTCGTTGAATTCTACTTATTTACATGACCATGAATGTATTTTATTGATTACTGAACATGTCCATTATTTATACAAAAAGAAAATTGTTATTCTGTGCAAAACAAGTGTACTTTAGTGTAATAGAGAAAAAAAAATTGATAATCATTCAGTACTTATTTTAGATAAGTTCATTATATTTTCACATTCTGAAATGAACAAAAATAACTCATGAAAACATGGCTATATAACAGACATGAAGATACATGCATATTCGTGTATAATGACTAGGAAACTTTATTTTTGCTGGTTGTGAGAGACATACATGCATTTTATACGTTCATACACACAACTTTTAACGTTCCACTTAATGGTTGGCGTTTCGTTAATTTCTTTCTTTCTTCTTCTTCATTTTTGTTTCTCACACGAGCTTTTCTGCTCCGTCGCCGCGCCGTCCGCCATGTTGGAAGGACATGCGTCTATAAAATATTTATAGCATAGCACACAGCAGCCATTGTTTGCGTGCTATGTCTGTGTTTTAATTCGTGCATGGCTTTTTCCGTTTTGTTGTGTGTGTGTGAGATGCCCATTTGTCGTTAAGCTATGCCCAATGAGCAACTCTGTTGAGCAACGAACATTATTGTTCAACCAACCTTTGTTCCTTTTTACCAGTGGTACCAACTCATGAACGTTACCAACTCACTGAAAAATATGGACTTTTATTACTATTAAGCCTATATTCTTGGTTGTATTTTTCCTTTATTAATTATTTACTCTTGTTATTAGATAAAAAAATATCATGCGTCAATTTAATAATATAATGCTTGTTATAAATATAAACAATTCGAATACGACTTATTTTTATTTTATTGAGTAAAGTTCAAACATCAGCTCACTCTTGGGTGAATGGTTAATCTTCTCGCTTTTGGTCTGAAAGATCTGGGTCCAATTTCCAGTAAGACTACATCTGAGGCGTTCTCAGTAGTCGGCGTTGCACCGGTCGATCATCCAGGAAAGTCATCCCTAACAAGAAGTGCGATTGGGACACTCGGTCGAAAAAGTGTAAAAGCTTTTTCAGACTAGCCATCCTGAGTGTGTTTTTCTTGGGTGTTCGTCATTCACATCAGGCAAATGCCGGGATGGTACCTAAGAAGTGGTCCCAGGCCACTTCCTTCCCAAATTCTTTCTTCCTTCCTTTTCTTCGGCTAGTGTGATAGCCAAGGGACATTGCCTCTCGTACCTGACGGGTTAACATGGCCACAGATGTCGAAAGCCCAGAAATCTAAATCCTAATCCTAACAAGAAGTTAATGAGATACCGGAATAGGTGGTAGTCAGTGGGAGAGATGTAGGGATGGAATGTAGAGAGAAAGGTGGTTGAGAAATGGTTCCCTACAGCAACTCATGGAGAGTTTTCAATGTTCTTTGAAACACAAATGTCGTGCTATATTAAGTACACCATATCTTTTGACCATTGCTGGATACTTGCAGACAAGTTTGCGATGCATAGTATGGAGTTCTGCACTATAACGTTCTGTTTGATGTGTGGTGAGAAATGATTTCATGCAGCAATTCATGGAGAGCTTTCAATGTTCTTTGCGCGACAAATGTCATGCTATATTAAATACACCATGTCTGTTGACCATTGCTGGATACTTGTGGACAAGTTTGAGGCGCATGGTATGGAGTTCAGCACTATAACCATCTGTATTGATGTTTTCTTTCTCTCCTCTGAGAAAAACATGACGGATCATTTCCACCATAGACCACCATATCAGCAACAACAGGTTCTGTGGGTGAAGAAGTACTTGATGCTCTCACACTAGGAATCAAACACAGAACCTCGTGCACCAAAGGAATATGAGCTAGTTACTAGATCAGCTAGGAGAGCTGTAGAACTTCGCATTCTACCTAAATGAGCAAGAACGTCTAAGAATACTGAAGACAAGACAGTGAACGTCTATGTTACTGCGTCTAGGATATGAACTGAATGTAAAATAGTATATCGCATGTCTATTTCATATCTCAAACATCCAGGAAATCATAAGAGATGCTATGGGTATGTACATTTGTTAGGAAAGTTTCAGACTTATGATTATGGAGTTCGGAGGCATTGTAAACTTGTGATATTTGAAACATGTCTTAAACTTTGTATCTTCATAAAGTAAGTTGATTTCTGAGAAGACAGCTTATATGCATTGCGTTTTCCATTGTCATTCATCGAATGAAATTATAAAAAAGCATGGGTAACTAAAGAATGACTAACTGATTATAAATATATATTTGAAAACGCTTGTGAAGTTAAAATTGATATTTTTCCCTTTCGTCTACTCCAATGTATACTGCATAAAATGCTTCACATTCTGATATCACAGTTGGGAGTTCACTTAACAAGTGAACCAAGATTTTGTTTATCGCGGAGAGAATCGAAGTTTATACAATTTGCGTTACAGCTCTACTGCTACCCTACAGTTTTTGTGTAATCTGGCAGAACGACACCAGGTCACTGTCACTCCCAAATGCTTAAATGTGAATAACGATAAGTTTATTTTAAATTTGAATGTGACTTTTATGCTTAACGCAACTTGCTATAGTGTGTTCTAAAAAATATGCAATTGAACTTTGAAATAATTATAACAATATACCTAGGTAAAAATATCAATCGATTACTTATAAAAAAAACTCGTGTGTTATAGCCAAGCAAATAGTGAACTAGATAATCTCAAGGAAGTAGTTTCCTTACATATATGGTAGTCTGACGTATTAGCTATTTAATTATATCTAATTCAGTCTGGTTTAGTGTGGTGTGGTAGTCCGGACTATACCCTATTTGCTCTACTTTTATATTTTTTCTTAAAAATATTAACTGTAAATTAACTGTGATTTATTCAATAAGGTTAACAGTGCAACATCAACCACTAAATGTAACATTAGTTTTCTGTTGTAAAACTTGACGTTAAACTCATTGTTCTGCACACGTCCTATTTGCAAAAAGATATTTTTTGTACAATTATATCTCAAGTAAACATATTTCTAAACATTTGCTTTACACGAACTGGAAGTTAGAATGCGAGTTTCACTATACAATTAAAATATATAATTACAAAATATTAGTTTGTTAAAAAAATTACTTTTTCTTTTACTTTTTTTTTGTTTGTTCTGAAACAACTTAAAGAAAGTATAGCAATTTTCATCTTCCAGATATATTTTTCAAAAACTTACAATGATAATAATAATAATAATAATAATAATAATAATAATAATAATAATAATAATATGTTGGAGAAAACGACTCAGATAAATTTTTCATAGTGAAACTAGCCTGAGTTTAAAACTGGCAGTTCATATGTATATTTATGTAAAATACTTGCAACATTAATATTTGAATTCTACTCAGATGTTTGAAATAGTGTATTAAATTATTATATAATTAAAATTATAATTAGCTTTAAATTGTAGCTCAATTAGTTTGTATTTTTTATTTAAAAGGAATAAAACATAGCGATTAGTCATAATATTTCAACATCTAGAGCTCCTCCGTGGCTAAATGGTTAGCATACACGCCTTCTGAGATGGAGTCAGGGGTTCGATTCCCGGAGGGAGCTCATGTGGTTCGGATTCCACTTTAATCAGTAGATCCACATCTCATATAGCCTCGCTGTTGAAAAGGGACGTTAAACTCAAAATCAACTCAACTCTACAATAAATATCTAGAGATATGATCAAACTCTTTCGTAATTTGAAAATTTAAATTACAAACGATGTTTAGTCAATTTTGTATTATTTTAGTACTCTTTATTCTTCAGTTCTAATAATCAAATATCATATAAACTACACACTAGGTTATATACTTTCATTATGTGTATTAACAATATTTACTATAGAAACTATAAAAAAAAACTTTCATTATAGTCTACTTTTCTTTTGTTAAAATGTATAACAAAGTATTATGTATTTAACGAGAATAATGCATTTAACATACACTATATATTATCACGTACTCAAAGTATATATACATATTAGAAAATCTTAGATATACATAAGAACATTTTTCTGTATTTTGAATTAGATTAATAAAACTACAAACCTATTCTAACATTTTTTTTAAAAATCTGTACTGTTATGCTCTTTATTCTTTAAATAATCCAACATGTTCCATATACTACTATTTGTAACTTTTATTAAATTATATTAGAATCTGAATTGCATGTTATGGATTAAAAAGTGAAACTATATAACGTATTTAACATGCACTATGTATTCAAATTATATCCACATGTTAGAATATCTTAGACATACAAAAGAACTTGTACGAAATACGCATTTTTTTGTGGATAATTTTCAGAAACGACAATTTTATTGTAGAGATACTTTTAAATAGCAGTTTCATTTTCTAAAATAATTTAATATAACATTATTGTTATTCTATAGGTATCATGTTAACTTTTAAATTTCAAACTCATTTACCGCATATTCGAAATTACACAAACTACACATCAAAAGATAACTACTGTAAAATTAAATCAAATAAAATATTGATTTCTTTTCTTAAACAAGGCAAGTATATTTAAGCTCAAGAAATTTATTTTTAGTATAATTTTATATTTATAGAAGCAATTAATAAACTTCGTATAAAATTTCTGAGGAATTGTTTTTTTGTTCCTTAAGACAAATTATTATAAAAGATGTGAAGAAACCTAGCCCTAAGCTAATTGTAAATTAATTGCAGGAGAGTTATGTAATACACTGATAGTTTTGAGTAATGGACACAAATGGAAGATGATCATTTTTCCTGTGTGAGAGATGTACATTTAAGAGATATTACAGAAATTTAGATTAATCGTGGGTTATCGAATTGTTGGGCTATGATTGGAAGATTTTGTGTGTAAGGATTCAAAAGTATAGCTTGGTAATGTCTTTATGTGGGTGTGTATTGCAAAATTCAGTGCATGTATGTTAATTTTCCTCCCAAATACATGTCATCTCCTCCCCCAAGAACCTCTTAACTTGTAAACTGTCTGTTCTAAAAGTGCATAACAGTAATAACATTAAACATTATTATTAAGTACCAAAAATATAGACAGATATTTCTAATCATGGCGGTATGAATTCCTTGGGAAAACGTGGGCAATAGTTGTCTACCATGCGTCATTTGAACACTAATTTCCCTTCAAAATTTGCTTGCAACTTCCGTATCAAGTGAGAATTTATTTTTAATGTGCTAAATACATATGAACTGAGAATAATTCCTGTCCGCTGTGAAGAGGTTACTAAAACAGTGGAGGAGAAAATTATTGTCTGTGTTTGTTTCTGAGAGGTCTGTAAATAGGGGCATTCTGCCTCGTAAAAATACATACATTTTTGCTGGAACAAAAAAAAAATGTATTATGGAGTTGTTCGTTTTAAAGGAGGTTTTACTGTATTCATATTTTAAATTATCTTAATATTATTTTACAGTTTATAGCAAGGTCAAATCGAAGGGGGGTTAACGGATCCAAAATCTTCGCCTAAAATTCTCTCAAGTTTACATTGTATTAAACCATATCTATGTTCTATCTATATCTATGTGTTTTAACTTCCCCGGAAATTCTCAAGTTTGCATTGTATAAAATGATACCTAATAGAGTTTTCTTTTAAGAATCATATCACCCTCGAAATGCTTTTTTTTTTTTCTGAATGCAGCCTTGTTCTATGACGATTATTCGACACATCTTTTCATCATAAAACTGTCACCGCCACTGAAATGAGATCTTCGTAGATAATTAAAATATCATAAAACTGTCATGGAAGCGTTAGAAGTTTTTTTGATTTCTATATTACGTGTCAGCATACACATGTTCTTTGCGCGCGCTCGCATCGTATGTATTAGGTTATTCTTTTATTGTGTTATATATATATATATATATATATATATATATATATATATATATATATATATATATATGTGTGTGTGTGTGTGTGTGTGTGTGTGTGTGTATGCTTGCTACGTGAAACATACTAAAGTTTGTATCCCTGATATCGAATAATCAATCAAGGACACATACATAACATTAGAAATAGAACACAAATGGAAGGATTGCGTTTTTCCTGTATTTGTAAGTGATTATTGGTATGGTGAATAAAAGAATTATGGGTTATAGAAATAAAAAAAAGTATGGAAATGGAGCATTATGGACCGGAGTTAGCCATTAAATGCAGGTAGGAAACGCTTTCATGACTATGAATTCAACTTAAAAAAGAAAAAAAGCACTAGAAACCCTGAGTTCAGTTTCTACGTGTGATTCCTATCATTTTTGTGCATGTTTGTGCGTGTATTTGATTTTAAAAAAGCAGCAGGGAAATAAATAAATGAAAAATAAAGAAGGTTAGAGAGCAAGAACATATCTTTTCCACATACGTACTCTACTTTTGACGCACGCAAAAATGTTTACCATTTCTTAACAGGTTTCACATCATATATAACTCTTAGTTTATATATATATATATATATATATATATATATATGTGTGTGTGTGTGTGTGTGTGTGTGTATTATATGATTTCTGCCCTCTCTAGGGGAATTATCAAGAGCGACTACACATTAGTAGATAACTAACTTCAGGGAAAAGCTAATAAACCCAGCAAATGGTGTGGATAAACATGTTGTGCTTATATGTAAACTATAAAGACTATAACACGTAACTCTTTACCATGATGCTATTAATATACTTGGTTTTTGTATTTATTTATTTTCTTCATTATATCTATGAGAACTTTATTTATTTATTTTCATTATTTGAGAACGTTTTTTTTTTATCTTTTTCTCATTTAATAACATGAATACTAGTCTTTGTGATTTTAGTGTTATTTCTTTCAATTATTTACGTTCAAAATTTCCAACACTATGTATATATTTATATATTTTCATGTCTGAATTATCTACTTTAATCTCCACAATTCTCAAAACAACAAAAGTAGAATGATGATAGAAGCCTGTTGCGGTTTTGTACTTGTCCTATGAAAAAAAAAAGTTCATTGTATTTACCACATTAATTGAATTGATATAGATCGTAGTAGTGTAAGTGTTTAAATCTTGTTTCCGAATAAAATGAGTTTAAACTTGGGTGATCCCATAAGTTTCATGAGAAAAGTTTGGTTATAAGACAAATAACATTATTTTGCTTAGATTCCCATACCACATGAACCTTTTTTGTGTGTAATTGTCATTTCTAGACTTTTCTCACTTTCCGAAAAAAAAAATATTACTTATTATTTATACGATTTTCAACCATTCAACTATCATTATGTAAGTAGAACTGACCATCAAAAGTGACAATATACAAACTTACGTTTTGTCTCAAATTTTTCAGCATAATATAAATAGTGCACAAAAGTTTTTTTTTTCCTGAAATGTTTCTTGAATTTATTATTTGAGTCTTTCATTAGATTTTTTTCTTTCACTTACAAATGTACCCGATGCCTTAAATATTTCTCGCACGCCTTATTTAAATCCCTTACTTTATTTTTCTTTGAACAAATATACTGTACCTCTTAATTTTTTTTGCATACCTTATCTGAATTATTTATTTGACTTTTCTTTCGCCCACAATTGTACCCTGTGTCTTAAATGATACTGGCAAACCTCTTTCAGCCACAGTTGTACTCTAAATCTGAAATATTTCTCTCAAACCATACTTGAATTCTTCATTTGATTTTTCTTTCAGTCACATACAGTATGTAGCTTATATCTTACATAGTTCTTGCATACCTTTTCTGAATCCTTCATTTGATTTTTCTTTCAGTCACATATGTAGCTTATATCTTAAATATTTCGTGCATACATTTATTGAATCCTTCATTTGATTTTTCTTTTTCAAAAATCCAACTAACCAAAAAATTATTCTACTGTAATTATGCACAATGTTTCTTAAAGGTAAAAGTGAGCGCTGTATACCTTATATCAGGTTTCAGTAAAAAAAAAAAAATGATATTATACATTGCGCTTTTGATAAACATAGACAACTTTTGAAAGGAAAACTCATAGATAATTACTATTTTTTTATTCCCATGGCACAATGTGCGTAAAGTAAAAACACAATATATTGTATGTTTATGAGATAGGAATCTGTATAACAATAGCGAAAACACGGTACTTTTGTTGTAGAATGCTCATCTTTGGTCTCTAGTTTGACCCCAGGCAATATCAGTACGTGATAAACAACATATCATAAATTGGATTTCTTCCGTTTCCTTCCATCTTCAGTTTCACCAATTATTTGGTAATAATCACTTTCTTTACTCAACAGTCTTCTTTAGCCTATATGACAGAACTATCGGATGTAAGTTTAGAGACGTTATTTCATTTTATTTGTGTAACATTAATATCCTCTCTAAATGTTCATGCAAAGGATAGGTTCTAGCCCAAGTCAGGGGCGGATCCAGGACCGACTTCTGGAGGGTGGGCGGTGGGTTGCTACTTTTAAGGGCTCCAAACTTTGGGATGGGTTTTATTTATATATATAGAATAAGAAAGTTTCCTCTTCTGGAGGGGGGCGATCGCCCCCCTGTATCCGCCCCTGGCCCAAGTACTCAAATGTAGCTACGCGAACTATTGAATCTATCTGCTGGATCAGGGTAAGGGTGGGCAGTAAGCTTTTCTTATGATTTATAAGGTAATAATGTGAGCATCAGAGGTTACAGAGTTAAGTGGAGGGGTATACTAATGATAACAAATGTGAGTTTTGTTTCACATTTCGAAACAACGATAAACTTCTGAACTAGAGAAACCCAGTATTTAAACCAGAAGAGGTAATTCTATCACTTCTAGTTGCAATAAAGGAATGAGGCTGGTGATGAAACCAATTCTTGAGACGCCAAATTTATATGGAAAAATAATTTCCTGTGACCTATTGCCATTTTCGTTTTAAGGGAACTAGAATATTTCTCTTCAGAACAATAATTGAAACCAGTATTGTGTAGTAACATATTTATACAGCTTTTGCTTTCTGTAGAAAGATAGGGCAGAAATAAAAGCTTTTCTTGCGATACTCGATCCATTTAAAAGAAAATGATTCTCGTTGCTTAGTTTTTGAAACCGGAAATCGTATATTTCAACCAGACTTCTAGAGCTTTTATTTTATGTAGAAAGATAAGAATAGAGATAAAAGCTATTCTTGCAATACTCAATCAATTTAAAAGAAACTACGTAATTCTAATTGCTTGTTTTGAAACCATAGGACTAGTATATTTCTACCACTTCCGGTTCAAATGAAGGAATACGGGTTTAGTATAAATCTATTCTTCGAATGCTAAATTCATATAAAAAATAATAATTTCTCGCTATCTCTTCCCACTTTATCTTTATGGAAATCAAATTTGAAACCAGAAGTGGTATTATATTTCTACGATTTCCAGTTTTAATAGAAGAATTGGGGTAACACAGGACATATTCTTGGGACATTAATTTAATTTTTAAAAAGCCACATTTTGTTATCTATTAATATTACCACTTTTGCGCAGTGATGATGAATTTGAAACCGGAAATAACATATTCCTACCACTTCTGGTTCGATTTTCGGTAGGATACTTGACTCGGCTACAAACCCAAATAGTAATTTGAATTTCACTTTAAACAGTAGGGTCTGTCGTATACAACCTCGGTGCATAAAATTGGATAATTTAACTTAAATCAATTCAAACCAATTCTTACTAAACTTGCTTATTAGTCCTGCTAACCATGATAAATAAAGAGGCTAGAACTATTTTTCGGGCAGAATATTTAGACCAGCCATCCTTGAACCACACTCTTGTGTGCAGTTCTACCAGCACATGTATTTATAACTTTTTAATTTTGAGAAAATTGTAAGTATTGCATGTATTACGTACTGACCTTTATGACTTTCTGCGATCTTGACATTCAACTATCTTTTCTTTCCTTGACATGTTTCTCCCATATATATATATATATATATATATATATATATATATATATATATATATATATATATATATATATATATATAAAGTGAGAAAATGAAACAAAAGTTATAAATGTCAAAGTTATGTTCATTAAAAAGAAAAATAGTAATGTTTGTTATAGTAATGTTTCATTTGTTATATTTTTTTCGTCCTTCATTTTTTACTGAATAATCAAAGATATTATACATAGTACGAATTCGACCGAACTAGTGATGAGCGCAAGAGTCTTGGTCTTGCAGTTTTTGCAAGAGTCTTGCATGCAAGACCAAGACCAAGACCAAGACCAAGGGGTGCAAGACCAAGACCAAGACCAAGACCATACCTGCAAGACCAAGACCAAGACCAAGACTCTTGCGCAAGAGTCTTGCACAAGTATGGTACTACTTGATTTTTTATAGAATGTAAAAAGGAAGGGGAAAAAATCATTACATCTTTCACGTGAACTTCTTGGCTCCAGTAAAAATACCGCCGGAGTGAATGTGTTCCCAGTAGTTCATGCAATCCATGTGAGTCAATCTGCTCCTGTAACATATAGCTACAGTATGTCGTTTTTCGAATCGGTTGTTCACGAGACCACCAACAGCATAATTCTATGCATTGTTACAAGCTATAATAACTTCAGTGTCTGATTTACTTTGGTCATCATTTGATCATTCACGACGGTCCATGATTGGATTTTGGGAAATCATACGAAGAATAGTTGTGTCCATAAGAAGTGGATAAGCAAAAATAAACTAGAGCATGTTATGGACACGGTAGCTCAGTGGCAGAGCGTTCACCTCTGGTACATGGGGCCCTGGTTCGATCGCAGCTTGCGCTATGTGAGCTTCTTTGGTGAACAAAAACCCTGTGCGTGGGTGTTCCCGTTTCCTCGTACTTTCTTCATTCCACCATAATCGTGGTACGTTAAAGTAGATATTTCATTTCACTTCAAAACATATTAGTGGTGTTCTTCTTCCAAAACTAAAGAAATGTAGTATTGAACATCGGCAATTCCGTACACCATAGGTCCCGACTACATGGGTATGGCCTTGACTCTGAGGTTCAAGCATCCGTTGGAAATTTTTAATGTGTACTTATAAAATTAATATTGAAATAACACTTTCATGACATTGACAAAAACTTAGCGCATGTGACCGCAAGTTTGATATCAGGTGGATGCTTATACGTTGAATAATTGTTTATCAATATAACTTATAGCCTCCTTAGGTATACGGCATATCCAGGATTCAACGATATAACATTATACAACAATAAATAATCTATATTCAAAACTGAGAGTGATTTCGTGCATCAATTTCAAATAACTTGAAGTTTGATGCCGTTATTATGTATTTCTAATGTAGGTCAAAAGTATTTATATAAATTGAGTTTACACAAAACACATAGACAGCTGAGTCGTTTTCAGTTTTCACTCAAATTATTCTAAAATATTGGGGCCGCGGTGGCTCAGTGGTAGAGCGTTCAGCTCTGGTGTTTGGGGTCCCGCGTTCGATCCCAGCCCCCGCCAAGTGAACTTTGTGGTGGACAAACACCGTCTGCGTGGGTTTCCTGGGGGTTCTCCCGTTTCCTCCCACTTTCTTCTTTCCACCATTTTCATTCATTTTTTATCATCACCGTCTCCTTTAGCCTAGCCGGCATAATCGTGGGACGTAAAACTCACAAATTTCATTTCATTTCATATTCTAAAATATTAAGAGGTTTAATTATTATTATTTTAATTTTTTCTCTCTTTTTTGGTCAATATTGCAGAACATATCATCATCGTCATAATAATAGCTATTCTGCCATTATTGACAGGTCACTTGCTGCAGCTGAGAAGCTTCGATGACTGTGGTCCTCAACTAGTCTCTTCCTGTCTTAATATCTTTCTTATACTACAATCTCCTTCGCCCCCTCCCTCTAGCACGTCCCTCATAATACAGTTCCTCTTCAGCCAATGTCCTCCTCTTCATTACATCTAAAATTCTTCTTTTCCCCCCTACTGCTACTATTTCTAAAACCTTCGCATTCGTTTTCCGTTCAACCCAGCTGATTCAATCCTTTTTTCTCCATGCCCACATTTCGAAAGTCTAATTGTTTCATCGTTTTTGCGTAATGTCCTTGTTTCTGCCCCATACAGTACATATTAGAATCAGTAAAACAAAATTTCAATATTTAATTGGGAGTTTGTTCAATACAAAGATGATCTAATCGTGGTTAGAAAGAAACAAATCTGACGCCTTTAGAGTGTAAAAATAATTTTGCAATTTATGGTATTTCAGTAATCTGTGCCGTCTTGGTTTTCTTTCATGCGTCTCATTGTCAGGGGTAGCCTCCCCAGTTTGGGAACCAGTGGAGTATTAGATCTGTTAAAACATATAAAAATATTACGAAATGTTGTGATTTATCTTGTAAGTAGTGAAACGTGATCACCCATTGAAAAAAAAAAAATAAAGGTCATCGCCTATGTTGTACAGTATCATCACACTTACACGAAGGTAAAATATATTACATTTAGAAACATACATTATATTTCCCTCACTATTGACGCAATGTGGGATTTATTATCCCTTATGTCGAGAGTAAAATTTACTTGTGAAAATCACAGATTTCTTGAAAGCAAAACTTGCAAGACTCTTGCAAGCAAGACCAAGACTGGGTGTGCAAGATCAAGACCAAGACCAAGACTAGGTTTGCAAGACCAAGACCAAGACCAAGACCGAGGGTTCCAGTGCAAGACCAAGACCAAGACCAAGACCGCATGTGCAAGACCAAGACCAAGACCAAGACCACCCGGGTCTTGGTCTTGGTCTTGCATTTGCTCATCACTAGACCGAACTCATCCGATTTGGATCAAACTTGATATGGCAGTAGACTTTGATTGGCTATATATAAACATGAAAAATACTGGGATGGGCAGGGTTTTTAGTTTCCGAGTTATAGGTCATCCAATGTGGTGTGGGGTGTGAATTTAGTGAAATTTTAGCATTTGTTTTCCATTAAAATGTCATAAAGGGTTTTTATAATGCTTTTTTACTTTCCAGCCACAAAAGGAAAGAAGAATGTATTGTGATCGTGAAAAAAAAAATATAATCTGAGATTTCAACAGATTTACACGTTTAGAGGCTCATACTTGGCCGAAAAAGTTATTTTTCTACATCTGTCCGTCTGTACATCTATTCATCCGTTCATACTGATGTAAGTTGATTAGAAGCCATACCGTTCTACGTATCGTGACTAAATTTGAATCTGGGAAGCGGTGGCTCAGTAGAGCGTTCACCCCTGGTGCTTGGGGTCTCGGGTTCAAACCCTGCTCCCGCCAAGTGAACTTTGTGGTGGACAAACACCGTGTGTGTGGGTTTTCTCGGGGTTCTCCCGTTTCCTCCCACTTTCTTCATTCCACCATTTCATCCATCTCTCATCATCACCGTCTCCTTTAGCCTAACCGGCATAATCGTGGGACGTAAAACTCAAAGATTTCATTTCATTTCATAAATTTGAAACTTAAGGTTTCTATGTGATTCTCTAGCGGGGGTTTCTCGAATTTTCCTCTTACTTCTAAAAACAAAGGTAATTTACTGAAGGGTGAAAATCATAATTTGTGACGATTTTCCCCGAAACGACTCTAATGATTTTGTTTACATTTCATTAATCAATTTTCCAACAACCAAGTATTGTGGTACAAGTCATTTCTCTCATTCTCTCTCTCTCTCTTTCTAAAAAAAAAATATCGTGAAATAAGATATTCTTGGGGCAAGTTTCTTTTTGAGCAATTTTCTCCAAAACAATTCAGACGATTTTATTCACATTTCTTAAATAAACGTTTCATTAATAATCTGACAATATAGCATAGCTAATTTGACGAGTAGTTTACCCTTGGGGATGATTTTTTTTTTTAGAACGATTTTCTTAAAAATGACACAGGAAGTTTTGTTTATATTTCATAATTAAATATCTCATTACTAACCTGATAATATGTCATAACTCACTGGTTCTGAAAAATATATACGAGGGATTGTTCATTATCAGAGTGAGGTTTTTTCAGACGATTTTCACAAACACTTCTCTAATTATATTCTTTATATTTATCAACTAAATGTTGCATTAATATGATGATAATATGTCATAACTCATTTGTACTAGAAAATATACGAAGGCTAGTTTATACTTGGGAATTAGTTTGTTTCGCATAATTTTCTCCAAAACTATTAAGTTGATTTTGTTAATAATTCATAAATAACCTGATAATTATAGCATAACACATTTGTCCTGAAAAGTGTACGAGGAGTAGTTTATCCATGGAGCGATTTTTTTTAGATTATTTTCTCAAACACGGCTCAAACATATACAGTATATTTCATCAGTAACTCTATAATTCACAAAAAGTAGTTTATTCTTGTAGTGAGATTCTTTTCGGATTACTTTTTAAAAACGACTCAGGTGATTTTTTAAAAATATTGCATATACAGTAAAACCTGTCTTCAACGGACCCTTTATTAAACGGAAAACTGTCTTAAACGGAAATATTTCACGGTTCCATGAATTTTGGAGAACAAAACGTGTAAAACTCCCTTCATTAAGCGGAAACTGTGTTATGCGGACAACGGAAAGAAAAATAAACATTTAACGGAAAATTCTGAGTTCCGGACTACAGCGTTTAGAATATGTTTAGACGTTCTGTGAGACATATACATTACACTGTCTGCGATAAAATGTTCGTTCTTCTGTTAAATACTTCTGGACAATGTTGACCTTCCCCAACCACTACTCATATTCACCCCCACAAATTGTCCTTAATCTCCGCAACTTAATCAAGAATCATACGGAATGTCGGAAAGAAGAAAACGAGATAGAGGAAGAAGAGAAATAAGATACCGAGTTCCAAGAAGAGTGTAGAATAAATACATATGAAGATTCTCTCAGAAGTTTAAAGGAACTGCAAAAACATGCCTTACAAGAAAATGATTCTGATTCACTTAGTATAATTTCTCAGGCTAAAGTTTATGCGGAAAGTCAAGCAGTCAAGCAGCAATGTACATAGAAAACCCTGGTTGGCTATTAGAAAAATAAAGAAAACGTGTGCATAGCATATTTTGTATTCATTTTAATTTTTTGTGTATTTATTCGTAGAAGAAAGAAGTACTGTAATCGAACAATGTAGTACAGCAATATATTTTCTCAGTATGTCCCTTTATAAGCGTGTACTTTAAAAAAAAATAAGAAAGGAAAGGTCTACCTCCACTAAGCTGAAACCTGACTTTAACGGAAATTTTTGCAAGTCCCGCTCGATTCCGGTAAAGACAGGTTTCACTGTATAAATATTTTAGTATTCCTATTTTGGGGCATAAAGAAAGAAATTCTATTAGCATATCCACAAGGGTAGTTTATTTTTGGAGTAAGTTTTTGGCATTTTTTTTTTAAATATGACTTCTGTGATTTTCTTATGTTATATAGAAACAGTTCATTAATAACCCTAACATATGGCACAAGTAATTTTCTTATGGAAAAATCTAAAAGGAGTAGTTTACTTTTAGGGGTGAGTTTTCTACGGGCGAAAATTTTCAGGAAGCATCTTATAATTTTGCTCATATTTCACGTTAGAAGAAAGTGTTTCGTTAAAAAATTCAGCACAACAAGACTTAGTTAAGAAATTGGAGCCACTAAATTCAGTGCATTAGCCCGTAACTTCTATTCTTGTTTTCCGCAATCGGTTATGCTGTCTTATTAAATAAAATTTTCATGTTTTTCGTTGTTTTTAGACTAGATGAAACATCCGTTCTTCGCACAGGGAGCATAAAGTTTATGCGAAATATGTGAAGGTAATGAAGTGAGTGAATAAATGACGAAGAGTAACACGTTTATCCTAGCCTGTTAGGGATGCGTACGAGACGAGTCGAGACAGGATTTTCCTGACAAAATTCGAGTCAAGACACGGCTCTTCCAATAGAAAAATATACATAAGACATCTACACGGCTACAAATCTTGTCTCTATGTCCATATAGCCTGTCACATAATCCCACATAACAAATATGTAATGAGGGTTACATACCAAGAAGGCGTTCTTAGATGTAGTCGAAAAAACGTACATAAATTTCGACCCTCTGATCCCCCATGAAGTCAAAAATCGAGAAAGAAATTGGCTTCAAATACAATTAGAGCTGGTGTACATTTAACTGTGTACAGGATTCTGTGGGCCTATCTGACTAATTTTTATGCAAAAAACGAATGACAGAAGGACATTCACACACACACACACACACACATACATAAATACACACTTTATTTTTATATATAATAGTATATAGATGGTGTATGGGAGTTTCATATATTAGGTTTGCTGGGAAGAGAGAATTTATAAACAACCAAAAAATAATGAATAATGAATAACACTGCAAGTGGACATTTTAAATTATTCGTGAGAAAAATGAATTTAGAATATTTACAAAAGAATATCTAAGGGTTAAGTATATGCTATCGATGGAGATGGAGTGTGCAATTCAAAAATACAAACGTAGTAATCATAGAAGTGTCTAATTTTTACAATGCTTTTTATGAGCTTACTTGTTATTGTTAGAGTAAAAATCTTGCAACTAAGGTTTCACGTACTTTCCTACTAAATAGAGCTCTGAAATGTACAAATACAGAAATCCGATGACAATACAACAGTTTACACATAACTTCCGCTGTAGTTCATCGTTTTACCGTAAAATTAATTAAATCATTATTAATGTTCTCTACTAGCTACAAATATCCCGTTCAGTTATGCAACCAACAATGCTCTAGAGTTGGTGTGTACAGTATAACATCCAGGAGATAATCGCGATCTAGTATTGTTTCACATAGTGAAATTACGATAAAATTCAAGAACCGATTGAAAATGAAATCATCTTAAAACAACATAGCTTTAAAATAAAGAATTATTTTACGAAATACACTAGAAAAGAGAAAATAATTCCTTTGGTAGGATAAAATAAAGAAATCTTTAAAAAAAACATTTCCAGGAGAGAATTTTCTACTTCAACATCTCGTGTAAACTGCATCAAGATAATTTTATTCATTATCAGCATTAGAAAATAAACTTCATAACTATAATTTTGGTTGCAGCCATAAAATAAATGCGAATTTCTCATAAGATATTGAACTTCAGTTTTCCCATAAAAATTTTCCATTTTTGAGCTATGTCACTCCAAGTGATCCATTTAAAAATTTCAATTCGATAAAATAATATCCAGTTATTAGAAATTAAACATTATGTCAACAATATTTTAAAGAAATTTTGAAATTTTTCCATGCTAGAAAAATATTTAAAAATCAATTGTTATTAGTGAAACTACCAAATATTGATTTACATGACCGATAAATAATTATATTGTATAATGATGTGAAGAATCCGGTTTTAATTAATTACTAAATAAAGTGAACAGAAAAATGAAATTAACTGTAAATAAACGTAACAACAAAAACGCTACAGAAAGTTTGTTGGATCCCCAAACTGAATGTAATTACTTTCATTCCATATAAAAACTAATTTCTATGAATTAGGCCTACGTTACAGAAATTATATTTTAATATATTACAGTTCTACCTCAATTTCATTTAATTAGTCTGGAAGGGGAATAAAGGCATCAGATAAATCTGATGATCATTGCCTTGGAACCATATAATTCATTTACTAGATTTCATTATTTATTTGTTCATTGCTAACTCATCTAGCGAATAATGATGTGATTGAATCAATGAACATGCTTATGTGGCAGTGCTGGTTTACAGTTCAGTTATATATCGTTCACTTCTACTGCATGAAGTCCTTGGTTCGATTCCAGTTTACGCTAAGTTAGCTTTGTGGTGGGCAAACACCGTGTGCGTGGGTTTTCTAAAGATTACTTCCTTCATTTCACCATTTCATTCATTTCTTATCATCACTGTCTCCTTTGGCACAACTGTGGGACGAAAAACTTAAAGATTTCATCTTCATTTTTTGTTTACATTTATTTGTATGAAAAACAAGTTTGCAATTAATTAGTGACACCAATATAGTGTGACATGCTTTTGTATCTGGAAACCAAGCTTGTAGTTTGGAAATCTTAAGAATTGTATTTATGTAGTTCCTCGTTATGAAGCTTCCGCCATTCCCCATTCTCGTTCCTCTTGGGTCCGAATATTCTTCTCAGGATCCTGTTCTCAAATACTTTCAGCCTATGTTCTTCCCTCAGAGTAAGCGACCATGTTTCGCATCCATACAGAACAACAGGCATGATTATCGTTTTATATATTTTAAGCTTCAAATTCCTCGACAGAATTCGCGACGACAAGAGATTTTGAACCGAATAGTAACACGAATTCCCTGCTTTTAGTCGACATTTAATTTCTTCGTGAACATGATTTTCGTCTGTTAATATTGATAATAAATATTTGAAAGTATCCACTTTATCAAAAGTATTATTTAATATTTTAACGCCTCCACAATTTGCCGTATTCCGGTCCCGACGCACTTCCATGTATTTAGTTTTCTCTGCATTTACTTCTAAACCCATGTCCCTGCAAGCGTTTAATAATATCTCTGCATTTATTTCTACTGTTCTCCTATCATCCCCTATTAAATTTACATCATCAGCATATGCCATAACCTGGTGAATGCCGTTCAACTCTAGGCCCTGGTTGCTATCTTTGATTTTCCTTATGGCGTATTCCAGCACAAAGTTAAATAATAATGGCGACAACGCATCTCCTTGTTTCAGGCCATTTTCGACGTGGAACCTCGTGGACAAAAATTTTCCTACCCGGACTTTACTTTGGGATTCACTTAAACATATCTTAATTAATCTAATTAGCTTTCTCGGTATTCCAAGCTCTGTAAGAACGTTGTATAATGTTTCTCTCCTAACCGAGTCGTAAGCCTTTCTAAAATCAATAAATAGTTGATGTACCGGGGTATTGTATTCCCACTTCTTTTCGAGTATTTGGCGAATGGTAAATATTTGGTCGATAGTTGATCGATTTCGTCTAAATCCGCACTGATAATCTCCAATAATTTCATCTGCGTATGGAGTCAATCTTGCTAACAGAATATTTGAAAGGATCTTAGAGAATTATTATTATTATTATTATTATTATTATTATTATTATTATTATTATTATTATTATTATTATTATTATTATTATTATTATTATTATTATTATTTAGTGAATCCCAGTGAAACTATTTCTTTAGACACAACATGCATGTATGTGTTCGTGTGTAGGCTTATATTTGTGTGACAGTCTGTTTGAGGAAAGTTCCCTTAAAAATTGTTGGATTTTGGTGCAATGAAAATTATTCCATTTTATTAAAAACAATTTTATCTATATAGAATTGACAGATATAATTGGAACCAACGTAATGCGTTTAATGCTTTCCTACCAGGAATAGAACCCGGGATATCGTGCATCAAAGGTACTCATGCTATCAACTAGATAAGCGGGGAAGGCATGATAAATTTGGAAAAGATCATTTAGTACTTAAAGGAAAGCGCTACTAAATAAACTGCTTTTTTCCTTTAAATGTGATTTCATGTGGTTTTAAACAAAGATCTGATTATATGCGACACCATGAATTATAAACTCAGATTTCTCGAAGAAAGAAAAACAGTTATTTGTTTCATAGGGCAGAAATATAAAAGCTGGAAGCATTTGAAAGGAAGTGCTGGCGCAGAATGCTGCGTATATCATGGACCGAAAGGAAAAGGGACGAAGACGTGCTAAAAGAAGCTAAGGAAGGACGACAGATCATGAAGATAATAGAAAAAAGAAGAAACAGGATGCTTGGCCATCTTATTCGGCACTTCGATTGGATCACCGTGTTGATAGAAGGAAAGGCAGAAGGAAAAAATAAGAAGAGAAAGACCAAGGATAAAATATGTAGATGCAATTATGAAGAAGATATTTTTATCAAAGTATAAAACAGTTCTCAGGGGAGAGAAAAGTTTTAATACTTCCATGTTACTCACCAACCTATGATTGAACCCGAGACAAAACAAAGAATATATATATATATATATATATATATATATATATATATATATATATATATATATATATATATATATATATATATATTCTTTGTTTTTTTAAAAATATTTATTAAAATGTTATACGGATAGTGTTGTCCATGGGACAAGTCGGAACAAGAAATTAGATTTTCTGGTCTCGTCTCAATTTCCGAAGAATAATAACTTGCCTTGTTTCTATAAATAAATAAATTAATAAATAAATAAATAAATAAATAAATAAAATCGTTTTATAAATTTATGTACTTTTTGAAATAGTCTCACTATAATTTTGCACTTAGTAACAGTAAATTCAAAAATTATATAATATAAAAAAACTGTTGAGTAATTAGCATTAATTAAGACAAGATAGACCATATTCATTACCCAGATTCCCTAATCAGTGTTTATACCCAAACGAACGTAAAACTTGTTTTCAGCACTGCACAATTAGTACTGATTAAAAAAAAGAAGACATAGGAGACCCGGATTCAATTCCCGGCAGGAGCTTCATGCAATTCGGAACCCACGTTAAACTGTAGGTCCACGACTCATATAACCTCGCTGCTAAAAGGGACGTTAAACTCAAAATCAATCATTTAATCCTAGAAAAGACAAATTTTCGAAGTTTATGTGAAATGCAAAGATACTGAGAAACTTCTAACCTGTTACAAGTATACAGCTAAGCCTTTTTATCCACGAGACTTTTAGAATTTCTCGTCTTATCTCGAAAATGAGACGAAAGTGGTAATATTTCTAGTATAGACTCATCTCGAATTTTAAAATGTACTTCTTGTATCGATTCTTGTCTCGTGGGGAACACTAGGTGGAGAACAGGGAATAGCTTTAAAATCTACAAAAATATATTCGAATATCTGCTCTGAGGTGTTGTTAATGTCAGTCAATCATAGTTTTCAAAAATGTCAATTACTCTAGAGATCTGGCTAGTGATTGTACTATACTAACGTTCTGTTTGAGCAGTCGACGTGCTAAACCATATTTACCTGTGGTTCTGAAACTTCGTGATGTCCCCCAGTACTCATTTGAGTACATTCATTTTAATATTACATAAATATATGTCGTTTCGTTTCAATCACACTCTTACACGTTTTGCTTCTCAAGTACTCATTCGAGAACAAATTTAGTGCACTCTGGGTCCATCAGATAGCAGCATTGAGCATACAGTGTTAGATTCAAAAGTATGGCTGCAGCAGGAGAGGAAGGGATTGAAAATCCTGACAAAAAAACGTGAGTATATTATTTGATTTACCTTCGGTATAGTATAAAAAATTATTTTCTTGTAGTTTAATAGAAACTTCTTGATATAAAAACATTACTCGTGATTTGGACGTTCTGTACATTTCAGAACGTAGTAAAAATTATCATGTACTCAGATGAGTACTTCGGGACTTACGTATACATATTATTCCCCTGTACTCATTTGAGTACTTTCCATATTGCTAGTTATTTTTTATCTTTCAAAAGCTATTTTAAGTTTTGTTTTCTTTTAATTGCATTTAGAAATAAACATGCTCCATTTTGTAGATAACTTATCTAATGATTCCGAATCACCAGACAAAATTTGGAAAGTAAAGCCAATAGTTGATGAGATACAACACGGTTGTAACCTGCTGCCACAAACAAAAGTCCGTTGCTATCGACGAACAAATTATACTTTTTTCAGGACAGAAAATAACTCAAGGTTTGAAGCAGTATGTTCCTTCTAAGCCCAATCCTTGGAGATTAAAAAGATGGCTCTAGCAGCGTGTGATGGTTTGGTTTTAAATTTTTTGAAATATCAAGGTAAAAATACATTTCCTGAAGAGTTAGTGAAAGTGTATGGAGTAGGAGGAGCTGTTGTAAAAAAATAGTTGAACCAATGTATTCTGTAAAATTTGTTTATACTGACAAGTTCTTTACTAGTGAGTCCACTGCTGAAAAAGTGTTGGAGGCAAATGCATATTGTACTGGTACAGTAATGCGAGCATTTAAAAATCTAAAGAGTGATAAGGAAATGGTAAGAGGCAACGTGATGTCGTATGTAGAAGTGATGGTAAAATAGTTATAGTTAAATGGAAAAATAATAAGAGTCTTCTCTTGTTATCTACGGCTTTTGGTAGTTTACCACAAGATCAAGTCCTAAGATACAGCAAAGAAGATAAGTATTATGTTTGTGTTCCTAGGCCTTCTGTAGTAAAACATTATAATGAGAAAATGGGGGTGTAGATTTGAAGATAGATTGATTTCGTACTACAGAATCTCCACTAAGACTAAGAAATGGACTGGAAGAGTATACACTCATTTCTTGGATTTTGCTGTTGTATTTTGAATAAAATAGATTGTAAGCTTGCAGGTACACCAAAAAAGACGATTTTGATCTGTTAAGAATTTAGATCAGACATTGCTAATTCCCTATTAGCGTCTGATCCAGAAAAAGTGACAGTCACAAAATTGACAGGCCAAGTAACAATAACAAAATGTTATACCTATGCCTCAATATTATGTAAAGTATGATTCAGTAAATCACTGGCCAGATCATGTCCCTGGTAAATCACAATATCGATGTAGGTTTGAAAAATGCAGAGAAAGAACAAGGATTAAATGCATAAACTGAGAAACTTTCCTTTGCTTGCAAAATAGAAGTTGTTTTCTTGCGTTCCACACCAAGTAAATCCATTCACCGGGTTTGCAAGGTTATATGTTATGAAAACAACAGTGCATGCTAGATAGTGTTACACATGGCAAATGTAAAGTTATTCTCGAGATGTAAAATGCATGATTGTTCTAATGAAACGTTGAATGTACATGATTATGTTAGCAGCTTATCGTATAAGGTACTGAAGGTAAAAATATACAACTAGTACATTTTCTTTATTTCTCATTTTGTTAAGATACATCACAAAATTATAGCATAATTTGTTGTAAACACTGCAACAATATTTTAGCCATTAACTTTTGATTTTTCACTAAACAATTGCAAAAAGTTGTTTATGGTATGCAGTGAATTCAACTAAATTCTCATAAGTAATTATACTCACACTGAATGTATCACGAATGATGTTAAAATAAATAATTTTGCTTCAAAACAAAACAACTAAATCTTTATTGATACCTGACTTCTAATACTTGCTTCGTTTCTAGCAAAAACACCCTTTATTTATTTTTATATTTACAATAAATATATGTAGTACGCCCCTAAAATACTCAAATGAGCACATGCCCTCCCTCCGCCCCTATGGCACATTTTAATATGAAATTGCTTTTAATACACCGAAATACATATAACTAACTAGAAACTATTCAGAAATAATTTTTTGGTGCAGTAAAAAAAATTCGGGACCGTAGAGGTTAATAGAAAGTAAGCAAATATTTTCACGTATATGATTATTATTATTTTTTTTAACTACACAAAAAGTTGTTACCTCTTAAAGTTTTGTGCTTCGCATTACAGACACTAGTTGCTGCGTCCAAGCCTGCGTCCCTATTTGCACTTTAATGCTTAATGAAAAAATCTAATTCTTTTCACTTGTCTTGATAATTAATAGCAAAACAAGTACATGTTCAGTACGATATTCTTATTAATTTGTAAATAAATAAATTGAAACAATGCAGTTTTGCAATTAAATGCCAAAATGTTGCAATTAAATGAACATATACTCAAGGTTGCATACAATAGTTATAGATCGAGAAATAGCTTACATGTTAGCGCCATCTATTAACCTCAGGCAAATAGCTGGCGACACCTATTAGCTTGAGTGTGTACTGTTAGGAATTAGTGTTAATCACAGACTGATTTTTTTAAAGCTTTCTGGCCTTTCAGCATCTATGGGCATGTTAGCCCGTCACATATGAGAGTTGACGTCCCTCGGCGATCACACTATCCGAGGAATGTAAAGGAAGAAAGGCTTGGGGAAGGAAGGAAGCGGCCTGGGACTTATATGTTAGGTACCATCCCGGCATTCACCTGGTGTGAATGAAGAAAACTCAAGAAAACCTCACTCAGGACGGCTGGCCCAGGAAAAGCTTTTACACTTTTGTGACCGAGTGACCTCACCGGCAAACGAACCCGGAACCGCTATGATATGTTTTTGTATGATAATTAGGATTTTCTAAACTAGCTTTAATAAAATAAAAATCAAACAAACAAAGGTTATAAATTAATTACATCGCACAAGATGATTATTATACTCTACTTTTCGTACTGAAGTTAAGTCAAATTTAGTTTGATTTTCGGACCACGACTGTATGCTTACGGACTCCCAGGAGTTCGCAGTCCACAGTTCAAGAATTGTTTTACTATAGGCCTAATAAAGAAAAGGATTCAAATCATACTACTATAGCTAAAAACATGAAATTTGGACATATACTTTCTTTACCACGATAGCAAGGGACAAAATAGACTTTTTTTAAAAATATATATATTGTTAAGAGGGAAAAGGCGGTAAAGGAATTTTTTGTGCTAAACATAGAGTATCTTAAGTGCCTGATGTTAGGAAGATGAAAGTAGGTACATAAACCCTCACTAAAAATAACTGAACATGAATTTCAGAGTTTTAAGAAATTGTTTTCCTAAAGGGGGATAAAGGAAGCAATTTCTACAGTAGTCTAATTTTTTATTTAGGAAATGCAAAATGAAAATATTGAGATGTGATGTGAACTTCTATTTATTAACCCTTAAATAAAAATGAAGTATTACTTATTTCAGCGTTTTCGAAAATTCCGTTTCTAAAAGAGAAAACGTACGTTTCTTTATTGAGAACGGAGCTCTCCCTCGTGGCTAAACAGTTAGCGTACACGCCCTTGGCGTGGGAGACCCGGGTTTGATTCTTGGCGGGAGCAAACGTGGTTCAGATTCCATGTTAAGCTGCAGGTCTACGTCTCATATAGCCTCGCTTCTGAAAGGGACTCAAAATTCAAAATTCAATTCAAATCAGATTTATTCAGAATGGCAGCAATAGGAAGATTCGCTTATATTGGAGTCGTGTGATGTGGTATATAAACTTTTCATTAAAAATAATTGAGTCCGTATTTAAGCGTTTTTTGAAAATTTCCTCTCTTAAAGCGGAGAAAAAACACGCAATTCCTATAATGTTTTAATTTCCAATTTATATTCATTAAATCTTATTCTTCTCATGAGGAAAGGAAGTATTTAAACTAGTTAATATTATAAATGATTTAGATTATCTGCTGGGGCTATTTCAGTTTATATAAATATCTCTCAAATCTAAGTCAGGAAAGAAAAAGGAATTTTTGGCAACACCAAGGATATAATTACAGATTTACCAGTCTCATCTAATGTGTACCTTATTCACAAAGAAGATTAACACTCGACAAATACAGTATTAGCCTATCAGCTATTACTCATGTGCACAATCATACATACATACATACATAATATATTCGCTTTGATGTGTGTGCAAGGCAACATGCACGCATCATAGAAATGAACAAATAACCATCTTACAGTACGAAGTAGCAGTTTTGTAATTCTTTCCTTTCTTCTTAAAAAAACGTGTTTGAGATCAGTCTTTGTCATTAACTATCATTATATGCTTAGCCACAGGAAGGAATTACTTAAGGTATAATTCAAAAGAATTGAATGTTATGTATTACAAACCAATAAAACGAGATATAGTGCCGTTGGTCACATTAAGTATGTAGCTATCGCTACATATGATACAAATAAACAGAATATTTGCATTATTCGTGTGGAAAAAGGGTTGAAAGATAATCAATATTTAAATGTATCATTGAGTATTTTGTATATATATATACAAAACATACTTTACTATGTTATTATAAGTATCATGTATATGCATGTGTGTGATTGGACGAACTTGAGATCTGTTTGAAAATGTATATGTATATAGCGATCACTACTAAGCGTAATTTTCGTTTGCAGAAGAGAGTTACTATATTCTACAGAATTCTCTTTGCTTTATGTAATTTTCTGTTATGTATATAATACCTGTGAGTGTGTGTGTGTGTGAGTGTATGTGTATTCATTCTCTAGGCGCCATTCCTATTGGACGTGACCTTTCACGAGGCATACATTCTGTCGTGCTTTAGCGGTCTGTAATCATGCTCTGAAGAAATGACAAGAGGAAAATTGCATTGTTACATGCTTCCCGCGCACTTAACTCCCCGCTCCGCTTTCCTCTCCCTCCCCACCAGAAAGTTTGAGTACTTTTCATCTATGTCTGTCTGTCTCTTATTACCCTTCTTTTCCCCCCGCTCTCAAAATACCTTGAAATCAACCTATAGTAAGTAGCATTTACCTCCCTCTTAGCTCCTTTCTCCCCACTTTTCATGTGTGTTTCCGTCTCGATATATATTAAAGCAAAAAGTCACAGAGCAGACCTGACCCCGCCTGAGCATCTCTCGTTCACATTTTGTCATTTGCCCGAAGAACTGCCATGATTAACATTAAATTTTCCCTTTTTCAAGCGAAACGAAGAAAGCGAATTTGTAATTAAGTAAAATTTACCCAAAGTCCCTAATAACAAGGGCGGTCTTCCACTGTAGCAATACATAATGATATGGTTTACGTACATCTACTATATATAACTATATATATATATATATATATATATATATATATATATATATATATATATATATATATATATATATATATATATATATATATATATTGAAGGGTTGTGTTATCATCCATTCTTTTTTTAACTTGGCCAATAGCAAACCAAGTTATATCAAAAGCACAAAACTGAATAATGATAATGTTATTGGGGGGAATGAAGAAAACGTATAATTTGATTCATGTCGCATAAGCCTTTAAGGTAAATTGTGTACACGTTATTGGTCACCAGAAGGAAAACGAACAAAACTTCCATAATTATCAAGATGGCGTCGATATAAAAATACAACAAACAGCATGGCTGACCGAACCGCTTGAAGACAGAAAAAGAGGTCGCAACATATTTTTCTTAACCGCTTAAAAAAGAATACAACTACGTAAGTAAAATTTAACAATTGACATTTTGTGTTGAGTTGTTGATATCAAAATACAAAAGAAATAGGAATTCTGAGGTTTTTCTGAAAGAAAAAAACAATTGTCCATAGAATGATGACGTAGCGATGAAAAACACCAGATGACCAATGAAGATTTTTCTTCCATATTTACCCCTATTTTATTTTACTTTTATCATATCTATGTTTAGTGTTTGTGCACCTTGTGTGTGAGTATGTTGTGCTCCGCCCATGAAATACTGTATGAAACCAACTCATATATATAACTGTTAAGTCGAAACCAGAAACCGCTGTCAGTAGGGCATAAGGTAAAAATTAGTCCATGAAAGACATCTTGGTACATATTGATTACTACAGGACCCCCCCCCCACACACATATATATATATATCCCTCCCTCCCATTTTTTAAATGTATGCCTCCTTCTTCTTCACATCCCACATCTTGTTCTTTGGTCACAATGAAAGACATTTTTATACTAAAAAAATCTTATTTTGATTTTAAAATAAGGCGGGAATGTTACTATATAATTTATCGTGATAAAAAAAAGACAAAGAAGGTAGCTTTTCTTCCAGAAAATAGAAAATTTTTTGATAATAGTACTAATAGTACCGAAAATGTTATACACAAGTACTAATTATTATCCTTCACAAGATTTTTTTAAGGGAGGAAGATCGTGCAAAATATAGTGTGGAATCCCTTAAGACTACACGCGTGGACCACAGGTGGTCGACATATTCTCTTTCTTCTGTATTTCAATTTATAAAAGAATATGTAAAAATATAAAGAACTATATTGAAAAAATGTAACAGTAAGCTTAACTGTAATTTATACAAATATTACTGACTTTTTTTTATTTCAGAATTCCAACTGATGTATTTAACTGTTTATAATCGTGTATGTTTACATAAATATAAACAATTGTTGAATAATTCAATGAAAGAACAATGGTTTTCCTCTTTCACGAAAAAAAGAAACCCTCAGTAGGAGATTAGTTAAGTTAGTTTCAACAAGTTGCGGCGTTCCAGCATTGAAGATAGAATATTGAAGTAAGTAAATTGTATTAGTCTTTCTACCTAGGCTTTTGTTATTTCAAAGTACCAGAGATGGGCTAGATCATTAATGAAAATGTTCATTTTACACAGAGTTGCGTGTTCTACGGACAATATATTTTGAAGTTCCGTGCTGTATAGGCTTTATTTTGAAGTTCCATACTGTATTTATAGACTACATATTTTTAAGAACTATGATGTATAGACTAGATATTTTGACGTTCCGTGGTATGCAATCAATATATTTTGAGTTGCTATGCTTTCTAGGATATGTAGTACTAATATATACGTATATACTAAAGTTTATCCCATGTAGGCTATACTTTGAAATTCCATGAAGCGCAAAGAATCTGTATATTAAAATGCTTGTTTATATATTTGTGGTCAATTTTGTATATATGTTTATGGCCAGTTCCTGTTTACAGTGAGATCTCGGAAACACAAACTCTACAAACGTGTTGTTTTCACTGGTCTATTTCAAACTCTGTGTAGACCAGTCAGTTTTCATTCATTTTTTTAAAGTGTTGTTGTTGTTCTAATCAAGATTTTTGGAAGCCGCTGTGGCTCAACGTTAGAGTGCTCACTTCTGGTGCATTGGGTCCTTGGTTCGATTCCAGCTCGCACCAAGTGAGTTTTATGGTGGACAAACACGGTGTGCGTGGGTTTCCTCGAGATTGTCCCGTTTCCTCCCACTGTCTTCATTCCACCATTTCATTCGTTTCTCATAATCACCGTCTCCTTTAGCCTAGCCGGCATAATCGTGGGACGTAAAACTCAAATATTTCATTTCACACTCTTTCTTTCACTCATTAAAACTTATATTTTTAACGTTTTATGGGAGATTAATATTGTCGCTAGGGTGAAGCTAAGGTTCATAGCCTTCCCTACTGGTTGCCTATCATCCTTGTGTTAGGCAATCAGTAGAGAAGCTACACAGAGCGGGTTGACGGATATTGCAGGCAGTTTGCTTAAATCTGATTGGCAAAAGCTACTGTATGTTGACAATTTCAAAGGCCTCAAGAGTCGTACTCGCACGGATAAGGATTTATAAGGGGAGAAAATCATTTGACATCATCTGTTACTCCTCCAAGTTTGCCACAAACTCAACCCAACATCTATACATTAAAAGCAGTGTGCGAATTGAAAAATTTTCCCAGGGGGGGATGAATTTTACCCATATGCGCATCCAGTCCTCACACGCACACGCACACACACACACACACACACACACACACACATATATATATATATATATATATATATATATATATATATATATATATATATATATATACTAACAAGTACAAAACAGTTGAGATGTGAGATCTTTCATAAATTTTCACTGAAGTAATATTTAGGTTACCTACGCAAAGTAAGAATTGTTCCCTTTTTCTATCTTATCTTTATGTCCATTTAAAAATACTCCAGAGGGGGAAAAAGTTATCCCTGCCAGGGATAAAAATTTTTCTTCTCCAGGGTGGGAAAGATTTTTGTCAGGGGGGGAAATCCCTGGCATCCCCCCCGCCAATTCGCACCCTGATTAAAAGTTACGTTTATATGCTTGTTTATTGCAATTCACTCCCTTTGTGAATCGTCCTGTCCTTTGTGAATCATGTGTGTAAACAGACATGCACAGATATAGCAAGGAAATTGGAAGGAGATCCACTGTCATATCAGAATGATGCACTGGGAAGACAGCACAGGTTCAGCTAGTAATGTTTTGAAAGACCAAGAAATAAAACTCAAGACTGAAACTGAAGATAAAATGAAAAGATAAAAGGAATATTCAGAAAAGTTGTGCGAAAGCGACAAACAATTAGATGAACTGGAATACGTAGAGAAAGTAAAATAATAGGCAAGAAGAGATTTCGTACTCAGATTAGGGTACGGCAAAGTATTACAAGATCTAAAACTTGGAAATGTCGCAGATGCAGGAAAAATCAGATGAAGTGCGGGATAGAAAGTCCAGGACAGATTATGTAAATTAATTAACAACATTTATGAAGAAAGGAATGTTCTAAACTTCCAGATGAACAAGATAATGACAATAATAATAATAATAATAATAATAATAATAATAATAATAATAATAATAATAATAATAATAATAATAATAATAATAATAATAATAATAATAATAATAATAATAAATATATACAGCTGCTGGTAAATGTGAGATCACCGAACGATAAGTTTGTTTGATCACACTTCAAAAATCTTGACAAAAATAGTCAATGGATAGTCAATAGAAAGCCAAAATAGAAGAAGAGCTAGCAGAGGACCAGTTTGTTTTCAAGAAGAGTACCGAAACACAAGAAGCAATACTTACCTTGAGAGGAGGAGAGGGTACAAGAAAGAATTCAAGGGGGAAGAGCAACTTATGTAGAATTTATGGACTTGGAGAAGGCGCTGATAATGTAGAATGGAATAAAAGGAATCAGGAATAAACTATAAAGAGAAAAGAACCTATCAAGAAGGAAAGGCAACATTTGATTTAGGAGGAGAAAGACGAGAAGCAACAATTCGGAACGGGATGTAACATGAATGCTCATTGTCACCAATTTTGTTTAAGTTCTACATTTAAGGAGCAAAAGCAGAAACCAAGGACACTCACAGCTCGCGAATAACTGATCATGGAAGAAGAAAATACACACTCTTAGTTTACGGACGACATCGCACTCTTGGTAAACTGAAAAGCAATTAAAGGCAATTCTAAACGGAATGCAACAATCGCTTAGTAGAAAATTCAACATGAAGATCAACAAGAGCAAAACAAATGCTATGAGATGTGCAAAGCAAACAAATAAACAAACGACGAGAAATGAATATCAAAATAGTTCTTCTGGTGAAAGAGGTACGAGCGTGCCTTACTAAAATTAATGCAAAATTTATAATTTTTCTTTTGCTTTTTTATTCATAAGTGAAAGGATATAATAAAATGCAACTTACCCCAATCATAGATAATGTTATCCTACAACAGAAAATATGAACCTGAAGAATGCTCAGTGTTGCTATCGATTACAGTATTTCCAGATTAACAACGTCCCTAAAATCTAAGTTAAGGCAGCGACTAGGGAACGAACTCAACTGCATTTGGTTACGTATCATGTTATTTTGGTTTCCTGTGAACTACTTTTTAAATAAAAGTTGTATTTAGTTTGTAACAAACAAGATAGTTCTAACATACGGTTATGTGTCCAATCCAATTGGCCTTTGTACGATGGAGGGTGGCTAGAAGTGTCCTCTTCTCCCCTATCCGTTTTAAAACATCTTCGTTGTTTGCTCTCTCTGTCCATTTTATCTTCTCCATCTTCCTCCAACACTACATTTCGAAGCTCTCTAAATATTTCTTCTCTAACTTCCGTAATGTCCAAGTCTCTGAACCATACAGTCCAATGCACTTAATTAACTTTTTCTTAAGTTCAATATAGTTAAAAGTGATCTTTTCTTGTTGAACGCTTCTTTAGCTATAGCAATTCTTGTCCTGATCTCTTTGGTGCAGTAAGCGTCTCTCGTCAAAATACTTCGCAGATACTTGAAATTATCGACCTCTTCAAGTTCTCTTTGTTCTACTCTGAAACGTAAGGGTGTGTTTCCAGTGGATATTATAATGACTTTCTACTTTTTGATGTTAATTTCCATTCCATACAGTTTTCTAGTGTCAACTGTTTTGTCGATCATCTTCTGTAGTCCTCCTTTGGTTTTAGCTATTATAACCGTATCATCTGCATATCTGATCTTGTTAATGACTTGCCCTTCAATCTTGAAATCTCCAATTCCCATTAATGCTTTCTTCATTAAACATTCACTGTAAATGTTGAATAATTGGGGCGACAAACTACATCCTTGTCTGACTCCTCTTCCAATCTCCATACTGTTGGTTTCTCATTCTTTCAAGGACAACTTCACTTTTGTCCTATGCACAAGTTTTGAATGAGTCGTCGATCTCTCCAGTTAACTCCGATTTCTTTAAGTATTTTCAGAAGTTTCATCCAATTGACTCGGTCGAAAGATTTTCCCCAGTCGATGACGCACAAACACAACTCTTCCTTTACATCAAGAATTCTTTTTGATATAATTCTCATCAATCCAATAGCACCTCTGGAAGAATGCTGGAATACAAGAAGCAATACCTATACTTACATTATGAAAAGAAGAGGATAGAAGAATTTGAATGAGAAACATCGAATGGAATATAGCATGGCATTTGAAAACTTATAGGCTACATGTTTTGAAATTTGATGCTATATAGCCTACGTACTTTCAAGTTTCATGTTTTGTATGGTTTATACTTAGAAGTTCCTCGTTTTATAATCCTCCCATTTCCACACTCATTTATCCATTTTAGCTACCAATATTTTCTTGAAGAGAGCTATTTCAAAAATTCCGTGGCGAATTACCACTGGGAATTTTCCCTGCACCACAAGAGTGTTGTGTTCCATTCAAAAATAATAAATAAATAAATAAATAGAATGAAGAAGTGATAAAGATACCTGGCCGGGACACATAAAACTTTCCAGATAGTTAGTGTTGCTATCTATGATACTTTAGTGAGAGTATTTTCTGTTTTTATTTTTTTAAATATCGGAAATAAAGAAAAGTTATTTTTTTTTTATAGCAACAAGTAACGAAATAGTGAAGTTTGAGAAGGTAGCGGACTACCTTCGTTATATGTTGGTTACATATTCCCCTATACGAGCAATATGGGAAGGATACCTCAAAAGATTGTGCTACACCATTAACACGGTCCGCCAACTTGGATTTGCACTAAAGTTTTCAATGGAAACAGAGTTTCGCCACATGATTAAAGATAGAATTCGAAAAAAAAAATGGTGAAAACTATTTTGGGCAAATCTATTTCAAGTAACAGGACTGAGTAAAGAATAACTTATTCTTTGAAACACCAAGTTCCAAAGTTACAGACATTAAGATGGAGGCCGATTTTGAGTGTGCATCCATAACACTTCCCCCAGTTACATCAGAGAGTTTATTCAGTACAACGATTACTGATGTTTACAGTTTTCAAAACAAATGGTTTTTGAACTACCCTGTTTTTTTTTTCATACTTTGGTTTTGTTTACCTGCAGTTACCCATCTCAGAAGGTAGTGTAATAAAGAGTTTCTTACCCTTTTCAAATATCCTATAAAGGGGTCTGTTACACTATAGCTCTTTTGAAGCTGGAAATTTACTTCCACACTAGAGTGGCAATCAAATGCCACTTCCGCGGTGGCTCAGTGGTAGAGCGTTCACCTCTGGTGCTTGGGATCCCGGGTTCGAACTAAACCCCCGCCAAGTGAACTTTGTGGTGGAACCGTGTGCGTGGGTTTTCTCGGGGTTCTCCCGTTTCCTCCCACTTTTTTTCATTCCACCATTTCATTCATTTCTCATTATCACCGCCTCCTTTAGCCTAACCAACATAACCATGGGACGTAAAACTCAAAGATTTCATTTCATTTTTTCAAATGCCACTTGTGCACCCAGGTGATCAGTTTATGTAATCATGTCAGACACATCAGGAGCTTTCTAGGACTAGTAGTCTTGTTTTCACGTGGCTCCCCAGTTTGCCTTATGACGCTGGGTAGATGCTGAAAATATAGAAGCAACGACCAGGAATTGAACCCGGTACTCCGTACACCAAAGGCGCACGTGCTAGCCAGTAGACCAGAGGGGAGGGCTGGCCCACTGGACTTCAGTGTTCCTCACTCTGATTATAACATAGGTTTACTACAACATTGTTTTACTTGTAAAAAAAATAAAGAACTATTAAATCTATATAAATAAATCTGAAATCGACATTGTCTCTTACGTCATCACGGAAAAACGGCTGAACCATATGAAAATGATTTTTTTTTTTTTGTTTTTTTAACATAGCTAGCATTTGGCTCGTTCCTAGGGCTTCCAGACGTCTGATTTAGCTGGGGCAGTTCAGGGTTTCGATATGTTCTCCGCAAAATTGTTCAAAACTCCCAATGTCCAGATTTTTTCTCCAAAACGTAATTAAATATCATTCATGCATATTTTAAAATGTCACTTCTATTAGTTATTGATATTACGCTAATAAGCATAATCTACTCTCCGTTTCTCACTGTTGGTGAGCATTGACTTATTTAATTATTTCTGATACTTCAGCAGGATCACAAACCGGAGTTTTATCACGTCACTTTGATTAAGGGCTATGAATATAACTGAACCAATTGACATGGATTTTTGAACATAATTCCCACTTGGTTCAAAAATGAGTTTTTATCATTCGACTTTGATTCTTGTTAAAGGATACACATCATAGTGGAGGGAAATATGTACTCTAAGGAAAGGAAGGGGATTAAAATATATTTTTCAAACATTTCTCATAAAACTCAGCACTTGTCTCGAGCTGTGTTCTAATCATTTCACTTTGATACACAATCCCGAGTTCGATTCCCGGTGGGAACACTTAGTAGAAAAAGTGTAAAAAAGGATTTCAGGCCTAAGTGAGGTTTTCCTGGTTTTTTTCTCATTCACACCAGGCAAATGCCAGGATGATACCTAACATGTAGATCAAAGGCCGCTTCCTTCCTTCCCCAATCCTTTCTTACTTCTCTTTTCTCGGCCCTCATACATGAAGGGCTAACATGGCCATAAGCCAAGAAATTAATTCCTAAATCCTTAAATCTCCTTTGATACACAAAACATACTAAAATTGGGAAGGAAGAATATGTAGTTCCTGTCCTAAGGCGAAAAGGAGGTTCAAATATGTGTTTCAAATATTTTCCATGAGCTTTCTCGTGACTAAGCGGTTAGCGTACGCATCTTTGGCATTTGAAACTCGGGTTCGATTCCCTGGGAGAGCTCATTTGGTTTGGATCCCACGTTAAGCTGGATCCTCTCGTCCCATATAGTCTCGCTACTGAAAGCCAGATTAAATTAACTATTTTCCATAAAACTTACTCTTCCCGTGCAAAGAATGAGCAAAAAGGTAGTAGAGGAATAAAATATAATGGAATAGCTGTTCTTCTTACTATGTTTTGTTATTGTAGTCACGCGTCCTTTTTTGAGTATATAGATATGCTTTTTCGCATATTATGTGGGTCATGGTATTTCTATAAATAATTGAGCGGTGCAATAAATATTTAAAAGATGTTTTGTTTGGGAATGAGACGTACAGAGCATACAAAAGCGACATACATATTATTTGTTGTCAGTTTGACATACGTAGGTAATAGGCTAGCAAAAAAAAAAAAAAAAAAAGTAATCAATATTAATGTCGCGTAAAATGTTTTATACACTCTGTCTAAACTTCAACTGTTTGATGTCTCAGAAAATATATTGTGATTGCTCCTTTTATTTTAGTAATGATGTACCAGCGAGTTTACTTCCTATTCTGTAGCTCCCACGCATACTAAGAATTAACACAATATAATTCTTGTGAATAAGTGTATTAACAACCTTTGCAACTAAAAGATAGGAAGATAGGATAAGATAGATTAAAATAATTTTTAAAAAAATATACAATTCTGAAACAAAAATTCTTTTCTGGATGGTAAAAGGCAGGTGCTCTTGGGGATGAGTCTCACAACGAAATTATTGGCAAATGTAAAAGGAATTAGAGCGCGCGGGCGGTGTCGTAAAAAAAAAAAAAAAAAAAAAAAAAAAAAAAAAAAAGTCTGCGGAAGGAATACTTAAGTGACAAATATTACATATTCGTTTTATTCATGAAAAAGAAACAATATTTTATTCTAATTTACTATTCTATTCATTTATTTATAACATTTTACCGGTAATTTATTTTACAACTTTTAATGTCTTTTGGGAAACGCGATGACACTATAAGAAAAAAAAATCAAATTCTATTCGTATGCATTTATCGTTCTATAAGATAATTTTTCTTAAGAAATAACTTACATGTGTTACAAACAAGGCACGGACGAAGCGGTTCAATTGTGTGTGTATATATATATTGCAACCTCTTTTATTTATTTTTATGACTATATGCATATAACCAGCGTAACCGAGATAGAATGTAAATTGGCACATCGGATAGCACCTGATCATTCTTTTCGATGGTCCCTTTTCTTTAAAAACGTTCATTTGATACATAAAACTAGTTCCATACTTTTATAACACGCGACTAAAAAGAGCTATTTAAAAGAGTTGTATATCTTTTCTTCCTGTATGAATTTTGTATAGAAGAAGTTTTATAACACCGACGTAGTGTCCAGTTTTATAAAGTTTGACATTGAAAATAAATAGGTTGTTTATTTTTTTAGGGGAGGAGGGAACGTCGAAAGGAGCGGGCAGACGTATGTAGATATTATTTTACTGAAGCATTGTCCATCTTCAATACAGCTGCCCTTTCCGGTTTCTTAAGTGTGAAATCTTCATAAAATTTTATTCTTAAAAAAAAAGAAAAAGAAAAAGAAAAAGAAAAAGAAAGAAAAAAAAGTTTTAGGCACTTGTGTGGCATTCGTAATGAGGAACAACCAGAAATGTAAAAGTCCATAAAACTTTAACTTAAAAGTGAAATTTGCTGTACAAATATAAAAACATACGTACGACATAAGAAACAACAAGAACCCTGAAGGCCTAGTAGGTTTAGTTAAACAAATCTCTTAAAATGAAACCCCATTTTATAGTGCTGAATTTCTTTTGCTTCTAACCTTTCCTTAAAGAAATAAAATATAATAAAATAATAATAATAATAATAATAAACTTTTGCTTTTTATCTATTTATTCATGAAATAACTTTCCCCTAATTAAAAAGAAATAACAAATGAAACCAGTTAAATGCTTTCTGATTTAGAGGAACCGCAACTTACAAATCATATATATTCGCTGTCTTCAGTTTGTATTGTTTGTTATATTAACAACGCTAACTATACACCTGTTATACTGAACCGAAGTAATTGAAATATCTGTCCAGCTGGCAGGTGTATCTCTGTTTGAAGGATGTCATAATATTCAATAAAGTCCACGCAGCTGTTATAAGTATTTATACACATATTCTTTTTTACGTATATACTCTACCTATGTGTTTTCTCTTTATTCACAAGGATAATAATCGTTCATAGATCTGTTGGAGGTTTTAGAATTTCCATCTATCCGTAAGTATGGGAAGTTTCGATAGAATGACTTTATCTGTTCGTCTGTCCGTCTGTTAATACATATTAGAGCAAAAATGGTAGAAGATAACGATGCGGACAGAGTTCCAAGAGAAGGTTCCATTTCTCTATAAAAACCTAAAGATATAACATTTTCAGGGTCTGAAATGGGGACATTTCTCTGCATGATAGAAAGTTAAGAATTTATGGTAATTATTGGCGGTTTACTTCAGCGTGAAACTGGGCTACAAGAGGAAGGTTTTAATTTTGTTGGTACATACAGGCACTTCATTCCGGTGAACCTGAGCCCTAATATGATCTCAATTCCTGTGCGACAGTTGTCTCTTAGCACCACGGAATACTTATCATATTTTTATTTAAAAATATATACATATGTATCAATGCTTTCGAATATATAGAAGATAGTAATGAACCTTATAAAAAAGATATTTCTTGGAAAATAAAATAACATTGTTTAAGAAAAAATGGGGACAATTTTGCCATCCAACTTCAGTCGAAAAAATCGTTACTAGGATCTAAAAATAAAAGACTGTCCCGACGAAATTGAGACATCTGGTATCCTCGTGGAAGCCAGAAGTAGTAGATTTTAGTGATTTCATTAATGGATTCCCATAGAAAAAAAAAGTAGTAAAAGAAAGCTATATAGTTCTTTTTTTTTTTGTTTTTTTTAAATGAATTCAACGTTCCAAGAATACATTCAAAATCAGGAGTAGTACATGTATCACTTTTGGATTTAATATTTGGTTCCTACTAGCCCAAAAGGATAATATAATAACAAGAAAAGTACGCTTCTTAATATGGATCCAGTACTTTCAGAACACATTCCATTTTGGTTCTTTTCCATCTATTGTAACTAGAAGTAGTCTCACTATTAGATCCCCGTAGAGCAAAAACGATAAACGATAAGGAGAAATTATTGTTTGGATTCAGAGTTTCATAATGAAGTTTCCTCTGTCCATGACCGGTCGTTGAAACCAGGACTGGTGTCAATATTAAATCCCCGTTGAGCAAACATAGTAAAAGATAAGGAGAAATTATTGTTTTGTAATGGATTCAAATTCTCAAAACAAGGTTTTCTCTGATCATATCCCTTAGTTGAAATCGGAAGTGGTTCCAATATTGGATTCTCCATAGCAAAAACGATAAGAAGCAGCGAGACATGGTTGATTTGATATGAATTCATTGATCTTAAAATAGGTCTCACCTTTGCCATCATCCCTTTATTGAAACCATACTTTATAGTTCTGTCACTTCTGATTTCAGTACTGGATCCATAAAGTTTAAAGTCTATGGTGGTTTCATAATGTGAAGATATGTCACTTTTTGAATGAAATGAAATGGAAGAAAACCATGACAGAACACGCAAATATTAGTTGCGTCTAATGGAACTTGCTTCAAAAATTGATCTGAAAGAGTGTGTTCAGAAATCAATACGGCAAGAATTGAAATAGGCACGTTGCACAACATATCTTAGAAATGTCTAATGATGTTATCTTCCTATAAACATCTCTCAATGCGTCATGATAATTCCTAATAGAAAACAATCACGGTAATAGATATCGGTATCTATGCCTAGCCGAAGCGAATAGATGTCGCTGGAGTGCAGACAATTTTGCTGTTCAAAACTATTGTAATGATTTAATTGCAACTTGAAATGTTGTACGGTTTCAGTTTATTTATTGTTACAAAAGGTTCGTACTCATATTTAGATTTGAGCTTTAATATTTCTAAATTTACTGTAAAATGAATGGTAGTTATGATACTATAGGTCTACCTGAACGTACTTTGCTGTTTGTTAGTAGGCAAGTTAGTTGTTCATTATTAGGCATGTTTGTTATTAGACAATTTGGTTGTTTGTTATTAGGCAATTTGATTGTTTGTTATTAGGCACGTTTGTTGTTAGCCAATTTGGTTGTTTGTTATTAGGCATGTTTGTTATTTGGAATTTTAGTATTCATATTCATGTTTGTTGCTGGAAAACTTAAAAAATGTTAAACATTTAGAACCTTTTAGAGTTTTAGGTCCCACGATTATCAACTGAGACTGAAGAAGAGATAGTACTATTAATTCAGTTCAATTTTGCCCTATAGTACACAGCAAGTCAAGGGCTCTGGCGCAACAACTAGTTATTTTGAAAATAAAAAAATATTAATAAATTTTAATTTTTTACTGATAAAAACTTAAAAAAGAGAAAACAATATTAAACGACTTAAACAATGTTAAACGACTAACAGCGCTAAAAAGCAGAAGATAATAATAATAAAGCGCTTCAAAGTAGAAAATAATTTACTAGTATTATCTATAGAAAAATTTTGAAGTCTGTGCCAAGCCAAACAAATTATTATCTTACAGAAAATAAGTTCGGGCGACAGTTATAAGACGCATTGATTTTTTTAGCTTTGCAGACTTAAAAATTCTTAAAGATCTACTTTTAAGCGTTTTATCATTATCATTCACTAAGCTGATTTTAGCGCTCCTGTTATTTCTACTTTTAGAGATTTTGTTAAAATCAGTTAGCTTTTTATTTAAAATAGGGTATATATATATATATATATATATATATATATATATATATATATATATATATATGCTGATTTTAGTGCGGTTTTTGGAGTCGGATATTTTTTTAAATTTAATTCATTTCTTAAAAAAATTACCCCAATAATTTAATTAGATACCTAAACTAAGGGCAGGATACTAGCTCTCCATAAAATGAATCGAGCCACGAGACATATTTTAGTGGATCGGGCCATGCATGTCTAGAGGCTCGATCCATTTTATGGAAAGTTAGTATCCTGCCTTTAGTATATACACGGTATTCAGACTATCAGCTGTTGAGGAGTTGCAGCATAGTCCAGCTGCAAATAATGTTGTTAGATCCTAATGAAGTTTATATGGAACCACCGGGAAAGAATACTCTTGCAAACAGAAAAATATTATCAAAATTGATGATCCTATGTTGAAGTTAAGCGTGAGTATATGCATATTCAAGTCAGTTAATTGCGGTTTTCACACTACACATCTTGAGATGTTTTATGATTTAACTCCGAAGACTATCATCACATCCTAACGAAATTTATGTTTGGCCATTAAGAAGCTATGCTCTTTGAAACAGAAAAGAATAAACAATACCGGTGGACCGATGCCCAAGTTATGTGTGAACATAGACACAACGTATATGTTTATAAACAGATGGAATTGAGAACCTTCTCCCTTTAAAAAAATCAGTTAAAAATAAAAACACTAATATAATACGGAAGAAGACTTAAAAGAACTAAATTTAAAAATATGGCACTGGAAAGAGGTAGGAGTTTTCCAAATGCCCACACCATAAAAAAACAAACTTTTCATTCTTAGTTTACGGATAAGTTTCATACAATATATACTCAATGTTCACGGTAGAACTATCGCTCCTATCAACACTAACTTTCCTAACTGTAAAGACAAAATTCAAATTCATTAGAAGCAATATGTAGTTGTTTTCACTATTATATTACATACATAACTTTCGTATACCTATGTGTTTTTCTATAGATAGAAACTGAAAATGTAAAAAACAACTACATATTATATGTGCTGTTCTTAGTGCTCTCCTAAGGACGACACACACACACACACACTTCTAATAGTGATGCACACATTGCTTCTAATGAATTTTCATTTTGTCTTTACAGTTAGGGAAGTTAGTGTTGATAGAAGCGATAGTTATGTTTTTACATTATGTACGTACTTCTGTTCTATAGTACATAGAAACATAAACTATCCGTTCTCAGCTGAATAAAAAGTGGTAAGTAATGTATGGTAACAGAGGACATAGCTTTTAGCGTCAAAATACGAAAAAAAAATCAGTTTCTTATCCATTTTCCTCGAAAAGCAACGGAAAATAATATATTTTTTGTTAAGTTCGACTTAATCTATCAATTGATATAAAGTACTTGTATCACCTATGAACCACATTTACAGCGAAAATTAATAAGACTTATAAGAGTTGATCGTAAGTTTGGGTTGTATCTCTTTAACGCCATACTGTATACTGTCATCTTCCTAGAGTCATAATGAAAAAATTGATGAGGATCTGTATTACTTTCATCTTATTAGATGGTTATTGTACAAACTCAATTTTTAAATTGACAAAAAAATGATTCATTTTTTCTCGAGTTTCTCCAAAACTACACATGAGGATTTAAATAAACCCATATCATTTTATCTAGCTCAGAGAGATCTATTGGTTGATTGATTGATTGCTAATAAACTAATGCTAATTGGTGTAAAGCTATATATTAATTGGTAAAAGTCTATTTTTTATATGCTAATAAACTAAATCTATACAATTATGGTACAACTATCTAAAAGCACTTTCATCATTGTAGATTTTTTTGTTTAACATTTATGTGTTATTCTCAGTTAATGTTTTAAGTTATCAACTATTTCTTGAATAGACAAATCTTTTTGACAATTGATATCAGAAGCTAGCCAATCATTTTTGAATAAACAAGTCTTTTTCACAGTGAATGTTTTAAAATTAGCATATCCTTTTTGAATGGATAACTCTTGTTTCACAAACAATGGTTTAAGTTGGATAATTATTTTTGAACATAAAAGTCTTTTTCACGATTAATATGTTTATTTATTTATTTATTTATTTATTTATTTATTTATTTATTTTATTCATTTAACAATCACCAGATAGAGCTCAGAGGCCATTTTATACTATATAACAACAATAATAACAAAAATGGAAAATATTTGGAAAGGTATCGACCAGGACCTGTTAGTAGGCACTATCCCGACATTTGCCTGGTAGGACTGAGGAAAACCCTTGAAAACCCCAGTCAGGATGGTCGGCAGTGGGGATCAAACCCATGACCTCCCAAATGCGAAGCCAACGCACTAATACTTCCGTTTTGAATACATTATTTTTTAAATATTTAATCCATTTTTTAATGTTTTAAGTTGGTCAATCGTTTTGAAGTAAATAAATCTTTTTCACAGTTAATTTTAAGATAAAGAAATTTCTATATGATTAATATTCATCTGCAGCTGCATTAATAAATAAATTAAATAGAAAGTAGAGAATATTTTCTTAATATATACAATAATAATAATAATAATAATATAATAATAATAATAATAATAATAATAATAATAATAATAATATAATTCAGCCACTATAGAAAGAGAAAAACGGTTTTGTGTTCTCTAGCCGCAAAGGAAAAACGAAAGACATTATTTTTAATAATATTTTGTCGTTGTTTGTGGGTGCTTATTAGTACATTTTTTTTTTTTAAAAAAAAAAGAAAGAATTCTATCTTGGTGACAAATCGATTTTTACTAGAGGCGACGACGACAGACGTTCGTTATTATTACTTCTATTATTATTGTTGTTGTACAGCCTTTGACATTCGCATTGACATAGATGCCTATGGGCATTGCCTTCTCCTGCCTACGTACGTAGTAGTTGAGTTGAAAACCTGTGGCACGCAACTCCCATAAGGATTGTTACATTTTTTTTGCTGGTAACTTATACTACACTCTTGGGACATATATACCATGTATTTATATATCTAGTAATATACGGTTCGAGTGTTTTCGTGGTAACCTTATGGATTAGTGTTAGGTTTTCAACAAAACTGATATTTTTACAGTAATAATGGTTAAGATTACTGTTCTATATTGTTTTGCTTGATATTAACACCTTTTTTTTCCTTTTCTGAGGAAAACGAGGAAATATGTCGCACAATGTTATAATCACGTTCAGAAATAATGGAATGTTTATCAAATCTTTCAAAATAGATTTTTGGTTGATTGGATTTTAGCGTTGCTTTTCAGCAACGCGGCTACATGAGACGTAGGAGTTTAGTTTACAATGGAATTCGAATCACCATAGTAGGCACAAATTTCAAAGGTTCTTTAAACCGAAACCCTATGGACCAAAGGCGAGAGCACTACCAATTAAACCAGCAGAACGGACTCAAAATAGATTTATCATAAATAACTTTATCATAAACATTAGAGATTATACTAATTATTTCAAAGGATAAAAGAAAAACACTTCTAAGAAGTCTAATTTTACAAACATTGTAGGTACAATTCTTTGGAAATATGTCTGACAATTAAAGGCGATTATACAATGCTCATCTCTCGTCTTTCGCAAAATAGTTTCACACTATGTGGTTGTGATGAGCATTATGTCCAAGATTTTGTCGATTTGAATATATATATATATATATATATATATATATATATATATATATATATATATATATATATATATATATATATAATGCTCTTAATTTATCTTAACTGTCACATTTAGCATACCTAGTTTAACCCAAAGATGCCACAGCAAAGATTTTCAATTCTAACGTGTTTTCTTTCATCACAGAATTACAGTATTTGAAACTCCGTAAATGTACCTTAAGTGTTTCTGCTATTTTAAAAGTGTATTATTCAAATATTAATGATTGCAAAATATTTTCTTTCTCTAGCTAGGAATTATTCTCTATATCAATGTCTCCCAAACTTTTTTTTATGAAAGTGAGGACAATTTTTACAAGTCAGAATATTCTACGAATCGCCCTATTCTTGTTTCTTCGAAAGAAAATTATTATAATTAAAGAAAAAAGAAATTTTGAACGTATACCCTACACTAATGTAATTATAATTTTAAAAATGTATTAATTGTAATTCCTTAGCTTTAGGGGTATATATAATTTTAGGTATTAGTAGATAAAAATACATAATATTTATACATTAATTTATAATATTAATTTATTTTCATAATTATTGATGGCTATCAAGAATTATATTATAATAAGCTATTAGAATTTGAATAATATTTTATTAAATTGTATAATCTATTATTGGTATATTCTAAACGTGTTTGATATTCTCAACTACAAAGTGTAACATCACTTCACTATTTTAAGTTTGAAAACTTTTTTTTTTTTTACCAGTGTTTAATTTGAGATCACAAGACCAGACTTCAAGGATTACATAGTGTCCGCAGACCACAAGTAAGATGAGATAATCACGTAAATTGCCGGCAGGACATTAGATGAAATAGGAATAGGCCAAAAAGGAATACATCCCACGCACATGGCAAAAGAGGTTAGATAAAAATTCTAATAGTCAAAATTTTGAGTAACTGAACATGAAAATAAAAGGTATTAGCATTCATTTTCATATAACATAGAAACCTCAAAATTGGAATGGATCACTTTAAAAAGGAACAGGTGTGAGTGCAACTAGAAGAAGTTCGGTTTAACTTCAATGTGGATCTTAAACATTTCCCATTATATGGCGCGTTCAGTGCACAAGGGAATCAAGTTCATTCATTTTGGGTCATTTTGGACATCTTTCATCTTTACGATTTCTATCTGAAGCTTTTTTCAGGGCTTGAAAGATTCATATTCAGATACTGTAAGGAATTCTTATGAGGTAAATAATAATAATAATAATAATAATAATAATAATAATAATAATAATAATAATAATAATAATAATAATAATAATAATAATAATAATAATAATAATAATAATAGTGTTAACTTTATCTCTGTACTTAGACACTAACCGTACATATTTTACGTCTCTTTCTGTCACACTACGCTAATTGGGTTTGATTTCCTTGTTCCTTGAATGCCGCATAAATATTTCGGATCTTTTTTTTTAAAGAAAAAATGGCACAGTAGTTGAATGGAAAAGAAAGTTAATCATACAATAAATTCTACTAACGACAATAAAGACGCTCACGCAAAAAAAATTATGTGTATCGGATATGGACAACCAACATTAAAGTCACCGCTACCCGTCAAGACGTTAACACATTGACATCACTAATGAACTCGGTCGAGATAATCGCTCTATCTTATCTATTGAAAAGAAACAGAATTCAAGAAAGTTGCTTTCCGTTCAAAAGTTATCGTGAGGAATGACGGATATACTTATGTAAGCACTACTACTGCAATATTAGAAGTCCCACTTGCGTGATCCTAATGCATTACAGCTTTAATTTGATCCATGACGCTTCCATCGTTTCTGGTTCAATGGCCTACGGTAAATCAAAGATATAACCCATGCCAGAAAGAACCCATCTCTGATTCCTCTTCATATCGTTTTTTTTTTTTTTTCATAAGAGACATTAGAAGATTTTCCAGCAAATGAGGTTTGTGCCTCTACTCAGGCAGTCGGTTGATCCTACCCAATTACGCAATTACGAAGTTACTAGACACTACGCCATTTATAATATATCACAGTAAGTTAATCATATTTTATTAATCATTACGAACTCGAAATATTTTAACCGGTTGCAGCGAACCGGTGCTAACAGACTGAATAGAACCACTCGTAAGATTATAGCTACCTTTTGCCCTCTATCTCAAACATTGATTTATTCACTTTCCCTTTACAAGGTAATTTTCCAGAAAGATATAAGCTAATTTCATTAGGACACTTAATTATTTATAAGGAGTATTTTGCATTTTATACTGCATTGTAATTCATTTTACGTATTTCTCTTTAATGAACTTTGAAACTTTAATTAATAACATTAAATACTTTTTACGTAGAACAAGACCTTTTGTTTACAAGATTTATGTTGGCTATTTCGTACGTAATAACTCATATCAGACTGACAATTATAAATTTATGTTACTGTAATTATAATATATGTACTACGGTGACTATAACAATAATAAAATATTTGAATTACAATAATTTGATTTGTGACTCTGTTTGACCAAGAAGAAATGAAAAAAAGTTTACTTTAGGTGCTCAAAACGTCTTTGATGAACAATGATTCTGTAATTATTCTAGACAGTAGTCGGTTGTTAACCTTGTTACAAGATGGCAAGGTAATTAGTTTAACGTATCGTAACTGTCAGTTGACATCATGTTGAAAAACACATATACCGTACTTAAAAAGGGAAAAACATTCTTAAGCAAATTAATATGATCATTTATGGTTGTTATTATACTATTGTATTGTGTGTGTGTGTTTTTTTTATGAGTATAGTTTCCCAAGTACTTACTGAACTTTCATCCCAAATTCAGCAATCTTTTAATATCTGTTACTAAGAATACAGTGTTGTAATACGTAAATATGAGGCGAGTCGCAACTAAAAGTTTGGATAAATCATTTATTTATAATTTTATTTTAACGTACTAAAAGTTTCTTGATACTAGGAGTTGTTCAGTTCTAAATTAACTAGATTAGCAGTAGCTAATCGACGTAAACCATACCTAATGATGTGGTTCATGACATTACATGTTCGTGACTAATATGTTTGTTAGAAGTTATGTTATAAAGAATTTTAAACCTTGTTGCATTTTTAAGTAAGTTTACAATGAATAGAAAGTTATAAAAGGACGAACGTGTGTTCGTACATCAAAAATGGTAGTTACATGACCACAATTACTAAGATATTATTGTTTCTGCAGTGTTTGTCGGGAAGGTAATGAAATATAAAATATATATGGACCTAGACCGTTTAAAAGAACATATTACTTATGAATAGGGCTCGAAAGTTGAAGACCTAAAAATTGCCTAAAAAGAACCTATAAAAAACCTTAAAATATTTTTTAAAAAAGGACCTAAAACTGGAAAAAACGACGTAAAAATAAGACCCAATTTTATTAAGATTATATATTTAATGAATATAATGCTCAAGAAATAGAAACTTCTGGTAGGTTAACGGTCTTTCCTTCTTCCACAAACTGAAATACAAACTAAAATAACCGAATACAAATAATATAACTGAAGCACAAACTTCCCCACCCTCACCCCCTTGCTGGAAGACATTGTTACGCCTCCTTATATTACTTGTAATTATTGTAGATCTGGTCTTATCAGTCCAATCGTTGAAGAATGTCTTATCTTTTGAATTTCCTTTACCAAAGAAAAGATGTTTAAGAGGTTATGGTGATTTGAGTTAATAGCCAGTAAATTTATTTATTATTGGAAGATGAAGGGAAAAAAAAGACGTTAAGACCTATGGAAAGCTTAAAAAGGACCAATAAACAAACAAACAAACAAAACTACGAAAAAGGCAAAACAGAGCAAATAAAATCCACAATTTTCTGGCCTACAATGGCCCAAAATGAACATATAATGTTAAGCCTCGTTTTCAGGCACTCGTAAAAAAGAGGATTTTTCCTCAACTTCCGGGCCCTACTTATGAATTTCATAAATTATCTCCCAATACCATTAGTGACGTAATATGTTCTGTGCTTAAAAATATGTAATATGTGGATTAAAAAGACACTTGAACACTTGATTTGCATAAACTAACTTTCAAATCTGACTTAATGTTATGATTAACAGAATTGTAATATTTTCATAGTTTTGCAGTTGATAAATAATTCATTTCAAATGCATTCTTGTTAAGTGACCTACGGTCCACCCTACGTATTCATAGTTCATACCTTCAAGCTTAATATATTTCTTTTCTTTTTCCAGTGGTTATTATTGAAAAACAGTATTTGTTTCAACTATTTCGCTTGCTTTATTGGAGTTTAGCATCCCTTTTCAACACCGACACTACAGGAGACATGGACCTATACTGAAAGGTAGAATATAAACAATCATAATACATTCAAATTTCAATTTCCTTCCGCCAGGAATCGAAAATATGAGCACTAGACCAACAGAGAGAGCTTTAAACTACCCCGCGATACTGGACAACGGAATCACACTTTCTGGTCGGAGATCAACAGCACATAAAGGAAGCGCATTTAGTGATTCAGATATTGGAAACGTTAGACCATACTTACTGGTTTAAATATGGAAACGTTAAAGCACATTCTCTTATTTATATCATGGACCATTGATGCATACTGATACGTTATATGATATTTATTGTTTCATAATTTATATACTAGTCCATGGAAAAACATTTACTGATCCAAAAATTAGGGCAGTGCAAACATATTTATTAGTTTAGTACTGGGTTATGGGATTAATCTAATTCTTTAATATAAATGAGACCATTAGTGTTGACCAAGAAATCAAACTTACTGTTCCAGATATTAGTTAGATTTAAATTTCCTCTGGATCCCCTGGCTCGTGATGTCATATTTATTAATAAAGTTATAAACACATGGTTATGCAAATAGGAAATAATCCTTAAACTATATTAAGGATCATTTGCAAATAGAAAGTGATCTTTAAACAAAATATAGATGATGGTGTATATATTACTTTAATACAAAACTTTGTACCGGTTTTAATTAAAATTAAATCTGTCTTCATTGGGCTTTCAAGATCACGCTTGAAGTTGATCCACTGCTCTATAAATTGGACCATTCGTTAATTATTCAGATTACCTAGTAGTCTGTACAAGGACGTATGTAAGAAGAAGAGGCAATATATGTCTATCGGATGTGAGGAAGTGATTGAGTTATATCTCGAATTTGTAAAAGGTCATTTAGGGAAACTTGGAAGAAAACTAATTCCAAAAGAGTTTCCCTCCCCTATTGATTTTCATTGGAATGTAATAAATCACGTTCCGCCTATCAAAAAACGACTTAACTATCTTCGAAGAGACACTTAGGAGGGTATTGGTAAAATTAATTTGGAGGGGCATAAGAACTGTCACAAAATGAGTATTTATAGGCATGTTTCCTTTGCGATATAGGATTTAACTATGTCTTGACTTGGAGAAAATTCATATAGGAGCGACTTCGGGGAAACGCACGAAGAAATAATGAAGATCCGAATTCACACCTATGTTTGTCACACAAATCACCAAACATAAAATAACAGGCACATCTCTGTCTCTTTCTGAATAAATTTCACATTTATTTCGTTCTTAAATGTTAGGTTCTAAGTAATCAATAGTTAGGCATATAAGCAATATTTTATCATCTTATTGGATAAAGTTATCTTCTGAATGTATTATCAACAGATCATCAGTATCGTCTTCATCATATCCCTAGACTATTCAGTGCTGAATGATGATATCTCCAACAATTTTTCATAGTCGCCTATCACAAACAATATTTTCCACGAAACTGCCCAGTTTTGTTGGTTATATCCCACATTTTTGGTTGAAGATGCTTCTTAGATCTCTTCTCGTCTCTTTAACATACAGTCAAGGATTGCTTTCATCCATTATTCATTTATTTTTTCTTGTAATATTTCCTGCCTACTACCACTTACTTCACAATATCTTTATTTACACGATAATATTTAGATTCATATCATTTTTAAGGTACATGTAGTTAGCTTCATGTTTCTGCAGTTTACTCGTAACGTACAATTCTCCATGTTTCGTTGTGTAATCTACAAACAATAAATACACTATTTTGTTAGTATTTAAGTATCCAAAACGTATATCAAAATAAGAAGCATTTACTGTATATTTAAATATAGAATATAAGAATTTCAAACTTACATGCATTTTTAAAAAAATAATGAATTACAATGTAGTGAAGAAAAATCTTTAATTTCACGTCTCACGGATATGTCCTCCAGAATATGGGAGACGAAAGATTAATGAACGTGAATGATTGTAAAATAATTGGTGGAATGAAAACGTGGGATGGCACAAACATTTCTAAGAAAAACCTCACGAGCACGTTGTTGTCCACCATAAATTTACATCACCTGAGATCGAAACAGGGGACTCTCTCAACATGCCTTCTCACTGTCATAATTATATATATATATATATATATATATATATATATATATATATATATATATATATATATATATATATATATATATATATATATATATATATATATATAAGAAATTTAGTATTTAGATTTTTTATTCAAAATAATTAAACATACGTGTTTAACCATATATTGACATTTAACCTAAAATGAAAGGAAAATAAATGAGTGTGGCTGACTAAGATGCCTACATGAGGCGTTCGAATTTAGTGTGATACATCGAGTTTAGACAAAATCTATGAAAGGAATAGAAAGAAGACGTTGCTTGCAGTAACATATGATAGCATTTGCTTGTTCTGAAATAATTCGCAATAAATGAAAGAATTAAAAAAAATACAGTAATATGAAATAAAACCGTTTCCATCAATGTATGCAGTTTATGTTTAACATATAGACATATTAAATGTATATAATTTATGATAGCATATAGATAAATAAATATTAAATATTAAAAAACATTCATTTTTCCATTCTAGGTCAAACTTGTATGTTTAATTGTTTAATTGTTTTAAATACAAAATTTAAATATTAAATTTTATGTCTCTAATCTTAAAAGACTTTAAAATAGATGTATTATCACGACAAGTTGAAGTGGACCGAACTCAGAAGCTCTGATGTGCAAAGTTGTGGAACACAGCCTCTGTCGTCGAGCAAAATCTGTCTGGTCACAAAATTTGGTTCACACTCGACCAATAGTTAAGCTCCTTGCTTGTTAAGCGGTTAGCATACACGTCTTTGGCGTGAGAGACTCGAGTTCAATTCCCAACGGGAAGTCATGTGGTTTGAATCTCTCAATAAGCTGTAGTTCCACGTCTCATATAACCTCACTGCTGCAAGGAACACTAAACTTAAGTCAATCTCAATCTCAATTTTGACCAATATTTACAGAGAAATAAAGTATCACATACAAAGCAAGATGAGCTGAGCTTGTCCCTGGAAGAGCCCGGTCACCAAATATAGCAGTCTTTTTACTTCTTTTTCCATGGGCTATTTTTCAGCAAATTTGATTCAGATCCGACCAGTAGAAGTGATAAATAAAGTATAACGTACACACACACACACACACCTGGAGTGAGCTATAAATTTCCGTATGCTTACGCCGGATTAAAAAAAAAAATGCAATCTCTGCTTTCCGCTTTCTCGTCCAATTTCCAAAAATCTTTTTTTTTTTTGTTACCATTTCTTATTTTTCTTCTAGGTCGAACATTAAAAAGAAAAAAACACTGAAACTCGTATTTAATTAGTTTAAGTGGAAAGTCTTAAGCCACAAACTCTATGAACTACCCAAATTTTAATTTTCTTGCTTGTCCCAGGTGTTGATTAGTCAGTCACAACTTCTACTTCATGTAAAGAAATAAAGTTGTGTTAAGTTCTATACATTATTTAATGTTATATCTATTATTATAGATTATTTTTGAAATAGAAAGACAGGAAGTCAAATTGGAGAGCCGGCATGTTTTCTCTAACATAAGATTTTACCCAGGCGCATAGGAATAATACATATTTTTAAATGAATCTGGAACGGAACCATTCAATTAATCTCACTATATTTCTCAGTAATGATATGCTTTTTACTCTATTAAGTTATACCTGTAGTGGCTATTATTATTATTATTAAAAATCTTTGAAAGTATGATGTGAAGCTTGGAGAAGAAAAGCAACTGCATATTATTATTTTTATACATATGAGGATAGAACAAAGTTATACTTCTACGTATATTGTAGTATTTAACTTCTAGATGTTTGTAGTTAGTGTGCTAATTAATAATACAAAGCGTTACGTGATTATGTTCAGCATACGTGGAGGTCAAATTCACCAAAACGTGAGAATTTTCCCTACGTTTCTTGACGTCAAAAGGAATTTCACATTTTAAAATTACATACTCTTGCACTATGCGTAACATACCCATTCAATGACGTTAAAATCTGAAAATTGAGCGAATAAGGTTAATTAAAGCTAACATTTTTCAGTGACTTATTGTTAAATTTACTGGCATACAGGTGTTAAATTACAATAATGCGTAAGATGAGATAAAGACAATATCAAAATTAACGACAGAAAATGGTATTATCTTGATATTCATTATAATTATCATGGAACCTCCCTAAGGAGACACCTCTCAGTAACGAATAACACTCCGAACAGATGATTTTGTGTCAGGAAATCTACACATAGTGTTACAGGAAAGAGCTATCCCTTTTACCAATACACCTAGATACGGTCACGGACAGCAATCTCTCTCCCCTCCCCTTCCAAGCAATTTACTAACCTTTAGGTGAAAAACAGGAATTATTTTCGGTTCATACGCATTTAGCACAGAAATACTTTCTGCAGCTTGAAAATAAGTCTGAGATACGGTAAGGGAAACAAGAAATCTCTCTTTCATAAAATGCATTTTTCGTAAGTCCTTCATCTGGTAAACTATCACACATAATACTTGGAAGCTGAACTTGAAATTCGTATTTTCTCTGTTCACCATAAATTGCTTTCTAACGAGAATTCTTTAAAAAAAATCATTGAGTAAAAATAACCCTAGGGAGTCAGTCATGTAACTAATAATTTTGTGCAATATTTCTATACTCTTCCGTGGCAAATTCACTTTTTTTTTGCTTTTGGGAAAACTACCTCCCATGCAGTACATTTTGCAATACGCGCCCGTATAGATATGTTCCTTGTCGATGCTTTAGTTTCTTAACAAGGGGTATTCCTCCTAATCCCCTTAGTAATTCGAACACGGAATACTGGCACAGTATTTTGATATTAACTTACATTTGTATTAATAACTAATGTATTTACCTAATATTACATGTAATTGTTACACAAATTGTGAGTCAACTAAATTCGTGTAATTACTCTGTAACGGATATGGATGCGTACGAGTCGAGTCGAGTCGAGATTTAAGCCTATCTCGACTCGACTCGAGAAAATGTTGTCTCGACTCGTGTCTCGACTCGTGTCTCGACTCGAAAATATGTTTTATCTCGACTCGACACTTTCTGTCTGACTCGACTCGAATGCGAGAAGAGACGTCTCGAAATTCGAGTTGAGACAAAATATACGAGTTAAAATATATGCACACATCAGCCAAGAGTGAAAGTTGAAGTTGAATATCTTATGAACAATCCATATTTATTTTACGTTGGGAACCAAAACTATAACTACTGTAAGCAGTTTATTGTTTTATAATTTATTGTTTACAAAAACCCTTTTAAAAAATACCTATCTATAGAAGTGAAAGGTACCTATCTGTACATACTAGTTTTTGGCATCCAAGCAGTGTATTTATTGTAATATACTATGTAAAATAGTCTCGTATCATAATATGTGATGTACCGCAAATGTTACATTATATATTATCCGTAACTCGTGATATGCTGCAGCATATTAAAGACTCAAAATAGTTGGGGAAGCGAATAATTCAGAAGTTATGTAGCCCTATTGCGTTCATGGAAACGAAAACACAATAATTATGACTATGCTAAATTACTATAGACTGCCAATTGCTCATTCAGAGAATTTATGAATTTCACTTTATCGCAATAGTTTTATACAAACTAGATATGAGCTACGGATAATAGTTTTATACAAACTAGATAATCAATTATTATTATTATTATTATATTTGAAGTACAATCAAATATCAATAAATAAATTATTAGTTTTAATTAACTGAATTGAGCTGAAATTTAAAATTTGATCTCGAAAGATTAACTATTAAGTTTATGCATTCTGTACCTTTCTAAAGTAATGAATGCTGGAATCGGTTTTAAGGCTGTTTCTGAGTGAATACTTTCTTCAAAATAATATTAAAAATTATAGAAAGATTTTTGACACATTCGCGTCGAGTCGGGGTTTTTACGAGCAGTCTCAACTCGACTCGTGTCTCGACTCAAAAATTCGAGTAAAGAAATACGGTTGTCTCGACTCGTGTTTATCCCTAGTAACGGACATCTCTCAATTACAGCCAAATAATCATGTGCCATTGGTGTTCGTTACATAGAGGTTTCACGGTATGTATTGAATATCAGTTCTATTCCTCGTGTTATGCATGATTATAATAACGATGCAGCACATTTTCGGATGATTCATTTGTAGTATAACTTACAAGTCTAACAAGCATTATTATTTATTCCTCTCAAAATGTGTTTATCAATGTTACTCATAATATTATGCTTTATTATGTACTTGGTCAACAAACAACGTGAACTAAATATTCGATAATTTAATTTAACAAATGCTTCTTAATCATTGGGGACACTAACGATACTTTTGCTCGACAGAATATATGCAATCTTCGACTCCTTAATACCTTTTAAGCGTTATAGAATACTTGTTAATATTTGTCCAACGTTAATTGTAACAGTGCCTTATGGTACAGTATACTTTTGGCCGAATTCTTGTGAATAAATCTCCACCATGCATGTTTGTCCTTTCTAATATTTTGTACCGTGAATGCTAGGGTTAAGATTTTGTTACACTAGATTCTTTTTTAAAAAGTAAGACAACGTGCTATGATATTCGAGATTTGCATCATAACTAAATTGTCTCTCAGCGTGTAGTCTCCACTGTAAACACAAAGTTTCTGATCCGATACAAGATTAAATGGTCCAGATTTTTCTCAAGTAGCATCATTTCCCTTACATTTGAGATTAGTATAAAGAAGCATCGATCAGTAATAAATTGTAACACGTGTTTCGTATCGTTCCAACGTATTTTCAATGCAGTACACTGATAAAAATCCGTAATCCGGACAGCGGAATATTGTACAAACATACGGAATTCTTATATTTACTACGGAAATATGTACGAGCATACGTCACCCATATGCTACATCATACCGCTAGATGTTACATCATGCCGTTGTAAGATGTCTGACATCTAACAGTCTGCCGTATATTACGTACGTACACGTATGTTACGTATGTCAGCTATATGCTATATATGTCCATCTGTATGTGAGATCCTGTCCACCTATATACAGTTCTTTCGTTCGTACGGAAAGTACGTTTATTCAGAACATTTATACAGAAAGTACGTATAAAATATACTTTTTCAGTCATACGTTTGCTGTACGTTAACTGCAAAAGCTACAGAATTTAAACATGTAACCTACGTTTTTTATGTATGCCACATATATACATTTTTTCTCAGTGTAACTTTATTAATATTACTTCAGTCAAACTCAAGAGATGTTGAATTTGCCCTTATGAGATTTAATAATGAAAGAAAAGTTCTATTAATCATATCAAACTCAACTACAATCACGACTTCTGGCTCTGGTCGCTTCGACGACATTTCTGTAAAAAATTTCTTCAAACCAGAAATTTACCAATACTCAGCCTTGAAGTTTGGTGTTTGAGTTGTTGTTGTTGTTGTTGTTTTTTTTTTTTTTTTTTGCGTCCTTATGCAATACCGAGGTTATGAAAAATGGAACATGGGTTCCGAACCGCGACAGGCGCTTAAATCCTGTGTAGTTGGTGGGTGTACAGACCAGGGGATCATCAGGGATCAACCCTCACAGTATAAGTCGTTTCCCATCAGACAATCTCGCAATGCCGTTCATGGGTTACTATTTTTCAAGTTGTTATTGTTAATACAATATTCTGAACGTTTAGTGTATCATTATTAGTATTTTGCTTTATTATTAAATCAGTCATGCATTAATTATATTAATACATTATTTTATTTACTCAGGAGAAGCGGAGCTTCCAAAGGTTCCTTGAACCTACGCCTCTTCATTGCCCCTAAAGCACTCAACCTTCTATACCATGTTCAGCTCTATGCCATACATATGAGGATATTAAGAATGCTAATGTCGTGTAAGTATATAGCACGAAAAGATCTATGGCTATGTGTATTTGCAACACCCTATTGTTTCCCGAGTTATTAGTCATAAAATTTTGACTTCAGCTCAATGAAATCAAGAAATTTCACTTAAACGAAATTGACTAAACTCATTCGATCTTGAGCAAACTTGGTGTGGTGGTGGACTTTTACGAGACTAGTACACATGCGAGCTTGGTTTGATATATTATAGTATTAAGACCTTTAGTCCCGAGATATTGGCCACTAAAGTTGATATTTGGGTGTAGTCAAGTTCTTTCTCACACACAGTCATCCGTTCTGAACAAAATTTATCATGGTGATATACGTTCAAAAGCTTAGTAAGCGTATATTGTGGCGTACAGATCTTTGGTTCTCGAGCGATTTGCCATCAAAGTTGAGATTATTTGAGTCCAAATGCCAAATTTCCTTACCAATAACTTGGAAACCAAAGGCCAGCACACCATGATAACTCATATGTGTATTCAGCTTGTTAAGGTCCATCAATATTTGAAATTTGAACTAGTCAATATTTTGGTTCTCTTGGCCACAAATTTCGGACTTAAAAATCTCTTATGGAACATAGGTTCAATATGCAAATATAATACAGGTTTCTTCGAAATCAATACAGAATATTTTTTATCCACCATAGGGAAACTTGCAGTCTCCACTTCAATATATATTTTCCCTGCAAGAAGATGTAATCTTTTGAAAGATTGGTATCGTCGAATCTAAGATATTAAAAGAAAAATCAGCTTTCACTTCATAATCTGTAAAATATCCAAAACCCTAGTGTACGTGGAATAACCTAGATATTTTTATCATAATTATTACGAATATAAACATAATTTAATATTATAAGTAGTTTTTTCAATGATCTCGTTAATAATTTAGATCTACCTATTTTTGTACACTAATGATATATATAGATGTAGGCTGAAAAAAATGAAAAAAAAGTATTCATAATCGAAATCTTACAGAGAAAGCTGGAAAAACTACACTGTCAATCTATCAATAATAGTATGAATATAAATAGTAATAAATGTAGTGAACACGTATCCATCACACAAAAAAGATTCAATACTTTGCAAGAAGTTACGGATTAAATACTATTATAATTATGAAAGTAGAACATAAATGATTTTGGTATAATACTTTTATAATAAATTAACTTTTGGATTATATGCGAGACACGTAATAAAAGAATATTAATATCAGTGAGTTGCATTCCAAGAAGGGTTACCCACATAGGGTAAAATGTAAAGGGTTAACCACAAATATATAAATCAACTATTCGACCTATGTTGAAATAAAGGAAAATAAACAATCACTTCCGAAGATATTTACTCATATAAGATTATATCACACAATTCAGTGCTAACTGAAAGTCTAAACTGTAAAGCGAGATTTTAATAAATTAAACTATATCATAGGTTGTTTATTAACTATAAAGGTAATAAAGAATATTTCTCCCTTTATATCTTTATTATATGTCTAGAATTTTTGAATGTTATCCAAATAGAATGTATTCATTCCCATGGATGTAAGTGTAATATATTGTATCTTTATAATTGTGTATAATTGTCACTTGTATCTTGTATTCAATTTGTTTTGTATGATATACTGCTATGGTTGGCTTCTGGTTGTTTGTGGCACTACAAATTTAATTAAATAATAATAATAATAATAATAATAATAATAATAATAATAATAATAATAATAATAATAATATGCTTCCTTTTATAAACACGTATTGAAGAAAATTACACAGTTGATAAATATACTTTTCTGTCTCGTCTTATTATTTAGTATCAATATTATGGGCTAAGTAGGAAATCCAGAAAAAATGCTAAAATTGAAAAGTGCAATATTAGAAAAGCAGTTTTTTTCAGTAATTTGGGCAATAATGTCCAACAAATGCTTCTTATAATGTCCTGATATCCAACAAATAGCTACCGAGGAGACAGATTAACTATCTATAATAATCTATTTAAATAGTACACAATTCATAATTATGTAATTTTTTCAGAAATATTTTTATCAACAAAGAAATATGTTTATTTTTTATTCTATTTTATGTTTTCTATTATATAAACATTATTTGAACATACGTCGTGATTCATCAAAGTAAAGTCTAAATTTTAGTACGCGTTACAAAATTATATTATAAAATAATCTTGTAGAGGTAAATTTTGCGTTGACAAGTACAGAAATTAAATTACTTCAATTTACATTTTAGATATTTTAAATTTAAAATCCGTAGAGTTTCAAGATTTTGTGAATTTATTTTAAAATTATGAATTTATGAGTAATTACATCTTAGTTGATTATAATCAGTAAGTCGATTATTAACAGTTACGGAAAAACTTATATAAAATTATTCTATGGAAAATAAACGATAGATATTTTGAAAAAGATACATTTTTATACCATATTACATAAAATTTACTATTTTAAATTTGCAGATTCTGTTATTGTATCTTTTAGTATCTTTCATAAATATGACTAGTAAAAAATTTTCAAGTAGCATATTGCTTAGATTATTATTCTGAAGCCAAAACGGTATTTCAGAATATATAAGTCAGTAATTTTCTAGAGAATTTGTGAACGTAATTTGAAAATACATTCCGACGTTAGTAATAATAAACGCAGATGGCTCTTTTATTTATATATATATCCATCAGATACAAAATAAATTACCCTATTTACATAGGAAATTAAAGAGTTCATTTTTTCATTTGAAATGTATTGTTTATTTGTACCGAATGAATTGCAAAGTTAGAACGGGAAACGTCGGATTATATTCTCGGGAAGCGAAGCAGGAAAAACGAATGCTGGTGGATTCAAGTGCCGACAATGTTCGTATTAAAATAAATGTTAGTGACTAAGAGTTAGTATAAAGTAATTTCTGAAACATAAGTAAATGTAACGTAATATCAAATGAAAATAACACTTTTTATCAGGAATTCAATACTCACATTATTGATATCTATGTACTACAGTAACACCTAAACTTTTGTTTTGTTGACGTTTATCTCGCATTTTTTAGGTATCTCAAAACTATTATTTTGTTATATTCTATTTGTTCCAGTTTAAAGTCGCTAACTAAACTATTATATATAAAACTAAATAAATAATATATCCCTGTTATTAATGTTATGTTCTGACTTAGAATAATATAAATTTGGGTACCGAGGGGAAAGCCTACATAGAAAATAATCTTGGATAAACCACTATAACATACAAATATATATTTTAAAAGGAATTCAAAATCTTTCCCTCGAAAAATATGTCTCACGTAATATTAAGTCCTCTCTTCAGCGAGGAATGTGCAGGTATCAGAAAATTATTAGGTTCACTGGATGAAAAAATCTGGGGTGGTTTAGCGGTGATCTTTGTTCAAGTTTGACAACAGTTTTGTGCCAAAAATAAACCCAAAAATACAAGTATCGGTGCATCCAAATATCAACGAAAAGGAAATATTAGGTAAAAAGTAATTCAACGATGTAAAATAATGCATACGTTAAGAAAGAGAGAAGTCTTAATATAATATTTATTCTTGTTGAATTACAAGAACTTGGCTAAAATATATTTGATAGTTCAACTTCAGTAAACTATTCCATTGAATTTACATTCTACGATTCAAAAATTAAAATCAGAGACTTAAAATTAATTTGTTTCCCCGTATAATAAGTTATTTGTGTCTGTCTTAATAAGCGAGTGTAGCATCTCAATTTTTTCCTAGAAATACAGTACAATAACATCATTATCTATAAAGTTTTCAAATGAGATTTACGAGTAAATTATGATTTAGTTTATATAGAAATTTCTAGAAGACTTTCATTTTTCAGATCAGCTGAAAATATATGTGACCCTACACGGTAAGTTTTATAAATTATGTAATTTGTGTGAATGATTTTTAAAAAAAGAAAAAAATAGAAAATGTTCCCAAATACAAAATAAACGCATATTGTATCAATATAGAGAATGAGCATTGTTTGTTTAACACAGTAACCCATATTGTTTGGAAATAAGTAGGCAAATATCAGAATATTTGACTCACGCTATGGGAGCTATTTAATTCATTACAAGAGAAAAGAACATATGCAAATTTTCTTAATTTGTAACAGTTTGTGTAAAGGATTTAACATACCAATTATACATATTTGTTGTATTCTGAAAACGACAATTAAAATTCTATAGTATGTGAAAAGTTTTTCTTCTACAACAAAATTCACGTACCTATGCGAATTCACTGTCACATTACCTATAATTAATGAAATATAAAAGTATATAATTGGATTTAAAATTTTTTATTTCTAAAAATAATGAAAAGTGCTACTTTACATGAATCAGGATAATTTTGTTGTTTTCACAATCAAAAATCATATACTTCACTATTAAATAAATTAATTAATTTGTTAATTCCAATAATAATAATAATAATAATAACAACAACAACCATAATAATAACAACAACAATAATAATAATAATAATAAATAAAATCCTTTTTATTTTTCTGTTGGAAATAGACATAAAATATAACATCAATGATTTCTGTAATTTCTTTATGATAAATCATAACTTTAGTTACCCATTTCATGTAACTGAAGGAAATTAGAAAACATTTCATCCTAATCTGGTTTTCTCTCAGCTGCATTAAGCTTGTTTAATTTTTTTAGTCTACCAAGAAAATAAAATTCATATTATAATTTAGTATCATAACGATTTTATATGCATTTCATTGATGGTAATGCTGTAACTCAGAGCAGCTAAATTATCTCTGGTGCGTAGGGTCTCTGGTTCGATCTCCGGCTAAATAAGTTTGTGGTAGACAATATTGTGCTTCTGGGTTTTCTCGGGGTACTCCCGTTTCCTCCAACTGTCTCATTCCACCAATTCTTCCATTATCATTCACTTGCTTCAACAATCGTCTCCTTTAGTCTAACGGGCATAATCGTGGAACCTCAAAAATTTCATTTTCATTTTTTTTAGAGCAGCTAAGGAAATCTCAATTTTAAAGAAAATATCAAATGTAGCAGCATAAATGATAAGCTTACTGAATTTGAGGCTTACCAAGATTGTTTTTTAGGCATGTACGACTAATTTTAAATAAGTTAGAATTTTAATTGATATCCAATAATTTAGATCTTTTCGACGAATGTCAACATAATCACGGCAATAAAACGAAAATGGAGTTTAAATTATGTATTTTGTGATACAAAATGAAGAACCTTTTAATTGCTTCAAAAAGTAGGTTGTGTTATTATTATTATTATTATTATTATTATTATTATTATTATTATTATTATTATTATTATTATTAGTAGTAGTAGTAGTAGTAGTAGTAGTAGTAGTAGTAGTAATAGTAGTAGTAGTAGTAGTAGTAGTAGTAGTAGTAGTAGTAGTAGTAGTAGTAGTATGTGTAGCCAAAAGGTTAATAGAAGTTACTGATGTCTGACATAATTTAATGTGGAACACAACATTTTTGTATTGATCTAGAATCTTGAGGCAATTAGACGAGGTTTTGATCTCCGGTCTGGAATGCCAGAAACAATGAAGATGAGCACAGATTCGCAGACCACACTTCACCTTTCCCTCCCCCGTCAAAAAAAGCAATTTGGAAAGTTTTGAAACTATTCGTTCGCTATGACGCCTTAGGATTATTATTATTATTATTATTATTATTATTATTATTATTATTATTATTATTATTATTATTATTATCGTAAAATATTCTTGGCGAATTGGTGTCTAACTTGTATTTTTTAAATTTCTTTAAGATGTATTTAATTTAAAATATTGAAAAATCTAGAATAACAAATGTACCATTAAAAAGAAGCCAATTGTACAGTAATATCTTACTAATCTGTTCGGTAAGTGTATACATGGAAACATATAAAATATATTAAAATATATGTCAGTGGCGGATCCAGGGGGGCGATCGGGGCAATTGCCCCCAGAAGAGGAAACTTTTTTATTATATATATATAAAACCCTCCCAGAGTTTGAAACTGTTAAAAGTAGTTCTAAGTAGCTGTATGACAACCCACCGACAGCCGGTCCTGGATCCGCCCCTGATATATGTAGTGATGCGGAAAAATGATTCTTGTTCATTTTCAAGTGTGAATTCTCGATTCTCAGATTCAATACTGTACTGTATACTGTAGAATACTGAAGATATCAAATTCTGTTGAGTATTTGTTCCATTAATCTGAAATGCTTGGATTATATATATATAAATTCGAATAATACAGCACATTCAAAAAGTTACGTAATCTTACAGGAAATTTCATAAATTGTTTTGTTTTCGTTATAGGTGCTAAATAACTGAGCAGTCATGGACCATACGTTGCAACAGTGTTTAATCACAGTGACAGAGTACATCCACAACAGTAGTTATGCCTTGACTCAGAGAGTCTATACAGAGAAGTATGGAACAGATGTTCCAAACAAATCCTCTATCAAGTGGCTGTACTACAAGCTCCAAGAGACAGGTAGTGTAGTCAGCTCACCGAGAAGCGCTCGGCCAATGTTATTAATAGAACAGTTTATCGATATACAAATTGTATATGTTGTGAGTTCAAAACAATCAGTGCTACGACTTTCGAGTAAGTTCGGAATCTCAATTGGCAGTACACACACGGCTTTGCGAATGTATTTGAAATTGTACTCCTAGAAAGCTAGAGAGATCTAGCAACGTGCTTGAGCTTGTCGACTCATTTCTATATGATAGACATTTCCTCAGAGATACTATTTCCTCGTGGGTACCACCATTCTACTACCTACCACCTATGCACAGTAACAACTGCCAACACAAATAATAAGAGCTCAACACTACAAAAATAAAAAATACATTACAGACACCCACATACACAATTCTAATTACAAATTCGAAACAGAAGCTGTAGCAGTAGCGCTTGCTCCGGTAATACCTATATCATTTTATCCCATAGCTCAAGAATCATATGCGAAGCAGGGGATTTCCTTGAGAAACCCGGAACTCACGAAGTAAAAATTGTCAGTGTAGGTCAGGTAAGGTCAACTGATGTCTAAAAACATTCATGCCTAAAAGAAAGACTATTGTCGTTGGTTCAGGGAATCTGTAACTCCAGAAGGGAATAACTCGATGATTGGTACTGCTCTGAGTAATGCTCTCATATGGTGGGATACACTAATGCCTAAAATTCTCGTGTATGAACAAGTGACAACCCACATTTGCTAAAAGAGTTGTGTTTGCATTTAAAGAAAAATTGGCGTTTGGTATCCAATTGTGTGAAGAACAAAACTGCAGTCATTTCCAGCATGCAATGCAGAAAATGTAATAATAATAATAATAATAATAATAATAATAATAATAATAATAATAATAATAATAATAATAATAATCCCCAGAAAGCTGCCTAACTTTTTGAACATTTTGTATTTATTGTAGGTTTTTTTCTGTAGGAATGATGTTACATTAATGGATAAAATAATATATTTATATTTTCAACTAGTATTACGAAGGCACTTATAAACTAAGATCTTGGAAACTAAATAACAATGCATAAGAAAATCAATTTTGGAAAATTTCTTAATAAACTTTGCTTCTATGATGATTTTCTTCAGAATTTCGTGATACACGAGTGCGCTACGTGTCGAATGAGATAAGATCGAAAGTTGTGAATATTTTCAAATGCTAAAGAAATATGTGTATAAAAAATGTGTGTATTGATGGCAACTTAACAATAAACACGTTTGTGCAATTCAGGTACTAACCATTAAATAGCACAGCATTTAGTATGATGACTGTTGAACTTAAGAATTTACTATTAATACTACTACTACTACTAAAATAATAATAATAATAATAATAATAATAATAATAATAATAATAATAATAATAATAATAATAATAATACGTATTTTCTATTATCCTCATCTGAGCAGGTGATATAGTAATATACGAGTCATCTAAACATATTACTTTTCCTCTCTGTTTTTTTCTTTTATTCTTGGGTTTATAGGAAGATATTTTTACAATTCCACATGTGCCCAATATTAAGCTCTTTTGTATTTTCTTTATGACTTTCTCTTCAATTCCAGTAGTTTCAAGTACATTTCTCAACATCTTGTTGACTACTCCGGTATCCGATATTACTATTGGTATTATTTGTAGATGTCTTGTCTTTCATTATCCTTTTGTCTTGGAGCTAGTGGTTTGTACTTTTCTATTTCATCTCTATGTGCTTTCTGCAAGTTTGTTGTGTTTGGTATTGTGATGTCTGTTAGATTATCTCTTCTTCCTTTTTGCTTATTATTGTGATTTCCGGCTTATTATGATAAACTTCTTTATGGGTTAATATTGGTATGTCTCAATAAAGTTTGTGTTTGTCTGTTTCTGGCATGGTTACTATTATTCTGTTGTTGCCAATTAACAACGAAGTAGAAAGAAGTTGTAAATTAAAAAGTGAGTATATTTGCCAATAGACAGGAAAAAAAAGAACGCGAAAAAAAATTGCTGAAGTAGCCATATTATAGATAGATCAGAGTCACTATTTTATAATATATTGTGATTCAGGATCTGGATTTTTTGTAATTTGTTTGTCCCCTCCCTTGCCCCTTTCCCTCTGCAATGGTTCACCGAGTTATTCATTTTCTGAATCTTCGTTCTGTTCTGCGTATCCTTCTTCTTGTTTCATATGTGTAGGTCACTTAATGACTGAGGTGCGAACATTTGAAAATAACTGTGTGAAATCCGCATTAAAAAAAAATCGGTTCGATATCAATTGAATAAGCTTAATAATTGGTAACTTAGAAGTTAAAGATAATATTTTGACAGTTAAAAGTCAAATTCTGATTCAGGTTTATTGTGATGCCCAGCTACACTATTCCTATTTATGGGAGGCCCGGATTCGACTCCCAAGGGAGCTCATGTGATTTGGATTTCACGTTAATCAGCAGGACCCATCTCATATAGCCTCGCTGCTGAAAGGAACGTTCAACTCAAAATCAACTCAACTTAACTATTCCTATTTTTTTTAAAAAAAAGGAAGTTAAAAAAGGAACAAATCATACATTTTTTAAACTTTATATTGGCGAGTCTTATGGAATATACTCATCAATCGTTTGGCCATCCCTAGTATAGATTATCCAAATTACAATCACTTAAGCAGGAATATTAATTCCGGAGGAATACTAATTTGCTTGTGCAAGGCATATATATATACTATATATATACCTATATACTATGTAAATATACTATATACCATATACTATATACTATACCTATATACTATGTGATCAAAAGTATCCGGACATCTCCAAAAACATACGTTTTTCATATTAGGTGCACTGCACTGCCACCTACTGTCAGGTACTCATTATCAGTGACCTCAGTATTCACTAGACATCGTGAGAAAGCAGAATGGAGCGCTTCGCGGAACTCACGGACGTCGAACCTGGTCAGGTGATTGGCTGTCACTTGTTTCAGAAGTCTGTACGCGAGATTTCCACACTCCTAAACATCCACTCTGTCTGATGTGATAGTAAAGTGGAAACATGAAGGGACACGTACAGTAGAAAAGAGTACTGCCGATCTCGTCTGTTGACTGACAGAAACCGACGACAGTTGAAGAGGGTCGTGAAGTGTAATAGGAAGACATCTATCCAGACCATCACACAGGAATTCCAAACTGCATCAGGATCCACTCCAAGTACTATGGCAGTTAGGCGTTAGGTGAAAAAACTTGGATTTCATGGTCGAGTGACTACTCATAAGCCAAACATGACGTAGGTAAATGCCAAACGACGTCTTGCTTGGTGTAAAGAGCGTAAACATTGGACGATTGAACAGTAGAAAAACGTTGTGTGGAGTAACGAATCTCGGTACACAATGTTTCGATCCGATGGCAGTGTGTGGATATTGCGAATGCCCGGTGAACGTCATCTGTCAGCGTGTGTAGTGTCAACAATAAAATTCGGAGGTGGTGGTGTAATGGTGTGGTCGTGTTTCTCTTGGAGGGGGTTTGCACCCTTGTTGTTTTGCGTGGCATTCTCACAGCGCAGACCTACATTGATGTTTTAAGCACCTTCTTCCTTCCCACTGTTGAAGAGCGATTCGAGGATGGCGATTGTATCTTTCAACATGATCGAGCACCTGTTCATACTGCACGGCCTGTGGTGGAGTGGTTACACGATCATAACATCCCTGTAAAAGACTGGCCTGCACAGAGTATTGACTTGTATCCTATAGAACACCTTTGGGATGTTTTGGAACGCCGACTTCGTATCAGGCCTCACCGACCTACATAAATACCTCTCCTCCGTTCAGCACTCCGTGAAGAATGGGCTGCCATTCTTCAAGAAACCTTCCAGCACCTGATTCAAAGTATGCCTGCGAGAGTGGAAGCTGTCATCAAGGCTAGGGGTGGGCCAACATCATATTGAATTCCAGCAGTACTGATTGAGGGCGCCACGAACTTGTAAGTCATTTTCAGCCAATTGTCCGGACACTTTTGATAACATAGTATATATATATATATATATATATATATATATATATATATACCTTGCACAAGTAAATTAGTATTCCTCCGGAATTAATATTCCTGCTAAAGTGATTGTAATTTGGATAATCTATACTAGGGATGGCGAAACGATTGATGAGTATATTTCATAAGGCTCGAGAATATAAAGTTTAAAAAATGCATGATTTGTTTCTTTTTTAACTTCCTTTTATATATATATATATATATATATATATATATATATATATATATATAGAGAGAGAGAGAGAGAGAGAGAGAGAGAGAGATACAGTTTCTGCAAAACATGTGATATGGCTTCTCTTAATTCCCAATTCATTGCTCCATTTCAATTCCTCCTGTACAGCTTCCCGGTCTACAGGAAGAAAAATTTGTCCATCCTTTCTCTCTTTAATTAACCACTTAACGGTGAACGCTTCTGTAGAAAAACTTTCGAAAAAATCATAATTTTTAAATTTTATGTTCTATATCTATCATAAATGTGTTCTTTCATGACCAATCTTAATTTTCATTTAGAGCTGAATTTAGACAGTTATAGCAGGTGAAAAAAAAAACTTTTGGATTATTCCCAGTTATTTCGGACACATATATAAATAGAATAAAATATCCATTGAAAAGTTATGCTATATATGGCAATAATCTTTTACATTAAATAGAAACAAAGCAAAAGTACAATTTAATAAACTGCGCGAAAGAAAGAATAATCCGTAACTCTATGGCTGCGACAACACTGAAGTATAGTAAATGAATTGTCACAATGGTAGAACCCTCTAGTGTTAACTGAATAAACTACAAGGTAATAGTTTCAATCAAGTGTAAGAGAATCTCCGGCAATATCGCGAGGAAATACTTCAGGTTGATCCAAATCAGAACGTAAGAAAGAACAATGTCCGAAATAATTTGGGTTGGTCCATTTGGATATATCCAGGAAGTATTTAATGAACTTAGTGATAACCATAGACAAGTAAATGAAAACTGATTTGGGGCAAGATATGCAGATAGAACACGGTTCTAACTACTTAATTTACCACAATGAACTATTTATTGTGTCTAAGCATGATCTTATGTTTTATTTGAAGTTTATTTACTTGCAAGGAGGGTGAAAGATAATTTCGTAATCATTAAGTTCAAAAGTATTCACTATTGCCTTTTTAAATTCTTACAGATAGTTCAATAATTTATGTATATTAAACGTCAAATTTTCACTGACAGCTGTCACCATTTTCAACATTTAGGTTAAGGAACAGTATTTTGGTAGGGAGAATAATATTTTAATTTACATACTCATTACCCTTACTAAAACATTGTTCCTTACCCAATTTTTGGAAAGGTGACAGTTGTAAACATAAAATTCTAGTCTGATATATATATATATATATATATATATATATATATATATATATATGAATGAATGATTTGTAAAATTTAGAGGAGCAAACGTGAGTACTCTAGAATTTATTGATAAGATTTATTTCCAGTCGGTTCGCATTACAGTCACTTCGTAGTTTATTCATTTTAAACAAACAAAATAAATTGATATAGTTGTTGTTACAATTTTAAACATTCATATAATATTTATTTGATGTTTTTCTATATGAGACACGAATTCATAGTTAAGCGAGAAATCAAAAATATTTGTTCCGACAACAGTGACTACATAAATACACATGTCAGAAGTGTTCCCTGAACATCAATATTCTATTGTAGTAATTAGTGCAGAAGTATGTTACTAATAATCCTCCAATTTCTAACATTTTTCATAAATGTTTCAACTTCATATTAATAAATTTAATTTTAAACCTAATTTTTTCTAAGATATGTTAGTATTATAAAGAAAATTTATATATATATATACATATTTCGGAAAATTATGTATATTATGCATATAGTTTAAGACTTATTTAATTTAAATAATTTAATTAATTTGTTTAATTTAGATATTCGATTACTACTTAAATTTAAAAAGTTATTTAAAATTTCATATGATCAATTTAAATACACAATTTACGAAAGTGACAATAATAAACTTTATTAGCGTGCTAAGATCAACTGAAAGTAAAAATACAGTATTTTGTTATATGATAATTCAATGCTATTATTGTAATTGAATGCAGTAGAAACAAGTTAAGAAAGCAAAAGAAAATACTGTGCTAATTAAACATAAAATGAATCAATTTAAAAAGTATACTTTATCAATTTACCCTACGTTAGTTCCTGAGAAATGAATTAAAAATAAACTCTAGTAACATTAATGAAGACTCCAGTCCTAGAGATAATATTTGAGGTGAAATAGTATTACTACTAAATTTGGATTTCTAGTAAGTATTAGGAAGATGTAGGCAAGATAGGAAGACAATATTAAGACAGAACTCGTAGAAATACAAATATAAAATAGAGGCTGAATCCAGTTGACCAAGGCGAGAATTCCATGGAGAGCGTTTAGTTTTAGTACAATATACAATATATTATAATTAATTATATACAATTATATTATATTATTTATATATAATTAGTTATTTTATACAATATATTGTAATTACTTTTACCTATCGTAGATAGGCGGCTGGGGTTTAGTGTGGCCAGTTTATGTAGCTATAAAAAGTGTACGGAGGTTTGGAAATAGAGACCTGCAGGGAAGAGACAAGTTTGGAATTAGGATTAGGGATACCACTCCAAAGAAACATTGAGTAGGTATGTCATTTTTTAAAGCATACAATCCTTCGTTATTTTCTAATTCTAATATATTTTGGGTATAAAAAGTATTCTGATTTTATACAGTGTAATGTATACATTTTCTTGTGAGAACTCGTTACGAATAATATATTTTGTTATTAAATAATTCTAATGTTACGTGTATTAAGTTTAATAGTTTTCTCTAATATATATAAGATCGGCCAAATACAGCGTTTTGTCAAAGTGAGAAATATTTAGAGATTTTAAAACTAAAGTATGTCCAAAATGGTCAAGAGATGGATTTAATTCTCTTATGTACTGAACGCACAAATTTATTATTTTGAAAGTTTTTATGGTGTTGAATCATGTAAGTGAAGTTTCAAAAATATCGATTGTATCTTGTCTGTTTTAAAGCATACTTATTAAGTAAAACCTCTTTACTACTTGAATAAAGTAATAATAATAATAATATTAATAAAGTGAAATTAATTGATCAGAAAATACTAAAACGTTTTTCTAATATTCACAAAAAATATTTAAGATGTCTAAATTATATTTTTATCTCTGTACATATTGTATTTGAGTCAATGTAAAATGTATTATGTTCAGTAGTGCTTTATTATAAGAATCGGTACTGTACTTACCGATAGCTTAATTAGAACATCAGATCTAAAGACGTCAAACGGATATTCTTTTGTCTTCTTTTTCTTCCAATAATAAAGTATGATCTTTCGGTAATTCACTGTATTTGAGGATTTTACAATATGATCACAATACACGACAGCCATTTTTCATTATTTCTCAAACCTAATGTTTTAATTTTTCTCCGGTTTTCTTGCTTTATAGCACATTTTCTACTGAATGAAATATGAATCAAATAAATATTGGTAAGCAAGAATGTAGAAACCTCAATTTCAAAAACCACTGATCTGTCACATTATATGTATTGTCACATACACATATAAAAACTATTTTGTGTATATGTGGTTTATTAGGCATATCCGTAGCACTTAGCACTCACTTTGCTATACCCACTGTTTCACTTTTTTGACGCACGTACACGATGACAGCATGCGATCGCCTGACGGTACATCTTCCAAGCACTGACCCCTGTCAGAAAACCCACGAGCGGTGACAATACAATACAATACAATAACGACAGAGGAAATCTTCTTGAGTTTGGGATTATTATTATTATTACCGGGTTGGAAAACAAGTGGCTCCTTCCCCCCACTGTATTTCTCTTTAGTATTAATTTCTATCTTACACATTTTACAGGAAAGGAAAAAAATTGCCACACAGACAACTCTGTTAGATGATTGGAAAAGACCCACCTGTCACAGCGGTCAGCTTTCGGTGTCCAGCACGCATTTGCCCCCTCCCCACTCCGTCTGCGCCATGCCCCTAAGCTCTGACTTATAAACTTTCATTAGAGACTATATGAAAGCAGAAAGAGGACTATTTATTATTTTTTTAAAAAATAACAAGGAACAGAAATGGCATATATATGGATATGTGTCTGTGTTTATTTGTGTTGGACAGAATACTGAAAGATACGTATTTATGTTTACATTATCTCCAGCTTTTAGTAAATAATACTTTCTTACTATAAGCCGTTTCATTTGAATATATATATTTAAATACATCCCGCCCACCATTTATCCAACTGGCCATTTGCCTATCGTGTTCTGTTATTATAGTAAAGTTTTGTTTCTTTTTCAGTTTCTTTTAGTGTCTCGTAACGTTTTCTGTCCTAACCTCCTTCCCCCTCTCTCTCTTTTTCTCCAAATGTTCCCCCTCCCTTTCTCTCTCTCTCTCTGACAACTGGCCAATTGCAATTAACAAAGCAATCTCTCCATTCAAACTGATAAAGTTATATCTATTTATTAAAAGTTTTAATTCAGTAAATTGATTGGCCACTTTGTTCCACACATACCATTTGTGGACTTACGTCTACAAGTATTAGAAGAGTAAGAATGGGACGCGGAAACGAAGATATCGAAAATTAAACAAAGCAGTCATTTTGGGGATAAGTTTGATAATCTCTATACTTTCTATCAGCATAGAATGTTCTTGGACATGTGATACTTGGACAAGCCTATGTTACCTGGAGTTCTAGAACATTTGAAAATCTAAGGGAAATTATGATTCAGACTTTAACTCTAATACAGAGGTTATGGGACTCAATTATAAAGTTTATCAGTTAGTTGTGTAGGTTTATCTGTGAGATAAAAGATGCCGTGAAAGTGATACCTTGACTCTGAAAGTGTATCTGTTTCTGTTCAAAGAGTTCTGCCTCATCTCATACCTCGCTACATTTGTCCCATCTTGTCTTGTGGGCAGCAGTGTAGCCAGCAAGCTTTATTAGAGCGAGTCAATGATTTTTTCAAGTTTTTTTTCTTTAAATACTAAAAGCAATTCGAATACAGAATATGAAAGTATTAATAACTCACCATACATACATACATATATTATTATTATTATTATTGTACCGTGTGTGTGGGTTTTCTCGGGTTTCCTCTGTTTCCTCCACCTTTATTCATTCCACCATTGCCTTCATTTCTTATCATCACTGTATTCTTTAGCCTAGCCGGATTATCTTGGGACGAAAAAACTGAAAAGATTTCGTTTCATATTATTATTATTATTATTATTATTATTATTATTATTATTATTATTATTATTATTATTATTATTATTATTCAATACGCTACTGCATTGAAGCATGAATCTTGATTTTGCGTGACATTAGTATCACAAGAGAAAGGAAATATACCAATAAATTATTTTTAAGAAGACAAAATTGTTTATGAATGTCCATTAGTTTGGCTTTGCATTTATATGGATGTATGGGCTAGGGAAGGAAGAAAAATACAAAACTTAGAAATAATAATAATAATAATAATAATAATAATAATAATAATAATAATAATAATAATAATAATAATAATAATAATAATAATAATATCAAACTCAGTCTCAATTGGTAACTGTGTACATTTAATTAGGCAAAGTAAAGAAGAGGCAGAGAAGGAGATTCAATATTTTAAACAATTTAATGTGCTCATATGTTTTTTTTTAAGTTTTCCTCCATTTTCTGTTATAAACATTATTTATTTGCTATTAAGTATTAAATAATGTTAATACATATATAACAGATGAATCCCATCTATTTACGAATAGTAGGCCACTTTTCTCTCCCCTTCGAGGCTACACCTCTGTTTATGGGAAATCCTACTGTTGCATTTAACCGAACTTGCAAAAACTAGTGGTTAGAATTGTTGTTTTGTAATCGGACCGTCTGGGTTTGAATCCACTAGCCGGTTATTTTGACTAAGGATTTACAGGGTTTGTTCCTCAATTTTAGAACGACGGAGCAATGCCTTTAATGTAGATGCTGACTGACATAATTTAACTGTTTTTCCCATTTTTATTGACAGGTAACTATTCCACTGTACAGTGCCCTTGCAAGCCGTAACTTGAAATTAGACGAACAAACAACAAAGAAAAAAGTAAGTAAATTGATAGAATTGTCCATTGTTTTGTTTTCGGGATTTCTTTCTAATTTTCTGGATTTTTTCTAATTTTCTATTTTTTTCTATTTTTTTCCGTCAGCAAATGCAAAATATTTCAACCCTCTTCCTCAGCCTTTGGATACGTATTTGAATGAAAGTAGAATGATAAAAACCCATAAAATATCTTATTTTAGAGATAAATTTTGAACCCCTCAATATCCTTGGGATATTCCTTGTAATCAAAGCAAAATTATAAATACTTAGGTCGAAGTAGGTACTGTTTCAAAAAATTCATTTCAAACTATCCAACTGTTTTCTGGTGATACGATCACAAGCAACATGCAACGTCGATTACGATATGAGGAAAGAAATGATAGAGAATAGCCTCCTCCCCATTCTTAAAATAGAAATGTTCAAAATCGCTGAGGTATATGTCACTTTATTTTTTAATAAGGAGCGTATATGCAATGTATCATTTTCCTAACTTGACGGTCTCGTGGGATGCTGTTCTTTAGGCATAAAGGTTGAACCCTCTCTATCTCTCTTAGTGTTGCCACGAGACGAGACGAGACGAGACTTCAGGCTGTCTCGTCTCGTCTCGTGTAAAGCGTGTCGTGTCTCGTCTCGTGTCTGGTCTCGAAAAAATGCGCTCGTCCCGTCTCGTGTCTCGTCTCGAGAGGTTCTGTCCCGTCTCGTCTCGTCTCGTCTCGTTTGTCTCGTCTCGTTTGTCTCGTTTTGTCTCGTCTTGTCTCGTAAAAAATATGGCAGCATACCATGGGAACGAAAGTTAAATGTAGCAGGCTGCACCATGCTAATCAAGATACAACTAAGTTACAAGTATTAACCAGAACACAAAGACAAGAAATGTCACGGTAACTACACCGTGAAGCCTTCACCTCTGGTGTATGTGGTAGTCGGTTCGATCTCGGTTAGTGCCATGTAAGCTTTGTGGTGGACAAACATCGAATGTGTGTGGGGGCCGCGGTAGCTCAGTGGTAGAGCGTTCATCTCTGGCGCTTGGGGTCTCGGGTTCGATCCCAGCCCCTGCCAAGTGAACTTTGTGGTGGACAAACACCGTGTGCGTGGGTTTTCTCGGGGTTCTCCAGTTTCATCCCACTTTCTTCATTCCACTATTTCATTCATTACTCATCATCACCGTCTCCTTTAGCCTAACCGGCATAACCGTGGGACGTAAAACTCAAATATTTCATTTCATTTTTCGAATGTGTGTGTTTTCTCGAAGTTGTCTAGTATTCTACCACTTTCTTCATTCCACTAATTTTCCCATCATCATCCATTCGGGGTGGGCCAAAGTTGCCTAAAGGTCTTAAAAATAAATTCAAATAAGCTCACAAGGCAAGTACAAATAGTTTACAAGATAATATATCTCTGCTGTTAGTTGTCTGAGGCTTCTTGACCCTGGCTTTTTTTTTTTTTTTTTTTTTTTACATTCTGAAACATTGAAATTTGTTTCACCAGTTTCAATACACGAATATACAGTAAATTGCTCATAGGTACGTTGAAGATGAAGACACTAATGTCAAATAATGTTTACACGACAAGCAAAGTTCGATGTAAAGGTGTCACCATCCCCGACACTATCGTGTACTATCAGCCCACTTGCTTTATAGTGTCTGTATACATATATATATATATATATATATATATATATATATATATATATATATATATAGAGAGAGAGAGAGAGAGAGAGAGAGAGAGAGAGACAGACAGAGAGACAGAGAGATGGAAAGATATATAGATAAATAGAGAGATAGAGAGATAGATATGTGTGTACACTTTGATTTCATATATTCCAGCCTTTAGGTTTCCATACCAATCCAAAAACTATTTTTCATTTTAGCATGTTTAGATTTGTTGCAATTATTTTTTTTTTTTTTTTTAAAAAAAAGCTCGGAACCAAATAATTTTATTGAGTAATGGAAAGTATTTGATTGAAATTTTATATGTTACTGCACAGTAAGCTCTACTTAAAGTGCCATAGTAATGGGAGCTGAACGACACATCGGACCAAAGAATGCTTGGGGCCAGTCTTCACCTCCATGGTACAAATCTGTTCCCATAACCGCAGGGTGTGTGCCACTATATGGTGGTTGCCCCGTTTGTGTAACAAACTCATGACAGTACACCCAGATTAGCTAGTGGTCTAAAAAAAGTTTATTTTTGGGTGGCCATTTTGGATTAAAGTTTCTTATATTGTCGTGATCTATTCGCAATCATACAACGTCGAAATTTTGACACATTGGGTACGGGGATTCGAACTTGTAACCGCAGATGATTGTATAATTTATCAATGAGGCATGTTGTGTTAATGCACGAATGATATCTTAATCAATCCATCTTAGTTTTTTCTTGCCATTCATTAGCATATTTACTTGGCCCTGTATAAAACTTTTTCGTAATATATCCACCACCGGTTATTAACCACTTTATTGAAAGGATCACAATATTATATTTTAGAACTGGTCTTTGAAATTAATTCTTTATTATATTTGCTTTCCAATTCTTTTAACTTCGTTTGTAAACATATTATTTTGGCTTTGTACATACTGTTAGACTTCAGTTTTTCGTTCTCTTTACGCAAAAAGGAGAGCTCTTCCTTTGGTTTATGCCCCTCACTCTCCACAAAACAAACGAAAAATAACATAAACAAAGAGTTATTTTTTATTTCAGTCACAATAGTTATTTCATCTGGCTGCACCCCAATGTCTGATTTGTTTTTTCTTTAAACGCCTAACTTCCGTACATTTAATTCTTTCATTATTTACATCAACACGGTTCCGTACAGTAAAGGTAAGTTTAGTGAAGGCACGTCTTGTTTAAACTTTTTCTTGGGTAGAATATTTAGAAGCTCACATTTTAAATTATGTCCATAAGCTTCGAGAATAAAATGATCGGAATAGACGCTGGCGTTTTCAACTTTAAAGATATCTTTCCGACAGCATTTCTTTCGCCAAACTTTCCGCAAAGGAACCGAGGGAAATATATGATAAATAACTTTGGAACCCGTAGTATTTCTACTATAATTGCGACAAATACTTAGTGTAGAATTCGACATGCTTATAGGCTAACACGAGCACTACAGTAATTAATATTTTCTTAATACAGGAAAGCAAGAATCACTCACTTTCCTGCAAAAATCAAAGAAACAAACAAGGGTAAATGACAAGGACCTTGGGCGAAAGCTGTTTCTGTTCCCGCCGTGACGTTACAATTTTACTGCATCTTCGGTTTTCAAAGAAGGGTAGTTATGACGCGACCTTAAAAGAGGAAAGGAACAGTAGGGTCGGCGAACCTTGGAAGCAGAGGGCAATTTCGCACACTGGTCAGATCAAACATTTCCGCGTAACAAAACGAAGGTCCCCCTGTAAAACCTCTTCATTTAAAGTGTTATTGTTAGTATCATAAATTTGCTGAAAGCAAACAATTTGAAGGGTTCGTCGATAATATCTGCTTTTTTTTGTCCTGCGCCCGCCTTCCAAACGAAGAGGTGAATTTTACAACATGACTGCTGTATAATAAGCGAGCGATTGGTAAAATGGTAAAAGTGTATTTTTATGTGTATGTGTGTGTGTGTGTGTGTGTGAGAGAGAGAGAGAGAGAGAGAGAACGAGAGAGAAGACAAAATATTAGTTGCAAGATGACATACTTCAATTGCCGTTTTCGGTTAATTTCGGTTCATATAGCAAAAAGAATACCGCCACCAGAGAATCCGCCATCTCAACCAGAACTTTCAACTACAGCCTGTAATGAGTGTACACCTTATCCAGTTTTCAAATTGAATAGATGGTGCGGTAGTTCGGTTTCTTGACCTTGTAAAAATCTTCCCTGTCTTTGATTTTGTTTCTCATCATTCCAGCCAGAAATGAAAAAAAAAATGAGAATTCCTCAGTTTACAGCAAGGGGAATTGGGGACAAGACATTAAGGATGATATTCCTGGAAGCTCATGTTATCACGATTGATTCATTCAATAGACAGAGGACACTTTTCTATGAAGGCTTTTCAACATGTTTTCTCACAAAGGGGATTTTCCTTTTGCAATCTATATGACCACTAGCAATTTCAATCTTGGCCATTCCCGCCAGCGTTTGCATTTTCGAGACACGAGACGGGACGAGACATTTCACGAGACGTCCCGTCTCGTCTCGTGTCTCGTCTCGTTTTCGAGACGGGACAAGTAGTCTGTCCCATCTCGTGTCTCGTCTAAAAGGGTTCCGTCTCGTCTCGTGTCTCGTCTCGTTTACGAGACGAGACGAGACGGGACACGAGAAATGTCTCGTCTCGTGGCAACACTAATCTCTCTTACAGGACGTCCTTTAATCAAAGTACAGTAAAGTCACGATTATCCGCGGAATTGGGTGGCAAGGGCACCGCAGATAGCGAAAAATCGCGAATAACCTGAAAAAGACTAGAAATAAAGTGCAAACACAAAAGAAAAATATGTTTCAGCATAAAAACTCTAAAATTACTCTTCAAAATTCCCGTTTTTCATACCTTACAAGAATCTGCTTCTCAGAGTAGAGTTGTACTTTGAAACGTGCACACTTGTTCGAAATATTGATTTTTAGAATCCAGTTTACTTTTATGTTTTAAAACATACAGTACTTATTTGCATGCGAAGCGTCAGTCCGCAGCAACTACTAATGAAAAATAATCGAGTGCGACTAAGTAGGATTTTAAAAAAAAAATGTTCGCTTCATTCGCAGATCATCCACTGACAGATAATCGTGGCTTTATTGTAAAATGGTAAAAGTTCAGCTCGAGGTAGTTGACAACTACATACAAAAGTCCATTTCTAACAGTTTAACCATTTCCCCGTGATTTAATCACCTACAAGATCAATTTATTATATAGAGTGCCCGAAATACGTCTAGAAAGTAAAATGAAATGAAATCTTTGAGTTTTACGACCCACGGTTATGCCGGTTAGGCTAAAGGAGACGGTAATGATGAGTAATGAATGAAATGGTGGAATGAAGAAAGCGGGAGGAAACGGGAGAACCCCGAGAAAACCCACGCACACGGTGTTTGTCCACCACAAAGTTCACTTGGCGGGGGTCTAGAAAGTAGAAATAGAAGAAAGTAGAACCATCATGATACGTACGCACACTACTTGAATATCTAATCAATATAGAATAAGAAAAGAGAAATCTTCGATAATGTAACATGAACCTTAACATCTTTATTACCAGCAGTTACTCAATGTATATAAATGCCTATGCTAGTCATTTCTAATTAAAATTTCACTTATCTGAAATTAGTTTTACTCCTATACTATAAACCAGAAAACTGAAATTTTGAACTTACCACCAGATGATGATGATGCTCTAGTATAGTCAACATTGGTCAAATACGGTAGACTATACACTTCAATTCAAATTTGACCAAAATCGAATATGGGAACGAATGTGTTAACAAAAAAACTTTTAAAAATTTGATACGACTCTTAAAAAATCACACTAAAAGCCAGAAAAATAAAATCACTAAAATGGAGACTATATAATAATAATAATAATAATAATAATAATAATAATAATAATAATAATAATAATAATAATAATAATAATAATAATAATAATAATAATAATAATAATAATAATAGTAGTAGTAGTAGTAGTAGTAGTAGTAGTAGTAGTAGTAGTAGAGGACTTAAAAGCAGAAAATAATTTATTAATATTATCTATAAACATTTTCTGAAATCGTGCCAAGCTGAACGAATTAAAGTCTAATATAAAATTAATGAGGCATTAATATGTTGGGATTTGAGATGACTCAAAAAAAAATTATAGATATAGTAATAAACTAGCTGCTGCTCTTAAATGATTTATTATTATTATTATTATTATTATTATTATTATTATTATTATTATTATTATTATTATTATTATTATTATTATTATCGTCTGCTTTTAGCGCTTTTATTTTCAGCCTTGTAGTGCTTTTTTGGCAGTCCATTCATATTTTTTTTTTTTTTTGTAAAAACTTTTCTGGTTTTTAGTGTGCATTTGCAACCGATTTCATTTATTTTATGTAGTTTTAATATTCTGCTTTTTAGTGTGTTTTGCAAGTCTATTAAGGCTTTTTTCTTTGATTTTCCATTTTTTTCATTATCCTAGTAGTTTAACGTCCCATGATTATGCCCTTTAGGCTAAGGGAAACGATCCCAGTAGTTTAGTTAGGTCTAAACTAAAGATAAAATATTAACCCCTTATGAAATGGGTCACTCTACGAAACATATGTAATAATTACTCATCAAAATTCTTGAAACGTCTTTCATTATAGGTAAGAACCTTCCTTGGAAACAGGTCATTATATTAGTGGAAACCACATCAAAATGTCAAATACCCTGAAGAGTACTATTTCTTTTGCACACAAGATGATATTAGTGCCCCAAATAGTAGGGTTCATGAATCGCAGTGGGTCCGGCCTTACATCATTTCACAGTTGATGGTTGAGGTTGATAGTTGAGGCTAGTGCTGGATGTGCAAACATTGTTAGATTTCTTAAAATCAGGCGTAAGGTATTGATCCATGAAGCATAAATTAACTTTCCGCGAAACTATGCTACATTTGACAATTTTATTTCGATAAAGGCCCAAATGCTACGCTAATCCATGAAGAAATTTTAACTCTTTACCTCATGCCATGTCATATATGGCACATACCCTTTTTTCACTTTAGCTTTTTTGTGATTTATCAAAGGCATCAAATGACTGTTTTGTCTGTTGTGTGAGATATTGGCGTGTATGAATAAGAGATTTTAGTGTCATCTGGCATGTTCTTTGTGAGTTGTAAGTGTGTCATATACGACACTCACTAATTTCTCGTCGGAATTATGTGAAAAATCTAAAATTCATGTTTTAATTCATTTTTCAAGTTCCCGTCTGAAGATTTCCAATATTGATTATTTTTCTTCGCTAAAAGAAAAAATCGTGGAGAAAGAGTTTAACTGTTTATGATCAAGATTTGTTATCGAAAGCAACAGACAAAAGATGGTTCAGTTGCTTTCTTCTGGAAATTTCGATGCTCCTGGAATTATTTGATTTTAAAAATATTAAAAGTAAGTATTAATTTTTTCAAATATTTTATACGTAAGAACATTCTTTGAGAATAACTAATTCGAATAGTGAAAACCGCAACGACACATAATCAACGTTCCCTGATATAATCGCGAACATAGCTAGAAACATACCTAGAAAAAAAAGAGGTTCCAGTTTGACCTGTATGTATGTAGATACATACAGGTCAAACTGGAACCTCTTTTTTTTTCTTTTAATCGATTAAAATAAGATTCAAAATTCACTGCTTTCTATTCAAGTCCTCAAATTCTTTTGAGTCTATAACTTGAACTTATCCTCTTGCCTCCATCCATGATTTTTTTAAATCATATGCTCTTTAGGAGACTATGCTTAAGTTTCTTGCTTCTCAGCATACTAACATGTATATTCTCTCTGTTTATGTAAACATAAATATATTTAATTAACGGTATTTCCTTTAGAAAATGAAAGAAGATAAACAAAAACTACAATTCAATTTATTTTCTAAACAATATTATTTTGGGTCATTTCTCTTCTTTTCGACATGAATTTTTCGCCATTTGCAATTATATTTTTTCTTTTCAATATACATATCAACATTTGTTCTTATTTCTGTTTTCTCCATAATTATTATCTTTGTATCGTTTAAACCTCTGGTGTTTTTAACTTTAAGATTACATACTTTTAAAGTGCTAGGATGATTTAGTAAATTTGCAATAATAATCACAATACACTCATCACTCCCTTACTTGGAAATGTAATATGTTTTTACTGAAACGATTTTTTTTTTTAAATTATAAAATACCAAGACTTGTTTTACCATTAATGGTCTCTAAGGATTAAAGTTTAAGTTGGGTTTACCTTTGTTTTCATTGAGACTACAAGTGCTCCCATAACAATCTTTCTTTGAGACGAGACAGTGCGGTAAAGGAATGGGCTGTACTAAGGCACAATGCAACCACAATTGTTATAGCAATAAAAATCCTTTGCGTATATTATGATAAAGCTTACTTTTAACAAGTCCAAAAATCATCGCATATGAAAATATTTTTACTTTCCCTAGTTTTTCATCGACATTTATACAGTGAATAATAATGATACATTAACTTAATCACATAGTTTGTTTTCAAGGTTTCTGAAAAATAAAAGTAAATTTCATTTCACATTGTTTTACTACGATAATCTTAAAAATTGTGGTAATTTAATGTTGAAATCAAAACTGGTGGAAGTATAAAGAGCATAAATAGAACATATTCTTGGGACGCTGAATGCAACTTAGATCAGTTGTCGTTATTGAACTGTCTCTGCTTAACCTAGGCTTCTAACCCTCAATTGAAGTTTTATTTGTATTTTCTCTTCTTTAACCGATCTTCCATGAAAAGGAAAATGCACCGAACACTAACACTGGCTACATTACTTACTCAAATACTGAACAGTCATTTGACAATATAAGTTGAAATACATTAGACGATATTGTTGAGTTGATTTTGAGTTTAATGTCCCTTTCAGCAGAAAGCCTATATGAGACGGAATCTACTGATTAACGTGGAATACGAACTACATGAGCTCCCGCCGATAATGGAACCCGGGTCTCCCATGTCAAAGACCCGTACGCTAACCGCTTAGCCATGAAGGCTTCTAGACGATATAGTGTTTTGGGGAATAAATAAAAATATAAACAGCAAGAAAACAAACTATAGTAAATTATTAATGTTTGTTAATGTATAATCGAAAATTATGATTTGGATTTTTGAAAGTGATTCATTGAAATCATAGTAAGAGTGCGAAGATCACGAGACAAATATAAGTAATAAATGGTATTTACTTACCTATGATAACAAAATCGACTAATGTATATCATTAGTTCTTTTATGTAAGTTTGTGATCATTATGCTGGCCGAATGTTACCATAGTCACTAGTGAATCCATTAACATATCAAATACATAAAACTAACCTTATTGCATCCTCTAATATAAACACAATAATCTCACACATTCAAAGGTGTTATATAAATATCACCATTAATTCCCGTATTGTAACGGAGCCAGATATTCCACAATGCCAATGAATCGCCACTTCCTTCTATACACAGTGAAACACTATCAAATCTTTGAAATTTAGAAGATAATCGGACATTATTTTGTTGCACAAATCCTATTCGTAAAGTTTAATCCCAGATGAATACAGATCTTAAATTCTCCATAATGTAAAAGATTTATTTAAAAAAAAAAAATAATCACACGTGCTTTAAGACAATGATTTTATATGTAATAAAATTTACACTTCGAAGAAATGGTTAATCTTACGTCACCGTAAAAACTTTGCACGACTTTGAAGTTTAGTATCTCCGTACAGAAATTTTCTTACGACTTCGAAATAATTAGATCTCACGTATATAGATACTAATGTTTAAAACAGTGGTTCGGTAACCACGCCTTGGGGAACACCTATCAGAACTAATGAGTATAATATACGTTATTTCTTCTAAGAACTGCACAATGTTCATAACAAGCTTAACATATGGTAATCGGTTAATCATGATTGACCTAATAGGCAGATATTACAGGGCGCCTGCTAACAAGAGGTTGAAAAGATCTTAAATCTGATTTATCGCATTTAAGTCTTAATGACAAGAAAAGAAAAAAAATAAGTGTGTTTGTAAAATTGATATACAATTGTATATTTGTTCAAACAGACAGATATAGATTTCAGAGCAGGAAACAAGCCAGCTGCCTTATTTTTTTCATAGTTATATGAATCCGACTTGTCAAAATATTCGGTTCGTATTCTCTGACAGGTTAAGTCCTCGGGCAAAATAAGCGAGAACAAGGTGCCGGATGAGAAAAGCAAAAAGAAATACGTTCTACAACACATAATAGCAATCACGAAATCTTGAATAAGCACAAAAGGAGTTTATTTTTTTAAAATTGTAATTATTTCTTTTTCTAAAAATTATATTTTGTCTCTCGCGTAATGTGTTAACCTAAGGTCTGCGTATGGTTGCAGTGTGCGTAAGCGTGCGGATTGACCAATTTGCTGGATGCAAACGAACACCAGGTGACAAATGATAAAACTAAAGAAAATTTTGTTCACAGTCACCGACTTTTAGTATTATCTTCCTTAATTTCCTTCCTTTCCACGTGTTCATAATTTAATCATATGATGAATAATAGCCCAACACGTTTACCTCAAGTTCACTAATACGAACACACGACAAACAGTTTGTTTATTAGAGGCATCTGCTGTGATGTCGTGTCGCTTACAAATATTCGTGTCAGTGGTTGACAAGGTGACAAAAGTGTGCGGTTTATAAATATTCTGTTCTCGTGTTACTTGTTCTTTCTACGTGCAGTCATAAGGAGTTTCTTTTTCTTTCCTTAAAACTAAAAACACGTAGAATATTTAAATTTCGAATGCTAGAGACAATTCATGAAATATTTTTGACCCAGACTTTTGGATAATGTTTTCGATTTCCTCCAGCATAAGCATTCATATATGACTCATACGAGCTCTCCTAGAACATATACAGTGCAGGGAAAAGCAGCTGTGCACATCCTGCGATCAGAGATGGCGTGGGTCAATGAAACATTGCCCCATGGCCCACTGACCCACACTCACCGTGACCCACAATCCAGTGGACCCATTCTGATCCACAAGCCACCATGACTCACAACGCACTGTGACCCACTTTGACCCCACACAAACCAGACCCACTGTGACTACTCAGATCCACTACCCACCATGACCCACTCTGACTTACCACTCACCAAAACCCATCATCATCAGCTCTGACCCATGATTCACGCCATACTCTCCACTGACTAAAGAATTTACACTTGTAATAAAACAAGGCTGTGATTTTATCACTAATCGGAATTTGAATTTCTACGGTCAATCGCTCTAGCACTGCCCTGATACAACACCAGTGGATCTGACCTTTACGATATAAAATGGCAAAGTATTTGTCATGGGGCATATTACAATTAATTTCAATTGAATTATAGTATAAGTCCTATAATTATTTCGTTGTTGAATTGCAGATAGCTTTCAGTGGAAAATAGGATGAAGTTTGAGTTTCAAAGCAAGATCAAGTAGGCCAACGTAAAGGGAAGAAAACTAAAATTCTACTGTCTTGAAAGTCAAGTAGTAAGTTCTATTGCTATTATTACAATTACTAATATCAATATCCAAAAGTGACTGAAGTTCTTTTTTCACTTAGATATACTCATCTCAGGTAAGTAAATAGATACAAATGATATGGAAGAAAAATAGAAGCCTTGAAAGTAAAACGTAGATAAATCGCAAGTGTCCAAAAGATGCTGTCTACAATGCACTGGGAGCAGGTCACGGTGGGTGGTAGGTCGCAAAGGGTAACGTCCTGTTAACCCACAATGCATTCACAAATCTTGACCCACTTGACCTACGACCAACTGACCCACTCCACCTCTGCCCGCAATCTGTGATTCTCCCAGGCACTCTTCCAAGGGTGTATTACCAGAGTCAATCAACAATCCTTCCGACCCCAGAGCTAAGATAAATTGCGATTATATGCCTCTTGCGCGAGGGACGTCCTTAGGCAAGTAGTACACCAATATAGCCCCCCTGATATGTCGATTTTGATCCCTTGGAATAAACTTTTAGGAAATAGCCCCACTACCCGGAATGCAATAGCAGGGAGGGTTGAACTTTGGGGAATACCTCAACTTATGACAGTCGATTCACATGGGGCTTGCTCTTTAGTTCGGCAGATTTTGGTTGCTCTGAGCACACACAAATTCTTCAATATTAGTAGCGTTTAAAGGTAGTAAAATGTCCAAATATGAGTCAAATATCAATGGATAGATCTTGTTAACCTCAACTAAGTGATTACGCGTGAGGGTGAAAGTTCATGCGTAGATGCGTAGTTTTCGAGAAAATGGAGAAAAAAATAGTTAATTCGTAAACCTAAAAATAGGTGCTTAGAACAACCAAGGGACTTATTCAGATGAAACATACTGAAACATACAACCCTCATTAAGGTATTTCGTTATGCTAAAACCAAGACAATGTTACATAGTACAGTTAATAAAATATAGCCTAAAGTTATCATTGGCCCTATGTACACCAAGGAGTTACGGGTAACACCACACATCAAGAAAGAGTTAAAAAAAAAAAACTTCCACCACTTAAATCATTATTTTGTGCCCTTGAAAATGTAATATTCTTCTTCTCTATTTTGTGTCTTCAGTTGTCTTAGTTTGTATAGTTAGTACAAAACAGGCAAGAATATTACATTTTCTGCGACAGAAAATAATGATTTAAGTGGTGGAAGTTTTTTTTTTTTTTTTTTTTTTTAAACTATCCCTTGAAGTGCGATGTTACGCGTAAACCTTGGTGTATTTAGGGTTTCCACTTTTAATATCATCACTCTGAAGCCAGCAGGTCTTTTCTGTTTAGGTGTACGATATTTTGCGTCAGCTGTACCTGTAGTGACGCCCAGGTCAGTATCCAGGGGGTCTAGGGGGGGCCGGCCCCCTTAAATTTTTGCTGACCCCAACTAAAAGTTTCACGATAAGCTTGTAAATGAACTATAATATGGTTGGATCGGGCTCCCCTAACTTCAGCCGCCCCCCCTACATTTTTGGGCTGGCTACCGGTCTGGCGACGCCTAGTGTCAGAATCTTCAAGTTTAACTGGAAATAACCTTATGCACATTATTGCAACAAATTACATTAAGGGAGGTATGCTATATCATTGAACCACCTTGGCTTCCAAAATGAATTATTGTTTTCAAAACTTTTCATATAATTGTGGTATTTAGCTCTCCCCGATTTCTATCATACTCTATGTCTTATAGGGATGGTACCGAGACCGAGACTAGTCTCGGTCTCGTCTCGGTCTCGTCTCGAATTATCGAGACGAGACCGAGACCGAGACGGACTTTTATATACCGAGACGAGACCGAGACCGAGACGGACTTTTAAATACCGAGACGAGACCGAGACCGAGACAGACCTCTATAAATCGAGACGAGACCGAGACGAGACTTAGGTCAGTCTCGAAAGTCTCGGTCTCGTCTCGAATATTGATATAGATAAATACTAAAATTTCCTTCACTCAAAATTTGTTTCGTTGCTGTGTTAGATAATATGAGAACGGTTGACTGATGTACAGTGGCGTATTTAGGGGGTGGTTATCGGAATCAAACCCCTCCCGAAATAAATTTGTGATAATTTTTTGCATTGCACGTACAACGCAAATGTTTCTCACTCGTTCCTCAAGCCTCTCCCGAAACAAAATCCACTGCTGATGCGATTAAAATTTTCTCTGCCTCTTTCCCTCCCTCTCCCTCTCTCTCTCTCTCTCTCTCTCTCTCTCTATATATATATATATATATATATATATGGTCGCGGTGCCACCCAGGTCCACCCTGCATGGGTTCCCGGGCCCAACTTTAATTTTAAATGGAAGCAAGGAGTGAGTGGTACCTCGTTCGATAGATCTTGAAAAACTAAAAAGCGTTGTGGCAAAAGATCTTTCATATCGGGCACTGTATTCAAAATGGCCGCCAAGACATGTTGCTTCTATCAGATACAGTAAAACGTGCAGTACCACTAATTTGAAAACGGTTGAACATAAATGAACCGAACAGAAACTCAAACAGAAAATGTCATGTGGCACATCGATTGATATTGTCACGGAGACTCCCAGGGCCACCCTTCATGAGGGCCCAGGGCGCAACTTCAAAATTGTAAATGGAAACATGGGGTGAATGATACCTCGTTCGACATATCTTTAAAAACTAAAGAGTGCTGTTGCAAAAGATTGTTCATATGGGTCACCGTTTTCAAAATGACCACCAAGACATGGTACCTGCATCAGGTAAAACGTCCAGTATCACTAATATGAAAACACCAGAATAAATATTCGAATAGGAAACCACAGAGGGTATTTATCATTCTATAGCTCGGGAATGTTGCAACAGTCAAAAAGATTATTAGAGTGAAAGTGCCATAATGGAAAGAAACAAATCTAACTCCTAGAAAATAATCGCTCCAACCTCGCTCCGTAAGTGAGTGAAGCGCGAAGGATCAGTGAAATTGCAAATGAGAGCCTTAGTTTTTGCAAATTGTATCTACGAAACATAGTTATTTGAAATGTGTTTTTATAAGAGATAAATGTCTCTGTAATGGGATAAAGTATGAAAAATTCTTGTTAAATGGTACCTTCCATTTTGATTGCAGGCAATAGTTTGATGCAAAAATGAATCAACTGAAATGGAAAACCAATTTGTCGATCAATGCAATTTTAGAACAATGTTTACAAACGTTGGTTTTGTTCAACAGTCGTCTGCATGATATTGGTTCGCTTCTTTTCCTTCTATGTCTTCTTGCATGTGATAGAATATGAGTTTCAATGAGATGTCCACAGTTACATTCCGAATAACTTTCAACGGTAATTTCAGTTGTGATCCTTAGTAACGAAACTGTACATACTGATGCAGATATGTCCCAAAAATCTTGCACGCAATGCGCTAAATTATCAGAGGCGAAGGGGCGGGTAAAATGTTGTTAAACTTGAATTTCACCTTATTTTTATTCATCTTATTTCACTTTATTTTTATTCATTATAATACCAGTCATTTGTATACACAAGTGCTTCAGACAAACCATATCTATTGCAAATAAAAAGTGAGGTTCTCATTTGATATTTTACCATTCATTTCCGCTTCACTTACTTACGAACAGAGGTCGGAAAGATCATTTCTATCATTTCCTCTTCTGCATCATGTCAATTATACTTTAATAATCTTTTTCTCCGTTGCATTGTATTCGAGCCGTGGAATGATAAATACCCTCTGTGCTTTCCTATACGAGTTTTATTCTATTCATTTATCTCCAACTATTTACATATTAGGGGTCTAGTGGTACTGGACGTTTTATCTGATACAGGCTAAATGTCTTGGCGGCCATTTTGAAAACGGTGACCGATGTGAAAAATCTTTTGCTACAACACGTTTTACTTTTTAAATATCTATGGAACGAGGTATTACTCGCCCCATGTTTCCATTTAAGATTTTAAAGGTTGGCCCTGGTACCCCATGAAGGGCGACCCCGGGAGGCGCCGCGACAACACCACCTGCCCCATGGCATTTCCTATTTGAATTTTTGTTCGGTTCATTATGTTCGACCGTTTTCGAGATATCCCCCTGGAAAAATTAAAATGGGCCATATATATATATATATATATATATATATATATATATATATATATATATATATATATATATATATATATAGCCGCGGACACAGTATATGATCAAGGGAGGGGCTAAGCCATGGTTTGAGCTTTACCCAGTCCCAGTGTAAAGAAAGTAGTATTGAAGCCCATTTTATCCAGTGCATACCTGAGCGTTAAGGGGGGCTATAGTCCCTATAGCCCTCCCCTAGGATCTGCATATATATATATATATATATATATATATATATATATATATATATATATATATATATATATATATATATATATATATATATATATATTGAAAATGCTGAAATTTTGTACCAAGTTGGGAAATTCTTCTTGATAGTTTGCAATATCACTAGATAAACAAGCAATGTTGCTAAAGCAAAATAAAGTTGTATTTTCTCAAATTGCGCTACGTAAAGTATTACATATTTAGTTATTTAACAAAACCACAATAGCCCATACATTATTTATGTAGCTTGGAAATCTCTAATAACTCAAATGGCATGGACGGTGCAATGCGCAACTCAACTGTACCTTAGCGTCAAATACTGTGATATTTCGAATGAATGAAGGAACAAAGTTACAAGAAACGTAAAATTTAAATGTTTCTAAAGATTTTACTTCGAAAACGCGCTGACATATCACGTCTCATCATGCAGATGTTTCCAAAAGACTTAAATGCTTATAACGCCATTTACAACAATTGTTATTTCAAATCGTTTCAGAGATACCAAACACATTGGTAGTGATTGTTATACTGCTTAAAATGGCGCATTTTTATTAAATTTTTATAATGATTATTGCTTTCCTTTGCTTCTATAACATTACAACAGTTTTTGGTGGTTTTAATTACAACAAGTCGCAGTTACATTATTTTAAGCAGTGTTGCCCACTTAAATAGATAGCTAAATGTTATTCTAAATATGTGCAAATAACGTAGATAAACTGCAAAATGTTTTAAAATTACTCGTAATTTGTTTTATGGTGCAAGAATGCTTTCAAGAGATTATGTTTTTCATAGTATTTGGGCTACTTATAATGTTAATGTTTAAATCTTCGTTCCAGCAATATATGTAAATGCAAATTATAACTGCGATTAAATGTAACTGATACATTTTCAGTAACACTAGTTGTTCCCCTTAAGCCTTAGGCCTGGTGTACACTTTAGATTTTAGATCGTGCTTAATTAAAAGTTCTAATTGCACCCTAATTACATTTCACTTGCTTTAGTTTGACCACCGACTACCTCAAACTCGATCCATGCCATATAGCTATATGCAATTATTCAAGAACTTACAGTTAGTAATACACAGTGTTCACTTTTGTTTTGTTTTGTTTTAGTTTAACGTCCCACAGTTATGCTAGGGCGGCTACAGGAGACGTGGAGCTAATGATTATAGTGGAATCCGAACCACTTCGGTCGTTCAACTTTACCCCTACCGGAAATCGAACTCGGGACCACGCGAACCGAAATCAAGAGTTCTAGCCGCTAGACCAAATGGGGGTCCTCACATTGTGTTGATTTAAATCATTCAGTCAGTGTTGTCAGATCCGATGATTAACAAGTATTGTGTCTGTACTCCGAAAGTAGCGAATTCGAACTATTTGTAGCCCAAATATATAGAAATGAATACTGATGGTGCTAATGAAATAATTTAATATGAGCTGGAAAGTGTGCTGGACGTATTGAAAGAAGAAATTATGATCGACGGACGAAAACAATTCTAGACTGGATACCACGAGACAAAATCAGCTTAGGAAACCTCCGCATACAAGAAGGTGTAACGAAATCAAGAGCCACTGGAGGAGTAACCTGGAAAAGAATTGCCCATTAGATAGTTGTGGAGAAGACTTGGAAAGACCTTCATCCAGCAATGGATTGATAATGGTTGATTATGATGATGGTGATATTTTATTATATCTGGACCTCGGAGGTAAACTAAACCAAGTCATAATTTCATAATTTTACAGAAGCGAAAAACTGGTTTCTCAACCAAGACTAAATATATAACTTTTACTAGGTAAGGTAGGGTAAAAATGGATCCAAAATTTAATGAACATCATAGAGCGAAAAAAGTATTTTTGACTATTCAATCCATCATGTTGCAGCAAAACTACGAAAATTAATACAAAAGAAAACTAGAAAGTTAAGAATCACTTGTTTTGGCGAGTGAGAAAAAATAGATACAAATAACTTGAATTACTTATATACTTATATAATATGTATATATTATAAAATTTCAACGTAATAAACTCAAGATTAGTTTTCTCAAATAAAGATTGCATGCACCGTTGAGAGCTCAAGAATAAGAAGATTAATATATGTTACGGCACTGGATATGTGCTTACGTAATGCATTACGACCTTATGAACTAGTATAAGAACAGAATGTACTTAAAATGAGACGCGAACTATGCGAAACATCGGACTTTGAATCGAACTTGTTTTGAGATCCAACTCGAGACCTCACATAGCAAAGATGAGTGTAGTAGCTCCCACCACAAGGTTCAGGACGTTCGTGTTATAAAGTGTCAATGAAACACGGAGATGTGAAACGGTAATAAAGCATTTCATCAATTTCAAACAAAATTCGTATATTGTAGTAATACTTTACCCTATTTGTTAAGATAATGAACGTTATATTCTGTTTTTAAAATTACAGTCAAAGCAGAATGTACTGAATAATGAGAAATTCTAAAGTTTCAATTTCGGTACGATTAAATACATTCGTGCTGCTATGTGTTGCGTTATCCGTTAGGAGGTATTGAACAATTCTGATTCAAAGGAAGGAAATAAACTACTGTATAGTACTGGAGTTAATTTAATAGAGTTTAATTGTATAGGCAGTTCTGAGGCTATATGAGACAAAGTGTACTGCTGAAAGTGAAATATGGGTTCTATTAGGGTTTTAGGGTGATATACACACTGATCATTGAACCTGGAATAAAAGCATTAGCACTAGCAAATTAGCTATGAAGAGGTACACCCCATACCATAATTCTAAGTCAAAATGAAAGGAAAAAATAAGCGGAAACGACAGACTGTACGAGAATAATACTTTCACTATTTTAATTTCACACTATTTATTTCGAGACTTTCGAGACTTTCGAGACGAGACCGAGATTTGGTACTCGAGACCGAGACCGAGATCGAGACAAGCATCTGTCGACCGAGACGAGACCGAGACCGAGACTGTGATTTTTTACTCGAGACGAGACCGAGACCGAGACCGTTATTTATCAACCGAGACGAGACCGAGACTGTACAAAGTCTCGTCTCGTCTCGTCTCGATACCATCCCTAATGTCTTACTTTCTAAGTATTTGATACAAATTCTTTATGTCATTTTAAAAACGATTTTTTTAGTAAAAAGTGAAATTAAATCTCTAGTTCTAAATCCTTTAGTTATGCCATTTGGACCAAACAAGGCAGATAATGAATGAATGTGAACGAATAGTCGAATAAGAATGTGGGAGGAAACGGAAGAAGCTTGAGAAAATCCAGAGACACGATGTTTCTACCAGAGATTAACATCAAACCAGAGACCCCTCGCACAAGAAGTAAGCACTTGACCACTAAGATACCGTCTCCCTTGAAGGTTGGTTAGTGTTATAACGTTTTGTACAAGCTTTATGATTATTATTACGACTGGTTCATTTAACGTAATACTTGGGTTAAGTGCTGTATTGCTGGACCAATTTTAAGAAAATTACCGGGTGAATTGGATAATTTATTTAAGTTTGTGAGGAAGAATGAGTGAAAGTCAGGTAAGGTAAGGGGAAGAGTAAAAGTTAAGAAAGTGGTTGTATTTGCTGGTTGGTTTTGATGTAAGCGGTACTGTATGTGGAGGCGGATGGACTATTTCGCTCAAAGGTACACTTGTTTTACTATACGGAAGCCATAGATTGTAAAATGTACAGAAAAATTTGGGCAAGTCCTTAATTTTCTCATTTCATGTGGAGAACAGAACCCAACCAACCGCTGCGTGGCTTCTAATCCGTTCCTACTACTACTACTACTCCCACTTACATATTTCTATGGATCCGTACAGTAATACTGCACACCTAATGTAACGTAGTCTAACGTAGCTTAATACAATCCATCTAAATATAACCGAATGCAGTTCATTTTCGTACCTTTTTCGATTTTTAAATTGGTCCGGCGATACAGCACTGATGCCTAATACTTAACTAGAACTTTCAGAATCCCTTTGTTATATCTATATATATAAAAGAGAACGCACAAATCCTTTGTTCCCTCATCACGCTAATACGGCTGAACCAATTTATTTCATTTTTGGGGGGTTATTAGGATTTGGACCCTAGATGGTTTTTATCATATTACTTTAATTTTTAATTACCAGTGTCTTGAGATAATTGACCATTCAAGTGTCCATAACGTACAAATCCTTTGTTAGTTCATCATAGGTAAAAATAAACGTATTTATATGCAACCCGCATGACCGTGTCACTCGGCGGGTTAACATAAATGACAGGCGATATAATGTTAACATTTACTGCAATCTACTATGGTTTTTATCATATCACTTGAAAGCGAAAACTTCCGGGATGACCGCAGCGAAGCGGGGCGGGTTAACATAAATGACAGGCGATATAATGTTAAGATTTACTGCAATCTTCTATGGTTTTTATCATATCACTTGAAAGCGAAAAAGTAAAAATTATCTAAGTAACAAAGTTTATTGCGTTCCGGGGTGACCGCAGCGAAGCGGGGTGAACGCTGCTAGTCTATTATATACAATGATTTAGCATAAAAGCTAATTGTATAACAGAAGTTCGAGAGATGGAAGACCGTATGAAAGTTTTGTATCAATTGAATTCTAGTTTTTCTTACTAAGTTTTGTTTAAATACGCATTAATAAAAGCAAAAACAAAATAAATACCGTAATTGTATTATAATGTATTTGTGAAATTATTTTTGGTGTTCCTAAAGTTTTACAATAGCCTGCATATTTAAGACTATCGCAGGAAGAATTGTGAATAAAATTGTACAAATACCATTACAGATTACAAATTGCCATACTCACCTGGCGACTCTAGCCATCTATTGGTCTATTGTCGTACTAATTATCTAGGATAATTGTTGTTCGCTTAGTTAGATCTTATCTTGCGGAGGATTCTCTTCTAGAATCGACATCAGCCTCACGGTCCGAGCCGCACCATTTGTTAGATAGGCTTTTGTTATTACTAACTTGGTTGACCAGTCCGCTCAGACCTGCACGGGGCGCAGCACTTATAGTGTTTGCAACACGTCAGGCTCCTTACTAATCTCCATCTCTTAGGATCATCATGCCGGGGCCTCCAACCCCGACAGACAATCCATCTGGGCGACACAGCTTACCAGCCACTGTCATGGGACCACCCAAAGACCGCCGCACGCGCCCACGGGAACGCGAACGCACTTCCTCTGGAGCTTCTTCGGTCTCCACCAATTCTCCTGTCAGGGACAGAGATCGTTCTCGCTCGCCAAACAACATCAAAAAACCTAAATATACTGACGCTCTTAAAAGTCCACCTAAACGTCAAACCGAAACGATTCCAGTACCATCTGCCTCAACCTCATCCATTGAGGAGCTCATTATTGTCGACCAGCCAACGAATGCCATTTACACCATTCTCTTCAGTAGCCAAAAATCGGAGTACTTCACTATCAAAGCCATGTATCTCCAACTAATGCGCTATTGTACTCGACACGATCTACACCAACTCGTGAAAACACAAAATGGTATCATTCTGAAAACAACCAATCCACAACTATATGAACATCTAATCTATAAAGTAGGGCCAGCTATGTTTGGGACAAATGCGAAGATCCAACTTTTGAAAACACCGAATCAGAAGACACCACCGCCACCGCGCCGCACACCTCTCTTATCAGTAGTCATTCGTGGCGTAGATCCAAACCTGACCGAAAAAGAGATATTAGACGAACTCAAGGAAGACGGCTATCACCCAAAACGAGCACTACGAATTAAAAACGCTACTGGCCCGACATATATGGTGCGCCTGCTCACCGAAGATCAAAATCTTGTCGATGAACTTCTGGGGTATATATCTACCGCTGCCATCATCTGGTGGAAGCGTCACGGACTCCACCGCCTCTCTCTTTACGGTGCGAGAATTGCCTCACATATAACGCCCATCCTACCAATAAATGCACGCTGCCATCTGTGTGTCCACATTGCAAAGGGACTCATAAACTGAAAAGATGTCCGAACCTTGAACAACCAGCGAACTGCAACACCTGTGGTGGACCACACCCTACCTACTCTTACCAATGCCCCCAAAAACCAAAGCCTCTGCCGGACAAACCTGAAACAGTAGTGCCTTTACGCATCCATCCAGCCACGCAAGTATCCACCGGCACACAAACCTCTCTTTTGCCGCCCCCCACCGTTGAAAATATACTTCAATTCATTACTCTAGTGCTCCAGAACACCTTCCCCTATCAACGGGAAGCTATCCTAACCCACGCTACGAAAGCAGCCTATGACATCTTCCACCTTCATATGGCTGCTACGTACTCCGGACTATCCACTTATTTCCATTTTCACTCTGATACTCAAACATGAATAATCGCACACGGGGGAAGCGGCCAATCACATTTCTCTTATCCAACATCCGCTCATTGCGCACTAATAGAGTACTCTTGCAAAACCATGGCTGCCGCTAATAGTGTCGACTGCATATTACTCAATGAAACCTACCTAAAACCTAACGAGCGGTACTATTTTCCGCACTACACTCTCATCCGAGCGGACCTACCGCAACACCCAGCCCAAGGGGGAGCAGCTATAGCCATAAAGCCATCCATACCAAGACGTCATATTATATCCCCACACCCTGAGCGCTACTCTGAGCACGTTATTCAAACTGTCTACTTCCCATCACTCACCTTAACGGTTGCTACTATCTACGTCAGATCTACACAGCCATTACCATATCACTTCTTGACATATCTTGACTTAAACTTCCGAACTTATATCCTGCTGGCCGACATTAACTATCATTCCCGCACTGCCACTCAGCAACAGCGCTTCACAGATTTTTTGGCAACTACCCATAGTACGTGTATTCCATTGCCTCAACATACTCGTCCCGAAAGCAATACCACGCCAGATATAGAAATAGTCTCCAATAATCTCTTAACCCGCACAACAGTGGAAGTTCTTGGTTCAGTAGGCAGCGACCATCTACCGTTTCTCCTTACGATACAACAACCTGCTCCTACGCAGCCTCCTGCATCTTTACCTCCAAATACAATTTCAGTAAGGCCGACTGGTCTAAATATCAGACACACATCAGCACACGACTGGCAATTACCAACTCCAATATTACCACATTTGATTCCATGGATCTCTTGGCAGCAACCCTAACGGAAGCAATCAGTGATGACACGGAATATGCAGTCAGCAAACTTACTGCACATCCACTCCGGCCCAACCTACCTCCGTATGCGCTTACACTCTTAAGGCCAACATACACTAGCGTATTTTCAGCGCGCATTTTCGGTCCGTAAAATGATGTCGTAAATTTCGGTCCGTAAGTTGGCCCATACACCTAGCGTAAAAATAGTCGCGTAAAAGAAGAAGAAAAAGAAGCGGTCATTTTTCGCACTTTCTCTTGCCTGTTGTTTGAGCACATGGTCGTTTTCCAGTTTACTCAAGTTGCTTGAACAAGATGGATCTATCTGAGGCCATGGCTTTCAGTGCAGGTGCTATAAACATTGTGTTGTTAAGTAAAAGAATAAAAAGAAAGCATAGAAGAAACAGACTGGGAGCCACGCCGAAGAGGATTAAAAATTCACATTTATCTATATTACGTCCAAGCAGCTCAATTCATTTGGCCTATTTTTGGTACAATCTTAGATCATTGTACTTAGTGATCTGAGATCACTAAATATTTATATAAATCGTACTTCGAAGGAGGACACAGGACAGGCAAAAAGTTATATTCAATTTTTTACAATATAGATTGCAAACATTTAAATTTCTAAACAAACACAATGATGATTTAATACAATCTGAACGAGCTTGATGTGTGGTTTCCTCTTACCTTCCGAAATAAGCCTATTGTTTGGAACTGCAGTTTACAAAGAATAAGGGAGTAAAGGAGTGTAGCGATAGTTGAATAATTGATTGATTTTTTTTTTATTATACAATGTTTTAGGCTGTTGACTTTGGTCTTTAAAAAGTGGGCTACTGAATGATAAATTCAATTTAAAGAAAATATGATTAATTAATGGTTGCAGCTTTCGTTTTTTTTCTTTCTTACAAAATTAACGAAAAATATAGTAGTAACAAATAGAATAAATTATCCCCTCACGGGATACCAATTTTTACTACCTTATCCACAGCTCAAAAATAGGCCAGAAAGGAAAAACAAGACTTATACAACTACCTCCAGCCCCATTCTTTAGAAATAGTTTGATCCTTGTTACCTCGGTTTTGTAAGTTGAAGGGATCCTCCCCGCTGCTTCCACCTACCTTTTTTATTTCAAAGTTTATCTTGCCATTTAGTTTTTATCTAGTTGTTAAAAATCATTTAAATATTTATTTATTGAAAGGTTGGGTGTTAGCGGACTTAGGTAATTTCATTACCGGAATTTTCGGCACCGGTAATTTTGTCACCAAAATATTATCATGTAGGCTATTTCGTCACCGGAAATTTCGACATAGTAATTTCGTCACTTGTAATTTTGTCACCAAAATATTAGCGTGCAGGAAATTTTGTCATGATCATTTTTGCACCTTTGTTGAACTAAGTAGAGACAAAGTAAACGACCGAAACAGCTGACTTTATCTTAATCAAAGTTGGAAAACAATTCAGTTGGTGTTCGACTCTGGAAAATCAAAGTTTCGGATACTCGAAGCAAGAACAAACAGCAGTAAAATAACACAATGTCAGTTTTAGCAAATGTTAAAAGCACAGGCAAAATGAGCCAGTAATGGATTTATATATCACTATTTACAAATATTAAATTTTGGCAATATTAAAATTTCAGAACAGAAAATTAACAAACAAAATATAACTTGTATTAATGCAATAAATGGTTTACATGTTCATTTTCTACTATTCATAACATTATAGGAAACAACAAGCAATTTCTTTTCAAACATTTAGTTCCAGTGTTATACGTTAAGCACAAAGACTAGAGTCGTTTCTGAAAAATTTGAAACACTCTTCTAGTTTGCTGTTTGGGTGGTTGCCCCACAGCATCTTGATGAAGCACAGCTGAAACCGTTGCTTCAACTTGTTGAATTTCATGAATAAGCTTCCAAATAGTTGCGTGGGACATTCCTAATAGATGATGAATCTTCTAGTTCCACAATTCACAAATACTATTTATCCTATAATTGCTGTTAAAGGTAGCTTGGTGAACATTCCAATTGTCTGGGGGATATAGACGGGGCACATTACGCAAACAAATATTCCTAGACCGACCTTTAACACGGCGATACGTGTTTGACACGTAAGTGCTATCAAAATAGTCCAGAAGTTCCAGCTCTTCCTCGATGCACATCTGCAGCTGTATTAATCGATGCACATCTGCTATTGGAAGAAACGCAAATCTGTTTATTTTCTCGCAAAATAGACGAAAATTTTCATTGCTCTTGTACGTTCTAAGAGTCCAAGCTCTTGGACCTTCCTCCATGTCGACTGAGTCAGGTGAAAAAAGTAACGTTATAAACGAGTTGAATCTCCAAAAGTTGCATTTACAGCCAGCATTTACGCTATATCAAAATCCATTACCATAGTTACAGGTCCGGATATTCACTAAATTCACTGCACTGATGCACCACCGCTCGAAACAGTTCTTCATATGAATTTTGTGTCTTGGTCTACATTAGGGCGTATACCTAGTAAAGGAAGTCTCACCTCAAATAACATACACTTTTTTTTATATATATATAGCCATTGATAAGTTGGCGTTCACCATCCATGTTTCACTTTTTAATAGCTTCATAAGGCTATATTTAAAGGAAACCTCCAGAAATATTTATACGTTTTTCTTCCTTTATAGAAATTTGTTCTCTTCACATATGTATATCCAATAACAATTTGCCAATGTTTACTCAGAGTTGAAATATAATATAATTCTTTTAATAGCTCCTATATATATATATATATATATATATATATATATATATATATATATATATATATATATATATATATATATATATATATATATAAACTCTTTTCAAATGACTCTATTAACTTGGAAAGTCCAAGAGTTTGGGCTCAGAGAACGGTACTAGAACGATGAAAATTTTCGTCTATTCTGCGGGAAAATTAACAGATTGGCGTACCTTCCCATATTTGTTTGCTATTTTCTGTTCTGAAATTTTGATATTCGCGAAATTTAATAATTGTAAATAGTGAATAATGAATCCATTAGTACCCCATGTTGCCTGTGCTTTTAACATTTGGTCAAGCAGACATTATTTTCTTCTACTGGTGCTTGTTCTTGCGTCGAGTACCAGAAACTTCAATTTTGCAGAGTTCAACACCAACTGAATTCTTTTCTAAGTTTTATTAAAATAACGTAAGCTGTTTGATCGTTTGCTTTGTCTCTATTTAGTTCAACAAAGGTGAAGAAATAACAGTGACGAAATTTCCTATATGACAATTTTTCTGTGATAGAATTACTGGAAACTTTTATCTCTTGTCTCAAATAGGATATCTAAAATATGTAACTCTTTATTTAATAATTATAATCTATTTTGATTATGCTGCATAGTTTTGCTTCAGTTGAAGATTAAAGAAAACAATTTCAAAAACCTTTTTGAAGTTCATTCATTGTACTTGTATTATGTTCTAAAAGACACTGGTGATGAAACTATCGTGACATTATTTTCGGTGACGAAATTATCTATATGGTAATATTTTGGTGACAAAATTACCGGTGACTAAATTACCGTGACGAATATTCCGGTGACAAAATTACCGCCGCCCGGTGTTAGCATGCGGGGTCAGGTTAAATTCAGTTCTACTCGGGTTTTCGTTTATTGCCAGTTTATCACTGTTTATTTTCATGTTTTCTTTAAATGTAGTCTTTAGTAAATTACTGTATTAAAAAAATGTTTTAAACACTTAATGACTTTTTTTCTTCGCTCTTGCTCTCGGGTATGTAACATGAGGGTAAAATCCACCCGAACTTGAGGGTTTCCACATATACATACAAATCAATTGAGGAGTAGTAAGGGCGAACTCAACATCGGATAATTTTCTTTAAATTCGAGTGATAAGTTTTTAAACTTAATACTTTTATCAGATTTCCAAGGGAAGGTTTTCGAATTTTCTTCCTATCCCCCAAAATAAAGGAAGTTCACTGATAGATGAAAATAAAAAGACAAACGCGATTTTATCGAAAATGATTTTAACGATTCTGTTCGTACATCAATATTTCATTACCACTTTTATTATCTGGCATAAGTTATTTCTGTGGTAAAAATACAAAAAGGTTAGTTTACTCTTGCCTGTGAGTTTTTTCGAGATATTTTCTCAAACACGAGTCAGTTAATTTTGTTCGCAATTGATAAATAAATGGTTTATTAATAACCGTACAATATGACATAACTAATTTTTCCTGAAAAGATCCACAACGGGTAGTTTACTCTTGAGGGAGGATTTGTTTCAAATTTCTGAAAAACGCCTTAGGTGATAGTTCATATTTCATAAATAAATGTTTAATTACTAGCCTGCAATATGGAAACATCCACTCGAAGCAGTCTTGAAGATGAGTTTCTACTATGTTCAATATTTAATGTCTATGAAAAATATACACTATTAAGTAGCAGATTGCTTCAATTATGTCAATTCTTCTAATAATGATGCATATACTACTTAGAAACATAGTAAAACGATTGAGTTGTTAGTGAAATAAATTATTTAAATGACAAGTATTGAGTGTTACATAATATTTTATGGCAATATACCTCCATTTTATGGCAATATACCAAGTTGACATTTATCTAGGAAGGTTTGATAGTACTCCCAACACTGAGATTGAGAAATGCTTTAATAAGTTAATATAAATGTATGAGTGTATTTCCTGTAAATGAGTGTAATTTTCAATTCTGGTCTTAGTTATGATCTCTTTTGGGCTTACATCTATTGTACTTTTTAGGTAAGTGTTCGTAAACACATCCCCATCATGATGAGATATAATACAATGTTGAAAAATATTCAACATGGCCGGTACCTCGAATTGAACCAGAACTTTTACGGCTGGGAACCAACCACACACAAAAAAGCTGTACAACGATTTGCTATTTGACTTAGTATGTAAGCATGAATGGTGAAATAGGATTATTATTAGATTTAAATATTTGCACAAACTGAGGTTTGGAATAATATACGAAGAAAGAAATATTATATCTCGTGGTTTATCAATTCTTTTTTTACCGGAGTAATGTCAAGATCACGTGAAACAATAGTTACTTTCTGAACCTATTTCGCTATAAATTCTTGTAAAGTTGAGAAAGTACTTAAAATAACAAGCAGCACATTGTCAAAATGGCAAGAATCGTAATCGAATTTCGATATTCGAACTCAATTATTTGCTCTGTGTTATCAGGGAAATATCAGATAGTATCTTGTTCAAGGTCAGGATTACTAGGCTACTATTTAAACTTACTTCGTAGGTAGCTATTGCTTTAATGCTGGTGATGCTTTCTTCGAATAATTTTTTCAGGGAAGCGTCGGATAAAAAAAAAAAATTCATTAGTTGGTGAAGGAGTGTCCTGCACAAGAATGAAATGTAATTTATCTTTGTTATTGGGATCAGGTTTATTTGTGTTCGGCCGGAGACAACCATGTTCCCGCAAGTATGCTGGAAGAAACATTGCTGCTGGATGCGCTAACCTTATCTTTCACTTTTCTTTTCTTTTCTTTCTTTCTTCGTTTTTGTAAATAGCGTGGCATCATTTATTTATTTATTTATAACAGGTTTCAGATTTTACTCTGAAAAATTTTAACAATTTGATAACAATTTAATAACAATTTGAGGTCAAGATGGTACAAGACAACAGCGACATTACAAAAATAGCTTATTTATAGATGATCTGAAAGTATACTCACTTGAAAAAACGTCTACAGTTTCTGGTAATGGGCACTGATAATTTTGTTTACAAGGAACCTTTGGACAATATTAACTCTTACCGCTCGAGTGTAAAAGAGATCACTAGACCGTGTTGTTCTAGCGTGTACGCGAAAATTGATCTGACTTAACAACTGTACATATGATATGTGGCCATTTACAAATTTTTGCAAAAATATTAGGTCAGCAATTTTGTTTCTCACTAGGGGAGGTTTGATACTGAGATATTTTAAAACGCTATATTTTGGAAGTGTTCGGAGATGAGGTAGGGGAGATCGTTGTACCAAGAGCATAGTGTACCTTGAGCCATTTCCAATATCTCGGAAGGTGCTGCTTTCTGGTGTCCAACACCGAAGTACAGTCTTCTTCGATGTGCAATTGTCCACCAGTGCGAGTCTGGATGTGTTTCAGAAAGTGTTGTTTATGTGAGGAGAGAAAAACAATTTTCTACGGTCAAAGTAAAATTTTCAGTGTTAAGTTGAATGAGTGTCGACTGTGAATTAATAGACTAGGATTAATTTGAATATTGTCATCGAATGCCTCGTCCATTGGTAAGTAAAATATTGGTGAAGTTCTGAGTCTTAGTTGTATTGTAGCATTTAGGTAGACATCTTTGTTGAAATGTAGATGCTCATGTACCTTGGGCCAAAGTTACGTCGTGTACCATGGACCAAATTGATAGTGGTTCATGGTACAAGAGGCTACAATATACTTTCTTTTTTTTAATTTCAGGAAGACTTGTTGCAACAAAGATGCCCCGTAGCAAATCTGGAAAGAAGAGAGATCCTGTGGATCCAAATGCCTTGCGAAATGCGCTTGAATCTATCCATTCCAATGATCCAAATAAGAAGATATCCTATAGAGAAGCATCGAAAGTGTTTAATGTAAGCCGCTCTACTCTTACCCGACATTTACATAAATTTAAAAACAGTAAAGAGAAAGAATTCAAATATAAAGTGAATTATGCAGTGAAGAAAGTTTTTACAGAAGCCGAAGAAGAAAGTCTTGTAAATTATATTCAAACTATTGCGAAAATGCAATACGGGCTAACTAAGAAACGTGTTAGAGTACTTGCATATAAATTCGCTAAAGCGAATGAGAAGAAGTATCCAGCAACATGGGAAGAAAATCAAATAGCCGGAGAAGAATGGATGCGTGCGTTTCTTAAAAGACATTCCACACAACTTTCGATAAGGAAACCCGAAGCAACTAGCCTAAGCCGGGCTACCAGCTTTAATCGCCATAATGTTCAATGCTTTTTTACCAACATCAAAGACATTCACAATAGATTTGGTCCCATTCCTCCTGAGAAGATCTGGAACTTGGATGAAACTGGGCTCAACACTGTCCAGGGACAGTCCAAAATAGTTGCCCCTAAAGGTGTCAAGCAGGTCGGTTGTGCAACATCAGGAGAAAGAGGTAACCTGGTCACTATGATCACGGCCGTCAACGCAGTTGGAAATTCAATTCCACCTATGTTAATTTTCCCCCGGGTACACTTCAAGGACAGAATGTTATTTGGCAGTCCCCCAGGAAGTATTGGAGCCGCCAGTGTATCAGGATGGTCCAATGAAGAAACCTTTGTGAAGTTTTTTGATCATTTTCTTACCTTCGTCAACTGTTCAAAGGAAAACAGGATTTTGTTAATTTTAGACAATCATGAAACTCATCTTTCTCCAGAATGTTTAGATAAGGCTTCTGCTGCTGGTGTAGTGATGGTAACATTCCCACCACAAACTTCTCAAAAGTTACAGCCTTTAGATATTTCTGTTTATGGGCCACTGAAGACATTTTATAATCAGGCTGTTGAGGAGTGGATGTATAACAATAAAGGGAAAACATTCGATATACATACAGTTGCAGAGGCGCTGGGAATAGCATTTCCTAGGGCATTTACACCAATCAACATATTATCCGGTTTTCGTAAGTCAGGGATATATCCACTAGACACAGGTGTTTTCAGCGACGACGATTTCCTGAGTTCGTACGTTACAGATCAAGTCACAGAAACGCAGCCATCAGAAGAGGTTACAGTTGGTCTGGAGAATGAGAAAGAGAAAATTGTGCACAAAGCTTTCAGTTCGAAACATTTGGATGAATCAACTGCTGGGACATCAAATGCACAAGACTACAATATTGAATCGGGCACACCTGAGGCCAACAAGACAAAAGAACTTAGAAAATCTGTCACTCCAGGAGAAATCCAGCCGTTTCCAAAGGCTCCAGAAAGAAAAGCCAATGTTACAAGGAAGAGAAGAAAAACTATGATAGCGACCGACACGCCCGAGAAACAGGCTATAAAGGAGCAAAAAGAGAAGAATCGTGTGAAGAAAAGAGCAAAATATAAAAAAAATCAAAACTCTATCAAAGTGGCCAGAAATTTAGGGGATATTTTCAAAACAAAGTCTGACAAACTTAGCAAGAAGGGGTCTAGTCATAAGACACACCATAGCGCGGAAGGAACGATGAAGAGAAGAAAAGCAATGGAGACACAATCATCATCATCGTCATCAACAACATCATCTGAGAGTGAAGATGAATCTACATTTTCTCTTGTGCCTACAGATGATGAAGATAGTGCAGAGGAAGAATGCCTATATTGTTGCAGTTCGAAAGAGGCTGATTGTAGTGGAGAAAAGTGGTGTAGGTGCATTAAGTGTGGACGGTGGACTCACTATTTATGTGCTGGGGTAGCAGGTCATGAGTGGAAAACTTATGTTTGTGACTTTTGTACATCAAACTAAGGTAAACTTTGCTTTGTTTAATGTTCAAAGAAAAACTTCATTTCAAAAATATAATAAATAAATTAATGTGTTAACTATAAGTTCGTTAAATACATGTCGTGAGTGGTCAAACTTATGTTTGTGACTTTTGTACATCAAACTAAGGTAAACTTTGTTTTGTTTAATGTTCGAAGAAAAAAACTTCGTTTGGAAAATATAATAAATAAATTAATGTGTTAAATATAAGTTCGTTAAATACAGGTCGTGAGTGGGAAACTTATGTTTGTGACTTTTGATTTGTATCTACGTCGTTTCTCAACAGCAAGGTTATAAAGAATGTTTGTCACTTTTGTACATCAAACTAAGGTAAATTATGTTCAAAGAAAACTTTGTTTGAAAAATATAATAAAAACTTATTGTGTTAAATGCATTATTTTCTTTTCATTGAACCTTCTTTATAGTGTGGCCCAAGGTACAGGACGGCTGTCCCAAGGTACATGAGCATATTGTACCATGATCCATTATGCAGAGTAATTTATATTTTGCTATGAAAATTTTGTAAGGTGTGATTTGCGATTACTTCTAAGGTAAATAGATTCAAGAAAGATTGGAGATTTAATTGACCTCGAAAAACTTGCATATATGATATTAGGAACGACGTCATTTCAATTATTTTGAAAAGTGGCTCAAGGTACAACGATCTCCCCTACTCGGTAGGATACAATGGCTAAAAAGAAATTAATTACGGAATTTAATTTTTTAAATGAGTAGGACAGGTCATAGACCAGATAGGAGAACAATACTCAATAGTGGGAGCAACATATGATTTATAGATAATTTTCAATTCGGCATGAATTGGTCAAATGCTTTTGACAGTCATACTTTTTTTTAAAATATCACAACAGAGGACCACAGCGACTCAGTGCTAAAATACTTATCTCTGGTGCGTGGGGTCCCCGATTCAACCTCCGTGCAAATAAGTGTGTGTGGGCAACATCATGTCCGTGGGTTTTCTCAGGGTACTCTCGTTTCCTCACACATTTCATTCCACCAATTCTCTCATCATCACTCACTTGCCTTAATTATTGTATTATTTAGTCTAAATGGCATGAACGTGGGAAGTTAAACTCAAAGATTTCATTTCAGTATCACAACATGGGTAACTCTGAAGGTGTGATTTCATCTTTATATGCGCCTTTACCTGTGTGAAAAAAAAGCTAATGTCCAAATATTAAATTAAATCTTAAATTCCTAGTCGAAAGACATCAGGTTCGATAAGTTTAGCGAGCTTATATGAGAAGTAGAACCCGAACCGCATAAGCTCCCGCCTAGAATCGAACAGGGCACCCGCACAGAGGACGCGTACGCTGACTATATAGCCACGGAGGAGCTCTCATAATTTGCGAATTCAGATTAGGAAGTATTGGATTTAAATACCTTTTTCTCTGTGCACTCAAAATTAATTATGAATTTTAATTAGGAAATAATGTATCGTTTTGTGCAATAGGAAATATTAGTTTAGCCGAAACCGTATCTTGTATGGAAAGACTGAAACTAGATTGTAATGATGATTTCTGGTGAGTCTACCAGCAAACCTCAGCAACCATTCGCAAGGACAACACAAGAACAGGTTTTCTCTTCTGAAAACAATAAGACCAGACCAGGGAGAAGGCAAGAGACCACCTGCTGCTCGAAAACCCTTTCATCTGAGCCGTTTTTACGCGCCGTATTTACGCTCGAAGTTAAAAGCAGCCAGACTTTTCCAGCGTATGGAAATTCGGTGCGTAAACTTACGCCAGGTCCCATACACTAACGTATTGACAGCTGCTAACAAGACTAGCGCATGAAATTTTATGGCTACGGCGGAAAAATACGTCAGTGTATGGCTCGTCTTAGATCGTTCCCATGCTTCTCTTACACGAGCCATACACTGACGTATTTTTCCGCCGTAGCCATAAAATTTCATGCGCTAGTCTTGTTAGCAGCTGTCAATACGTTAGTGTATGGGACCTGGCGTACGTTTACGTACCGAATTTTTATACGCTGGAAATGTCTGGCTGCTTTTAACTTCGAGCGTAAATACGGCGCGTAAAAACGGCTCAGATGAAAGGGTTTTCGAGCAGCAGGTGGTCTCTTGCCCTTTCCACGGCCTTCTCCCTGGTCTGGTCTTATTGTTTTCAAAAGAGAAAACCTGTTCTTGTGTTGTCCTCGCGAATCGTTGCTGAGGTTTGCTGGTAGACTCACCAGAAATCATAATTCCAATCTAGTTTCAGTCTTTCCATACAAGATACGATTTCGGCTAAACTAATATTTCCTATTGCACAAAACGAAACATTATTTCCTAATTAAAATTCATAATTAATTTTGAGTGCACAGAGAAAAAGGTATTTAAATTCAATACTTCCTAATCTGAATTCGCAAATTATGAGAGCTCCTCCGCGGTTATACAGTCAGCGTACGCATCCTCTGTGCGAGGCGCCCTGTTCGATTCTAGGCGGGAGCTCATGCGGTTCGGGTTCTACTTCTCAAATAGGCTCGCTAAACTTATCGAACCTGATACCTTTCGACTAGGAATTTAAGATTTAATTTAATATTTGGACATTAGTTTTTTTTTTCACACAGGTAAAGGTTCATATAAAGATGAAGTCACACCTTCAGAGTTACCCATGTTATGATACTGAAATGAAATCTTTGAGTTTAACTTCCCACGATTATGCCATTTAGACTAAAGAATACAATAATTAAAGCAAGTGAATGATGATGAGAGAATTGGTGGAATGAAATGTGGGAGAAAACGAGAGTACCCTGAGAAAACCCACGGACATGATGTTGCCCACACAAACTTATTTGCACGGGGATTGAACCAGGGACCCCACGCACCGATAAGTGCTTTAGCACTGAGCCGAAGTGGCCCTCTGTTGTGATTTTTTTTTTAAATAGTATGACTGTCAATAGCATTTGACCAATTCTTGCCGAATTGAAAATTATCTATAAATCATATGTTGCTCCCACTATTGAGTATTGTTCTCCTATCTGGTCTATGGACTTCCCTACTCATTTAAAAAATTACATTCCGTAATTAATTTCTTTTTAGCCATTGTATCCTACCGAGTACCTCACCTCCGAACACTTCCAAAAAATAACGTTTTAAAATCCCTCAATATCAAACCTCCCCTAGTGAGAAACAAAATTTCTGACCTAATATTTTTGCAAAAAATTGTAAATGGCCACATATCATATGAACAGCTGTTAGGTCAGATCAATTTTCGCGTACCCGCTAGAACAACACATTCTAGTGATCTCTTTTACACTCGAGCTGTGAGAGTTAATATTGTCCAAAGATACCTTCTAAACAAAATTACCAGTACCTATAATCAGTTACCAGAAACTGTAGACGTTTTTTCAAGTGAGTATACTTTCAGATCATCTATAAATAAGCTATTTTTGTAATGTCGCTGTTGTCTTGTATCATCTTGACCTCAAATTGTTATTAAATTGTTATCAAATTGTTACAATGTTTCAGAGTAAAATGGCCTAGTGCTGCATCTGAAATCTGTTATAAATAAATAAATAAATAAATGATGCCACGCTATTTACAAAAACGAAAAAAGATTAAGAAAGAAAGAAAAGAAAAGAAAAGTGAAAGATAAGGTTAGCGCATCCAGCAGCAATGTTTCTTCCAGGCATACTTGCGGGAACATGGTTGCCTCCGGCCGAACACAAACAAACCTGATCCCAATAACAAAGATAAATTACATTTCACTCTTGTGCAGGACACTCCTTCACCAACTAATGCAAATATTTTTTTTATCCGACGCTTCCCTGAAAAAATTATTCGAAGAAAGCGTCACCAGCATTAAAGCTATAGCTACCTACGAAGTAGTAATCCTGACCTTGAACAAAATACTATCTGATATTTCCCTGATAACACGGAGCAAATGATTGAGTTTGAATTTCGAAATTGGATGACGATTCTTGCCATTTTGACAATGTGCTGCTTGTTATTTTAAGTACTTTCTCAACTTTACAAGAATTTATAGCGAAATATGTTCAGAAAGTAACTATTTTTTCACGCGATCTTGACATTACTCGTAAAAAAAAAAAAAATTAATAAACCACGAGATATAATGTTTCTTTCTTCGTATATTGTTCCAAACCTCAGTTTGTGCAAATATTTACATCTAATAATAATCCTATTTCACCATTAATGTTTACATACTAAGTCACCAAAATATTACCATATAGGTAATTCCGTCACCGAAAATAATGTCACGATAATTTCATCACCAGTGTCTTTTAGAACATAATACAAGTACAATGAATGAACTCGAAAAAGTTTTTGAAATTGTTTTCTTTAATCTTCAACTTAAGCAAAACTGCAGCATGATCAAAATAGATTATTATTATTATTAAATAAAGAGTTACATATTTTAGATATCGTATTTGAGACAAGAGATAAAAGTTTCCAGTAATTCTATCACAGAAATATTCCTTAAGGGATCCGGGGTTTTGGGGGTATTTTTTTAGACTTTCAGTCAAGCAGCTACTGCATCGTCACTATTTATCCTAGGATCATGGTTTATACCTCTTTCTCTTCAGAATGAAGCTGGCTTTCAAATGGTACCACTTCCATGCCCATATCATATACCAGAAGAGGGAAAATTGATGCCAAATGGAAAATTTCGGAGGGATTTTTTTTCACACTTTGGGCCCCTCTGGAGCGGCCCTGTGTAAACGTAGAGATCTCAAAAAAATCTGATAAATAGTACTTGGTAGACTGAATGTGTGTGCCAAATTCGTTTCAAGTTTCTATCTTGAATACTAAGGGCGGGAGAAATTTTATCAAGAATCCCCACAATGCCCCAAATTACCATGATCTCAGGTAAAAAAAAATCCCGAGACATCCCTAATTACATCTAGGGTCATGTTTCGCCCATCATTCTCTTCAGAATAGAACTGCCTTTCAGACGGTATGACTCACGTGCCTCCATAATGTATCTAAGGCGGGAAAATCCCGAAGAAAGGGATTTTTTGGTCTAGATATCCCTTTTTTCAACTTTTGCCCCTCTGAACCCCCCTGTTTTAACGCAGAAATCTGAAAAAAAATCTGGTAAATACTACTCGTGGATTGAATGTTTGTGCAAAATTTCAATCTTCTACGTGCAAAACTAAGCCCGCCAAAAAAAAAAAAAAAAATACCGAAAATGCCCAATATTCCCCTATACAGAAGTATATTTTGATAAAAATTCCTTGAGACATCCCTAATTACCCTAGAGTCATGTTTTGCCCATCATTCTCTTCAGAATAGAAATAGAAATAAATAAATATTTAAATGATTTTCAACAACTAGATAAAAACTAAATGTCAAGATAAACTTTGAAATAAAAAAAAAGGTAGGTGGAAGCAGCGGGGAGGATCTCTTCAACTTACAAAAGCCGAGGTAACAAGAATCAAACTATTTCTAAAGAATGGGGCTGGAGGTAGTTGTATAAGTCTTGTTTTTCCTTTCTGTCCTATTTTTGAGCTGTGGATAAGGTAGTAAAAATTGGTATCCCGTGAGGGGATAATTTATTCTATTTGTTACTACTATATTCTTCGTTAATTTTGTAAGAAAGAGAAAAAAAACGAAAGCTGCAACCATTAATAAATCATATTTTCTTTAAATTGAATTTATCATTCAGTAGCCCACTTATTAACGACCAAAGTCAACAGTCTAAAACATTGTATAACAAAAAAAAAAATCAATCAATTATTCAACTATCGGAACACTCCATACTCCCTTATGCTTTGTAAACTGCAGTTTCAAACAATAGGCTTATTTCGGAAGAAAGAGGAAACCACACATCAAGCTCGTTCAGATTGTATTAAATCATCATTGTGTCTGTTTAGAAATTTAAATGTTTGCAATCTACATCGTAAAAAAAATGAATATAACATTTTCTTTGTCCTGTGTCCTCCTCCTTCGAAGTACGATTTATATAAATATTTAGTGATCTCAGATCACTAAGTACAAAGATCTAAGATTGTACCAAAAATAGGCCAAATGGATTGAGTTGCTTGGACGTAATATACTGTAGATAAATGTGAATTTTTAATCCTCTTCGGCGTGACTCCCAGTCTGTTTCTTCTATGCTTTCTTTCTATTCTTTTACTTAACAACACAATGTTTACAGCACCTGCACTTAAAACCATGGCCCCAGATAGATCCATCTTGTTGAAGCAACTAGAGTAAACTGGAAAACGACCATGTGCTCAAACAACAGGCAAGAGGAAGAGCGAAAAATGACCGCTTCTTTTTCTTCTTCTTTTACGCGCCTATTTTTACGCTAGGTGTATGGGCCAACTTACGGACCGAAATTTACGACATCATTTTACGGACCGAAAATACGCGCTGAAAATACGCTAGTGTATGTTGGCCTTTAGAGAGTACCGCCGAACGCATAATCCATACTTTTACCATATCCACAAGCAGTTCCAGCGAATGGTTCAGCATTACGTCATCGCCCGCAAACGTCTTACCTGGCGCCAAGCTTGTAATCAGCTACAAAATGAGAGGAACCCGACGAAATTCTGGAACTTATTCAAACGACTAACTTTCCAGAAACATGGTTCACATTATCCACTAGTTGTAAATGGCACAGTTCCTACCACTGATACTGAGAAAGCAACAGCATTTGCCACTTACTTTAAAACGGCCTTTACACCCCACTCAGATCCCATCTTTGTTCATCCATCACATCATCATATTGCCATAGAGGGTGATCCAACTCAACCCTTACTCCAAGCTCAGTTTGGCGACCTACTAAATGATACCAATGCTCTACTAGCCCCAATAACTTCCGAGGATATCCATTATGTACTTCAGGACAGACTTAATACAGCACCAGGAGCAGACAAAATAACCCACAGGCAACTTTCTCAGGCTCCCCCTCTTTTCCATACCCTGCTCGCAGTCCTCTATACTCTTATTCTTACCACAGGTTATATCCCTAACCAGTGGAAGCTCGCAAAAGTCCTCGTCTTCTTAAAACCACGCAAAGACCCGGCATTAATCACATCATACAGACCTATCAGCCTAACATCTGTCTTCAGTAAAACAATGGAACGGATCCTTGTGAAACGACTCCATTCTTTCCTTGCCGAACGAAATATTCTTCCTTCTACACAGGCAGGCTTTCGACCTTTCTTTGCCACTGGCGACCAACTCCTGAAACTCTCTTCGCTCGTACTGAATCACTTTAATAAACACTTACCATCTGTGCTCATTTCTTTCGATATCGAACGTGCATTCGATACTGTCTGGCACGAGGGGCTACTATACAAACTAAAGCGAATACTCCCACTTCATTACGTACGAGTGATAGCCAATTTTCTCTACCAGCGCCGTGCATTTATCCAACTTCACCAAGGACATTCGCACGAATTTCTTTTAAGAGCAGGAGTCCCTCAAGGATCCGTAATCTCTCCTCTTCTGTACATCCTATATGTAGCTGACATGCCTACTCCCTCACCGCCAATTCATGCTTTGAAGTTCGCAGATGATACGGCCTATCTCCCTCTCGGATCCTCCGTCGAGCGCATTAATCTACAATTACAGGCAGCCATAGATAACCTAATCTCCTGGTGCTTGCGCTGGAAATTAAAATTAAACCCAACCAAAACACAAGTGACACTTTTTGCTCGCAACAAACACAAGTACTGTCCCACACGCAATCCTGAGCGGCTACATATTATGGTACTGGAATCAGAGATCTCCTTGTTTCAGACCATTCTCGACGTGAAAGCTCGTGGCCAAAAATTTTCCTACCCGGACTTTACTTTGGGATTCATTTAAACATGCCTTAATTGATCCAATTAGCTTTATCGGTATTCCAAATTCTGTAAGAACGTTGTACCATATTTCTCTCTTAACCGAGTCGTAAGCCTTTCTAAAATCAATAAATAGTTGATGTACCTTGCTACTGTATTCCCACTTCTTTTTCAGTATTTGGCGAATGGTAAATATTTGGTCGATAGTTGATCGATTTCGTCTAAATCCACACTGATAATCTCCAATAATTTCATCTGTGTATGGGGTCAATCTTGCTAATAGAATGTTTGAAAGGATTTTATAGAATGTTGACAAAAGAGAGATGCCTCGATAATTATTAGTCAGTTTTGTCGCCTTTCTTGTGGATTGGAACAATGATTGATTCTTTCCACTTTTGTGGCAATTCTTCCTTGTTCCATATAAGGAGAATTAGTTTGTGTATCTTGTTCCACAATTTTTCGCCTCCAGCTAAAATTAACTCAGCCGGAATTTCGTAATTTATGTTTCTTGAATTTCTTTATAGCGATTTCTACTTCTATTCGGTTGGGTTCTGGAATATACGGTTCTGTTGTGAGTATCTCCCTTTCTCCACGCACATTAGTTTTTGACTGTGTGTTAAGCAAATCGTCAAAAAAATCTTTCCATCTATTTAAAATGCTATCTGTATCAGTGAAAACTGTTCCATCAGCTTTCTTTAATATAAGCACGAGGTTGATAGCCTTCCTTAAATTCGTTGATTTCTTTATAAATATCTTGAATATTTTTACTATTATCTTCAAGTTCCTAAATTTTAGCTTTCAAAAAATCGCGTTTCTTTGTTCTAAAAATTTTGGAAGTTTCCCGCCTGATGTCTACGAAATTTTATGTAGTTATTTCATTCAGATTTTGTAGCCAACGTAATTTTGCCTGTTTTCTCTTCTCTGCTAGTTCGAACCATGATTTGTTCCTCCGCGTGTCCCAATTTTTCTTTTGAGAGAGAATGCTTTGTAAGCAAAGAAAAGAATTCAATTGCTGGAATATTTTTCTCCATAATCTTAAGGTTACATCTGTTAACTAAATAGTATATGACATGTGTCAGATATCTGTAACTATTCCTGTAATGTTATTGAGATTATCATCATTTTGCTCAAAGAGTATTGTTGCGTCATACATAATTGATATTCTCTCTTCATAGTTTTGGGGAAGTCATTATTTATATTATTATATTATTATAAAAAATTAACGTGGATCTTTGTGGATGCCTAATTAGAAACATACCAATTATAAATATGCATGCATTCAGATTTCAGAATGTGTTCACGGCAGTGATTTGTAATACTGATATGTACTACTACTTCATCTACATTCGCTAATATACTCTACAACAATTGATCAGATTCATCTACCGTAATATGAGTTTCATCTCCCTTCTCTAGAATAAGGCGTATTTAGGATTTTGTTTTGAGGGGCTATGCCCAACACAAGGAAGGAAGTGGGCAATTGTCCATCTAAGTTTGAGAATTAAATATATTTTAATTTATGCATAAAGTGAAGTTACAATGGCAAGAATTGCAGACGGATAAATCCTATATGATATGATACAAAAATTTAGGAGTGAATCTAATCCTTTATTCTATTCATACAAGAAAAAGGAAACACCCTCTTGGCCTACCTAATTTCCCGGGCTAATTATTCCCCCGTTTTGATTTTCTTTAATTTAAATATTTCCTTCTTTTAAAAATAACTAAACGATATAATTTTTCCTTTGATATAATAACTAAATTTCAGTCATGTTGATATCCGCGCAATTTGGTGTAAAACACCAGTTTCTCTTATCAACTCCTCTTAGTTTTGGTGTTACTGATGACGACCGACTTGAATCACAGCTGACAACGGTCGATAAAGTATGATAGACGAAATGAAAGAAAGTAACTTCAAGAAAAAGAAACAGAAAAGTAGGAAGGACGAAAGAAAGAACAAAAGGACGCAATTCTTACATGGAATGAAATTTGACAAATACAGTATTATTTTTGAACAAAGAGCATAAGAAAATGGAAAATCAATGAAATCCTTAGAAAGAGAAGGATTATTGTTGTACGTGGAATGCGAAAAACAAATAAATTTATTTCGGAGGGGGGGGGGCTTGACCCGATAGCCTCCTAAATACGCCACTGAAAACAATTCTGTTCCCCTGACTCTTCACAGCATTGTTTTTATACTTCATAAATATTTTGAACATCGATTATATATATATATATAAAATATGGGAACGGTCTTACCCGTCCTCCCCCAATGTTGAAGACAGATTTGCGCCGATGTTAAGAAGAATATGTGACTTGAAATTGTGTAAGAAACAATCCCTTATTTTAGTTTGCATGAACATGTGCAGTTGAAATAGGATTTCCAAGATTAATAGCACAAGGTATAGAGAAGTGAAGAAAAAATTCAGAGAAAGCGTTCAACTTCGACTTGAATGTGTTTGACAATACTGTACAGTTTGCAAATTCAGAAACCACTTGGATTCAACTTTCAACTATTAAGAACAGCACGACCAGTGTTCTTCGTTGGCTCGAGATAGGGTGAAACAAGAACTGCAATGATTGGCGAGTAATCCTCCCATTGGATTTGTTTACATGTGCAGCTGTCGGATCCAACTTTCCTTAATCGCATAGTAGAGCGCTTTTAAGGTGTACAGTGTCAAAATCAATTTAAGAGCACAAGAGGAAATAAAATTTTTAGGATCTATTTTCGGTCGAAACTGAAAGAGGAATTAATTTGAGTTGTTTCTAAAACATAACCAATATTTTAGTAGAAGTAGGAGGACAAAGTTTTGCAGTTTTAAAGCTGTGTTTTCTGACTTCCATCTAGTATTCCTCATGAGACAAGACAAGGCACCTTTCATAACAAGACAAAGCTCTTCCAATACAAACAGAGATCCTTTTCGAAACGAGACAACATTTAAGCTCAACCTTTTTCAGACGACACAATTGAGTCTTGTGAGGAACACTAATTTCATCGTTCTTGAACTTTACAGTTTCTCCTAGGGATGCACACGAGTCGAGACGTGTCTTGAATCTCGAGTCGAGATTCGAGTCGAGACACAATTTGTAAAATTCGAGACGAGACGAGACAAACGTATTTGTCGACTCGGAATTTTCGAGTCGAGTCAACACTGCTCATAAAAATCTCGATTCGACCCCAATGTCTCGAAAATATTTTTGTAATTTTTAATATTATTTTGTAGAAAGTATTCACTCAGAAACAGCCTTGAAACCAATTCCAGCATATATTACTTCAGAAAGGTACAGAACGCATAAACTTAATAGTTAATCTTTCGAGATCAAGATTTAATATTCAGCTCAATTCAGTTAATTAAAACTAATAATTAATGTCGTGATATTTGATTGTACTTCAAATATAATAATAATAATAATATTTGATTATCTAGTTTGTAGCCTATATCTAGTTTGTATAAAACTGTTACGATAAAGTAAACTTCATAAGTTCTTTGAATGAGCAATTGGCAGTCTATAGTAATTTAGCATAGTTATAATTATTGTGTTTTCGTTCCCATGAACGCAATAAGGATACTTCTAACTTTTGGATTATTCGCTTCCAAACCTACCTACTATCGACATAAACCCGTCCAGGCGATATCAGCGTCTCCTGCCGAGGAATGCCTGCTAATCAGACACAGGTACGGTGCATGTAGTATCAGTGATAGTGTTGGCCGTGTGTAGAATGGGGAAGGCACGCGATTTATCTGAGTTTGACCGAGGGCAGGTTGTAATGGCCCGGAGACTCGGAACGAGAATTTCGGAAACTGCAGGACTTGTCGGGTGTTCGAGGAGTGCTGTGGTGAGTGTCTTCAACAAGTGACGAAACCAAAGGGAAACGACGTCCAAATGTCGAGGGGTTGGGCGCCCCCAACCTCATTACAGATGACGGACTTCGTAGGTTGGGCAGACTGGTAAAACAGGACAGGCAGCGAACAGTGGCGGTACTAACATCAGACTTTAATGCTGGGTAAAGTACAAGTGTCTGAACACACAGTGCACCGAACACTCTTAACGATAGGTCTCGCAAGCCAACGACCCACCCATGTGTGAATGTTAACACCACGTCATCGGCAATTACGACTGAAGTGAACACGTGACCATCGCCACTGAACCTTGGCGCAGTGGCAGAGCGTTGCATTGTCTGATGAATCCCAATGCCTTCTTCATCATGACGATGGTAGGGTGAAAATACGTCCTCTTCTAAGGGAATAGCTCCTTTCCACCTGTATTGCGGGACGGAGAGAAGCTGGCGGCCGCTTAATTATGCTCTGGGAAACATTCACGTGAGCATGTATGTGTCTAGTAGAGCTCGAGCAAAGCACCATGACGTCCGAGGCGTATCGCACACTCCTTGCAGACTACGTACGCCCCTTCATGACGGCCATGTTTCCCAACGTTAATGGCATTTTTCGACAAGATAATGCACCATGTCACAAGACCAGGAGTGTGATGGAGTGGTTCGAGGAACACAGGGGCGAGTTCCAAATGATGTGGTGGCCCACCAACTCGCCGGATCTGAACCAAATCGAACATATCTGAAATGTGATTGAACATGACGTCAGAGCACATTGCCCCCTCCCCGGAATTAACGGGAATTAGGTGACCTGTGTGTGCACAGGTGGTGCTATTTCTCTTCAGCGACCTATCAAGAATCATTGTGTCCATGCCAAGACGCGTCGTCGTTGTTATCCGTGCCAAAGGTGGACATACTGACAATTAGGTAGGTAGTCATAATGTTGTGGCTGATGTGTGCATATATTTTAACTCGTACATTTTGTCTCGACTCAAATTTCGAGACGTCTCGTCCCGAATTCGAGTTCAATCGAGACATTTTCTCGAGACGAGTCGAGACAGGCTTAAATCTTGACTCGACTCGACTCGTGCGCATCCCTTGTTTCTACTACAGGACTCTTCAATTGGAATTGATTTAAAAAATCAAAGATTTCTAAAATATAAAAATATAGAAAATAAAAATTAAAGAATATAAAAGTAATACGAAAAATATGCTCCTTAGTCCTTAGTTATTAGCGACTCATTGTTAACAAGAAACCCTTTCCCTTTTGTATACTCTTACTACTATTACCTGTAAGGAGAATATATTGTAAAAGAATAAAAAACAAACTAAAATTTCATGCCGAACAGATGGAGTAACCTTCTGCAGAAAATAAGCTGCTAGCTGCCTAGATGTATTGAAATGATAAGCATGAAGTAACTTGTTGTGATTGCTTTGCTGCCTACGAAATTGATAAGGGGATCAGTATCAAAGTTCACTTCGTTAGATTCACTACTAGAATTCATATGTATTTGATTTTCTGCTCAGCTAAACGTCACAAACTAACAAACAAGTAGGGTATATTCTTTGACGAACAAGGAAGCTTAATCTTAAAGCAAGCCTTATTTCTTCTCGATTCTTTATAATAGACAGTATGCATATATATATATATATATCACTGTGTGTGTATGTGTGTGTTTGTATGCATTAGAACACCACCACCCTCAATTGCATTCTTGGACACTAAAATAGATTACACCAATTTAACACAAGTGCTTACAAACTAACTGTTCAGTAAACGTAAGATGGCTCCTGTCTACATAACAAACCACTATTGTTAATCTCAGTGATCGATTACATATATGAACCAGAAGATCACTCAGATGATTTGATTACACGAAGAAATATGTATATTTTTTTTACATATACATAGTGTAACAATCATAATGGCTATTTGCACGAGATATGCTTTTAGTTTTCTCTGTCTCTCTTTCCTTCTTGAAACCTTTTGAGATTCGTTAGTGCACGTTATACATATTGCTGCTACTTCTAACATCAATATTCTTGGTTCGTATCACACTTTAGATTAGGATTCCTGTAGGCGCCGTGGAAAGAACTATTAGGGCAAGCGGGGGGTAAATCTCTGCGGTCGTCCCTGATTTTCTTTTCTTTTTTTTCTTTTTTTTAAATAACTTCTTTCTTAACTTGGTGGCTTTCTCTTATCCACATTCAGTTCGGAACTTGATCCTCATTTGTTTCCCTCATCAATAGTGACGTTTACAAAGTGCAAGATATTGTTTACTCTCCCTCTCTTGAAAGATCAGGCTTTGCCGACCTCTATCCATTGCCAGAAGTCCCTTAAACCATTCTCTCTCCATTGGTATTCGGAGGCCCCTCTCGCTGCGATCAAAATCTTGCGTTTACCTTTTATGTGGTGTTCGTAGGTTTTGATTAGACATATTGGGATGACGTTCAACATATGAGGGGGTATTACCTTCTCTTTCTTACTAACTAAAAGAAATGTATGGCCTTCCTATATCAGATTCTTATATACGTGGTGGCCTCTACTACCATGGTGGTTTTTGTCAATGCACAGAACATAATACATGCATATACATATATACATATGTACGTCATTTCGTCACTTCTTAATGGTTTATTTTTACTTCTGGTCGTTTGCTTTCTTTTTTTCTTCTTTTGAAGTTTCTCTCTATATTTATTTGCTTGTCGCTCGTTCTCGAGTATGGAGGATAAATGATGCTAGAATGCAATTGTATTGAATTCTGTGACTCACCGGTTGCCAGCTTTACTCTTGTTGGTGCTTGCCTCAAATGGGACACAATGATTATATCAAAAATAGTATTGCCAACTTACTTTAAAATGAATATCATCATTTGAACACGAAAGATTTAGCAATTCTCTCTCCACAGCAGTACTAGTAGAGTAAATCTTAATGTAGGTTTAATTATTACTTTTTTACTAAATTTTACACTGGAACTATTATGTTTTTTACTCCAGAAAAAAACTGTCCTTCATTGTTTCTTTAAAGAAAAAATGAAATGAAATCTTTAAGTTTGATGTCCCACGGTTATGCCAGCTAGTCTAAAGGAGACACTGATTATGAAAAATGAATGAAACGGTGGAATGAAGAAAATGGAAGGAAACGGGAAAACCTCGTGAAAACTCACGAACACGGTGTTTGTCCACCACGAAACTGAGATTGAACCAGAGACCCCATGCACCAGAGATAAGCGCTCTACCACTCAGCCACCGTGCCACCGTTTCTTCAAAGAAATTTTCAACTGTTTTTTTATTACAAACACAGTGCATTTACAAAATAATCAATCGTCAGTCTTTATTCTCAAAAAGGTTTGATCCATGTGTTCAATCCGTGGAATATAATACTGTAGATCTATATGCAGTAATTAAAAACGTTTAAATAGTTCCACACAATAATTAGGCATATTTTTCGAAAATTTGACTAGGCTCAGAGCCCAAATTGGCTGTCTTCACACCACAAAATTCCATATGTACACTAAGCACGTCACGACTTATCAGAAGGACAAATTTGGTCGATATTTGGAACTTTCAATGATCGTGTACGACATAGAATATACGATCATATACGATACCGGTATACAATATCTTTGTGATTAGTTTGTTTTTAAGAAAATTAAATGAATGACGCAAATAAATATTCAACTGGCATAGAATAGGTGTTCCGAAACAAGGAATGATAGAGAGTGCGGAAGAGACATTAAAAATATTATGGACGGGCACATTGCGACTGTGCTGTTACTTCAAATCTGGTGATACTTCTGTTCGAGATATAACGGTAAAATTAATCGAAGATCGTAATTGAAGGAAGCTGATATGCACTTGCGAGTTTTCTCTCTATATTTGTTCTACGATAACTATCATAAAATTTATCCGGTTTTAATGATACTTAGGCCTATCATGTAATTTCCTCTAACTTTAGGAAATAGCTTTATGGATTGCAATCTGTTAAGAATAAGGAATATTATAAATTTGTAAATACATAGTGTAATAATAAACCAATTTTCCAATATAACTTTAGTGAAAATTATTCGATTTCTCACGCAATATTGTTGGTTGATTGGGGTTTAAGGTCCCATTCAGTACCAAGGCCATATAAGACGTAGACCTACAGCTTAACGTGGGATCTGTACCACACGAGCTTACACTGGGAATGAAACCCAGGTCTCCTGCGTCCAAGGAGCATACGCTATATGTATGGCTACGAGGGAGATCGATTTTTTCATGTAATATGTGGTATGTCGCTAATAAAAATTGTCCAAGCTTAAATATTTTTTATTTTGTTTTTTATACTAATCTGAGAATGCTGAATTGGATTAAACTATTTTCAGACATATCCGTCTATGATGTCTGAAACCTTAAACCGAAAAAAAATACCTCAAAGTTGGGGGCTGTGATATACCGCTCATACCAATAGTAAAAGTGCCTGCGCTTCCATACAGTTTTTATACCACTTTTTGTAAACTTTGAAAAATTATTCTATTTTAAGAATGAATATCCTGTATTTTTAAAAAGACTCATTCCTATTATGTGAAGTTCAAAATATTTATAGATAAAGTAGTGAATTACCTCACCTTTTAAAATGTGTGTTTGAGTTAATTTTACCTGATTTTAATGCAATTGAGCGTGTTTTTTTTTCTTATAGATTTAAATATTACTTTTATTTGGGGGAGGGATTGAATTTTGTAAAATATGATATGACAGGCTAATACCTATGTTACAAATAATAATAACAAAATAATGATTTAAAGAATAAAACTTAAATTAAATAGCTTTCAAAAAATGTGTGAAGCACAATTAGTAAGCATCCGTTTTGAAGATTATAAAAAATTAATGGATTGTATAAATGATTTTTCATGATACAAGGACAATGAGAATGGCCGCTACTAGCGGGTGGAGGAGCAAGGAGGAAGTTGCCCCCTTGAATTTTCGAAGGGCGTTCAGTTCCTTGAAGGACATGTCAGGACATACTAGTTAACTTATTCACATATTATATAGTACTAAATATATTCATATTAAAACCTATAGCACTATATTTTATTTGCTGTTGTTAATGAGATGCGAGTAAATAAATGCTATTTTATATGATGTAGTTATGTGCATGCTTACATTAAAGTATATATGTAATCGCAAATGCGCTTCTGTGTCCGTCTTTCATCCTCCCCGGAATCGGCCATTTGTCCAGCAGATGTCCCGGACATAGGGCGCACGAGATCTACATCTAGCATAAAAGTAAACTTTAAACTGGTAAGTACACATGTAATCCATAATTTTTGTTTTTCGCGATTTTCTTCCAAAAATTGCACATCAAAATTCATATTCAAGAATCTGATTTTTCCCAGGTCAATGTTATTTGTCGATTCGCATATGTCTTATTTCTGGAAAAACGTAACAAGAATTAAAGTTTAAGAAGTTACTCTTAATCCCCAGAGCTCACTTTAGGAACAATTCATAAGGAAAAAATAATATATAATAATAAGCACATGTACATGACTGGCGATAGTTCGTGGTGGCCCCTTCGTGACTCTCTGTGACGAATCGAAAGAGCGCGGACCAAAATGAGGTTCTCGCTGTTACTTGGTGGTAACTTCAACACTCCGACTCTAGATATCTGTTTCGACGCGACTAAGCCCTTTCGCCAGTGCCAGACTATTGGCAATCCTTCGACGCGTCGCTATATCGATGATCGACATTTACCGGCAAGTGAGCCATTAGCTGTTGGTGACATATACGGCATGGGGTACGTTATCCGGATCCTACATATGCACTGTCCTTACATGTTGCAAAATGGCGTTGCAGGATGTCTGACATTTAAGTCTTCCCTATATAGCATACGTATACTATGTTACATACGTCAGTTATATGTTATATATGTCCAACTATATGTGAGATCCTGACCGCCTATACATAGTCATACTGAAGGAACATATAGATAGAACACTTACACTGAAAGTATTATAAAACATACGTTTTCAGTTATATGTTCACTGCAGGACGTTACATATGGTCGTAATTTAAGTCCAAAAATTACAGGATTTACGGATGTAACGTACGTTTTCACATACGCCATACGTTTTTTTCTCTATGTAACTGCTGCAACACACAATCAAAAGTAACAATTTTGGTGCCGACTGTGCCGACAACAATAAGAAGTTTCATTGTAAAAGTGTAAAAGGGCAGATTTCTCGTAAGCCACCCGTATATGTCTAATCTTTAGATCTTTTGTTGTTGTTGTTGTTAAACGCTAATAATGTTGTGAAATTACACGATAGCAGTAATTTTGCTGGAAAGGAAAGGGTAAAAGTGAGAGAGAACGCGAGGAGACGTCGTTCCACCACTTTCAAAAAATACCTATCTATGGCGTCCCCTCCACTCCCTAAAAAATTACAATGGACAAAGATAGGCAAGGGAGACAGCGTGACATCATGCGTTCCTCTACCTTTCCATATCCACTTTTACCGCTGTAGAAAGCTATGTTTGTTTACCGGAAAGGCTATAATGCAAGGGCTCACGAATCAATCTGTCACTGAATTACATAAATCTAAAAGACAAAAATATTTTTTCGAAGTGGTATTCTAGTACATTCCGGTCCAACTAAACTATTACAAAACACTACAAAAAGTGAGAAGAATTTTCTTATCATTCTCCTACGGTTAACAGCAGGTTGGCCACTCTGTTAACTAGTACGGAAGCAACTTATCCAAAGTAAAAAGTATGCATAAGAAAGAAGCCCATAAGCGAGCAACATGACCAAACAAAGAATGAAAGAAAAAAAATTACTGAGATTAATTGGGGTGAGGTTGCCAGAAAGAAATAAAAAAATAAATGTATAGTAGTACCACACTTTACTGGCAGTGAATTCATTCTGACAGGCGCTGCGAGGGGGGTATTCCCATTTGTAATCAACAACTAAACAGAGAGATAGAGAAAGAAAGAAGAAACGTCTTTAGCGAAAGAAAATGCTGCTTGATCTGATGGAGATATTAAAAGTCTGAAGCTTTGAAGTTTTTACGTTGACAAACTTTCCCTTCACATTGTCTTAGGGAAATATGTTGCCACCTTCAGCTTTACACCAAGTCAACAATATTTCTTTTATGTTCACTTCATTCATACAGTGTTCCTAATCTTTTTTATTATTATTATTATTTCTTGTTAAACAACTTGATCCATACTTGTTTAAACATTATTAACCAGACATAGTTACCTTCACAACAAATTCAGGGTTGCCAGATTACTCAATGCTTTGCTCAAGACTACCACTTTTTCTTGCACTTTTACAAACTTTCTTTTTAATCTTGTGTAGCATTTAATTCCTATCTATATACCTATACCTATCTCTCTCTCTCTCTCTCTCTCTCTCTCTCTATATATATATATATATATATATATATATATATATATATATATATATATATATATATATATATATGAAAGTAACTATGTTCGTTACTTCATATCTAACTCTTGAACCACCCGATCGATCTCGATCAAATTTTCAGCATAGATGAGGTCCTGGTTTTTATCATTTCACTTTGACGGTACAACGTAACGGAGGGTAGGAGGTAGATGTATAAAAATAAATAAAACTTAACAACTTTTGAATCACGCGACCGATCTCGATCAAATTTGCCACATAGATGAGAGTCGGGTCTGTGACGTTTTCTATCATTTCATTTTGACGGTGTAACTTACGGGAGTTGGGAGAGGAAATATATTTTTAAAATAATCGAAAATGACCGATATTGGTGTCGAATTCATAGATTTCTGGATCACTAAGAAGAACAGTGTTACTTCCGATGTCGGTTAAATCCAAATTCAGCTCTTTATGTTCAAAATGAAACTTATTCTCAACGTGCGAAGAACGGGTAATTTCCTAGTAATAACTAAACAAGAAACACCTAACTGAGCGTGTACAGAATGAGATTACTTTCCCTTCAGTGCAATCCCGTTAGGAGAAAGCTACTGAGCAGGAAGAAAAGGGTATGGTAACACCAAAATGAAGAATCATAGCTATCACCAATTCGTATTAGGATCTATTGAGTATATGTCTATGTACAAAAGTTTACTAATGACCGGAAATGAAGCATCACTGAAAACAAAACGATGAAATGTTAAAAATTTTCTGTTTTAACGTTTATCTGGACTTCTGACTTTACTACCATAATGTTCTAGAGCTTGAAATTGAAATTTGCATCTGTTTAACCAAAATACTACATCTAGAATTCCAAACTCTATTCATTACAATCATAACCAATGGCGGCGGACTTCATGGTGCATGCTCCCTCTTACGTGATTGTTTTCTTATTATAATTACTCAATAGAGATCACTCATATTTTCTACTTGTTATACGCTTTTAACGATAAAATATTTTTTTAATGATCTAATATGAATTTAATTGTATGACCAAATTTTTAACACTTCCATATTGAATGGCGAATGTTTATCAGGATGCAAACACGAGGAGCATACTGAAAGTCGTGAGCAACATGTTTTCACAACTGTAACTTTAGGTTGTCAGTGAAACCACGTATATTATCTCAATCTACAGACCTTTCCTTCTTTCTTTCCAGACATTGACGCTGTTTGTTACTAGCACGTGCCTACAGGCAGAATTTCCAAGATGTGGGCAGCGATGTTTCGTTTCGACAGCGTGCTGTGATTCAATTCCTTGATAAAGAGGATCAACCTGCTTCTGAAATTCACCGCAAACTGCAGCGTGCCTTGGAGAGATGTGTGCATGGGTGCCAGCAGTGTAAGAAGGTGGGTGAAACATTTAAGGGATGGAAACATGGGTATCGAAGATGAGCCTCGCAACAGGCGCCCTCGAACTGCCTCAACGGAACGCAACAAGGTAAAGGTTGATGAGCTGATTAGGGTAAATGGGCGTATCACTGTGAATGAAATCGCTGCAAAACTTGGTGTTGGACATAGTGCGGTGCAAGAAATTATTCACAGCTTAGGTTATCGGAAGGTTTGTGCCCGTTGGGTCCCACGTTTATTAACCGAGGACCACATACGTCAGAAACTAACCATTGCCCAAACCTTTCTTCAGAAATTTCGACATGAAGGCGATGAAATGAAATTTTTAAGTTTTACGTCCCACGTATATGTCGGCTACGCCAAAGGAGACGGTGATAATGGGAAATGAATGAATTGGTGGAATGAAGAAAGTGGGAGGAAACGGGAGAACTCTGAGAAAACGGTGTTTGTCCACCACAAAGTTCACTTAGCGGGAGCTGGGATCGAACCAAGGACCCCATGCGCCAGTGGTGAATGCTTTACCACTCTGGCCCCGCGGCCCCATGAATGAAGGTGATGACTTTTTGACGAGTATTTTGACTGGAGATGAAAGCTGATTCCATCACTATGAACCTGAAACAAAACGTTAGAGTACGGAATGGCACCACTTGAATTCGCCACTGAAGAAGAAAGCGAAGACAGCGCAGTTGCTAGGGAAAGTTATGGGGGCGTCTTCTGAAATGCACAGGGTTGCATTACGGTTGACTTTCTTGAGCCTGGCCAAACCATAAATTCTGTCCGCTACATCCAGACACTTTTGAAGCTCTGTTGTGCCTTGCGTGATAAACGTCCTGGAAAGAAGATCATCCTTCAACAGGATAATTAATGCGTGTTCGCATATTGCACGCTCTACTCTGGAGCAGATCAGGAGATTTGGGTGGGAAACACTTCCACATCCTCCCTACAGCCTCGACATGGCACCCTCCGACTACCAGATTTTCGGTTTTGTGAAGGAACAGATGCGTGGCCATCGCTACGAGATACTGGAGGACATTCGGCAAGTAGTGCGTCAGTGTCTATGGGTAGCTGGAACGGAATTCTATCGCAAGGGTATTTTCAAACTTGAAGAACGACGGGGAAAATGTGCACAGAAAACGGGTACTATGTCGAAAAGTTAAAGGAAGGTCTGTAAATTGAGATGATATATTTGGTTTCACTTACAAATAAAGATTATGGTTGTGAAAAAATGTTGCTCACGACTTTCAGTATGCTCCTCGTAATTTTAAAATTAGGTACCTACAGTGCCAGACATATACACATCGGCATATACAGTAAGCGATCCTCAAATCATTCTACTTCAAAATTTCGCTTCCTAATTTTCTTAACCTAAGCTACTAACATTTTTACACATTGCTCGTTGTAACAAGGAGTGAATTCAAGGAACTGCTTACAATTTTTTCTTTGCAGTGAAAAATAGTTGTGTGGTCAATTAAATGAAAGAAACGAAATGTAATCAAATGAGAGAATTTACACTTTGAATCTTGGAAACGGAAAAATCTTTAAATAATAATAAAAACAATAATGTTTGTGTCTTAGTGTACGTGTGTTATCAGCTTTTCACATAGAGTCACTTAGAGCTACCAGATTTTGTACACAGATAAAATCTTTAGATTTAATGACGTACGAAACCGTTTTCCCGATTTTCAGCTCGAGGGAGGGTTAGCCGGGGATCAAAATTTAAAGACGTTTCTAGTCATTCCTAAGAATGCCTTGCGTACACGCAACCAACATTACATTTTGTTATGCGGGCCTACATAACACCTGAGGATAAATACTTGGTCAATGAAATGGTCGTTGGGACACCTTTTTAAGGACACTCTCCTTCCTTTCTCTTTATCCAGGTTCTTAAGACTTGCCTACATCTGGACTTACAGCTAGTGGAATATATGTGCCTTATATTATAATTTAAAGAATACACTCAAAAAAAATCACTGCAAACATTAAATTCGGAAGGGAGAGGAGATGTCTATTGTGATGCCTTAAAGTCACTTTCGCCGGTATACTGATCATATTAAGGTAACCAAGAAAGTTCTGTCACTTTTTCGCCCACAATCTTCGAACATCGATATCTCACCTAAGACGTACCTTGAAGATCAAAATAGTCCCCATCAGCATCGTTGACCTTCTCCCAACCGTTCTGGAAAGTCATGGATTCCATCGCAGTAGAACTTAGTGGGCCGTGAAGCGAAGATGGTATCAAGTGCATTTTGCTCCTATACTAGGGATTTGAAGTGGCGCCCTCTAAGGTGATTGTCCAAGAAATGGAAAGGGTGATAATCGGACTTTGCAATGTCCAGAGAGAATAGCGGATTCAATAGTGTTTCATATCCAAGGAGTAGAATGGTGTCCCGGGTCATCCTAGCCATGTGAGGCTTTGCGTTGTCCTGTAATAGGAGGAACCTTTTGCGATTCAGGAGTACTGGCTCCAGAATTTGAGCTTTTCTTGAACACGGCTCAACTGCTGACAGTACACAGTTGCATTGATGCTCTGACCATCTGGTAGCAGTTTCAGATACACGATACCGTGAGCAGTCCACCAAACACACAGAATGACTTTCTTCTGGTGCAATGCTGGTTTCGGCTGTTTTGGAACAGGCTTATGGAATGCCAACCAATGATGACGGCGTCGTGGAGCTCCGTACAAAACCCACTTCTCATCACCTGTCAACACTCTGTCCAGAAATAGCTCCTTCCTCAGACGAGACAGTAAAGAAACACAGGTGTCTACTCGCGTTGCTTTCTGGCCCACTCACGGTGTAACTGAACTGCTACAACCAGGTAGTATGTTGGATATACCCAAAACAACTGACCTTAACCTTATCTCCATTAGTACTGAACTCACAGTGTGAGGGCCAATTGAACACAGACCTCCACTAAAAGCACAGAACTTTCTTGGTTGCCTTTATAAGACACTTTTGGACTCAATGAAAGTTTTAACTTTAGATTTCTCACTCAATATTACATGTAGGAAGGTCATTTCTTCACTCAGCGGTGACTCCATACCTGAAGATCTGAAACCAGCTGAATACTTAAAATCGCCAAAAATTGGAAATAGGGCCTGCAATAAGCGATTCATTAAAAATATTTGAATAAAATTATGAGTTCAAGAAAAGTAGAAATTTGATGGAATAGCCCGGAGCTTCCTATACTAGAGACAAATGAAACGAATTGATATTGAAGGTAAAACATGTCACCCTTTTGTCACATCATAAGTATTCCGCTGAGGCGTTTACTAAAACTACCCTCTATAAACAAAGAAATCATAGCGTAATACTTCAATCACAAAATACATAACTTTCTACAAAGACAAGAAAGAAAGAAAGATATCTTTTTAGTACGTCTATACAACAGCTTTAATGTAATTTAAAAAAAGGTATTATGTGAATAAAAGAAATTGATAGCTTGGAAGAGGAAATGAACATAGGAATTTTAAACTACAAATAATAATAATTATAAAAAAGTATCGTGACTTTGGTGTTTTCATTCAAACATCTTTCTTATTTATTTCTTTGTACATAATCATTCTCATATTTTTATTTTTAAAGGACATAATAAACAATGCTTTAATTATATATCTTACAAGCTGGCGCCTTAATTTGCTTTTGAAAAACGCTAAAAGAATTTACCACGACTGGGAATTATATTTGTCTGTGAAAAAAAATAATAAAACATTTCAACCAATTAGATTAACTTTAGAAGCATACGTACACACATCAATACAAATTATCTATAATTAGCAAGAAATAATGCGTGTTTATTACATTTTCCAACGTTTCTTTCCTTTATTTGTCTTTTTTTTTTTTTTTTTTTTTTTTTTTTTTTTTTTTTAAGAAATGTCAGTTTCTGTTCTATAGTCATGCATGCAAAAATTAAACTTCCAAAGACTTGAATGGAAGGCTTAGCAGGGACAGTTCAAAGCAATTTTCTCAAATGGAAGAATAGAGAGCGCGATTAAAACTGTGTTTAATCATTTTGAATTTAAGTTTTGCATTTTGCACTCTTATATAAGATCAAGGTTATGAACGACGGGGTAGTCGCTAACGCTCTTGCCTTCGGTGCGAGCGGTCCCGGGTTCGATTCCCTGTGGGGACACTCGGTCGAAAAATTATAACAGCTTTTTCAGACCAGCCATCTTAAATGAGGTTTTTCCTGGGTTTCCCTTATTCACACCAGGCAAATGCCAGGATGGTACCTAACATAATGGTTCCAAGCTGCTTCCTTCCTTTCCCAATCCTTTCTTCCTTCCCTTTAATCGGATAGTGTGCTCGCCGACAGACGTCATTCTTCATATACGTGAGCGGCTAAATGGCCCTAGACGCCGACAGCCCAGAAATCTACTTCCTAATTCCTAATGAACCATGGGGCCTATAATTAACTAGGGCTCTCTATCACGACAGGTGTCAACTGTTTGTTTCTTTTCTTTATCAACTTCCAGGATTTTTTTTTTATATAGACCTTTGTAGGTTTCTGGTTACTTCAAACACAATTTCAGATGTAAAACACGTACGTTATAAATTAGTATCATTACATCTTATTTCTTAGGAGACGCACTTACTTGGTTACGTGTTGTTTACCACGGTGTAATTTGCCACGACTCGACTTTGGTGTTGTTCGTGTCACGGTATTGATATTGCTGCTTTATCTTATATCATAATTGTGAAGATTTACACAAAATCGACTCGTAAGTTAAGGGTTACCAGATGACTACATTATGTGCCTAATTGATAAGTGTATAGCTTTCGCTGGGGCTAGTTATCGATCGTGTGACGTAAAACTGTAATAATTCATTGTAATGTTTCATTTTATTCTTCTTAAGTAGATAAAACCCAGTTATCTAGTCGCATAGCACAACCGAAAAATAGAACATTGTATGAGATAAGGTAACAGAATTTTATCTACAGGATTAGAGGAGAAAATGAAATTATATCAATTTGTGAAGCGCTTGTGATAATAATGAGTTTTGCATTCGTTTATTTGGAGCTTAATGCTCTTTCTTTTCTTTAGGAACTAGCCTTTTAGACCTCTCTCGGCCCAAAGGGGAGAACAATTCAACTTATTCAAAAAGGTATCAAAAATAGTGTGCCCGCCAATCAGGTACACTACGTGATCCAAAGTATCCGGACACCTGGCTGAAAATAACTTACAAGTTCGTGGCGCCCTCCATCGGTACTGCTGGAATTCAATATGGTATTGGCCCACCCGTAGCCTTGATGACAGCTTCCACTTTCGCAGGCATACTTTCAATAAGGTGCTGGGAGGTTTCTTTGGGAATGGCAGCCCATTCTTCACGGAGTGCTGGACTGAGGAAAGGTATTGATGTAGGTCGGGGAGGCCTGGCACGAATTCGGCGTTCCAAACATCCCAAAGGTGTTCTATTCAAGTCAGGACTCTGTACAGGCCAGTCCATTACAGGGATGTTATGGTCATGTAACCACTCTGCCACAGGCCGTGCAGTATGAACAGGTGCTCGATCGTGTTGAAAGATGCAATCGGCATCCCCGAATTGCTCTTCAACTGTGGGAAGCAAGAAGGTGCTTAAAACATCAATGTAGGCCTGCGCTGTAAGAGTGACACGCAAAACAACAAGGGGTGCAAGCCCCTCTAAGAGAAACACGATCACACCATAACACCACCACATCCGAATTTTACTGTTGGCACTACACACGCTGACAGATGACGTTCACCAGGCATTCGCATACCCACACAATGCCATCGGATTGCCACATTATGTACCGTGATTCGTTACTCCACACAACGATTTTCCACTGTTCAATCGTCCAATGTTTACGCTCCTTACACCAAGCGAGGCGTCGTTTTGCGTGATATGTGGCTTATGAGCAGCCGCCCGATAATGAAATCCAAGTTTTCTCGCCTAACGCCTAACTGTCATAGTACTTGGGGTGGATCCTGATGCAGTTTGGAATTCCTGTTTGATGGTCTGGATAGATGTCTGCCTATTACACTTTACGACCCTCTTCAATTGTCGGCGATCTCTGTCAATCAACAGACGAGGTCGGCCTGTACGCTTTTGTGCTGTACGTGTCCCTTCACATTTCCACTTCACTATCACATGAGACACAGTGGATCTTGGGATGTTTAGGAGTGTGGAAATCTCGCGTACAGACTTCTGACACAAGTGACACCCAATCATCTGACCACGTTCGAAATCCTAAAATGAAAAAGTATGTTTTTGGAGGTGTCCGGATACTTTTGATCACATAGTGTATATGTGAATATTGTCGACAATGAGATCTGACAAAACCAGAATGCAAATAGTATGGCAAAATCGTAGCAAACAACACCAAAATCAAAATCACTTCCGGAGAGCGTTCCCGGGTTCGATTCTCAGTGGAGATGCCTGATCGAAAAGGTAAAACAGTTTTTTCAGGACAACCATCCTGAGTGAGGTTTTAATGGTATTTCCTTATTCACACCATACAAATGCCGGAGTGGTACATAAGATAATATAGTCCCAGACCGCTTCCTTCCTTCCCCATTCCTTTCTTCCTATCCAATTCCACAGGCAGTGTGATTGCCAAGGGACTTCATTCCTCATATGTGTGACGCGTTAAATGGTCATAGACGCCGAAAACCCAGAAATCTAATTCTTAATCCTAATCGTTTCGAAGAACAAATTAGAATAATTTTATGTATAAATCTCTTAATAGAAATTAAAGATGGCACCGGTACTCAACACTCTTAAGGGTCTTCACTATGTTCCCATTATATATATATATATATATATATATATATATATATATATATATATACAGTGGCGGATCCAGGATATGATCAAGGGAGGGGCTAAAACCATAATTTGCCGTTTTATCCAGTGTAAAGCAGAATTGAAGTCCATTTTATCCAGTGTAAACCTGATCGTCAAGGGGGGGGGCTATAGCCCCGTAGCCCCCCCCTTGGATCCGCCCTTGTATATATATATATATATATATACGAGGGCAAGTCAAAAATTATCTACACTTTGTCATAACTTTTCTTACATTGCGCACTTTGTCTTCTGTTCTCGTGTATTTTATTGTTATTCTGTTGTGGTAATGTTGTGAAAGTGTGATCTTAATTCCTCCATTTTTCTTCCTTCTGTTGCAGATATATCATGGCTGCTCCATTAGAAGTTTGCACCAAAGGGGAAGAACGAGTAGTGATCCGATACCTCTGGTCGGAGGGTGTCAAAGGGTCAGACATTCATCGCAGAGTATCATCGCAATATGGGAGAAGTGCACTATCACGTAAAACTGTGGTCTTGTGGCTCGAGAAGTTTAAAAGTGGTCGAACAAGTGTAACGCATGAAGAGGAAGCAGGACGGCCATCAACCTCCACTACAGATGACAACATTCAGCAAGCTCGAGAGATGGTTCTGGCGAATAGGTGAATCACTATCAATGAGGTAGCATCTGCTTTGAACATTTGCTTTGCGCGGTGCAAAAGTGGCTTCACGACCAACCGAAAACCTTTTATTTGGAAGGAATAAGTAAGCTTGACCGTCGGGGCAAGTGCATTGATAAGGAGGGAAATTACGTAGAAAAATTATGTGCATAGTATAACCGTAGCTTCATATAAATAAACTGCAGAATGAAAAGTGTAGATAATTTTTGATTGGCACTATTAAGTTTTTCGTATATATATAGTATACGAAAAACTTATTAGTGACATTATTATTGAGAGTTTTTAAAAGTATGTACTGACAACCAATATGCACAAATTATTTGGACTATGGTATGCAGTTTCTAAGTATTAGAATTTTAGTATAGATAACACTACCGTGAAGGTAATTGCACTTCTCAAATAGCATTATTTTGCGGAACTTATAACTTTAGATTTGTTCAATATACTTTCACCAAAACATTTGAGCGATTAAGCTTTCTGAGATTGAAAGTTCTTTTTCAGCCATAGCTCCAATATCTAGATCTTAGTACTTTACATCTCAATGGTGTAACATGTGTAACACTTCTATAATACTGTATTTTTGAATCGAGTCCTAGACTGATAGCAATACCGCAATAGATCAGTTACAACAACCAACCTCTGAAGCTGATCTGAACAATGTCGTTCATAGCATTACAACAGCTCTTAACGACAGTGCAGCAAAGAACATCCCTACGTATCATGGGAAAACATATCAGCCAATATTACCACCGCAATATCTTACACTTGTACGAAAATCTAGGCAGTATTTTCGTGAATATGAGAAGACACGAAACCCAGAATATTTAGCCCAAGCACGTCGATGGCAACGCACAGTTCACAATTATATAGTTGCCCATAAAAGACTTACGTGGACTAAAACGTGCAACAAGTTGAACACCGAAACACACCCCACAAGATACTGGAAACAGTTTCACCTGTTAACTGGGCAGAAAGTCAGTATTTCATACCCTCTTGTCCAGGACGATCAGCCTTTGCACACTGATCAGGAGAAAGCGGATGCTTTCGCATCTCACTTACAAACAGTCTTTACGCCGCCTCTATCTGCACATCGTTTAAATCCCCGCATATCTGAACCAGCAATCAACCAACTGCTCCAACCATCAATCAACCATGAGTTGGATACAACACATCCTTTAAATCACGAAATTACCTCAGATGAAATAAGAGATGCTTTAAAGCGGAAACGTAATACAGCACCTGGTTTTGATCATATATCTTATCGAATCCTCGAAGAGTGCTCACTACATTTTTTTCTCTTCCTGGCAACGATTTATACATTTATTTTAAGAACTGGATATTATCCACACGACTGAAAGATGTCTAAAGTTTGCAAATTCTTAAAACCAAACAAACCACCTCACTCCGTGAAGTCATATAGGCCCATACAACTGACATCTACTTTGGGAAAATTATTTGAGAAAATACTGGTGCATCGTCTCCATCCATATCTCAATGATCATCACCTTTTACCTTCTCATCAGACAGGATTTCGTCCATATTACAGTCTCAATGATCAATTACTCCGTCTTACCACTATTATCACAAATCATTATAACAAAGCACTACCGTCCTGCCTCATACTCATGGACCTTGAGAAAGCATTTGATCGTATATGGCATTATGGGTTATTCTATAAATTGCTGAAGCTCGGTGTTCCTCTAAATTATCTTCGAGTTATCTACTCTTTTATATTAAACCGTATTGCCTATGTTAATATCAACGGCTCTCTATCACATCCGATTTTCCCCTATACGGGAGTGCCACAAGGGTCAAGTTTATCACCTCTTCTGTATATCCTATACGCATCCGATTTACCATCTCCGGCACCTCATACATATCTCTTCCAATATGCGGATGATACTGCTTTTCTTACACTCGGTAAAACAATTCAGCAGATTAACGTCAATTTGCAGACTACAATTACGGACTTTCTTTGCTGGTGCAGTAAGTGGAAACTTATTGTTAACGAAGAAAAGACACAAACTTTAGTTATTTTACCGCCCAATTGTCGTAGTAAAGTCCATCGTAATCCGAATTTGCTTGAGATACGTGTAGGCGATCATCTCCTCCGACCAACTAAAACTGTTACTTATTTAGGTGTCATTTTCGATGATAAATTGAGATGGTCAGCACAACTACAGAAACTTATTACAAAAGGCAAAAATAGACTTCAACTTCTTCGTCGCCTTGTAGGTCAAACCTGGGGTTTAAATTCAACATTGCTACTGAACACTTATAAAGCATTTATGCGGAGTATTCTCACTTTTGGTCATGTCGCCTGGTGTTCAGCCCCCCAAAAGTTTTATAACAGATTAGAGATACTCGAGCGTCATGCCTTTCGGCTAGCATTTCGTATCAAACTACCTTACCATAATCACGATCTCTACGACAAGATAAACTTTCCGCCGCTTGTACAACACATTGCTCAATTACGTAGAAAATATATAGCTAAATGCCTTCACGACTACAAGGATATTTTTCTAGACACCATATTTATAGATTTGGAGCAAGAATCGCAGTTCAGATACTTTTATACGCCACTAAGCATCTTACTTTCCATTTATGCTCGCACTCTACCGGATGATCACCATCATGTCAGATTTTTCCAACGACAACTCATTCATCATGACATTCCTCATCTTTTTCCATTATAGCACTGTTTATTTATCACACCACTAACAAGGGCTTCCCAGTGTTTTCTCATTAGTCTTGAGCCGCCCCAAGACAGAAGACTAACCTGTATTCATCATACTTACAAATTTAATTGTATTGTGTTGTGATGTCAAGTGCACTGCATTCATAATCATCACTCGACTGTCGTTCTTCCAATTCAATACCATTAATGCTTTATATCTTTGTACATTCATTTCGTCGCATTCTTAGTACCTTCACTGTTCTTTATCATTTCACTTCATTATATATTTAATATATATTAGTTAGTTATATTTATCTTGCATTCATTATATATTTCTTATATATTAGTTAGATATATTTATCTTTCCTATGTTAATTTTTCTTTATATTTATGTTTTCTCTTAACTTATCAATATATATGTTGCTGTAATATATTAGTTTCTTTGATATTTATTAATTATTAATCACCAGTATATTTCTCTACAGCTCAATGCCCAACTATAAGTAAAATAAAGGCACAATTGATGCAAACACACCCCATGCCAAGAGAGAGGGCGAAACCCTCTAGTGGCAGATTAATCTCATCTTCTGCTTTTTAAACAATAAAGATGTTCCCCAAACCTGCCACCCTCAAAAAAAAAAAAAAAAAAAATCGAGTCCTAGAGTTTTATTGATCTTCTTCATATCAATAACGTAGCGTCATTTTGCTTTTGTGATATATGCGAGTTTTTCTTTACTCATCACTTTTCCTCTAGCTTCGAGGATTAATCGTCGAACTTTAAACTAAAACAAATAAATAAACGAATAAGAGTTTATTTCCATAACTCTTTATTTAACTACTTTATTTAACCTAAAGGTTTCTTTCGCCACGCCTATTCTTTAAGTTATTTACGGTTCACAATTTAAAGAAAGCATTTCCTGGAGGAAGAGATGAACAAATGCATCACTGAAGAAAGCTAAACTTTGCCGAAGTTATACTAGAAAATCATACTACTGAATATCAAACGGATATCAAGCTGAAGACATTTATAAAACTTACAGAATGAGTCAATGGAATGAGGAAAATACAGTTGGGGGCATGAGAATCTCATTTAGAATGCCTTTGGGACAGAAATGGTAGGTCAGAAAGAAGATAAAAGAATTATACCAAAAAGGAAAATGAAAAAGGAGATTGGTATCAACAATTGACCGGGCCTTGATTAGTAGTTAGTGCTCTTCTTTTCAGAATTGGAGGTTCCAAGTTCGAGTCCGTTGACCGGTCATTTCTGAACTTTGTCAGGATTTTCCCATCGTCCCACATGACGAATTCTCACATGGTACCTTTTAATATATATTCAGTTACTAATTATCTTTTCCGTTTTCTCCATTGATTCCTTGTTTGTTGCAGTTTAGTGTATCTTTTAAGCACCGATATTATGTATGAAACATGGATCTACAATTTAACAGGGAATTCTAACCACCGGAATACATTCAATTGCCTCCCATTGGCAATCGAACCCGAGCACCAAAGGCAGCAGCAGAGAGCCTTTTTTCCTCATGGTTTCTTTTGTTATTGTTGTTGATCCAGTGTAAATTGTTTTGAAGACTTTCTAGAATACGCATGTGCAGTGCAAGTTGGAACAGGGAGTGGGCCAAGCACAGAAGTCTTACTGGCGTCGAGGGTCGTAAGAGGCAATATACATTTTTTTTTTTACAAGAATTGAATAACTATATTCAATTTGTAATAAAATCGTTTGTCGTACACTAATATCACAGGGACATAAAAACTTATCACGGTAACTAAAATTTTACTTACTAAAGAAAAAACAGAAAAATCTATTTACTTACCATTTTTGTGGAACACTTGACCAGTCTGACAATGTTCGGTGGTACACTCACACTCTACACTAGATGTTCAAAAACGGAGGATATTTTCAAGGCGGACATTAGTTATTCAAGAAAAACTTTCAGATCAGTTTAAGAGATTATGTAGGAAATTCATTTTCAATAATGAGTCAGACGGGCCGGATTAAAGGGCTAAGTGGAGCGGGGGACCCTAGGGCCGGATGTTGCACATGGCTATTCTAGAATTTGTCTAATAAATAAATAAATAAATAAAAATACTGACTTATCAGCTTTATTCAGGATACAAATTTTGTTTCTGCAGCTATAAACTTTGGGATTGTTTAATTCACGAAGTTCTGTTTAACCATCATTTGCATTTCAAATATCTTTTTCAAGTTCACGCTTTTTAAATGTTTGGTTTCCATTTGTTTGCAAGAGAAGCAGTAGCTTCACTTCAAATGTTGCTCTGAGGAAAGGACAAGATCTTTCATCGTTTACGTCTTTCATTACTATCGTATGCGATTATATTATTGACTAGCAGAATGACCGTTTCTTCGAATGGGGAGAATACGTTTAATTTTCGATATAAAGGACACCAAAACTGTCACCAATCAACTTAGGGACCCAAAAGTATGGATTCGACACTATCGATCATTTTCGATAATTTTATATATCCCCTCCCTTCCCCTAAGTTGCACCGTCAAAGTGAAATTATATATATATATATATATATATATATATATATATATATATATATATATATATATATATATATATATATATATATATATATATATATAGATAGATAGATAGATAGATATGTAAAACATCCCAGGCTCGAACCTGAACTATGTTGAAAATTTGATCGAGATCAATAGGATAGTTGAAGAGTTATTAGGTCACAAACATAGTCACATGTATATTGTTTCTATCTATCTGTAGCACACACACACACCCCTCCTCCTCCCCCCCGCCTCCTGCACCCGTCAAATGAAGCCCTGCACGAAAGACTAAGGAAACGTGAATTATTAGAGGAAAACTGACTCTCAAGCGTTAATAGGAAGAGTCATCAGAAAAGCAACACAGGAGAAAGGAAGGCATTTAGAAAAGAAGGGAAATGGTTCCCAAGAAGAATCACCTATGATTAATCATTGCGATTCGAGAAGCCACCGTTTTGGAGTTTATCAGGATTGTATCCACAGCATGCAGAGGAAAAGGCGAAGAACAAATGACGGTGAGCGAAGATGATAACGGGCCGTACGTGCTAAACTGTCCAGGTCAACTCCGAACAAGAGTTCCTCCTAACCGATAGGAGATAAGCCTCTGAAAGCAGGAAGGCCGTAAGTAGTTGGTTAAAGGTGACAAGAAAAAATGGCAGATAGTGATACCGAAAGCGTGATCAACATTTTTACACTCGTTCTGCTCTTTCTTTCCATCTTCATTAGAGTCCATGTGAAGGAAGAAGGCGCATCTCAACTCAATACGGAAGAATGTAGGTTAAAAAAGACTTGTAGATAACCCGACGACGGGAATATCACGCATCTATGCCATACTTCTTGCTTTTTTGAATGGATTGTCATCCTAATTTTTGAAATACAAATGTCATCCAGAACAAGCATTTTTATGTTGCTTTTTTTTCTAATTATGAGATTGACAGAGAAAATTAAGTCATAACTAGAGACCGGATGTTAGGCAAAATGCCTATTCTTTAATATTAAAGATATGATCAAAAATAACATTTTAAAGTTTATATGGGGGGTTATAGTTTCGATTTAAGTCAATTTTATTTTGCCTATTTTGCCTATTTCGACCTTTACTGCCTAAATAATTGCTTTAGTGCCTAATGTTGCCTATTCTATGCATTTTCTTCAAATTAAGCCTTCATTGGAAAAATGTAATTTATATAACATAAATAATACACAAATATATATGTATATTAGGTGTTTGTAAACACAAGCACGTGGTACGTTGCAATATATATACAAGAGTGAACTTCAAAGATGTGCACATACTTCGGGAAATGATTAGTGATATCAAAAGAAGACAAATAGTCCTCGTGTATTTTGTCTAATTCCGTGTCATGTACAAGTAACAGAGTGCCAACTTGGAATCGAAAATCGAATCCTGACAACTGGAACGAAACCGAAAGATGTGCGCATACTTGTGATTTGTGACATGAAAAGAAGACAAAACGTCCTCTTGAATGTCACCAATCACCTCCCGAAGTATGTACACACTTTTATGTCTCGTTCCAATTGTCAGGATTTGATTTTGGATTCCAAGTTCGCCCTCTTGTCACTCCTACACGACGTGGAATTCGACAACATGCAAAAGGGCTTTTTGTCTTCTTTTGATGCCATGAATCACCTCTTGACGTATGTGGACATCTTTCAGGTTCTCCCAGTATATATGGAATGCATAACAAGCTTCGTTTTTATATATACAATAAAAGAAGATATTAACAGAGAAGTATGTTTCTATATTCTTTGAACATTATCTATGACTTGAATCTATTTTTTTAATTATATTGAGTATTTATCTTCATTATTTCGAGTTACATTTTAGTGCCTATTTTACTGCCTATTTTTTAAATTTTAGTGCCTATTTGCCTGCCTATTTTCTAGGTTTTTAGTGCCTAAACATCCGGTCTCTAGTCATAACATAAATACCTAATACAGTTTGAAGCCGACACAACAATAGCAATTCAGAAGTGTGTTTGTAACTAGAGTATGGCGTGGGTCAACAAAAAATTGACCCACAACCCACTGACCTATCACCCAACGTGACCCACTACCCACTCTGATCCACTTTGACCCACCACCCACCATGACCTACTGTGAGCCACTCTGATCCATCACTCACCATGACTCATTCTGACCATCATCCGCCAAAATCGTTCATCATCAACTCTGACCCGTGATCCACACCCTTCTCTCCACTGTCTAAAGAGCTTACACTTGTAATTAAACAAGGCTGTGAAATTATCACTAATCACAGTTGAATTTCTACGGTCAATCGCTCAAGCACTTCTCTGTTACAATACCAGTGGATCTGACCTTTAGCATATAATGGTAGTGTTTGAGATGGGCTATATTACTATGAATTTCAACATAATTTTCGTCTGGAGAAAAACATAAAAATGAAATTTCTAGTTTTACGTCTACCATTTATGATTTTAGAGTAAAGAAGACGGAAGATTAATGAAAATGAATTATTATGAAAGAATTGGTGGATTGGGAATGTGGGAGAAAACGCGCCAACCTCGGGCGCGATATTGTCCATCATAAACTCAGTTGACCTCCGATCGAACTCTAGCATAAGAGATGAACGCTCTAGAACTTTTTACTCCCTTTTATTTTCTCTGTCTGACACTAACTAAGTTCTAATATATTTCTGCATGTTCCGACGTCTAGAACGAGATAGAGTAATAGTAGTACCATGTACTGTAAGAAAGCACGTACTGACATTCTATATGTATAAATTCCCTTTATGGATTACATATGGGAATTTATATACTCTTACTACAATAATATAGAAGAAAAGTGTGAAATGATAGATGTATTCGATATGTCTAAAGAAGTGTTTAGGAATGCAATTTGTAATTTGATAAACTGGATTAATTAGTGAGACAGTAAAAATTTCTGTATATCTCTTCCTGTAAAAAAGTAATGTCGTCCATCATATAGATATGTAAACAAACACTGTAAATGGGCAGAACACCTGTTGTGATTAATGTTTCGTTCAGAAAAAATGTTCCGGGGGGCACACTTAGTATTCGGAGGGGCACATATTACTTTCACACAGTACTATTCTTTTTATCATTATATTATAGGCGTATTATTTTGGTCCCCTCTGGGGGCAGTGGCCCCCAAAATCGTCTGGAAGAAACACTGGTTGTGATGTTGTTACAATAAACGAATAAACTCGACAGGGACAAGTATACACAGAAACATCGAGAAAGCTTATTTTAAAGGCATTTCTTTTCAGAAGGGGTTCTTCAGAACCCCTAAATAAATTTCACCTCACGATAGTCAGCCTAACGTCTCAAACCAGTCGATTACTTACCACCTACCTTATTAGGGAACAGAGGAGTTTAAAAATAAAATAATAAAAAAATATCGCTGCAAACTTTTAGTAAAAAAACGATGCTTTTTTAACTTTTAAATGAATCATGCTTTTTGAGTATATATACTTTTTGGGGGCGAGCACTCCCTCACACATACAGAAGCACAGAGGCGCTCTGGGGATAGTTGGATGTCCATCTGATGTCCCATTTTCGTCACGGGATTTGTAGGAATCGTGTGGAAATCGAGAAATGAGACTTCCTGCAGGAATCTTGTAAGGAATTTCATGGGCATGTTGTGGAATAATCACAGGACAATTTGTAGAAATCCAAATGCTGTCCTCTGTCAGGTACATCCCATTAAAATCCAAGAGAAATGTCGTACATATACTCAAAGCTTTTACCTCAAATTTGAAAGTCTCGATACAGATATGGGACCTGTGAGATATCCAAAGAATGTCCTTTGAACATATTGTGCTTTATGAATATCTGGAATCGAACTCATGAATACATCCATTTGCCTTAACGGAACTCAAAACAAGAAGGAAGCAAGCTGAAAGTGTACAGAAGATATATTTCCATTTTTTTTCTTGACACGAAACAATGATAGAGTGTTATTAAGCTACGAGCAAGCAACTTATAGCAATTCATAACTTTAAATAAAGACATTGCCCATAATTCCTGGAAAACTCATCCATATACTGGTAGTTATTTGTTATTACATAATAGGGTAGTAAGACTTCAAAATGCATGCATTTTCCTCATAATATTTCTTTTGAGAAAAGAATGACTTGTGTTTGAAAAACTAACGAGATTCTCCGCGTACAAAATATATATGCTTTAACCTTTTGCACATGTAACAATTTAATCGTTACACTCAAAGCGTTTTAACGCACATTCACGACGCTAGTTAACCATAGTTATTTCTGCTAGTTTTTTCTTTGTGTTTTTTGTTCTCGTTTCGCAACACGAAGGTAAAAGAAAAGAACAGTAAAGTAGTGAGAAGCATTAAAATTGGCTAGTATGCTAAAGTAATTTTTTGGAATGATCATTATTTAGTCTCCATAGACACGAGGATCCGATATTTTTTTATTATTATTATTTACTCCATATGCTGTAACGGGTAATAAAAGTTACAGAAGAAGAAAACAAATGTTGTTATTGCTATTTGAAGATGAAATAATAAGGAAATATTTATATGTAATCTGCTTTTTGCGTCAAAGGAAGCTAATTTACTTGTTTTAAAAAGTTCTTTTTATAACTGCTTATTACAAAACGATCGCATCTCTGACCTTAATTTCTTTTTACAACCTTATTATACACGGGTGTGGTTGCTGCTCATTGTAGCTTTGAAAACGCGTATACTTAAAAGAAAAATAAACCTGACCAAAGCAAACATTTATTATTAATGATATGTGTTACAGTTTCGACAACAATATCATTGTCTTCATCAAACACATTATTTGATAGATTAAATGATGATCTGATAGATTAGGTAATGTGTTTGATAGATTGGATGATAGTTTCATAGATTAAATGTTAATAGTTTTATAGATTTCATAGATAGTTCCATAGATTATACTATGGTTTGATAAATTATATATATATATATATATATATATATATATATATATATATATATACTATGTGTCTGATCGATTAGATGATGATTTGATAGATTAGATAAAATGTTTGATAGATTGGATGATGGTCTGATAGATTAGATAATGTGTTTGATAAATTATATGATGGTCTGATAACTTTTATAATATGTGTTTGAAAGATTGGACGATCTGTCTGAAAGAATAGGAAATCGTGTTGGATACATTAGATAATATGCCTGATGAAAGTAATACATATTGCTGAAATTGTAACACATTAGGAATAACAAGAGTTTGTTTCAGTTAGATTTTATTTTCACTTAAGTTGAACATGTGTAATGATGTTTTTTTTTTAACGAACTTTGCATTAATTTGTATTTCAGAACTACTTTTATTTAAGTGAAGTTAATGTATATCTTAGTTAAATATAAAAGAACATTCCACTGTGGATATTACTATATAATGATGTTCCGTTCGTTTTGACATATATTAACCAACAACAGATCTCATCAAACTGCACACATCAAGCTGCATCAAGCGTAAAGCGTAGTTTTCATGCGTAGTTTTCAAGAAACGAGCGAAAAGCTATTTTATATGGTAAAGATGATACTAAAATATACTCCATGAAGGCTTTCACAATGACACTAGTAAGATAATTTATTCAATTTGGTTAATCAGATACAATAACCTAAAACTATCATTAACTCTAAAACTTTAGTTAGACTATGCTATGCATAAGAGTATCGGAATTGTAGAACAGCTATTTCCATCTGTCGACCTGTCATCAGGTATCATAGCAAGAAACGGTAAGAGACATAGAGAAACTGTTTTTTTGGAATCGATTCAGCGTCTCAAGAATAAGTTCTATGTTAAAGGTTAACCCTCTATTCAAACTGGGAGTGGTTGAACTTAACAATTTCCCGTATTTATCAACCCAACAGTAGGTTTCATCTACTTCGTTAATAATCTATTTAAACCTGGAGTTATATAAATTAACCATTTCCCGTTTTAACGTTGATTCCATCGTGCAAAAACGGTCATTGAGAGAGAGAAGCGGTTCTATGCAATCGATTAAGTGTTCCAATTATATATATATGTGTGTGTGTGTGTGTGTGTGTGTGTGTGTGTGAGTGTGTGTGTGTGTGTGTGTCCTATTCTCTGTACTAAAACAGAAGTGATAGAAATTTATTACTACTTCCGGTTTCAACATTAATTTTCATAGAGGCAAAATGGTAAGATATAATGAGAATCCTTTTTTTTTTTAAAAAAAAAAAAACAATTCATCCTCCGGAGAATAGAGGTCTGTCACTTCTTTTAACACTCTATTCCAACAGAAAGTGGTAGAAATCAAGAAACATTTCCGCTTTTATCGTCGATCGTCATAGAATAAAAATGGTAATGGTGAAAAGTAGTTTCTTGATATGAATTCAGTACTGCAAGAATATATTCCATCTCCGATTTTATTTCTCTAGTCCATTTGGATGTTGTCTAAATCTACTACCACTTCCACTTCCAGTTTTAACCAAAAATGATATTAGATAGCAAGAAATCGCATTCTGATATAGCTTCGGCATTCCAAGAAGTAGCTTCATCTCTTAGCTTTCTTCTTAATATAATTGGAAGCTATAGATCTATTAATACATATACTAGCATTGAGTTCGATTAGTTTGAAAACCTAACGTAGTTCCACAATTTGAAAGGAAACTCTCACTTCTTTTAATGTTTGGATATGTCCCATGGAGATGTTTCCAATGTCTCCAGAGTTATACGAATTTCTAGTAAAATAAATAAATGAATAAATAAATAAATAAAAATGAAAAAACTTAAGTTCGAAAGAATCTTTTACTTGATAGTTTGAAGTCACAATAATTATGTTTTATTCTAAGAAGCAAACTGAAAATCAGTTCCAAATTTTTTATAGATCAATATAAATTTCGACATGTTAACGATAGTAAGAAAAAATAGGAGAAAGTATAAAACCGAAATACCTTGAAAAATCTCAAGTAAATTTGATCTCTCTTGTTGGTTGCTTGGTTCAAAATTAACGTTCCTCTTCAACACTGATGGTATATGAGACGGGATTTAATATTTAAAAAATGAGACCCGAATCACTAATTGGGTTTTAGTCAGAACAAGTACCCACACAGGGAATCGAACACAAGGCCACGTGCGCAGAAAACAAGATCACTTAGCCACATTATTATTAGTAGTATTTTATATTTTCACACTTCAGTTTTCCCCTACTAGAAAGAGACATAAACAAAGAAACATCGACGAGAATTAAAAAACGACAATACTCTACGAAGGGTTCGAACCCCTAATGAGTTTCAGGTCGCGATAGTCAGTGTAACATCCCAGAGTGTTCAAGTGCACCACATTAGCACTCAACAGATGAGAGAGGTGTATTATATATATATATAACACATAAAAGAAGTAACTTTTATCGGGAGCGCTGTTTTGGTCACAAACAAAATATCGAAATCCATCTATTCAGTTTCTCAATAAACATAGTAAACATAGTATCTTTCTCAATAAAGATAGTAAAATATGAGTATTGTACTAGTGAGAACTTTTCGCCCTAAGAAGCAGAATTTTCCAAAGAAGCTGAAACACATGTCCCATTATTTCCGAATTTTTCTTCTCTAACTTAAGCGAATCTCCAAGTATGACACTTTGTGAATAAATGAAGGGAATTTTCAATACTTTAGTAATATTCTCTCTTTTACCTTTAGGAGCGGAATTTTCAAAACTGAGGAAACACGTATTTCCTTATTTTTTGTTAAGAGTTAATGTACTGACTTTTATACCTACAAATTAAACGAATCTTCACAATAGGCACTTGTGAATAAATGAAAGATTTCAATGTACAGTAATTTAAATTCCTCTCTTTGTTGTCTTTGAAGCAGAATTATCAGAAACGCTAAAGTACTTTTTCCTTATTTTTAATTAAAACTTTATATAACGAATTTCAAAACTCCAACTTAACCTAATTCTTACATTCGGCATTTTCTGTTTAAACAAAGAGAAATTCGAGAATTTTGTAAATGTTCCCCCTAGTTTCATGCTTCTAAGACTAGAGATTTGTGAGATACAATGTTTTGAAGAGGAAATTTTGAACTCCCTTTAACTCCTTAAAATAGGAATTCCCAAAAATCCTTCTTATCCCCCATTTTCGAAGTAATAGGGCTATTCTATCCAAATTTCACATTAATGTGTATAGTAGTATGGCCTGGGTGATGATTAAGTCACTCTCTTCTACTCTTACATAGGCTTTATAGTATTCCTAAGGCTAAAATAACATGTGTGTGTGTGTCATCAGCAACGAACCATCATTAGTCACAAAACACAGTACACAAATAGATGTTTACTAGACCTAATCGCGTAAGAAGCCGTTTATTCGATTTTCGGTTCAGGAGGTCGGAAATTATGCATGTTTCCCTACTGGTTATTTCTACGAATGCCTTGTGTGTATGCAACCTGCGTTACTGCGTTCGTATACATGGTTACATAATAGTGGAGGATAAATTGGGAATGAAAGAACTGGTGGAAATCTTCTTCCTCTTTTTATCCATGTTTTAAATTTAGACAGTGCAACAACGAGTGTTTACTTTTCATTTATCCAGGTTCTGAATTAAGATCCAGCAATGACAGGTGTTTGCATCTGATGCATAATGTTTAAATAATTAAGGAATGTATATCTTACGGACATTGTAACTGGGTTCTTCAACTAGTTTTTTTTTTTTTAAATAAATAAATAAATTGCAGTAGTACGTAACGTATGCCTTGAAATGTTCTGGTCGCCACATTGACCAGGCACTGTAACTGCAATCTTCCATTTTCTCATATGAAGCATTCTTTACAGGAGTAACTTTAGAGTAAAAATTGATATAGGATTCGTATTTTTTGTTATTTTCTAGCCTCAAACGACACTTCACATGGCTCTCTTTCCATTTGAAAAATTTCAATTGGATTCAGGATAGCAAACTTGAAGATGGTCTGCCGGTTATATGTATTAGTGTTTAGATAGCCATACCCTCAGTAACTATATCACAGAATCACACAGTTATTTCCAACTTACAAAGATATATCTAGACTATGTTCATCGCCCAGATGGGCCCTCCTCCCCAACAGAAAGACTCTTCTTAATATGCTAGTGTTTACATTCAATTTTATTAAAATTGTTCAGCCAAGTGTACCCATCTTGCTTATTAGCCGAAATGAAATTGATAAAACTGCAATAACAAAGTGGAATTTAGTCTGAGTGTTTTTCATGTAAAAACTAATCTTCGCAAACATCTTTTATTAAAAACTTCTTACTGTAGTGTTAAGAGTGAATGCTGTTACTTTTCAATTTCCAACTTCCCTAGATTTTAATTTCAGGAAAAGAAAGAGAAAACAGCTTCAGTTTATAGCTCAGTTCGAGCAATATTTGTGTTTATAACAGATAACTACCTGACTTGCAAATTGTAATTAGTTTCCTACTGAGGAAAAGCTCTGTTATGGCCCAAATATAAGTGTATTTGAGTTCCTATTTGTTCGGAAAGTAAAGTTATTAACAAGAATATGCACTTTTGAATACAAACTCTTTCGTAAATATACCCCAAGACACACTATATATACATTACTTAGAAAAACCGTAATTATTTGAATATATACTATTAGTGAAATAATTGGTTTCGTAGTTAATATTTTTAAACTCTCGCCGGAAGACACATTTCCCATCAGGCTCCAAATGTTAAACAATATTGGAAAAGCTTTTTACTGAATAGAGATCTAAAGTACCTCATTAGCAAATGATATATTATTATTATTAACAATGAAGGAGATGTGAAATGCAGATTGCAAAATGCACAGTGACTTTTGTTTTGTCACGATTTAACTAACAATGCAATTTGTACGTTTTCTCTCTTTCTGTGATTTTCGTGTTTCTCTTAACCTATGTGATTTTTTTTTCGTTTAGTATGTATGAATAAGGAAGTAAATCATGTTAAAGATTTGTTTGAAGTACTTTTCTAACACTTTCTTGATTGGTTTGTAGTTTAGGACACATCTACCCAAATTGATTGAGTAAAGCTTTATATCTGTTTTCATAACCAAAACTATATGAAAGAGGATCTTGGAGCACGGTAGCTCAGTGGTAGAGCACTTACCTCTGGTGCATGGGGTCCCTGGTTCGATCTCTGGTCAAGTAAATATGTGGTAGACGACATTGTCTCTGTGAGCTTTCTCACCTTCAGTTAGCGTAGCCTGAGATAGAAGCAGAGCAATTGTACCCTGATATATAAGATTACTTCACCTATATAGGGGTTATTCGTACTACAAGAATGGTGAACAAGATGTTGTAACCGTTTACCAATAGACATATGGTATTCTTCATTAATATTTTATCTTAATCATCCTTTAGTTATAATGATTAGCAAACAAAAAATAAATAAATAAATTCACATAAACAAAATATTTATAAGAAAATAAAACGGCAGGTTTTTTTAAAAAAATATAATTTCTCTGATCTCTAGTTTTTGGTTAGGTGTATGACATATGATTGTACACAGAGCAACTAGTTAGTTTCCGCTGGTCTTATTCTTTGCCTCTGTATTTTCCCATTTTTATATAAGGTCGGCGTTTTCGTCTTTAATCGTTTTCCTCAACGTTCTTCTATCCTGAACGTCCTCTATTTGCCATCCATTCTCTCTCCAATCACCTTGCAACTTGTTCTTCCATTTCAATTAGATCTTTCTCTCTTCCTTCTTCCTGACATTTCCAACTTTCCAATTCTCCTTTCCACATAGTCGTCCTTTCTTTCTTTTTGTATCCTAGCTTCCAACCTCCACTCTTAACACTTCTTACTCAAAGGTTGCACCTTCACAATGTGTCACTTATATAACCGTTCCTTATTCTATCATTCAGCATCACATCACATAGCCATCACATATTCTTATCTCCGTCACTTCCATCTTATTTTGGTGAGTCCTTGAGATTGCCCATGTTTCAGTACTATACATATGGAGGGTCTTATTATCGTATTACATGTATGTCCTTTTAACTCGCAACTTACATTCTTGTCACACAATACCTCGCTCATCTTTCTCCAGTTCAGCTAACAATTCTGTGTTCTCTGATCGGCTTCTGTATGTGATCCTCCACTTGATCGAAGGAAAAGAGTCCGTCCTTCACTGATGTTTTTGTCAAAAAGCAAATCTTTGTTGTAAACAGATCTTTATTGTAGATCTTTATTGTATCTAGATTTACGCCATAGCTAATCAACCATCTCTTTATGTATTTTTCTATGTCTCAAATAAACATTTAATTGCAGGACAATTCTATATATTTTCGTTTAAATAGCAATTAAATACTTTCTGCTCTGTTCTGAAAATTTTTACTAATTAAAAACACCAACCTTAATGTCTCAAAACTCAGGAACTATAACATTTCATATACAAATTAATCTCGTCAACGTCTATCATTATGCCAAGTTGTGTTAAGATTAGGGTCATGTGCATCAGTGTTAAGCTTACGTGTATCACTGTGAAAAGATAAACAATAGTAGATATAATTTGTTACTTAGCACTGTTAGAAGATGATAGACAATAGTAGATATAATTTGTTACTTAGCACTGTTATAAGAAAATAAACAATAGTAGATATAATTTGTTACTTAGCACTGTTAGGAGAAAATAAACAATAGTAGATATAATTTGTTACTTAGTTCTGTTAGAAGATGATAAACAAGAGTAGATATAATTTGTTACTTAGCACTGTTAGAAAAAGATAAACAAGAGTAGATATAATTTGTTACTTAGCACTGTTAGAAGAAAATGAAAAATAATAGACATTGCATTCTTTGCTTGAAGGTGCTTTGTGGGTTTCCATTGCCTTAACCAGCTTCTTAAAGTCAGGTTGATATATTGTGATGGATGTTCTCAAAAACTCTTTTAAGTGTTCGTCAGAAAGCACTCAGCGGTGTTTTAATTTCACATAATTACATTAAAATAATGACAAGAAAATTCTAACGCGTGCTTTGGAAATCTATATATATAAAAATGAAAATTACTGTGTTTGTGACATCATATCTCTTGAGCCACTCTACCGATCTTGATCAAATTTTCAACATAGATGAGGTTTGGACTTCGGATATTTTTCTTATAATTTCACTTAGATGATCAGGATGAAGGAAATGGTGGAATGAAGAAAGTGCGAGGAAACGGGAATACCCCGAGAAAATCCACTCACACGATGCTTTCTCTTCTTCTTCTTCTTCTTCTTCTTCTTCTTCTTCTTATTATTATTATTATTATTATTATTATTATTATTATTATTATTATTATTATTATTTGTAATATGAAATTTGCATATTAAGAAACTCATTCGGTAAATTTTAAGCAAAGTTTTAATCCCACATTTTTTTTTTTTTTTTTTTTTAACCAAGTGAGATTTTGGTTTGCGAAGTTTTGGACGGCGAGGTTTTCATGAGGCGAGGTTTTGGCTCACGAGGTTTCGGGCTGCAACTTTTTGGCCACGCGAGGTTTCAGGCGGCGGGGTTTTGTTCACACGAGGTTCTGGGTAGCGCGGTTTTGTCCGTATTCCAATTTCACCATCTTTAGTATTGAAAAAAGAGGCTCACACATATATGTTGTACCAAATATAGATATTAATCTCTGCACACAAAGTCAAACTCAAAGCTGTTTGGTCAGTTTTTATATACATCAGTACTGATTACAGAAATTCGTCTTTTGAGAGTGTGTCTTGAGGTAGGTAGGTTTTGAATTAATTTGATAAGACTTTTATTTTGTGGATCTACTACTGACATCACGTCTAATATATTTTGCTCAATGAAATTCCCCTCTTCGTATGGACGTTTGGCACGGGCAGTATTAAAAGATATCAAAAATTCTGCCTCTGTACTCTCTTTGAGGGGTAATGCTTTTACTTTCCTTAAATCAGTAGGTTATCCAAAAGAAATTCTTCACTGAAGGTCAGATGATGAATTTGAAAATGGCGCTTTTAATTGCTGGCCTTAAATTAAAATATAATTGCTTGACATAACAAACACATACACTTATTGTTTTTTTTTTTTACAAACAAAAACTCACTTTTCCATTTAGTCTTAAAACTTTTGTTCCCTTCTTCATTTTCGTTTTTTTGGATAACATATTAACACAATCAGCAATCGTCAGAGATCAACAATAGAATTAAAACTCGAAAATTATCGCACTATTTCAATCGTTCGAAGAAAGTCATCAGACATGCATTCTTGGTAGCAATAGTGCCAAATCGTACAGTATTACAAGATTTTTTCCTTTGCCAGATACTTCCGTAGGGAAAAAATATGCGCCCGAAAGAATGTTTGTATTTTATGAAGTACAAGAGACAAAATGTTTCTAAATATCATGATCACATCATAAGTAAATTTATTTTACGATTTCTCAAGCAATCAACCATAACTTAACTAAAACGAAGTCAGAAATCTTATAGAAGGATCGAGGATTTTACCTATCGCCAGACACAACGCAATTAAAGACCTTGTCCTATAATTAAAAACAAACTAAAACTGCAATAAACAAACTAAAACCGAAAATGCAAGGTTAGGTTATTTTGCTTCAGCATTCGTAAAATTAATTTACTTATGCTTAAGAGAAGATTTAAAAAAAATACCTTATGTAATTTGCTACTTAGAACTGTTAAGTAATGAAAACCAGCAGTATATATAATTTTGTTACTTAGCTCCGTTAGGAAATGATAAACGATAGCAGACATAATTTGTTACTTAAAACTGTTAGGAGATGATAAACAATAGAGAACATAATTCTTTATTTAACACTGTTAGGAGGAGATAAACATAATTACCATACTTAATTTGTCACTTAGATTTGTAAGTGATGACAAATAATAAGAGTTATAATTTGTTACTTAGCACTGTGAGGAAATGATAAACAATAGCTGAAAATGTGTTACTTAGCAATGGTAGGAGATGATAAACAATATGATTTCTAACAATAGCAGATATGATAAATGATAAACAATAGCAGATATGATAGATGATAAACAATAGCAGATATGATTTCTTACTTAGCACTGTGAGGAAATGATAGCAGATAAAATTTGTTACTTAGGACTGTTAGGAGATGATAAACAATAGCTGATAAAATTTCTTACTTAGCAGTGATAGATGATAAATAGCAGATATAATTTCTTACTTAACACTGTGTGGAAATGATAGCAGATAAAATTTGTTACTTAGCACTGTTACACTGAGAAAAAAAATTGTAGGTGCAGTACTTAAAAAGATAGGTTACATGCGTAATTCCTGTAGTTTTTGGACTTTACGTACAGGAGACGTATAACTGAAAACGCATGTTTTATAATATTTTCCGTATAAGTGTTTCATCTATACAAACTTTCGGTATGAAAGAATATAGGCGATCAGGATTTCACATACAAATGGACGTATATAACATATACAGTAGCTGAGGAATGTAACATAAGTATCTGCATGTGATATCCGGAAAACTGTTAGATGTCAGACATCCGACAACAGCATGATGTAACATGTAAGAGCAGTGCGTACGTAACACAAGGATAGCGTATGCTCCATACTGATTTCTATAGTAAGCAAGAGTCTACCGTATATTTGTACAATATACCGCTGTCCGGAGAACGGATTTCTCTCTGTGTGTCTGGTAGTAGCGATTGGGTTCAAATTAGGAATAGCATTAAAATTTCAGCAAGAGAAAAATTGGGGCACGCGGAAATACAGGAACAAATCATGGTTCGACCAGGAATGCACCAAACTAACGGAGAAGGGAAAGTAGGCGAAACTGAGTGGGCTACAAAATCCGACACAAAATGTTTAGAAGAGAGAAACGTGATTTTTGAAAGCTAAAATTAATGAACTTGAAGATAATAGTAAAAGAAAAAAAATCGAAACATGTTCAAGGGAATCAACGAATTTAAGAAAGGGCATCAACGTCGCGCGTATATATTAAAAAGAGAGACGACGGAACAATTCTTACCGATACAGGTAGCATTTTGAATAGGTGGAAAGATATCTTTGACGATTTCGTTAACACGCAGCCAAAAACTAATGTTTGTGGGGAAATGGAAATGCACAGCAGAACAATAAATTTCAAAGTCTAGCCGAACAGAAGTAGAAATACTATAAAGAAACACAAATCTCCGAATGTAGACGAAATTCTGGCTAAGTTAATTTTAGCTAAAGGGGATAATTGTGGAACAAGATACACAAACTTGTTCTCCTTAACTCGAACAATAAGGAATTGCCATAAGAGTGGAAAGAATGAATCATTGTTTCAATTCACAAGAGAGGCAACAAAGCGGATTGTAATAATTATCAATGCATTTCTCTTCTGTCAACATCCTATAAAATCCTCTCAAACATTCTATTAGCAAGATTGACTACCTACGCAGATGGAAATATTGGAGATTATCAGTGCGAATGTAAACGAAATCGATGAACTATGGACCAGATATTTACCATTCGACAAATACTCGAAAAGAAATAGGAATATAGTACCCCGGTGCATCAATTATTTATTGATTTTAGAAAGGCTTACGATATTATTAGGAGATAAATATTATAAAACATTTTTGCAGAATTTGGAATACCGAAAAGCTATAAAAAAAATCCCAAAGTAAATTCAGAATAGGAAAACTCTTGTCCAAGAGCTTCCTAGTTGAGAATGGCCTGAAACAAGGAGATGCGTTGTCGAAATTATTATTCAACTTTATTCAGGAGTACACTATAAGGAAACTCAAAGATAGCAACCATTGCCAGAGCTGAATGGTATTCACCAGGTTATGGCGTATGCTGATGATGTAAACCTAATAGGAGAACAATAGAAAGAAATGCATAGGCATTATTAAATTCTTGCAGGTTTAGAACTAAATGCAGGAAAATCTAAATACATGCAAGTTCACTGGGATTATAATACTGAATGCAAATTATGGATGCGTCAAAGTATCAAATAATATTTACGATAAAGTTGATACTTTGAAGTATCTAGGATCAATAGTAACAGACCACAATCATATCCAAGAAGAAATTAAACGTCGTCTGAAAGCAGGGAATTCGTGCAGGAATTCCGTCCAGGAATTCGAAGCTTAAAATAGAACGATAATCTTGCCTGTTGTTCTGTATTGTTGCGGAACAGTCTCTTAATATAAGGGAAGAACGCAAACTGAAAATATTTGAGAATATAATCCTGAGGCGAATATGCGGACAGAAGAGGAACGGCAATCGGGAATTGGCGGAAATTTCATAACGAGGAACTGCATAATTTACACCCTTTACCAAACATTGTTAGAGTCATCAAATCTAGGAGGCTCAGGTGGGCAAGTAATGTAGCGAGAATGAAAGAAAGTAGGAACGCTTTCAAAGTTTTAACTGGAAATCCAATTGGAAAACATGTATTAGGAAGACATAGACGCAGATGGAAGGACTCGCAGAAATAGGAATACAAAGTAGAAACTGGATTCAGTTAGGTAAGAACAGAAGTCATTGCAGAGGTTTTATGAATGCGGCATTGAACCTCCAGGTTCTATAGGTCATAGATTTAGTTTGTTACGGTAAAAAATATTTTGTGAAATATAACGGAAATTCAGAAGGTTTATATTTTGTCTGTTGATACGTATGCACAAAAAACATTACCTGGCGATACAACTAGTTGATGGAGAAATGATCAATAAATTCCTTTAAATTGAAAGCATCTCATAAATCAATGGAATAAAAAAGTCACCGGTAGTGATTAGTCTTTGAAAAAGACGAAGTTCCTTTGGTTAAGTTCTGACCCTTTTAGGTCCTACTCTACGATTTCGAATATGTTATTGTTCCCCTTATTTATCTTCATTCTTAATATTCCCCCACAAACAGCAGCTCGCGTGTGTCTCTTCACTCCTCTCATTTTTATACCTTCATTCTCACCATCATGATTAATCTGATTGGGCAGAAAAGCACGATTAACTACGCAAACTCTTCACCATCACAACGCTGATCACGTATTTCAGACTTTGACAGTTTCCGATTTTGAAAATGCTCCTGCGTACTCGCCTCTTTGCATACCACATCGTCATTAACAAATTGCATGGGTAATAACATTCTTTAAATTATAAATGCGTGGCTCTTATTGAAAATTGTGGGTTGCGAGCGGAGCGAGCAAGAAAATTTTTAACAAATGTATTTCTTTGCAAATTGTTAACAATATTGATTTAATAGGGCGCCAATTCTTTTACGGGGCGCCGCGTTACTCTTTTTTGACACTTTCCTTTATTCTTGCTCGTTCGGCGCCCTCTTACTACCATCGCCCATTGTGACAGCCCCGCTCGCCCCCTCCCCCTAGCTACGGCTCTACCCAAGGAAACCATTTATAAGAGATCTTCTATTTATATTTCCGGGGATGAAAATAATGAAATATTTAATTTCCAAGAGCACTGTCCCTTTTTATGAGGCATGGAGGGGAAAAACAGAACACTCTGTATTAGTGGACGTGGTCGGAAAGCTTGTAACAATTTTGTAGTTGTGTTTTGTTTTATGTCTTCTGAACAAAATATGGTATCTATAAAGTACTTAATCGTTGACGTAATATACGTAAAGATATGGGGAAAGTATCAATAGAGAAGAACGTCTACTAAATGGAGGGATTTAAACAGTTCTAAATGGCATGGCTAAATAGGCATGATGCTGCCCTTTTGGTATTAAAATCTCCATCTATAATGCATTCATGAAAATGAATGGCTAGGAGAACACTTAAAGCTATCCCTTAAAAAACTTTCACGTACCCTTACATTAAAGTAACCGAAGAACTAACCGTCATTCTATATCGAATGCAATATGATTGGTCTCACTTTTTAACATATATCGACCTTCTCTTGTCGCTCCGATTAACAATGGCTCCGTAACCACGAATAAACTCAAAACTAGAAAATAGAACTTCTTACATTCACAATCTCTACTCCGACGTAAATTTACACTTATTGTAGGAGAAGCTGAAATTGGCGGCATTAGAAAAAAAATACAGACGAATAAACTCTAACAATAAAATAAAGAAGATCAAGATAACAGTGCGTACTTACGGAGGGAAAATGGGCAAATTGTATAAATAAAACAACTCTACAATAAACTGAGCCGAGAAAACATTTAACAGAAAAGAATGCACAAAACTCTCGTAGGAAATACAAGCATATCTAGGCACCAACCTGGACTAACGCCAGTACCAAACCAGATGCTGATTTTTCAGACCGTAGTACTCGCAGAGTCGTACTTCGAACATTAGACATACTATCTTTGGATAACGAAAGATTGATAACGTATTGGAAAAGATTATACAATATTTACATCCTTCCTCTGTTTATTCAAATATAACAATTTTCCTTTCATTATGACCTCAACTACTATAAAAAGTAGACCCCCTATATATTCACTATTATACAAAGTACATACTCAATAATGTCTTGTAAAATATTTTGCAATATCTGCGTTCCTTTTTCTGTTGAATCAAATGTTAAAAGAACTTTTTTCCACATATATTTTTGTTTTTATTATTCCGTAAACTATTGTCTGTTTCAAATGACAGGTTAAAGGAGCAGTAGAAAATTGTTTTTGAATAACATGTTTGAGATTGCAAGGATGCGATGACGAAAAATTATGATAAAAAATGTCCACGCTGTTACACAAGGACACTATGCTTTCGGAAGCTTGAAATCTCCCTGACTAGTAGCAGAAATTCTGAGAATTCCGCAACTTTTCTAGAAATTTCAAATTCCCTGACTCTTGCAGGATATCTCGCTCACCTCCCAACCATGTATTACAAGCAATACATACAAATTTCCTCATAAGAAAGAGTAACCAAAAGCTTCCTGTAGTTTATTTTTAACGCTGATCCTTGTTTTTCTCATTTCATTTTTTTCATCCTTCCCTATTTTTTTTTTCATTTCTGGTCTCGAAGGGGGGGCTCCGGACCCCCCCCCCTTGGCTACGTGCCTGCCTGGTATCTAACCAGTGATTTCACGGACCAGAGGCGAGCGATCTACCATTGATTCCCAACATGCCACTAAAGTTAGAGTACTTACGAAAATACTGTTTTTGATTCCTTAATTTCAGGTTTTATTGAAGAACAGTTTCTGAACATAAGTCACTGCAGAGTTGCCAACTTCAAATAAAAGATGATTTATTTTCGTCTTTAAAATTATCTTATAGTAATATTGTGCACTTGATAATTGTAGAAATAGGTATAATACAACTAATATTAGCAATAATATATAATAAAAGTATCGTAATTTTCAGTTTCGAACTCCGAATGGGCGTCACTGTCCTCTCCAGTTTTTATAATCCTTATTAACACTACTATGTACAACAAAAATATTTCCAAACCTGGTACCGTAAACATAATGCAGGGTTACCATTTACAATTCTCAAATCATTATTGATTTGTTTTAGTGGGAATGACTGTTAAAAGGTTCAATGTGTGTGTTTTATTACTATTCAATATACATTACGCAATGTGACCACCCAGCAAAAATATTTTGTACTAAAATATGCACAAAAAAGGTACTAGATCTGGGGGGAAAAAGTACTAAAATTATATCTGCTTCCGTTTCACCAAATTGCTGACATTTTGCAATATTAATATCTTATTAGAAGGTTTCCGGCAGCCCCCTCTCCCCCGTGGGTTGGGGAGTGACCCCCATTCTTGAAAGACCCCCCTCAAGTTCTTTATTGTCTCCAGTTTAATTCGTCTGCTCCCTTCAACATTTTAATTTCTCTATATCCAGCTGATCTTTTCCATTCGCTTGCACATTCACATTTCAAACATTCAAAGTCTTTAAAAGTTTCTTTTGACTCTCTTCCGTAAGGTTCAGGTTTGCCGCGATTCATAAAGAAGCACTAAATTTATCATCGCCTTTTCCTGAGCCCTATGAATTTATCAAGCAAGAAACAACTAACCACTTCCAGAATTTCTCTTTGTTGGATGAAGCGACCTATGTCCCACTTCCCCTCTTATCAATACCACTGTTGAAAAAAACGGCAGGAAAAAAAACTTACCAGGATCAGTAAAATTTTCGTACTTTGCCAAATTTTCATGAGATTCCTTTTTCTCTCCCAAATGTATTTATGAGGAAAGAAGAAGAGGAGAAAAATACTAAATTTATTGGTGAACGTACCAGTACACTAAAATATTATAAAAGGTACTAGATCTAGTAGGAAAGTACTAGAATTGGTCACACTGACATTACGTTTTATTTGCACATTCAAAGAAAAAAGAAGTATGCGTTCTACGCTTATCTTATATCCATTTATTATCACAATGGTACATAGCATTAAAGCTTAAATTATCGTGTGGTTGGCAAGCCTGACTCACTGCATCTCACTCAATGATTAGTATTCACTCGACTCTGTGACGTTCTCAACATGCTATTTTAAACGATTTTTTTCATTTATTTCAGTGTCATGTGAACAAATTTTCTCAATCACATAAATATACTTTCACTTCAGCCACAAAGTTACGTATATTTTTACAAAAATAAATAATTTCACAACAGTTCTATTATTCTTTTAGTTAAAAAGGTGGATAAAAGTATAAACTAATAGTGTGGAGAGTATTCTTTGGTTAGGTGCACCATCTGTCATCAATTTGTACTCATAGGTAAATGGTTTGTATATTGTGACAAAAAAAAAGTAGAAGAAGAAGAATAAATAAAATATGTTCGAAAATTGCAGTTATTAGTGGCTGAATTTTAAGCTTAGAAAATAATGCCCTCAAGAATTATAAGCTTAAATTATTGTCTTTCTTCTATTATCATTTAAAAAAAAACTAATTTTTATTGAAAAAATGTTTTAACAGAATATAATTGCCAGAATCAAGCAAGTAATAACATAAGTGCTTTCACTTGATCTTGGGGAAATTGTTCTCTCTACAAACAATAAAAAAATAACTTAGAAAAATATTATTTTAAATGGTTCAGAGCAATTTTAGATTTTTTTTTTTTTTTTTTTTTTTTTTTTTTTTTTTTTTTTTGCTACCTTTCTGTTAGTTTGTACTTACTGCTGCACACACAGCGTTTATCTTGGTAAAAATTTCTCGAACTACACTTATGTTAATAACGCGGTTAAGGCACTCAAGTAATAAAATTATAGCACCATCTGTCTATTTCTTAAGTGCGTTTTGTAGTAGTTGTCTCCCATAATTGTTAACAGTTACAAACAATTGCCATTTTCTGTTGTTAACATATGCATACTGTATATGATATATGGACAACATAAGTCCGTTGAAAGTCACACATCGCTAATAATTTCTGCTGGTCTAGTGGTTGGTGTGTGTGCATTTGGTTACGTGGTCTTCGGTCCGATTCCCGGTAAGAGAGCACAAAAATGTAATTTCACTACGTCTCCTTTGGCCCAAGAGGCATAATTATAGGAAGAAAAATTTAAAAGTCGGAAGTCGGAAGCTCATACATCGCTAGTTATACTTCCTCCACATCTGACGTTATTGTTTTATCTCTTGGGCGATCCCACCTCGCGCCAGTGGCGGATCCAGGGCGGCGATTGGAGCTCTTAAAAGTAGCTCTAAGTATAAGTATTACAACCCACCGTCCCCCCGAAGTCCGTCCTGGATCCGCCTCTGCGCTCGCGCTGAGTGGATTTGGCAGTAGAAAAACACCGCTTTCGTGAGTTTTCTCGCGGATTCTCCCGTTTCCTCCCCGTCTTCACTTTATTCATTCCACCTTTGCATTCATTTCTCATCATCACCGTCTTCTTTAGCCTAATCGGCATAACCGTAGGACGTAAATCTGAAATATTTCATTATTGTCCTTACAGTTTAAAGTGGGATCTCAATGATTATAATACATTCGAGCCCTCATTGCAAGTCTAGTGATGCGATTTCGGTTTACAATGTCCGGGTTTCACTTCCTTGCGGGGGAGCACTGAACACCAGTATCCGTATTTATAGACGAAATTAAATCAAAGAAAAGGGATCTCCTTTCACTAATTGAAATCTTTTGAGAATGTGAATTTTAAAGGAAGGATGCTGTTCCAACTTAAAAAAAAAAAAAAAAAAACTACAATGTTATACTATTTAATACAGTTTGTAGTTATACACGTATCTCTGCGTCACATTGAAAAACTTATTACACTTCGTTTGCCCCAGTAGACCCTATCTTCATTTCACAAATCCGATTCTATCGATTTTCTCCAAATGTCTTCATAAATTATTCTTCTCTCAATTTCCTTCATGTGTCTTAATTTCACTTATAATCGTTCTCTCGATTTTCAACCGTTCTCTTCATTTCACAAGTTCTTGTTTTTTTTCTCTCCCAATTTCCACCCATTAACTTCATTTCATAAATCCGTGTTCTTCAATTCTTCCCCAGTGTCTTCATTTTACATTTTTTTTTCTCTCGATTTCCTCCCATTATCTTCGTTTCATAAATCCTTGTTCCCTTAATTTCTTCCCAGTGTCTGCATTTCACAAATTCTTTTTTCTTTGGATTTCCTCTCAGTATCTTCATTTCATAAATCCTTGTTCACTAAGTTTTCTCCTAGTAAATTCATTTCATAACTTTCCCTCTTAGCCCGGCGTAGCGTAGTCACTAACGCTCTAGTCTTTGGTGCGAGCAGTCTCAGGTTCGATTCCTGTTGGGTCACTCGGTGGAAAAAGGTAAAAGCCATCCTGAGTAAGGTTTTCCTCATTCACACTAGGCACGTGCCGGGATGGTACCTAACATACTATAGGTTCCAGGCACCTTCCTTCCTTCTCCAATCCTTTATTCCTTCCCTTTCCTCGGATAGTGTGAATTGCCGATTAACGCAACCCCTCATACGTGACGTGTTAACATTGCTACAAATGCCGAAAACCCAGAAACCTAATTTCTAATCTTAATAATTCTTCTCTCGATTTGCTCCCAGTGACTTCATTTCAAAAAATCTTGATTTTCTTCTACTGTCTTCTTTTCAAAAATATTCTTGTTCTTTAGATCTCCAAGCGATGTTTTCATTTCACAAAATCTTCAATGATCATTCATTTAAGTTTTCTTTAGCGTACCCATTGCAAACTATGAAATCTTCACTGGAGATTAATTAATTAGACTTACTTAAATGTAATTATTTCAGAGATACTCCGAACTGAAACTCTTTGAACTCTTGTAAATATTTCTTCTGCCAGGCACATGTTCTCCATTATGAATTTTTATTTAAATTTTTCTCAAATTTATTAGACGACTAGTGTATGTAGAATATTTCAATTAATTTTAATTATTATTATTATTTTTTTTTTACCGTGATCAAACTAAGAAGGTAAGTTACACAAGAGATGCATCCATCAAAGTATGCATATGACGCATAAACGTAGAGTATTTGCAGCCTTCTTAATTAATACCCTTTATTGCACTGTGTATTCTGGTTAATGTTCCTTTTCGTGAAGACTTATACATTGCTTACATGACAGTGTGCCGTGCATTATAGTTTATAATAAATTGCAAAAAAATTCAGAATAAAATTATCGAAGTTAGATAGTGTCTACCTTTTGTGTAATCTGTAATTATAGTACATTATTCAAACAGGAAATCTTTCATACATAAATTTTATATATATTTTTTTCTTATTATTCTCCTTTGTTGGATCTTCCGCCATTAACAATAATATTAGTATAGTTTTTTATAGGTTGTAGTAGTATTATTATAAGAAAAATATAATAACTCACGCTTGGATTACTCCCACACCTGTTTCTCGGAAAAGAATATTATAATACAAAAGCTTATGTACAGCATTGCGTGTCATCTGTTTCAAATTTAATTTCGGATAACGCAGGAATCGGTCACACAATTGTCTTTAAAGGGTTTTTATGAATGCAGATCTGTTATTCATTAAAAAGTCATTAACTTATTTTTTTTTAAAAAGAAAAATCTCTCTTAGCCTGCCTCATTCAGTCTCTCTCTCTCTCTCTTTCTCTGACACTCAACTATATTTATGATTTCACAAAGCGAGATTCATTAGCGGCGTAAGTGAAGACGGTTCAGCGGGTGTTAAAAAGTATCACGGTAATTTGTGTTTTGTGATAATTGTTTGAAGGTTCGTCACATGTGAAGCACATGTACAAAACAGACACAGACATACTCACGCGCGCAAGTATGTATCTTACTAAGCATAGAAACATTGTTAACAGAAGAAAGTTCATTGTACGAGAAGTGATTTACTTTTCTTTTTTCGTTGCTATGTCAGACTATACTTGTTTACGATAATTTGTGACTTTGTCTGATTGCTATTTCCGTGTGCATGTGTGTGTGTGTGTACATACATGTTTACTAATAAACACGTTACATATATATATATATATATATATATATATATATATATATATATATATAGTGGAGTTTTTAATTCTTTCTTTGCTGTTCTTCAAATCCACAGGAATTATTTTCGCAAGAGAAAACTTATAATTCACTGTGCATAATAAAAATAAAAATTTTGCTTTTTAAAAGCAATATGATAATTATAAATTATTAAGTAGGTTTATTCTTCACCAGAACATAGCAAAATAAAATCAATTTTATTTGTATTTGGAAAAGTTGGTGTGTGTAAACATAAAGATTTCTCATCATAAAATTGATGAAATGTAGAGCAAATGAGAAGGTAAAGAAATACATTCAAATTTTGGTTTTCGCTTGTTTGTTTTACCTTTACACTGTGTTACCAGTAATCTGTGTAAAATAAGGTTATTAATAGCATTCTTACTAAAATAATGACTCTTAACGTTATACAGCCATTACACTCTTAAATAAGTAAGTTCGAAATAATATATTTATATTATACAGTTATTAACCTCTAAAATAACTAAGTTTGAAATGTTTATGAAAATAATGAATCTTTATAATATACAGTTATTAACTTCTAAATAAGTAAGTTCGAAATATTCATTAATATAATGAATCTTTATAATATACAGCTATTAACTTCTAAATTAAGTAAGTTCGAGATGTTCATGAAAATATTGAATCTTTATAATATACAGTTATCAATCTTTAAAATAAGTAAGTTTGAAATGTATATGAAAATAATTCATCTTTATAATATACAGATATTAACCTCTAAATAAGTAAGTTCGAAATATTCATGAAGATAATGAATCTTTATAATATACAGCTATTAACTTCTAAAATAAGTAAGTTCGAGATGTTCATGAAAATATTGAATTTTTACAATATACAGTTATTAACCTCTAAAATAACTAAGTGCGAAATGTTTATGAAAATAATGAATCTTTATAATATACAGTATTAACCTGTAAAATAAGTAAGTTTAAAATAAATGAAAAATGAACCTTTATAATGTAGAGCTATTAACCTCAAAAATAAATAAGTTTGGAATGTTTATGAAAATAATGAATCTTTAAAATATACAGTATTAACCTCTAAAATAAGTAAGTTTGAGATGTTCATGACTGTTATGAATTTTTTAACATTTAGCCCCTAGAATAAGTGAACTTGAGATAACGAATAACGAATCTTTACAATTTGCGATAATTAGCCTCTAAAATAAGCAGCTTTGAGATATTTATGAGAATGTTGAAACTAGGATAAGCTTATAGCTACATACAATTAACCTCTATAATAAGTAAGTTTGAAATGTTTATGAAAATAATGCATTTTCATGATAAATGCGTACAACAAATAGCCTATGAAAAAAAAAGTAGGTTTGAGATTCTTATGATAATAATGGATATTTAAGATGTAAAAATGAGTAAGTATGAGTTTTTTTATGTATTCTTGAATATACAATTATATTTACAATAAGTGCCTAATTTTTTATCAATAGTCATTCCGCACAGGATTGCACCTGCGTACGCATCTTCTTAGTCATTTGTCGATAACATTTGACCTTAGAAAGAGACGAAAACTGTTTTTAAACAATCAACCCATCGTATATATTATTTTATGCCTGCCTACCTGCAAGACAGATGAAACAAGCACGCATAACTTAAACAGTGTTCAAGTGAAATGAACGTTATCTCTGTCTCGACTAGCCAACAAGATCTACAGAATAAAATCATATTGGACATTTATATATATATATATATATATATATATATATATATATATATATATATATATATATATAGTGGCGGATCCAGGATATGATCAAGGGAGGGGCTAAACCATAGTTTGCCGCGTTATCCAGTGTAAAACAGGATTGAAGTCCATTTTATCTAGTGTATACCTGAGGGTCAAGGGGGGTGGCTATAGCCCCCTTGGATCCGCCCTTGTATATATATATATATATATATATATATAACTATTTGTAATGAAACTTCAGCAGGGGCAGGCCACTGATGACTATATGACTATGCCTTTCTCGATGACGCAAGATACCGGTTAAACAATGAGTTGAGTTGACTTCGAGTTTAAAAACTTTGAGCAAGAATCAACAAGTAAATGTACTATCTATTGAGGATGATTTTCTGTCTCTCTGTATTTTCTTTCTTTTCTTTTTCTTTTTTTTAAATCTAAAGATCTTGAGCTCTGCAGAAGACTATGGACTTCATCTTTTTGTTTTGGACAAATCATTGAAATGACAGTAAGGGATGGCAATGAGTTCTGTTGTGATGAAGAACTCAAACCAAGACGATGAATCAAAGAGCTTCACCTTAGTACACGAGAAAAGAAGAGAGAAAGAACATTTATAATCAATCTGATCTTCACTCTCGTTCGATCTTAACGATTATCTACTTATAAAACGGCTAATAAACGTTGAAACGTGAGCCACCATATGCATTATATGTTACTTTCTATACATCAAACATCTCATTCCTTACAATGGCTTCAAAATGAGCTTTTTTTCCTTTGTTTTTTGTCCAGTTTCATCCAACTTACCGTGCATGGTGTTGATAATAATGTATATATAAAAAAAAGAGAAAGAAAGAAAGAAAAAAGTCTCTTTTGCGTAAATTGATTTATGACTGTCTAGCTTTCATGGAAACATGGTTTCTAACGATTTAGTTAAGGAGGAGTGACGGTACAGCTTGATTAAAAACCACTTGATGCCTCGGTACAAAGGCGCAAAGATGTTAATAAGATTAGCCTTAAAGACAGTTCTCGTTCAAAGTTAAAGAAGAAAAAGAAGTATAGGTGTTTAGTATACGAGAGAGAGGAGGCCTTCCATCTCCAGCACCTGTTAAACTAACTTGGGCTTCTGTTCGGGCCAAAAAGAGAAAAGAAAGTCTGTAGATGTAATGGCCGGGGAACAACATGGATAGTTTTTGATGCGTAAGAAGCGACAAGAAGTTTGAGGTGGGGGGAAAAAAAGAGAGGGTTAATGTAGGCGTTGTTCAACTGTTTTCACGCTACAGATGCAACATATCACCTTGTCTCGTAATGTGTCGGTAATAAATCAACTTGTTGAAAAACCAGTGTTGAAAAGACCTTTGGCAGCTATGGAGTAAAAAGGCCCAAGTAATTGCTTGCAATAACACTAGCTTCCAATGGACCAACGCCCAAAACAAAACGTCCCGATTTCTTTCTTTTTTTCACTAAATAATTTGATCCTTTCTTTGTTATACGTAGATTGGAAAGCTTCCGGAGATATGTGTAAACAATAAAATATTTCAATCATTATTACAAAAAATTACAAAATCGTAACATTTTACGATATCAAAAACCATTTAATAGTATAGCCTATTACCGATGTTAGATACTAAACCAGAGGCGTTATTTGGGGAGGGCAGAGGGCAATTCCTCCCTGAGTTTCAGAAGGTAATGTTTTAAAACGATTGTAGGGGATATATCTAGTATAGTAACGGAAAACATGAAATTCTTATCCCTTTGGAGCATCTTGGCCCTTCTCCCAGCCTCCGGCAAAATCTGAAATAACGCTACTGTATACTGAACCATCTGTCCATCTTAGTCACAACAGTCCTTTAGTAATAACTAAATAATGTATCTGTGTATCTGCCTGTTTGTCATCAACTTTTCGAATAGAAAAGAGTGATCTAGAACCACCAGGTTTTGCACACAGATGCATATTCACCAAATCTAATCGCCTACGAAGCTCTTATTTCGAATTTCGGCACAGGGGGAACTATGGAGGGGTCATAATGTATGCATAGAAGAAGGTGATTAATACCCAGTATGCCGGATATTCGTGTCAAGTTAATAATTTTCGAGGTCGCTGGGATGAATAGTAAAACTCCAGATGCCGTTTAAGTTCGACTTCAGTTCCCATCGTCATGGGGGTTAGGGAAAAATAACATATGTCAAAAATGTTACTAATGCCGAATCCATACTTTTCAGCATCGCTAAACTAATTGATAACAATCTCGACGACATTTAAGCCCAAACTGAAGCAACGAAGGCACATGGCAGTTGGTCTGAGAATTGATATGCGTTGCTCTTCGGTAGTTAATTTTTTCATTCATATTGATAGGGAAAACGCTGAAGGTGTTGCTATTCATTATCTATTTATTTACTTACCTATTACACTGATATTGACAGATGCAACGTCGAAAGCGTTACTCTTCCTTTTCCATGTATTTTACTGATATTGGCAGGGGCAACGCCGAAGACGTAACTCTTCGTTATGTATTTATTTCGCTCATGTGTTCACCGTTAAATTTGATATGTTACATCAACTTTTTCCTCCCTGTGCAAGGAATGGGTGTTTTAGCTGGTAAGAACTAAATTCAATCCTTACTTTAACGTGATCTCTTTCCTGGCTTCCTCTTGGGAGCTTTAAGACATGTGTTCGATTCCTGGTGGGAACTGATGTGGTTCGGATAGTACGTTAAGCTATAAATTGTTGTCTCTTACAGCTAAACTTCAATCCAACCAACCAACCAATTTACTCCAAAGTCACACGTTAAACTCTTCAGGCTAAATGCATTACCAACATTTTCTACCTTCTATTTACTATTCGAATCCTACAAACTCCATGCTTCGTCTATTCGCGGTGCCTGTGGCGTGATCACGTAAATCAGCTCTTTGGAGGCAAGATAGTGTGATGGGGAAAGGCTTATCCAGGATTCAAGCTCCAGTCGTGGTTCGAAACTCACATTAACACGCGTATAATATGTCCGCCTCGTTCTTCATAAGCACAATGTTGCATAAAATCGCAAAACATTAAACTCGAGCTTCAATTTTCCTATGTTTGTGTGGTCTTTGAGGATTTCTGGTGGTCTTGTGACGAGTTCGTTTTCAGAAGGTGTTGTGGAATACTTCATATCACCTCCTTCAGGCTATTAGCAGGATACTATAATAGTATGACCTTTTTGTTTAATAGTCTTCATGCATAAAGGGGTTTGACATGAAAAAATAAAATAAAGATGCCCATGTGTTATAAGCAAGAAGAGAAAATGCTACATAAAAACTCTAGCGGATCGAGAACGGTTGTTTGAGGAAAGGAGGCAGATCTGTGGACAATAAATGTAGAAGCGAATAAAGTGATGCAATATACAGGGTGGCGCCGAGCAGACTGTCACTTGAACTTGACTTTCAAACTTGAATCTTGTGCAGGAGTAATAACTTGTGTTGGTTGGCGGGGTGGAACCACAAGAGAAAAGAACACCACATTGAATGGTCAGTAACAATGGAACATTGGAGCACAGAACATAGTGTTACCTCAGTTCGTAGCTTTTACAAAATTAAGTCTGCCAGAAGTACAACGTGTTTTCTTAGACAAAACTTTATTATTGATCGACATGGTGATGTTCCGTCTTGTAGACTGGTAGTGTGTTGGATGTGAAACATCGAGCTTGAAGAACAGTGCGAACTCCTGAGAACGCGGAGAAAGTGAGAACATGGAGAGGCCAACATTAAGTGTCAGTCTGCTCGGCTCCGCCCTATATTATTAACTATACATAAAGATTAAAGATGGTTTTCAATAAATAATTATTAATGACTGGCATTACATGCTATAATTATTAGTAGCAATGTAATGATTAGTATTTCCACGAGACGAGCAGAGACAAAAGTTTAGTGACGCAATACGAGACGAGATAGGGTTCTTTCAAAAGAAAGAAATATACTTCTCAACACGAGAAAGAGCTTTCATTACACATTATCGAGACAAGACAGTCCCAAATCTAGTCTCATGAGAAATACTAGTGATGAATAATAATAATACATCACATGTAGTGATCGAAGTGGGCGACGACAATTAGGAAAGCGATCCTTAATTTCATTGTTTTTGTTTGTTTGTTTATGCAGAGGACATTTTAACTCAATAGAACTCCCTCATGGCTATACGGTTAATATGTGCACCTTTGATACGAAAGCCCGGGGTCGATTTCCAGTGGGAACTTACATGATTTGGAACTCATTTTAAGCTATAAGTTCACATCTCACAAAGCCTCTCTGCTGAAAGGGACTTTAAATTTCAACCAAGTGACCAACCCTACACAAAAATAAATAAATACAAAAATAATCGTTTAAAAAATAAAAGGAGTGTATTTAAAAATGCACGAAAAAGAATTTTTTTTGTAGGTTAAAATGAACAAATGGTTCAAAGACAACAAAAGCATATGGGCGCTCCATCTTCTATCCTCCAATCCAAGGATAGCTAACCCGCGCATAGCGTAGTCGCTAACGTTCTCGTCTTTGGTGTCAGTGGTACCGGGTTTGATTCCCGCTTGGAACGCTCGGTCGACAAAGTGTAAAATCTTTTTCAGACCAGCCATTCTGATGAGGTTTTCCTCACTCACGTCAAGCAAACGAAGGGATGATACCTAACATACAGATCCCAAGCCGCTTCCTTCCCTTTCCACGGATAGTGTGATCACCGAGGGACGTCATCCAGGCCGGTAGCCAGCCCAAAAATTTAGGGGGGGGGCGATCCAACAATATTATAGTTAATCACCATATTATAGTTCATTTGCAAGCCTACCGTGAACATTTTAGAGGGGGCCAGCAAAAATTTATGGGGGCGGCCCCCCTAGACCCCCCTGGATACGGGACTCATCCCTCATACGTGACAGACTAACAGGCCATAGATGGCGAAAGCCCAGAAATCTCAAAATATTCAGAATCGCAAAATAGAACACAGATTCAGAAAATGTACAGTATGAGTTACGCACATTCGAACTGTCTGTTCAGACGGGGGAAGAGGACAATGATAATGAAAAATGATCCCTAAGAATATTTCTTATTTTGTCCTGGTCCACAGTACATTACAATTGGCTATCATATGTCTAGGGTCTAATGCGTTATAATCAATAGCATCCAATGCTTTACTAATCTTAGTCTTATTTCTTCGATTTATCTCATTATATTTCTGAGAGTTTTATAAAATCATTTCTCCCTATATCGTTTCTCTCTATATTTCTCTCTCTTTTACTTTCATTATTTTGTACTTTATTGTTGTAAGAGCAAAGGAAAATTGAAGGGGAACGCGGGGGGACGCTGTTACCATACTTCCAGAAAATATCTATGGCGTCCCTCTACTTCCCAAAGTATTACAATGGGTAAAGATGGCACTGGCGAAGGCGTGAAGTCATGCGTCAATCTACCTTTTCAATTCCATTTTGCCCCTGTGTAAGAGGTTTCCACAATCAACCAGTTCCTGAGGTCCATAGCGAATTTGACAATGTGAAAAGTAATATTCACAATCTGTTGATATACGTATATATAACGAAATAGGTATAACGAAATAGGATAATGAAGGTAAGAATTTCTACAACATAACTAGACTTTAATGGGAAATGAATTTTTCCGAAAAAAAGACACTTATGAAACCCATTAACAGATGTCATTATAAATTTATATGTTAGCTCATGCGTAGTTTTTGAGAAAATCGTAAAAAAAAAATATTTTATTTAAATCTATATTTTATTAAAATCAATTTTATTTAAAAACTGATGCTATACAGCAGAGGAACGCACGGGGCAAGATCCTGATCGACTTCTATAGAAGACATGATTTTGTGGTGACAAATACGTGGTTAAGAAAAGAAGCTGTCCACCTGGAAAAAATCCAGAAGATAAAATACGCAACCAAATGATTATATTCTCGTCAAGCAACCTTTCAGGAATAGTGTACAGGACGTAAAACACCATTAGGAAATGATATTGATTCGGATCACTATCTTCTAAGGTGGCAATCCAATTAAATCCAATCAAGAAAAAATGGAACAGAAATCGAAAATGAAATTTAGAACGACTAGGAAGTATGGACAGTAAATGAAAGAAGATATAGAAGGAAAATTATGTTGAATAGACGATATGGGAATGAGTGTGGAAGAAAATTGAGAAGTTAAGCAGATTCTACTAGATACATACAATAACGACATTAGTACAATGGAAAGAGCACTGAGAAAACCGTGAATACTTGACGCTTAAGAAGATGAAGTGACGCAGAAGGGTAAAAACCACGTACATCAAAGAAAAGACAGAAGGCTGAATAATGAATTGAGAAAAGAAACTGTCAGAGCCAGAGAGAAATACATGGGATAAATATGCGAAAAAATGGTGGAAGTTCAATGCTGTGGCAGATATGATCTGATGTATCAAAAAGCGGGAATTTGGTGGAAGAATTAACAAAAGTATACTCGCTTATGAAATCAAAAATCAAAGTTGTGTAGTGACTGACAATTAAAGAATCCTTAGGATGTCGGAGAAATACATAAAGGATAAATATAACCAGAAGAACTGCCCAGGAGATATCGTAATCGAAGCAGGAGAAGGGGTGGATAAAGAAGTCAAAGATCTCAAGAGAAGTGAAGTAGTGCAAGACATCAAAGTCATGAGAAAGAGAGATGTTACTGGAGATGACGAAATACCAGCGAACTTGTTCAAGGAATTAGAAGTCAATGTAATAAAATTACTGCCTTCACTTATTAACAAGATCAACTAAGTGGAGAATTTCCGAAGGAAGTAAGATAGAAGAGAATTTGGATTTGGGAAAGGAACAGACACCAAAGATGTTGTTGAGAATTATATTAGAACGAGTTCTCAACGTAAAGGATGAGTTGCGTTTGTGCTTCATTTATTGGTAAATAAGTTTTTAACTGGGCCACTTAGTCCAAACTTCTGGAAACGTAAAGAAATGGGAGTCAGCTGGAGGGACCATAGACTCATTCGCAACCTGTACACAGGACGAAGAATGAAGTTGCGCCTATTCTAAGAAGAAATAGTGTGGAGATTGGGAACGAAGTCAGACAAGGATGTAGTATGTCTCTCCATTTATTCAAAGTTTACAGTGAATGCTTAATGAAGTTGGAAATTTCAAAATTGAGGGACAGATCATCAACAAGGTGAGGTATGCGGACTACATGATTATTATAGCTAGAAATCAGGAAGGACTAATCAGGAAGGACTACAGGAGATGATGAACAGAATAGTTAGCACTGGGAAACAATATGGAATGGAAATCAACATTGAAAAGTCTAAAGCCATGAGAATATTTCGTGGAAACACCAGGAGTGTCGCTTCATATTTTGCTTGGGGGTGCAAGGCATCTTCACAGATTTACTACTATTCTATTGATAAAATTTATATAAATCTCAAACTTAGGGTCCAATTGTCCCTCCCTGCCCCCTTAAATGACGCTCCTGGAAAACACACCCTTAAGGATAAGAGTAAAACAAAGAAGTCGATTATTGCAAATATCTAGGAAGTACTTTGACGAGAGACGCATATTGACCAAAGAGATCGGATCAAGAATTGCTGTAGCAAAAGAGACAGTCAACAAGAAAAGATCGCTCTTAACTAGCAGGTTTAATATGGGACTAAAGGAGAAGTTGGTCAAGTTCTATGTATGGAGCGGGAAGTATGGTTCACAGACTTGGACATTACGAAAGTTAGGGAAGAATACTTAGAGAGCTTCGAAATGTGGTGCTGGAGGAAGATAGAGAAGATAAAATAGACACAGAGAGTAACAAACGAAGATATTTTAAAACGAATTGGAGAGAAAGAGACAGAACAAGTATCCTTCGTACAAAGGAAAACTGAATTGGTCACATCTTGCAAAGAAATTGCCTTCTTCATATCGCCATAGAGAGTAAGACGGAAGGAAAACGGAGAATAGGAAGAATAAGAACACAACTTATTAATGATTTAAAAAATGGAAGTAAGTTGGGAATTTAAGAAGGAAGCTAAACATCAAGAAACGTGGAAGAAAAATTTCCAGACTCTAACTTAAGGGAGGAGGGATCTTCTATGACTACCAGGACTGCAACACACATACTACTACTACTACTACTACTACTACTACTACTACTACTAATAATAATAATAATAATAATAATAATAATAATAATAGTACAATATTGTATAATGCGTAGACCACGGTCTACTACGGTAGTTCGGTAGTTTGCCAGCGAGTCAGTGGTAGATGCTAGGGTCATGGTAAGCCGTAGAGCGATCATCTCTTTTGAATGGATCCCAGGTCAAGTGTTTAGTCAAAGCATAACAAGCTCTATCAGTTTTTCCTTTTGTTTAGCGTCCCACGATTATACACAGAGCCTAAGGGAGACGAAGATGATAATGAATGAATGAAACAATGAAATGAAGAAAGTGGTAGGAAGGGTAGAACCCAGAGAAAACACACAATTTCGATGTTTGTCCACAATAATAAACTGGAATTGGTGCGAGCTAATATCGTACGAAAGACTACGAACCAAAGATGAGAGCCGCAACCGCCCCCTAAACTGCGCTAATGTTTATATTACAACAAAAAGGAATTGAAAAACATAACCTCCTGTCACATATGGCTTTTTTTTTTTATCATCCGGATTTAAAGCTTTTGTTGTTTGCAGTTTCAGTTTTACGTTAATTGTTTCACAATAAATAACAATTGAGGAGTTTGATGCAATAAGGGCGTAAGTCTGAATCATGCAGTTGGAGAAAAACGATGTTGAAAATTTAAGTTTTTTTTTTTTTTTTTTTTTTTTTACATGAGACAACGTAATATGCATCATTTTATTCTGATATTGAGTTGAAATGTTACCAGGAGGCTAAACAAGCATGGGAAAAGCCACAAATGCGTTTGATGCAAAAAAAAAAAAAAGCATAAACTCGCTTACGTCCTTATTACATCAAACTCCTCAATTGAGTACATTCTGTACCGTAACGAATTAATGCTGCAAGTAAATGAAAGTGGGCTTTTATATATATATATATATATATATAGAGGAGGACGATCCCCTGTGTACCCGCCATTGCATAGAAAATATTATTAACTATTGTTTCTGTTAAGAGAAACTGACAAATAAACGTAGGTCAAGCACTGCGGTAGGTCGTGAGAATCATTATTAAAGCTTGAAATTAGACATACCCATAAGAGTGGATCAAAACATAAGTTAATAAAACAGAAAGAAACAATATATATTAATTTATATGCAATGTACGTACGTACGTACGAACGAACGAACATCTCTAATGGTTTAGAAATAGAGTAGGTTCATTTCAGTGATCCAGCAATACACAAGTAAACACGTTGGATTGAAATGATCAACAAGAAAACGTAATACTACATTGAATTGAACACTCACAAGTTGGTATCCCTTGATTCAGTGGCTAAGATTAACACTTAGGATCGAATATTTTCCTTTCTTTTTCGTTTGTGATTTATTAGCACAACACCTGTGTGAATAAGCGGAAAAAGAAGGTTGTAGCTACCAACTAGAATTTACAATTTGACTTCGATATATCAGAAGAGGATCATTGATACACATGGTTGCGCACACAAAGAGGTTTGCTCGCTACTTCTTCTGTGTAAGGTTTGTGTAAAGCTAATCAGGTATCAGCCTTCAGGGAACACGCCATAAATATTGCAACTAGACCTAATGGGATACACCATCTTCAAATGATTTAATGATATCAATTCAAAACGAAGAAATTATTATTCTTAATAGATGGTGTGGGGAATGTAAGAAACAAGTAATTGTAGTGTTAAGAAAAAGTATTCGTTCGTTTTGCAAATAATATTCATGTGTTTCTTGTTATTTTAACCCTTAAGTACTATGGACGAAAATAATCACGTAACTACTATGGAACGGTCTGTCAGACCGCATTGTTGTTTCACATTTTCTGAATAGTAGTTTTATTGCATATTTTTTTAAAATGCTATCCCACATATCTTAGTTGCTTATAGAAAAATAAAACATAGTAATTTCACGATGTAAAAAAAGCTTTATATTTTTAAAGCAATGAGAAAGAGAATATAGTCAAAATTTGCAACAATACTTTCATTGTTATTCTAATATTGTAATTGTTGAAATTTTCAAATATTTTCTCTGTTTCTATGTAGTCAAAATAACACTAATTTAAAATGCACTGTTCTTATAGATGCATTGAGAATAAAAAATACAGTAAAAACGGAGAAAAAACATGGAATTTTAGCTTTTTTAAACTTACAAGAAAGTACCGTTATAGTGGTGCTGTTACATTTTTTGTAGTGAAAAGGTAATGAATAAAACTTATTTTTAGTTCTTATATGATGGCAAAAGTAAAGAAAATACGTTTTGCCGGTAAAGAAAGTACCGCACTAACTTTTCTGACAGTATGTACTTTCTTCAGGTAGGCACTTATATTTTTTCTGCACTACAAGGAAATCGGGAACACACATTGCTGACATGAATATCTTCTCTTTCCGCTTGCAACTCAGTGGACAGAAAACTATGTTTTCCTCTTCAACTCCTTGTGCGCGATGGTGGGAAACTCACTTTCAAGCTGTAGTATGCTCTTGATTGAAAAACTCAGCTCTCGTGGCAGATGTACGATGAACAATCCATGTTCTATGTGAGGCCTAACAAGTCCTTTTGCCAACGTTTTCGTGGTCAAGTCTTGTTATCACTGCGGACTTAGCGTAGACTTGATGCAAGACATACGCATTAACAGCACACGCAACATCCACCAGCATAAAGAAAATTGTCAATGGCTATCGTCTTGTTCGACGACTTGATGTGTAATCTGTACATTTTTGTCTAGCGTATCCACTCCGCCTTTATTCATCTTATAAAATATGATTATTTCAGGTTTTCCAGTCTCTTGGTCATTATTTGATGTATGGTGCAAGACGTGCCACACGGTAAGACACAAAACTGCTAATAACCAGCAGATTACGAAAGACGACTGAACAGAAAAATACTTACGTAACTACTATAGTACGTCTCTGAGACCGCTCGACCCCTCTAGCGCCGCGCACAGGGGATCAATTATAATACGAATTTCACAATACGTAACCATTTGCTAGACAGGAAGGTAGAAGAAAAGATCCACTTGTAGTAGTGAGGCTGTGGAAAATATAATGATACGAAAAGTCGCAGCGGTCTGAGAGACGGTCCATAGTACTTACGGGTTAAGCCACGTTCCGAAATAAACTTCAGTATAACGTAGTACCGAAGAATATTAATTATTTCGTTTGTTAGACACGGAAATCACAGATACATTTAAAGTATCAAAATATGACTAAAACTTAGATTCATGAACAAAGAAAGATATGGAGTCAAGTTTCTACTTCATTTATGTTAATTAGGTTAACTATTGTTTAACTTATAGTTCTAAGAAGGTTTATTAATGTAAATGATTACTGCTAGTTTGGTCAGTGACAACAGTCATTAGTGACACCATTTGCCGGTCGTTGCTGTTGGAGGATCCTGAGCACGAATGTCCGTTCAATGATATAATGCACGTACTCGATAGAATACATGTCCGAAGAGTTAGGGGCCCCAATCATGCTTTGGAAGTTTCTGAAATGTTTCTCAAACCAGTCATGCATCATTGCGGTCCGAGTGCATGGCGTATTATCATCCTAAAGGTCCCATTGTTGGCAGGGTACATGGAGTCCATAAAGGACTCCCGAGCTCACGTTATCAGCGTTTAGTACCGGCATTCGGTTTGTTTTGTAGCTGCGACATCCATGGAGACCAACTTGCGTTGTACTGACCTCTGAGACACGTTGCTAGGATGTACTGCAGGGGTGCCCACAAGGGGGGGCTATGACGCAAAGTGTGTCATTGAAATATTTGGGGGGGTTAAAAATCTGTATAAATATGTTTGAGGGAGTCAGTGGTGCCCACCCCCTCATGTCCATGACGCACCCCCCTCAATTGTCTATCCGTAAGTGTTCTTCCATGAAAAATAATCTTTTCGATTAATTTTTACACCCCCTCAAACATACTTATATAGATTTTAAACCCCCCCAAATATTTCAATGACGCAGTTTGCGTCATAGCCCCCCCTTGTGGGCACCCCTGGAGGGAGTGTAAGAATTAATCGAAAAGAAGATTTTTTTATGGAAGAACACCTACGGGTAGACAATTGGGGGGGGTGCGTCATGGACATAAGTGGGGGGCACCACTGTGTACTGCATTGATTTGTGCTGTCAGTTCACTCACAATTACTGGCCTGTTTATCCGAACGAATCTGTTCAGATATTCGCGGTCGTGGTCATTCAGCACACGTGCGTGGCCACTGCGTTGTCTCTGATGGATCATAGTGCCTTCAAAAATGGTACCGTATTCACGGTCTACCCTTTCACAACGTGTAACGAGAAAAGCTTCCAGAATTGAATTCTCCAATCTTCTGGCATTAATCACCATGACGTGGTCACACTTCAATATATCTCATCGGTTGCCATCACTGCGGCACACAACGTTTCACAGCACTCGCAAAAATCAAACTGAGAGCATTAAAATTCTTTCGCGCCGTTCGACTGTTTTTCCGCGATATTCGCGTGACGTTAACTAGTTTCCTACTCATATCCAATTACTTTTGGTACTTACATATATATAACAGAATTTACTGTATATCTGCGCGACATATGGGCTAATATTGTCATACGAGTACAACATGAACGTACCATGTCTGCTGACCATGGCTGAATGCTTGTAGACAAGTTTACGGTGTATTGCTTGGATTCGGCGTTATAACGGTCTGCTATGTTGGTTTCACCTCATCTGAGAAAGACATGATGGATAGCTCCTATCATAGACCACAATACCAGCTACAACATTTGCGGTGTTTCGAAACTGTCGTTGACTTTGATCAGATAGAACTATTGTATGGAACTATTTACCATGGTCATAACCAGTTCTTTTTTCATCTGAAGTGATAATCCGATGCAGAAAACCTCTCCTACACAAAGAAAAATGTACAACTCCGAATGGTGATTCTTGTTGGTCTGTGTCAACTCATGCGACACCCTTGAATCCAACTTTTTTTTTTTTATTTTTTTTTTACCCTGCAAACGACAGTGATATGATGTATGCAACGCAATAACACATTCCCGAAAGTTTGCTTCTACTGTCTTCCCAAGAAGCTAATCTAAACTTGAAGTTAGTCAAAGCCACGGGACTCATTTTGCAAAGCTATCAGTGGAAAGAACGTTTCAGAAACCAACTGCGAATTCGTCAATCTTGGTAATGTTTGTAAACTGAATGTCACTGGGAATTTGTTCCTTTTTAAAAGTATGAATATTTGTTCACACTGATACGTACTGCCGAACATGAAAATAACACACGATGCTGGGAATTTTGGGGTTTATGAGAATATCCACTTTACTAAATGTTTGCTTTAGAGTTTAATCGGGGTGAACCGAGGGCAGCAGAAAAATGAGTGAAGTACTGCGTTTAGCCCTCGGCCGCGAGTTTGATATGCTTCCTGTAAGCTTTATCGTTGTAAGATTGGAACAAATTTTTAAGAAATATGATCCAACGAAGTTGTATAAAATTGCAAGACAATATTGGACTTTACATACTAAAATCTTAAATTGTTATTTTTAAACTGAAAATATCGTTTTTTTTTTTAACATTAGTGTGAGTAATCATTACAATTGCTTGGTAATTTCTTTCTCGTAAGTTGTGTTTATAAACGTAGACTTTTTTCATTAGTACTGGTGCATTCTAATACTTTCCTTAGTTTTATTTTACATATTTCATTGCCAATAACGGCATTGGCTTTTTAAGAATTTTGTAGATTATATTTCAATTTGTCGTATGCTTCTCTTTATCACATAAAAACTGAATCCTAAAAGTTGAGTGAGTGAGAGTATACTCCTTGTAACATAGATTTCAGGTTAGTAACTTTTCATCACCCAAACTATATGTTACAGAACTTATTATTTAAAGTGGAATACAAAATATAAAGTCTAATATATTTAGAAAGGGGATTGCCCAATTCAGGACATAGTCTTGTAATGAAATCATGCATATATCCTAGGAAAGAGCGTTTTGGTACTCAGGTGAAAATATTTCTCAACTGATAATATCTTATGTTTGGCTGAGGACATTTTGACACAAATCAGACTTATTTTTTTATGAAAGTCTTTGGTATCAAGTCAATAAAACTAAGTACGTAAATCTATGTTAGGAATCAATGATAACACAAAGATTCCACAGAATCAGTATAACTAGGAACTAGGTATGCTCCGTGCTATTACGTGGAACTAGGTGTGCTCCTAAATAGGGTTATCATGTTTATTAACGCATGAAAAAGCATAGCTTCCTAGAAGATATCTCAGAAATAATTATAGGATGTTCCTCATTGCTTGTGCGGAAGAATTGATCCTGCATAGAACTATAGCGAAATCACGAAACGTGCGGTTCTCATTCAATTGGTTTGGTGCTTGTATTGTCTAAACTAACTAACTCTATGGCCTATGGAACCCTGAGGTTCAATGCCGCGTTCACAAAAGCTCTCCACTGACTTCTATCATTAGCTAATTATATCCAGTTTCTCCTTTTATTCCTATCTCTGCGAGATCCATCTTAAGATTGTCCTCCCATCTTCGCCTAGGTCTTCCTAATGGTCGTTTTCCGATGGGTCTTCCAGTCAAGACTTTGAAAACGTTTCTACTTTCTTCCATTCTAGCTACATGACCTGCCCACCTAAGCCTCCTAGACTTGACGACCCCAACAATGTTGGGTAAACCGTATAAATTATGTAGTTCCTCGTTATGAAGTTTCCGCCATTCCCCATTCTTTTTCCTCTTAGGTCCCAATATTCTTCTCAGCATCCTGTTCTCAAATACTTTCAGTCTATGTTCTTCCCTCAGAGTAAGCGACCACGTTTCACAAGCATACAGAAAAACAGGCATGATTATCGTTTTATATATTTTAAGCTTCAAATTCTTCGACAGAATCCGCGACGACAAGAGATTTTCAACCGAATAGTAACACGAATTCCCTGCTTGTATTGTCTATTCGTCATAAAGTTACAACACCAGTTACTTGGAAAAGTTACATAGTTTCAATTTAAAAATAATAATAATAATAATAATAATAATAATAATAATAATAATAATAATAATAATAATAATAATAATAAACTGGAAACCTAATCGGACAAAGATCACTACGAAGACCTAGCACAGTTAGGCATTTTCATGAAGATTTCTTTCCGGCAGAGGGGAATATCTGTATATAAAAGAAGTCCTGACCAGTGGCGGATCCAGAGGGGGCGATCGCTCCTCCCAGAAGAGGAAATTTTCTTATTTTATATATAAATAAAAACAGAGTTTGGAGCTCTTAGAAGTAGCTTTAAGTAGCAGTATTACAACTCACCCCCCCCCCCGGAAGTCCGTCCTAGATCCGTCTCTGGCCCTGACTGACCCATCAATGCCTAACTAGATCGAACTACTTAAGCTAGTAATGTGAAATTTGGACAGTACTTTATGTAGGGTTTGTGGTGTACGATATCAGTAAGGAGGAATTTTTGAACATTCAACACGAGACAGAGAGCTAATGAGGGATTACAATGATTATAATAAGATGTCCATGTGCCCCATTGGTAACAGCTTGGATGAACTAAAAAAAGCAAAATGTACGTTTTAGTTTGCGATAATAGCCGTAGAAGTTATAGTTAATTTTTAGAAGTATTAGCAATTTTTGCGAAAGCTAGTACAGAATAAGGAACCATATCTTGAAATGCCTTAAGATTTAAAGGCATGCAATTTAATGGCCTGAAACAATTAGATGCGTTGTCGCCATTATTATTTAACTTTGTGCTGGAATACGCCATAAGGGAAATCAAAGATAGCAACCAGGGCCTAGAGTTGAACGGCATTCACCAGGTTATGGCATATGCTGATGATGTAAATTTAATAGGGGATGATAGGAGAACAGTAGAAATAAATGCAGAGATCTTATTAAACGCTTGCAGGGACATGGGTTTAGAAGTAAATACAGAGAAAACTAAATACATGGAAGTGCGTCGGGACCGGAATACGGCAAATTGTGGAGACGTTAAAATATTAAATAATGCTTTTGATAAAGTGGATACTTTCAAATATTTAGGATGAATATTAACAGACGAAAATCATATTCACGAAGAAATTAAATATCGACTAAAAGCAGGGAATTCGTGTTACTATTTGGTTCAAAATCTCTTGTCGTCGCGAATTCTGTCGAGGAATTTGAAGCTTAAAATATATAAAACGATAATCATGCCTGTTGTTCTGTATGGTTGTGAAACATGCTCGCTTACTCTGAGGGAAGAACATAGACTGAAAATAGTTGAGAACAGGATCCTGAGAAGAATATTCGGACCCAAGAGGAACGAGAATGGGGAATGGCGGAAGCTTCATAACGAGGAACTACATAGTTTATACGGTTTACCCAACATTATTAGGGTCGTCAAGTCTAGGAGGCTTTTAGGTCGGCAGGTCATGTAGCTAGAATGGAAGAAAGTAGAAACGCTTTCAAAGTCTTGACTGGTAGACCCATAGGAAAACGACCATTAGGAAGACCTAGGCGCAGATGGGAGGACAATATTAAGATGGATCTCGCAGAGATAGGAATACAAAGTAGAAACTGGATGCAATTAGCTAAGGATAGAAGTCAGTGGAGAGCTTTTGTGAACGCGGCACTGAACCTCCGGGTTCCATAGGCCTTAGAGTTAGTTAGTTAGCAATTTGAAATTTAGGCTTTTCATTTAAAATAGGTCTAATTCAATATGTGTAAAGGATGCATCTAGGGAGGGGTCTACCGGATCCCGGCCCCCTAAAACTTCCTAACTCAACATACATTTGTACACTTTCTCAATAAAACTAATCTTGTTTAACAGGGAAATGATTGACTTAACATGACCATTCGATCCTCCACTTAGTATGTACTCTTTCTATTATATATACGTATATATATATATAAAATCTAGTTCCATCATGTTTGTTTTCTGAAAATATAGGTGGAAGTATTTTACAATTAGTTATCGTCTTTTCGGTTGCAGAATAATACGCGTTCAATATTACATAGACGTAAAATATCTGTTCAATACTTCATAAACGTAGTGGCTTCTGGCTTGTAGTGCTGGATTCCCTCTGCAAAGTTTGTACCCCTCCCAACAAAAATTTCTGGCTTCGCGGCTGTATGTGTATGAGCGTTTTTTTTTTTTTTTTTTTTACCCTAGAATTGGAAAAAGAAAATGGTAGGGTGTTAACTAAGTTATACCCATAAAAGGCCTTACATGATTTGACGAGTTTCGGCAGTAACAAGTGAGGGCATATTTGCTAGTATTTCTATAATAGCAGAAGTGTATGCTCTTTGCATAAAACGAACAGCATGAACCTGCAAGACAGAAGAATAGTATATGGATTGTCTTACTTAAGGGGCTTCTGACAGATTATCTATACTATTTGAAGTTCCAGAAAACTTGAACCCCTAATTTACTCCTCGAGTGGAAAATCAAAGAAGAAAAAAAAAGGATTCGTCTACGATTAGATCGGGTGAAAATGTACCTGTGTACAAAATTTGTACCGACCCCCCAAGCCCCGGGGTTGGTATGGGATCTACTGACTCCGTTCTATGAGACAAATTTATGACAGATAGACAGATAGACACATTCTTTTACATATTAGTAAGGATACTCAGAGAGAAACGTGTATCGTTTTCTTCTTTATTTGCCATGGTTTTGTATTGGTAACAGTGTACCGGTAAATCAAAATCCCTTCGAGATATGTACAACTAAGAATAATAAAATACGTCAGCCAAAATGTTGAATCCGGGTTTTGGCCTGTAACATGAAGTGAAACGTTCCCATGAGAACACATAGGTTGCTCATGAGTCAATTAGCAAAATTGCATTTTTAATGCAGAGGAGAAATACAAACCAAAAGTAACATAGGTAACATGTTTTAATTAGAAAACAAATATAGATAATGCTCAAGTAAGCAAAATATACCTACAAAAGATACTCAAAATGTCTTCCATTCTGTTGAATGAAAAGTTCATATGTTCAAAATACTTAAGCATTAAAAAAAAAAAAAAAAAAAAGAAAAAGAAAAGAAAGAATCGATTTAGGCCTACCTAGCCAGATTGTTCAAATCTCAAATCTCAGTTTCCGAACACCTTCTCGAGATGGTGGTGCAATGTTTGGAAAACGATCCATAAACAGTGACGTAGCGTGAAGTTGCGAAATAGGTAGGCTGAATATGATTCATGCAACATATTCTTTTAAACGTGTTTTTACAATGCGAGAAAAAACATATAACAATGCTTTTATTTCATATGAAGTATTACTGTGTCAAAGAAATAAGTAAAAAGTGATATCTATTAACTGTTGATGGTCGAAACGAAGATTGAAGATATTATTAACAGTGCACAAAAAGTTATACTATTATGAGCAGAAGCATCAGTTTTTCGTACGGGGAGAATAACTTTTAATGCATTAAAAACTAGAATTTTGAATATTTCAGAAATTTCCGCTTAGAGGCGGAAACGATGAAATACCTGCTCCCTATTTTTAATTAAAATACGCATATTTAATAGCGAATCTAAAGAAATGGGAATGTTAGTATTATAAAAGTTTACCATTTCCCTCTTTTGACAATGAAACCACATATTTCCTTATTTTTAATTTAAGGTTAATATACCGAATTACACATTAGGTACTTTCTGAATAAAGAATCATAAATTTGCATATTGTAGAAACTGTTCCCATTTTTAACCTTACGAAATTTTCGAAAATGCTAAAACATGTGTTCCTTCCTTTTTAATTAAGATTTGTAAACAAAATTTCACACCCCTAACTTAAGTGAATCCTTACATTGGGCATTTTCTGAACAAAGAGTCGAAAACTTGGATATTATAAAAATTTTAGGGAATTTGAAAAAACGCTGAAATACATATTGTATCTGTTGAGGAGTTTATGTATCAAGTTTCTTCACCCTAATTTCATGGGTTAGTGATATACTGTGTTCTTGCCAAAACCATGAGGATACTGCTCATTTCAGCAACCCCAAAAACTATGGATTTGACACTATATTGATCATTTTAAATTACTTTTACATGTCATAATTTAATCCCCTCAAGGGTCCTAATAGGGCTGAATTTAGATTTATATGGTATCGGAAGTGTCACTGTTCATCTCAGCGACCCCGAAAACTGTGAATTCGACAGTAATATCGATGGTTTTCGAATCATTTTTATGTCTTTCTACTCCCACTCCTCCTAGGCAGAGATGACGTGGGTCAATGAAAGCTTGACTCACTGACCGCACAACCCACCATGACCCATTCAGACTCACTCCCACTTACCAATCGTTATCAACTCTGAGCCATGATTCACGCCCTTTACACTTGTAATTAAAAAAAAAAGACTGAAATTATCACTAATCGGAGTTTGAACTTCTACTGTCAATCGCTCAAGCACCGCTCTGTTGTAATACCGGTGGATTTGACCTTTAGGATATAAAACAGTAAAGTGTTTATCATTGGCCATATTTCCATTTCAATTTAATTATAATGAATTACGATGAATTTCAATTTAATTATCATATATAATTATTTCCTTATTGAATTACAGATAGATATAATCTTCACTGGAAAATAGAATGAAATTTGTAAGTGTCAAATCAAGGTAAAGTGGACCAACGTATGAAAAAAGAACAGTATAATATTCGACTGTGTCTCGAAAGCCAAGTAATAAATCCTATTGCTACTGTTACAATTACAAATACCAATACCCAAAAGTACTTGAAGTTCTTTTTTCACTTAGATATGATTATCTCAAGTAAGTAAATAGAAACAAATGAAAAAGAAAAAAGAAAAATGCAGGCCGTGAAAGTACAACGTAGGCAAATTCACCAGTGTTCAGAACATGCTGTCTGCAATACATTGAGCAGAGCGGGACAATGAATGGGTGGGTGGGACAGAATGAGTCGATGGGTGGTGGTGGATTGCAGTTGATCACGACCTGTTGATCCACGACCACTGACTCATTTAACCCACGACCCACTAACCCACTTCATATTTGTCCCTAGGTGTATAAGGGAGTCTTACCCCGACAGTACTCTTTTCCAGACTGCAAATAATATATGTACCAAATTTGGTTAAACTTCTTCTAGGTGTTCCAGAGTTATGGTTTAACATACACATACACGTGTATAGATCTATTTATATATACAAAGATAATAGAAGGAATTACGTATATTCTTGAATGAAAATTTAAACCAAAAACACACGAAATATAAAACTCGTAGTGTCAGCTTCCTGGTGGTATTAAATTGAATAGAAGTTATTAAAGAGTGAACCGGTATAAACAAAGAATAACATTAGTGACGGTGATTTAACTGCTGTCAACACGAAAAATGTCTGCATTAATATCATATGATAACTCGATAGTCATAGGTTAACATTGTAGGTTGAAATTTCCAAATGCCATTATGATTTCTCTATCATGCTCTGTCAGTTAAGTGTTTTGAATAATTTAGCTTCACACCTTACGATGCACACCTCTTAGAAGTGTAGTTCAGGACGATAAAAATTATTCTTGAAACTCTGGTTGTCCCACCTAATTCGGGACATGTGGCAACCCTAGTCCCTAGATTCCAGAAGCCTACTTGTCCTAGGCTGTAATTCAAACCTGCTTGAGCATCTTGCGCCTAGTTCTATGGATCTATCTGTGGGTCCAGACCACACCTCCCCCGAAATCACAACTTTTCTGCAAATTTAGTCTAATTTTAGGGATAACTTTTACACATTTTAATATAATTTATCCTGATATTGAATTTCCCTCCCAAAAAGTTTTGAACCTGTCCCGAAAAAAATATGTACCTGATTGGATACATCATATTGTTGATGTAATAGTATATAGAAGATATGCCTAATCCCCAGTAGCGTATTTAGTTGGGTAGCTCTGGGGCTCAAGCACCCCTCCCCCGAAATAAATTTGTTATATGCAAAATTTCGTTATAATTTGTCGGCACCCAAAATAAAAAAAAAATATATATAACTGCTTATTCACGTGTTGTACATAGCTCCCCTCCCCCGAAACAAAATCCTAAATACGTAGTCGCTAACGCTCTCGCCTTCGGTGCGAGCGGTCCTGGGTTCGATTCCCGGTGGAGGCACTCGGTCGAAAAAGTGTAAAACGCTTTTTCAGGCCAGCCACCCTGAATGAGGTTTTCCTAGGTTTTCCTCATTCACACCAGGCAAATGCCGGGGTGGTACCTAACTTATAGGCCCCAGACCGCTTCCTTCTTTCCCTTTCTCCGGATTGTGTATTCGCCGAGGGACGTCATCCCTCAAACGTGAAGGGCTAAATGGCCTTAGATGCCGAAAGCTCAGAAATCTAAATCCTAAATACGCCACTGCTAATCCGTTATAGTAAATCATCTCCAGTACGAGCTATAATGGACTTTAGCAGTTTTTTTTTTTTTTTTTTTTTTTTTTTTTTTTTTTTGTATATCATAAGCAATGTGTGAGATGTATTGTTCTGCAATTGCCCAATATACATCGATTCTTAATACAATAATAAGATACGAAAATTATGTTATCTTAATTTCAAAACGTAATGTCTCAAAACGCCTATACTACTGATTATACCCTCTCCACCTTATAGGTGTCCACGATTTATGAGTATGTACATTTTCGCCCATTGAATATTTTATTTGGTTTCAAACACAAATAGCCTTGGAAAAGAGTTTTTCAATTGTGTCAGTCTAAATTAGACACGAGTAGTAACAAATGCTTCATCAAAAAACCTTGAACACCCATTTGTATTAAATGAGAAAAAAAAAACTTTGATAGGCGTTACTATTTTTAAATACATCCCTACATATCAAATTTAAATTATCCATGCACCTTTTATGTATGGGAACATTGTCAAACACCAGCCATAATTTGTTCTTATTTCACTCCGTCCATATGAAAATGTATTCATAATCAAACTCAATTAAGATAGGGCTAAACTGAATGAAGAAAATAAAAGATAAAACAAAACTAAAAAAGATATTAACAAATTATTAGTCACATGACTTCCAGAAGCTATTTTCTTAATTCACCATGGCAGCTACTTGGAAATCGATGTTTGAAGAGAAACACTACATCTATCTATATATATATACATACATAAAATATGCATTACAGAAAATTATGTTGACAGTTACATATAATGTACAACTTCATATATAACATAAATATGAACATGTGTATAGCATTTGCGTCAATTTATTACTGTGAAGTAATATGTATAAACATTCCTTTTCGTGGGAGATTTAAAAGAAGAAGAAGAAAACAAGGGTGTTGTAGTCATTTACCAAATGTAGGCTGTATAAGAAAAGAAATCGTGGCGGAAAGATAAAAAAAAGTTAAAGGTAGGGTGTAATAATTAGGGGTGTGACCTTCCATTTTAGAAGAGGGATAACTATTATCAAAGCGTTATACGGTCCGTTCCAAATACCTTATACTTCACCACGCCGCTAAGAGACAAATTATCGCTAATTCATGCCGTGAAGCTCCAAGCCTGCTAATCACCTTGTTAAACTCCCCCTTTATATTTTCCCTACCGTCTTTCTATGTCTTTCCGTAAGAACAACACAAAAGCCAAGCCAAAGAATTAAAATCTTAAATCAAAACGGAAGGAGAAAGAAAAAAAAGCAAGGACGTTGTGTATTAAAAATGGGAATACCAAGAAAATGTCTAGTAGTTTCCATAAATAAATTCAATACTAATATTAAAAAAATGATTTCCATATTTTAAAGAAAAAGCCCACACTGATTTTATAGCTACTTAAAATATCAAGGTGCATACAAACATTTAGATTTTAATTGAGGAAGCAGTGCAAAAACAAAACCATACAACAAATGCATGTTACAAAATCTTTAATTTTCTGAATCATGATATAATTCTCTAATTTTGTACAGTACCTAATTTCTTTGTCAGTTAAACGATTTTTTTTTATTTTATAGTTTTAAACAACTTTTTGAATACCCTCCGCATGTAATGATAGCCTATTATTTACGGTCCTTTTCACTTCATCATTGTCTAAACACTTACTGCTCGGACGGTGGATGAAGTGTTAGTCACTAGGAGCAAGGCCTGGACTATATGATGGATGATCGTGTTCCTTCCATTCGAAAAAAAATATCAGACCAGAGTACGATTCGTCATAGACATTTTCTCGACCTTCCTTGAATAATCTGACCGATATTTTATCACTTGATTGTCATTCATTGATTGCCATCGTACACCTCACACGTTTGGCGATGAAATATTCGCAGTTATCATGTTTCTTACTGCTAGGAATAGAACGCAAACCGCCTTTTACAGTCAATGGATCGCTTCGATTATCTTAAACGTTCTGACGTCATTCTACGAAGCGTACCTACTGACACCTAAAAGCAAACGGTGTTCGATTGGGTCCAAGTCTTTCCAGGAGCCTTCGCGCATATGCATTCGCAAAGGGGCGAAAAACTTCAAACCGTATTCACAAATGGACTATACTTAAAAAGAAATACCGTAATTCTCATATATAAATGAAATCGACGTTGTTTGCCATCTTTGTAAGAAAAATTGACTGGGACATTTAAAATGCATTTCTGAACATTTTAAATGATACAGAATGTGTCACACTTATGTCAAGATGTGATTCTTTAATTTCAGTTTGATAATCAAATCAACATTTACAAATTGAGATAATTATCAATGTTATCCAGTGCATTGCAATGGACCAATTTCTCATTGTTACTGCGCATATGGAAGGATTTTGATATTTCTCTAACATTGCGAGAGACAATCATTAGGCCACCCACTTTGATCAAATCTTCCTTTCTTGAGCGATTGTCCTATTTGTCCTATTGTGTACATTTCTTTTTCTATTTCACTTTATTTTATTATTTTTTCTTTATTTTCTTGTCATTTTAAAACAACAACTATAATTTTCATTTTAAATTGTTTGTAAATTTTCAGTTAGAATTTTATTTTATCTTTATCTAATTTCAGCAGCACAGTTTGAAGAAAGGTAAAATGCAACACGAACAATAAAAACGAGACTACAGAACACCATAAGGATCTCTGGATATGTATTTATGCAAATATGTTATTTTCCTTCAAATAAATTGACCACGAAAACAACGAATGAATCATTGATGTGCATTTGTTTTCCCTTCCTTCCCACCATTTTTTTTTCCTTCATAGTATCTGTATGCATTAAGTAAAAATACTTGATGATTTGATTCAGACAGTTGGGAGCATGTACAAAAATGTACTTCACAAAAGAAGTATAAAAAATAAAATCATTAACATTATATTCTGAATATGCATATTATCTCCATATACATGAGGTAACTGTTTCACTTCAGATCACATACTTGTATATTATATTAATAATGAATTTATTCTTAAAGCAATATAAGCCTACAGGAATGCCCACTCTACCGCTGATTGTAAATTCAAAATAACACGTAGTTAGCCCCCATTGTAGCCCTCGAAATTCTGCACAACGTTATAATAATCCTAACGAACCGTAACTCATTAAAAGATATTATAACGTGAGTTCCCCATAAAATGGTGCGGTCATAGTTAGAGAACCCCACAAAGTCATCCTAAATCTCAGGGCTGTCATAGAAGACGAAAATAGTAAGTAGGGTAGTAGTCTACAACTGGACGTCCATGTATGACATCAGAGGATGCTTTTGTGTCTTTGGAGGAGCGACTAACAGAAATAGAGCAGAAAGGAGAAGGAATGACTTACGAGTTATAGGTTGAAGTCAGCTCAGTGCGTTCAAAAATACCCCCTTCTCCCAATGCAGAGATTGGAAACTCAAAACTAATGCCATCATTAGAGCAGTGATTATTTCCTTTAAACTTTGGCGACGAAAATTCGAGATATCCCTCTGGTTTTCAGGTATTATTTCGTTTGTATATATATGTTTAAACTGAAGTTGGCTCTTCAGTCCTCTTACAGCTTCGTCAGGATCTTCAAAGTTTCATGCGGACCCTGAAGTTGTCCACTGAATCAAGTGAAACGATCGTGTTTCAGAATTTCATATAAGCGACGTAATACCCGGAAAACAGAGAGGTATCATTAGAACATGTTTTATAACTATCTTTAAACCAAATAAATACATACATTTTTAACTTCGAGAGACGATAAAAAAGCTTGTGACACAATAGAATTAAATATTTCAACGGATTTGCGTTTTTCATGGCCCTTGCATGCCAAAAAAGCCCATTCATCTGTTGTCCCATTCACTTCGACGTGTGTACACATGGCTACAAGCCATACCACTCAACATAAGTGAACCTAATTTTATACTTAAGGTGTGATTATATTAAGATTCTACACGAAAATTCTTCAAATTTTCTCTTTAACCTCAAAGGCGAGGATGAAAATCAAAAAATGCAATTTTCACGAGAATTGCTTTAGCATTTTTTTTTAACCCTTCAACATGGCTGAAGCCACTTCCATGGGAAAAATCCAGAAGAAGTAACTTACTTGTGAGTGTATTTTCTTGGACATTCTTTTCAGAAACGACTTAGATGCTTTTCTTCATATTTTATAAATAAACATTCCATTAATTGTCTTATAACATGACTTAAGTTATTTTTCTTGAACGAATCCATAATTCGGCCTATTAGTAACTGAGAAATGTTAATATATTTTTTTAAAAATAAATACTATATATATATATATATACTTTTTCAATGCTTTCTACTCTCTCAAGCAGATGATAAATTTTAACTCACGTGCTATAATAAGCTTAAAATGAATAATATAGCATAGAATAGAACTTACAAGAAGAATATAGCATATAAGTAATTTAAAGAAGTCTTATGTCAGATTCAATAATACAAAAGCTTCAGGAAGTAAGTTTTTCTTTTAAACATGGCTGTACCATATTCTTTATGATAAATAGAGTACATTGCATGTAAGAAGAATCCATTGTTGATATCATTGTGTTGAAGGGAGTCTTGAGTCAGGTCAACCCTCTGGCTACACCACTGCCTCCTACCCTTCTTGAAAGTATGAGGCAGTTTGCAAAAAAAAATAACTAACAAAATTTATGAAGAAGGGAAGATGTTCCCAAACATTCAGAATGGCAATATCAAAGAAACAGGTGCTCTAAAATCCGAGAATCAAAAAAAAAAAAAAAAAAAAAAAAAAAAAAAAAAGAAAAAAGAAAAAAGAAAGAAAGAAAGAAAGGCGAATTTGATAACTTATGCTTCAAAAATGTTTCACAAATATAATCCATAGAAGACTGGAAGCCAAGATAGAAAAAAAAACTTGCAGAGACTTAGTGAAACTTGTCGAAACCAGTTGAGAAAAAGGCCTCGTTGTGTTAAGCCGGGTGAGTGTCAGTGTGTGATAATGCCGTATTCGATACCCGAGCGTGTTGCCATTGTTGAAGGATTCATTCACACTGGATCTTTTGTGAAAACAAAGAATTTGTTTCGGGAGAAATTTCCAGGACGTTCTGTGCCAGCAAAAAGCACCATTCAGGAATTGATTGAAAAATGGCGGCGTACAGGATCGGTTCAAAATGCTCCCAGGAACAGACGACCATCTGTCTGCACACCTGAATTAAAGATGCAGGTGGAGGAGATAATGACAAGAAGTCCTCGAAAGTCAACCAGGAGATTGAGTCAACAGGTTCATGCGAGTGAGAGAAGTTGCAGACGTGTTTTAAGGGGACTGAAGTTAAAACCGTACCGGATAAGTGTTGTGCAAGAACTGAAGGAGCCTGACCTGCAGAAGAGGGTGCATTTTTGTTCATGGCTGTTGAGCAATGATGCCAGTGGTTTTTTAGATCCACTAATGCTCATCATGAGTGACGAGGCGTGGTTCCACCTGTCTGGGTACGTAAATTCCCAAAACAACCGGTATTGGTCGACAGAAAATCCACACTCAATCCACCAGGTACCCTTGCATGATGAGAAGATTGGTGTTTGGTGTGCCATTTCCGCCACACGCGTTATTGGGCCCATATTCTTTGAGACGACAGTGAACAGTGACGTGTATATGGGAATCCTGGACGAGTTTTATACACACTTGACCGAAGAGGAGCGTCAGTTATGTTACTTTCAGCAGGACGGTGCAACATGCCACACATCAGCTGCATCATTGTCCCTTGTGCATGAGATGTTTACACCAGAGAGGACAATCAGCAAAGGCTTGTGGCCTTCTCGGTCACCAGACTTGTCCACGTGTGACTTTTACTTATGGGGACTGTTAAAGGGAAGAGTATACGAAACAAATCTACACACAATTGAAGAACTCAAGACCAGGATCCAGGATGTCACCAATAGCATTACAACACAAGAACTGACAAGGGTATATATGAATCTCCTCAATCGTGCTCACATGTGTGTTGAAGTGGGCGGAGGACACTTTCAGCACCTACTGTGAAGGCTGCTGTGAAGGTGAGTAGTCATATACAATACATTACATTTCATTTATGTGTTGTAGTTAATCATATTCAATACATTACATTTCATTTTATGTGTTCACTTTACGGGCCGGTTTTACATGCCGCACCCTGTACTATCAATTAAATCTTTCTAATTGTCACTAAATAATCTTTTTTTTAATAATAAAGCTTTTGAATGCCATAAATGCGAATTTAGAGCATTGTCTTGTTCTCTAATGAAATCCGTAGAAGTTCTTTCATAGATTTATATTTTATAGTCTTTTCATAGATTATAGATTTATTTAAATCTATGAAAGAGATAAAGGAACTTCTCTTCTATAAATCATGTTGATTCAACATAGTATAGGACTTCCTCAAGAACGGTAATATATTTTATACTATTATTGTATTCACACTGTTTATAAAAACAGCACAGTCACCACAACTAAGTCACAAGAACTTGAATATATTTCCATGCCCAGTCCCTCCAACTGTAGTTCCGGACGTCATCTTTCATAAGGAATTCAATTCGTCAAAAAAGAAAAAGAAAATATTTAATTTCTTGCATAAAGTTACGCCTTCTATTTAGTAAACGAATTTTTGAACGTCCTTTGATAATGCTTCTAGGCTAAAGGATACCGTTATAATGATAATGAACGAAATGAAGGAATGAAAATAATGGGAGGAAGCGTAAAAACCTCGAGAAAATCTTCGTCTTTGTTCACCACAAAACCCAGTTGGCGAAAACTGGAATCGAACCAGAAACACCCTGCTCCAGAGGTGTGCCACTTTTCTTCCTTGATCTTACTTTCTTCACTGCACAGGACTATCGTGCTACTCAACAGTGACACGAACATAGAAACATCGAGGAAAGTTAAAATTTCATCCACACTAATATGGAAGGATTCGATTCTGCAATGAGTTTCACCTCGCGATCGTCAGTCTAACGCGTCAGACTGCTCGACTACACCCACCAGCCAAAATTAATTGATACGATTAAATTCGCGTGTGCCGCTTGGCAGTTTTGTACGTTACCACAAATCCTTTATATTACTGAGTCCCTGGCGCCAACAAACGATTTCTGGTCAGTGATTTACAGAGGATTTAACTGACTTATTAAAGTCAATTTTTGTAGAGGTATAACTGCTTACAATGCATATACGTATAAATGTGTTTCTTGTCACCTCTGATATCCGTATATCCCCAGTTGGTACCAAGTCTTTGCTTCGAATTCATATCAAAGTAGTAGTTTGGATTGTTTTTCTTCAAGCAGCACATCCCGCACCATACCTTCGAAGTTAAAAGAGACAGTAGGCATATACTCCAGTGAAGTCAATGCATATACTACTCGGATTTGTAGGATTAGGATTATTAATTAGATTTCTGAGTTTACGGCAGCTATGACCATGTTAGCCCGTCATACAAATGAGGGATGACGTCCCTCGGCGATCTACTACCCGATGAATTGGGGAGGAAGAAAGGAATGGGGGAAGAACCGAAGCGGCCTGGGACAATTATGTAAGGTACCATTCCGGCATTTGCCTCGTGGGAATGAGCAAAACTCTAAAAAAAAAAACCTTACTCAGGGTGGTTGGGCTGAAAATGCTTTTACAAATTTTCGAATGAGTGTCCCCACCGGGAATCGAACCCGGGACCGCTGTCTCCAAAGGCTAGAGCATTAGCGACTACGACAAGGCCACTAGTTCTTGAAGTCAATCATATAATCAGCACCAAACATAGTCACTATGGATTTCTCTGTTCTAATGGGGCATACGATTTTTTTTTCGGAATGTATACCCTGCTATGTTTTGCAAGAAATTTTTAACCACTCCAAAATCACATTCATTTGGGACATATGAAAGACCTCGCAGAGTAAGAAAGTGTCGAATCAACCTGAAACGTTTCACTTCTGCAAGGCACATTACGGACCGTACAATTGTGTGGTTCCTTTCTTGGCTCCCGCAACTGTCAGAGAAAAGGTGAAGTTCATCTTGTCACGTAATTGTCTACATAATACAAAAGACATGAGGCTAAATCATTTTGTCCCTTGGAACCTTGAGTTTTATCATACAAAGAGAAATTGCCGTCTCCAATCTTGGCATTATGTATTTCAAATACATTAACTCTTAAGTAGCGGTGATAAAATAATTTCTGTAGATGTGTTGTCGGCAGAAATACTATTTCCGTGTAATTTAAAGTCAGAACTGCAAGATCCTACCTGTCCATACTAAGGATTATGAAACCCTGAAATTGATTGTAAAACTTCTTTGTCTTTCTTGATCTCTTAAACATTACACATTTATAGTCATTTTCATTTCTATAGAATTTTGTTTTTCGATTTTCAATTATCGCTTCCCTCACTTCAACTTCAAAATGTAACTTTTGTTTCTGGTCGTATCTTGCTTGTTGACATTCCTACTCAATACATGAGACCTAAGTACATCTTACAACTGAAACAGTTGCCTCATCATTGATTTGGGATAATTGTAAGTACAATTTTGCTAATTGTTCACAGTGTCACATAATTACCAAGCTGCAAATGTTAAGAGTAGACACAACAGAACTCCAGGAGTAACGTTATTTCTACAGTGAACGGAAATTTGACACTACATATTCCGGCAAGTCAATAAGTGAAAATTAAGTGATTTCAACATGAAATGATGCAACTATCCTCATGGAATAGTTCAGCACAAATAACTCATTTTCGCAAAAAGTGGAGTTACGTTGTTATCGATTCATAAAATGTGTGAGAACGGAAGTGATTTATTATCATGAAAAAATACACACGAAGATTAATAAATACGACCATTCAGTATAGAAGATGATACCCACTATAGTCATATATAGAAAGACTGCATATAACAAATTTCAAAGATCTTTTATTTGATACTTATAAATCTTCAAGATTTTAAAATAAAGAACATCAACTTCGTCAATCCTACTAAAATGATTACACAACGAAGAAAAGGATTATTTCTGAGGACTCGGACTTAACATTACATCTTATAAACTTAGCGACTCAGCTAATTATAAACTATTACTTTTTTTTTTATTTAGCAACGATGAGTTTCATTTTGTTTTTAATAAACCATCGAATTAATATCTATAACAGGCATTTCAAAGGGATTTCATTTATTCCCGTCAAAGCAAGGATGTTGTGCAAGGTTACGCCTTCTCTTTAGCCAACGATTTGTATGTATCCGGAGAAACGATCATTAGATGGTCAAGGTGAATTCAACTTTTGTTGATATCGTGGCTACTTTGTACTTTATTCTTTTTGGTGAAGCAAAAGTTGTTCACATTAAGTATCTGTATCGTCCTGTGTTGGTAATGATTTAATTAACTACATCCAGAGGTGAGACTAATTTAAATATCTATATCATGTATTGAACGTAGTTTAAGTATCTGCATATTCCTGTATTGAGCATAATTTAGTTATATGTATCCAGAAGTGAACACAATTTAGATATCTACATACTGTATTAAACTTAATTTAAGTATCTGCATAAACCTGTATTGAACATAAGTATCTAGATCATCCAGAATTGAACAAAATTTAGGTGTTTGCATCCAATACAAACATAATTTAAGTATCTGCGTTCAGTATTGAACATAATTCAAGTACAAGTACCTGATTTTCATATTGAACATTTAATTTAGGTGTGAAAGGAAGCATTTAGAAGATTGAATTCTACCCCGTCGTCCTACAGCACTTTTCGACTGCGAATAATTTCCTGAGAATTCTTTAATGCGGACAGAGAGAGAGAATCTTTTCTATAAAAAAACACACATTTCCTTATTTTCCTTCCACTGACATAATATCATGATTGTATTTCTTTGTTTTAACCTATTCAACTGTTAAATCTTAAACGTACAGGTAGGTTCGCTTTTGGATGTAAAGAAAAAAGGAAAGAAACAAACGAAAGTGGAGAAAAAATCACGGTTAAGGTGGTAGCCCTGTCTGGTGCTCCCAGTAGTTAATGCTTATGGGGCAGGCGGTTTCGGAGCAACTCCACAAGTATAATTAGTACAGAGCCGAGCCCATAATTCAAGTCTGAGAGTTGCGATAGCGGCGTAAAGAGTAGGCTATTAGAAGTGGAGGACGAATCAGGTGGAAGCCGTAATTAAAGTAACATCTGAAAGTTTCATCTGCGCTCGGGTGGATCGCATTGCGATGTCTTCATTAGGAACTGATTCTTTTTTTTTTTTAATTTTATTTCTTGCTCTCTTTCTTAACTTTAGTTTTTCTGTTTCTGTTTTATCAGAAAGGCACCGAAGGCACAAAAGGGCGTTAAATAGATGGCTTATATTGCGAAGGGTGGATTCACTTACCACCTCGGTTTAAAAACATACCAGTAGGGGCTAAGGAAAGAGACCAACAATTTTCTCATGAAAAAGTGAACTCAGAAATATGTCATCCTCCTGTAGGTTGTAGAAAGAAGGACAGATGGCAAAGCCTCTAAAATTTTGCTTTTTTTAAAAAAGAAAAAATCTAAATTATATTCTATATAACCTGCAGATTCTCAATTGCGTTCAATACGAGATACGTACACTTAAATTGTGTTCAATACTGGATTGAGATTCTTTAATTATGTTTAATACAGAATGCAAATACTAAAAAGATATGTTTAACACTGGTACAGATGATATTAATACTTAAATTACGATTTTCAACACTGGATGCAGATTCTTAAGTTATGTTCAATACAGGATGGACAAACTTTAAAAAAATATTCCATCCAATGAAACAAATATTTAAATTATGTTCAATACTATACGCGGATTAGTTTAGGAATGTTTCATAGATTCGAAGATTCAGCTGGCCATATTTTATGATTCCCTTAAAGAAATATATAATTTTATAAATCTTGAATTTAATATTCACCGTTATTTTTTGACGAAATAAAAGCTTTGCTGCTGGTTTCGGGAACTTTAACCAGCTGGATTCTGGAATCGTACTGGTATAACTAGGTAGTTTGCTAAGCGGTATATAGCCGTTTACTTCTGATAATCCAAAGAACCTTATCTGTTGATAAATGGTATTCTAGGGATGTCAACAATGTTCTGCCCTCTGGCCTTGATTAATCTTGAAGGAAGGAAGTACTCGGGACTGATCTCTGACATTCTTTCAAAAACGTAGCACGGAAATACAGTATACCGAACCCTACTTATTTATTTTGCCGTTAAGAAAAACTGTATTTGTCTTCCTTCACTTTCTTTTTATCTCCTTTTAATTACATGGTATTGAAATGTCAAAAGGATTACCAGAAGAGAAATTCACCCCTAGAGTTCAGAATTCTTTTTATTTATCTTTCTACTATTTCGCCTTCATTACAAAAATAATTATCTCTTGTCAACAACTTACTTCTTTTCTGAGAAAATTAGTCTCCACTATGACTGACAAGTTCCCACATGGTTAATGTAACCTTAGATTATTATAGCGAGAGCAAATAAAGCTCAATAGGCTTATAAATATTGTATAAATACTGTATGCACTATAGAAACTGAAGATAGGTATAAACTCTTTGTTAGAGTGTTTGGTTAGTTTGGTTAGTACCAGTGTTGGGCAAATTTCAATTGAATTAACAATTAACAATTAATCTGTAAATTTAATTGTTAGTTGCAATTAACAATTGAAATAAGTAATGGTTAATTGTTAATTGCAGTTGGCCATTAATAAAGGAGAATCAATTGCAATTGATCAATCGATTGAAAGTAATTGCAGTAGAAAGTAATTGCAATTGAATTCTGTAATTCAATTGCAATTGAAATTAATTGGCAATTGATTCAATTGCAATTGATTTCCACAGCAATTACTTTCAATTGATTGATCAATTGCAATTGATTTTCACTGATTAATTTTCAACACTGTAGTTCACAGAGGGCGTGGGGCAATGAAAACTTTAGCCTCGACCAATTGAATCACCACCCGTCGTGACCCACGACCCACCGTGACCCACTGTGACCCATCACTCACCATAAACCACTCTTACCCACTGTGACCCACAGACCAACCAAAACCCATTGTCATCAACTCTGACCCATGATTCACGCCCTCTTCTCTACTGACTAAAGAGTTTAAACTTGTAATAAAACAAGCCTATAAAATTATCACTCATCGGAGTTTGAATTTCTACGATCAATCGCTCAAGCACCGCACTAATACAATAACGGCGGATCTGACCTTTCTAATATAAATAAAATAGAGTTTGTTCGTGTGTCTGTCTGTCTATCTTTGTGCGGCCTGTGGACGACACGAGTGGATCGAAACTTTTCAAAATTTGGTCACGGGTAGCTTGGTCTAGGCCCCAGACCAAGACGAAGAGTTTTTTTTTTTTTTAATTTCTTACTAGTGGGTCTCCAGGGGACGTTTACCGGGACCGGCCTGGGGACCAGAAAAGTCGACCGAGAGTTACCAAATTTTGGTCAAAGATACCTTGGTCCAGGTCCCACACCAAGGCAAAGCGTTTTCAACAAAATTCGAACCAGGGGGTCTCAGGGGGGCGTTTACCGGGACATGTAAAAGTAGAATGATATCAGTGTCGATTTCATAGTTTTCGCGGTCGCTGAGATCAATGGTGAAACTCCGATCGCATTAACTTCCAAATTCACCATATTCGACTGCGGGCCGTGAGTCAACGGGGGGATACCGAAACGTAAAAGTAATCCAAAATGACCGATATTAGTGTCAAATCCATAGTTTTCGGGGTTGCTGATATCAATGGCGACACTACCATTAGCGATGACTTTCAAATTCATCCACCGTTGTATGCGGGCCTCGGGTCACCAGAGGGGGAATTCCGAGACATGTAAAAATAATCGAAAATGACCGATATTAATGTCAAATCCATAGTTTTCGGGATAGCTGAGCTCAATGGTGAAACTCAAGACCGCGTTTACTTTCATATTTAGCCCCCATCAGCTAAGAAAGGGGGCATTATAAAGGGGATCACGAGACATGTAAAAATAATCCACAATAACCGATATCAAATCCGTAGTTTTCGCGGTGGCTGAGATCAATGGTGATACTTTCATTAGCGATAATTTTCAAATTTAGCCACCATTGTATGCGGGCCGGGAGTCACCGGGGTGGGGAATTGCGAGACATGTAAAAATAATGGAAAGTGACCGATATTAGGGTCAAATCCATAGTTTTCGCTGTCGCTGAGATGAATGATGATACTTCCACAGGCGTTTACTTCCAAATACAGCCCCCATCGGCTGTGGGACAGAGGCATTGTTTTTTCAAAATTGGAACCAGAGGATTATAGGGACTTTTACCGGCATATGTAAAAGGTAGTAGAAAATGGCAGATGTTAGTGTCACATTCATAGTTTTCGCGGTATTGGTTGGGGATTGGTGGGGGCCAGAGGATATTTTTTCACAATACGAACCAAGGGGGTCTGAGGGGGGTTCACCGAGACATGTAAAAGTAGTAGAATTTGTGTCGAATCCATATTTATTGGGGTTGCTCAGACGTATAGTGACACCCCGAATAGTGTTTACGTTCAAATTCAGCCCCCATCGGCCTTCCCAATGAAAACACCTGTACGTTGTTGGATATATATTCACACAAAATATATCCAATTTTAGAAATGTTTCTTAATTGTTCTCCAGTTGTTCAGTTTGTTTACATTGTTATTTTATCTGATACGTGCGAAGAACGGGCATAACAGCTAGTACGAAATGGTAAAGTGTTTGTTATGGAACAAATTACAATGAATTCAATTACATAGATAATAATTATAATTAATAATTATTTCCTTGTTGAATTATAGATACTTTTCAGGGGAAAACTGAATAAAATTTAAAAGTCCCAAATCAACGTAAAGTAGACCAACGTAAAGGAAAAATGTATAAAATTTTCCATATAATTAAGCTTACAGACTTAAATGGAAATTTAACTTAATTACATGGAAATTTTTTGTGTCGTTTTGTGCGCCTATTTCCTCGTTTTCTGCGTCACCGGAAATGAGTCAATGTTATCCTACAATATGGCGGAACAAGTTAATGCTGTTCCGTCAGGAACGATTTCGAGGTCGTTTCCTTCACATCATCATGTGCGTGTTTTCTACCGTTTTGTAAGCCTATTTCCACGTTTTGTGAATCAATGGTAGTGGGTCAAAATGGGCATTCAATGTGGGAAGAAAAATGATCCACTCTCCCACCAGTATCGAATTTCAAGGTCGCTTTTTCGCATTGTTTAGTGCATGTTTTTACCGTTTCTGTGCATATTTTCACGTTTTGTAGGCCAACGAAAGTGGGTCAAAGACGACCTACAAATATGGCAGAAAAAGACATATTCATTCCACTTTCAAGGTCCATTTTGACCCTCTCCCTCTGATGCACAAAGCGACACAAATCATGCATAAAAAAATGTGAAGGAAACGACCTCGACATTCGATGGTGACGGAACAGAATTAACTTATTCCGCTATACTTATAGGCCATTTTGACCCATTTTCATTGTCCCACTAAAGTGGAAATAGGAGCACAAAATAGTACAAAGCAGGCACTATACGATGCGAAAGAAACGACCTCCAAATTCGATAGTGGTGGAACAATGGCTCTATTTCCTCACACATTGATGGACCATTTTGACGCATTTCTGGTGATGCTCAAAACGTGGAAGTAGGCGAACAGAACGGTACAAAATACACACTAAACGATGCGAAAAAACCAACCCCGAAATTCGATAGTGGCGGAACAGTGAGCCATTTAACTCCCACTTTAAAGCCCCGTTTAACTCACCTCGGGTGATGCACAAGACGAGAAATAGGTGCAGAAAACTTTGTAAAAAAGGCACTAAACGATGCGAAAGTAACGATCTAGAAATTCGATAGTGTCGGAACAGTGGGTCATTTTCGTCACACTTTGGAGGCCCATTTTGACACACTTCTGGTGACGCGCAAAACGTGGAAATAAGGGCACAAAACGGCACGAAACATTCACTAGTCGATGCGAAAGGAAGGACCACGAAATTCGGTAGTGACGGAGAAATGGGTCATTTTCGTCACACTTTGGAAGCCCATTTTGACACACTTCTGGTGACGCACAAAACGTACAAAACAGGCACTAAACGATGCGAAAGAACCGACCCCGAAATTCGATAGTGGCGGAACAGTGAGCCATTTAACTCCCACTTTAAAGGCCTGTTTAACTCACTTCCGGTGACGCACAAGACGAGAAAGTAGGTACAGAAAACTTTTTTAAAAAATAGGCACTAAACGATGCGAAAGAAACGACCTAGACATTCGATAGTGTCAGAACAATGGGTCATTTTGGTCACACTTTGGAGGGCCATTTTGACACACTTCTGGTGACGCGCAAAACGTGGAAATAAGGGCACGAAACGGCACGAAACATTCACTAGTCGATGCGAAAGGAAGGACTACGAAATTTGGTAGTGGCGGAACAGTGGGTCATTTTCGTCCCACATTCGAGGCCCATTTTGACCGTCTTCCAATGACGCACAAAACGTCGAAATAGACGCACAAAAGGGTCGCGATGTGAAATTAACGACCTCGAAATTCGATAGTGGCGGAACAGTGGGTCATTTTCGTCCCATCTTGGAAGCCCATTTTGACCCACTTCTGGTGACGCACAAAACGTGGAAACAAGGCCACGAAACGGCACGAAACATTCACTAGTCGATGCGAAAGGAAGAACCTCAAATTCGGTAGTGGCGGAGCAGTGGGTCAATTTCGTCCCACCTTTGAGGCTCATTTTGACCGTCTTCCAGTGACGCACAAAACGTCGAAATAGGCGCACAAAAGGGTACGCGATGTGAAATTAACGACCTCGAAATTCGATAGTAGCGGAACTCTTGGTCATTTTCGTCCCATCTTGGAAGCCCATTTTGACCCACTTCCGGTGACGCACAAAACGTGGAAACAAGGCCACGAAACGGCACGAAACATTCACTAGTCGATGCGAAAGGAAGAACCACAAAATTCGGTAGTGGCGGAGCAGTGGGTCAATTTCGTCCCACCTTTGAGGCCCATTTTGACCGTCTTCCAGTGACGCACAAAACGTCGAAATAGACGCACAAAAGGGTACGCGATGTAAAATTAACGACCTCGAGATTCAATAGTGGCGGAACTCTTGGTCATTTTCGTCCCACCTTGGGGACTCATTTTAACCCACTTCCCATGACGCACAAAACGGAAATAGACGCACAAAACGACACAAAACGATGTGAAGGAAACGACCTCGAAATTCATTGGTGGCGGAAGAGCAATAATTTGTTCCGCCATATTTGTAGGCCCATTTTGACCCACTTCCGGTGATGCACAAAATGTGGGAATAGGCGCACAAAGCGACACAAAACACGCACAAAAGATGCAAAACAAAGTACCTCGAAATTCGTTGGTGGTGGAACAAGTTAATGACGCCGTGAGCACCAATATAAGTATATACTGTAGTTCTTACCAGGGGCGCGGTGGGTCAGTGGTAGAGCGTTCACCTCCGGTGCTTGAGGTCCCTGGTTCGATCCCAGTTCGCGCAGTTTGGACTTTGTGGTGGACAAACACCGTGCTCGTGGATTTTCTCGGGGTTCTCCCGTTTCCTCCCACTTTCTTCATTTCATTCATTTCCCATCATCACCGTCTCCTTTAGCCTAACCAGCATAACTGTGGGACGTAAAACTAAAGATTTCATATCTTTTTTTGTAGTTCTTACCATCAAGGCTGAGAACTGCACGGTCCATTTTTTTTAGCCAAAGTAGAAGCCCAACCGGAATAGTGATGTCAACCGGCCCGGCTCGGTTCAACTGAGCGTACAGCTTGAGCTGGCTTGGTTGGGATTACCCATCGACTGGGCTCAACTTGAGCCAATGGCTTGAACCGGCTCGGTCAAAACGAGTTATTGACTCGGCTCGATTGGAACCAATGGCTCGAACCAGCTCCGTTGAAACGAGTCTATAGGCTGAGTTCGAGTCAGCTTAACTGAGCCAATGGCTCGAACCGGCTCGGTTGGGGTAAGCAATCAGCTCGGTTCGGTTCGGCTCGTGTGAGCCATCGGCTCGAGCTGGCTCGGTTGGATGAGCTGTTGGCTTGGCTTACTTCTCGGTTCGGCTCGATAAGTGAATGAGCTGTGAGCGAGCCGCTTGAGTCGTTGACAATCCTAAACTCGGGTCGAGCAGTTTCAAGCATGTTTGGCTGGAGTCCCATAACTTCTAACAATTTTTGGCTCGAGCCCGAATACTTGCTCCTCCTGAACTCAAACCAAGAACCTTGTGACCGATGTCCTTGCCTCCTGAAGATTTCTTGACTACCGAGATCGACAGTCAACTAATTTTTAGTATTCCGATACAAATCGCCTATATTCCATGTTTATACAGGTACACGGTGTTATATTAATAATTAGTTATAGTAGTAGTAGTAGTATCATTGATAATTATATTGTCTATGTAGGATACTTGAAGATAGTAGTACTTGAAACTGCACAAAGGATTTAGCTCGAATTGGCTCGACTCGACTGGAAACTCGATCCGAATTCGAGTCGAGTTGGGGGAAAATTTTTCGAGCCGAGATCTCGAGTCGAACTCAAAGATGTCTGCTTCGAGTCGAGTCGAGTTTTAAAGAAAACTCGCTCGAACCCGCTCGTGCTCATTCCTATTGTATGCATGACGGGCATATAGAGTTCTTTCGAGGGGGTAGAACCATAAACATAATATATTTAAAAAATACTTAGTTTCACGGCTTTCTTCCCATGGGGGGGAAGGGATGGTAGGTATCCAGCATTTCTTATCAGTACCTTATTTGAAATATGTAAAACAGTGGACAATACAATATACAACTTATCTTCAGTTTTAATTGCTGATTTCAATTGCAATTAACAATTACAATTAACAATTACAAGTTTCAATTGTCAATTGCAATTAACAATTGAATGTTTCAATTGCACCCTTTGCAATTGACAATTAACAATTAAAAGTTTCAATTGCCTGGTGACCAATTAACAATTAACAATTGACGAAAACTTAATTGCAAATTTTCTGATTGAATTCAATTGCAATTGAAATTAATTGTCAATTACAAATTGAAATCAATTGCAATTGAAATCAATTGCAATTGATTTTCAGAGCAATTACTTTCAATTGATTGATCAATTGCAATTGATTTCAATTGATTTTGCCCAACACTGGTTAGTACCCTCATTTGACTTATCTGAATGTATAATTAGTTAGCTCTATCTAATCAAATAGTAATTGAATAACAAATAAGACTAATCATTAAAGCTTAGCTATATTACCAATCCTCCGCAGGCTACACACATGTAATATAGATACACTATTATCATATGCATATTCAATTACCATAAAAGAATATGGAGCCGCCAGCTCGTACTTCAATCACAAATGTCTTAGGTTAAATATATTTTTTTTGAAAGTTTTTACAATCATTATTAACTTAAGTCAACAACATTGACTGTTTACATGACTGCATATATTATATTCCTTGTAGATGTTAAGTCTAATAAACATTTGTGGCCCCACATAGCCCTGGTGCATGAGCTGTCCCGGTAGGATCACTCGGTCGAAAAAGCGTAACAGCTTTTTCAGACCAGTCATTGATTGAAGTTTTCCTCATTCCCACCAGGCAAATGCCGGGATGGTACCTAACATAATTGTATCAGACCACTTCTTTCCTTCACCATTCCTTTCTTCCTCCTCAATTTCCCAACAGTGTAATCGCCTAGGGACATCATCCTTCATACGTGACGGACTAACATAGCCATAGATGCTGAAAGCCCAGAATTTTATAGTAATTCATAATCTGCTATTAAATATTTTAACTATACTACTCAAAGCTACGACGGTACTTTGCAGCTACTAGTTTCTCAAAAACAAAACACAACTTTACAGAAGAACAAAAAGTTTGAAAAAGTTGGAGATTAGTTGAAAGTCAGCGACATTTAAATAATCTTCCACTTATTCAGATGTTTTCTTTCTTCTTTCTTCTTTTTTTTTTTTTTTTTTTTTTTTTTTTTTTTTTTTTTTTTTGAGGTACGAGGTAGCTACAAAGTTCCGTCGTAACAAATTCAACAGCGTTTAAACACTTTATAACAGATTGTCGAGAAATGGGTCAAATATTGTTCAAAAAATATTGTGCGCCGATACAAAAAACGTCCATTCTCAAAAAAGTGTTTCAGTAGGACGTATTTAAAACACTTCTTCCAGTCAAATACTTTGAAAACAAGGTTATGACATATTGTTCTAAATTAGAGAACTTTTAATATATCTGGGACATAGTTGGAAAATATGTATGATAACTTTTGGGGGGGGCCTGTACAGATGATACATTAACCAAACTCCAGGAGATGATTCCTTACATTAAATGAAATAAAAATTCTAATAAACGTGTGTAGAGAACTTATTCGTTCTAGAGTTATAAGCCGTCGAAAATTTTTAAGTATCACGATTTAAAATTTCCCGGCTTGAAAACTATGGGACTTTTGTAAGCGCTTTAAGGAACTAGTACGTGCTCTATCCAAGGGCGCCAATTTCTCTGTACATTTGGGGGGGGGGGGCATTCAGATGCAGAAGGTATATATATGAGGATTTTAAGACAAATTGCATTCAAATTATGCCAAATATTGTATATTCATAAATACACTAGGGGGTCCACACGAACTTTCGGGGCCTTTCCCCCCCACGATCGGCGCCCTTAGCACTATCTAAATGTTTATGTTATACAATCCTCCGGTACTGGCAATAACATCTTACTTGTACACTGCAAAAAATAAATCAGTGCTTGGACATTTTTTTTCGAAACAACTTTCAGTCATTGTTTAACCAACGTGTCCAAAAATATCTGGAAGATTTCTATCAGTGTTCAAAGTGTATCTAAAATGCATCCCAACGGTGGTTAATAGGAACTGCCTCAACAGTGTTTAAAATTTACCTATATTTCTGATGTATCCAAAGACAATACGGCACAGAAACGACTTTTTAACAGTGTTAAGACACTTTACACATTAGTATTTGTACATTTATAAGTTGTTTCTGTGTTCCATTGGATGCATTAGAAGATCGAGCACATTTTTAACATTCTTAATGCAGTTCTACATTGCAATTGTATTAACTACTGCACTGTAAAAATAAATAAATAAATAAGTAAATAAATAATAAAAATAAAACATCATTTTAACACTTTTAGGACAGTTCTGAGGAGAAAATTGATAAAATAGTGTTTAAAAAGTGTGCTTCTAGGGTCCGAAAAGCCTTAGTTCTTAAAAACAGTGTCTAGTGTGACGTATTCTAGGCAAACACTCCTAAAACAAAACTTATGCTACAATCTGCAAACACATTTAAGATATACTTGGGAGAAAACAATATCTAAAAGGGGGTGAATATGTGTCATATGGTGGTGTTCAAAGAGAGTCGGTAATGTGTAAAGTGTCTGAATTGTGTGTAAAAGTTGTTTCTAAATATTTTGTAGTGTGTGAGGTGCATTCTAAACCTATTTTTGTTCACCGATTTCATGACAGTTTTGAACATGTTAAACAATTATCAAAAATGGTTTCTAAAATTATTCAAATACTGATTTACTTTAGCAGTGTACTGCTCGTGCGTTACTCTATCAACAAAAGAAAATGATATGGTCGGCAATCCGAGAATCATGAGTTAACAGGCTGACTAGGCGGTCCAGATTTAATGGAACATTCTAGCTCTGAAAAGACATCTAAATGGTCCATTTTCTTTTTTAAATGATCATTTTGTTCGGAAGCTTTTATTGCTAGAACCTACATACGGGTATTATTTGTTCACAATATCTGGAATATGATGAAGTTTGTTTCATGTTTTTTCCGGAATAAGTGCTTATGTTGAGTGCACACTCGTATATAGATAAGTGTAATAAATATGTATTGGACTGAAGAAGAGTGTCCCCTTTATGTAGTAACATTAAAACAGTGCTTATAGGAAGAGGCACTTTCATCACTCCTGCTCAGAATTTTATGATTGTTTCATGGAAAAAAGAAACTTTTGCGGAAAATCAGTTCTTCTGAGAACTAAATACCCTTCATTTGTCATTTATATTTCATTAAATTGGGAATGGAGATAATGTTAAATTCTGTTACTTAGTTTATTTGCATGTTACATTAAGTACATTTTTGTACTTCTAAATGTTAGGTTTTAAATACGTCTTCTAACCCACACATGTACTTATGAGGATATAACAAATAAAAGGCTAAAATTGAAATCTGATTACATGCTATAAGGTGTTTTGGGTTTTTTAGTTTGAGAATCTATTCAGTCTGAAATATGGAGACCTGTATTGGTTTCGGGTTTGGAGAACTTTCATCTTTTTATAGTAGACTATATTTTCATCACAATATTGCCTATGGTTTCAGATCAAATTTGTGTTAGAGTCAATCGTTTCACTGTTAAGAAATTACACATAAAGAAACGAAAAAACAAGCATATTTCATGACAAAAACATGATATTTAGTTGTTCAGTATTCCAAGAGTCGGTCCTTTATAGGAAATGGAACTTCGTCACGTTCTTAACAACGAGATGTATTTTTTTTTCCTCTTCTTCAGATGAAGAGAGAAGTTTTCATCTCAATATCCTACAGCTGTTTGACTTACTCATTCTCTTGGACTGTTCGTCTATTCCGATCGTGACTACTCGTCAATGCTTGCTTCCAATCCGTCATTTTCTTACAGTTGTAATAATAATTGCGAAATTCCGTTTTTGCTGCTTTTAAATCATGAAGTACAACGAAATGGTGAGTAACAAACTTTTTTTCTAAAAGCAAAAATGACAAAAAAAAAAAAAAAAAAAAAATCGGTGAGGAACATGCGGTAAAAGTTCTTAAACGAAAAGAAAAAGTGTATTTCTATTTTGAGATATCGTTCACAAATCAACTTCTTTCTTAAAAGGAACGCTTAAAACAGGAATTTTTAAAACTTTCTAATAAGAAAAATCTTCCATATTGTGAAAAAAAAAGTAAGAAAGGCAATTTTGTACAAAATCGGAGAAACTAAAAATTAACCAATTATATCTCCCTCCTTACTCCTTTCGGTTATTATTATTATTATTATTATTTTCAAATTTTCTTGTGGCGACTAGTAGAGTCTTTGTTCTCCTATATAACTTATTCGTACAAATTGTATAATAGGGAAGAAGGCTCTAATTCATGCCCAATTATCATGATTTTCATTTTCATTTATTTATTTATTACATTTGTACGTATTACAACAAGACATTTTTAAAACTTATTGCTGAAGTTGCCAAACAACATGTTATTTTCAATAAATCATTAGTCTCCGGACAGCTTAGACATATTTTAGAATAACATTCAGGGTAATTGTTTGTATAGCCCCTTCAAAAAAAGGTTCTCACCTGTCAAATCGAATGATTTCTCACTTGTGTAGTAATTGGTTAGCACACATGTTATTATTGGTATTATCTCTATTTTTCTAGTTCTTATAGTGAGGAAACTGTGAATTAAGTCAGATTTTTAGCATTATTAGTGTACAGGGTATTTGTAAGAATAAAATTAGAATTTGGATCTGTAATATGGAATAGCATTTCAACAACTTTCTAATCTCAATCAACAAAAATTGAATCTGTGTAAAGATATTGTATTAGATTATTATGTTTTAAAACGAAAATGAACTACTATTCCCATGCTTATTCGCGTAACTTATTAGGAGTTAGTCACTAACAGAAGGAAAAAAATATAAAATTTTCATAGGCATTACAAAATACATTGAATACTGTGTACATTACATATACTTCAGAGCACCAAAATAGTGTATAAGAAATTGTGTAATTTTATTTCTTATACACTGGAAATGTGGAATTTTATTTTCTCTAAACTGGAAATGTGAAATTTTATTTCTTCTACACAGGTAATGTGAAATTTTGTTTCCTCTACACCAGAAAAGTGAAATTGTATTGCATCTACACTGGAAGTGCGAAATTATATTTCCTCTACACCGGAAGTGTAAAGTTATATTTCTGCTACTTCGGAAGTGAGAAATTGTAGTTCATATACACTGGAAATGTGAAATTTTATTTCTTCTACACTGATAATGTGAAATTTCGTTTTCTCTACACTAAAAAAATGAATTTGCATTTCATCTACACCGGAAATGTGGTTGAAATAAATTTCTCCATCACCAAAATAATAATAATAATAATAATAATAATAATAATAATAATAATAATGTAACAAACGAGTATAGAAAATAAAAATAAATAACTTAATAATACAGACGATCATTTTAAACATACATAAGTTGCAAAAACAAGTACATGCATATGTATTTGCTTTTAGAGTTTGGATGCCAAGTGCTGTAACTCCAAAAATGGAAATTTTTCAGGAGAGTTTTATATCTAATAAGAAACGTATATTTCTTTTATGGTTGCAACCAAAACCATAATTATGAAGTTTATTTTCTAATGATAGTGAATAACATACTTTTAATGCGATTTAGACGAGATATTGAAGTTCTCTTCTGGAAAATCTCAATTTTGGCATTTAATTTGTCGAATTGTAAATGAGAAACGACATTTTTAAGTTTTATACCCGACAATAATACTCCGTAGTCTAAAGGAGGCAGACCATTAATAACAGTGAATTATTATGAAATGAATTGATGGAATGATCATGTGGAAGGTGGCGGAAGGGCGGTGGGGAAACCTACACTTCACCCTACACTCCACAACTGATCCTCCGTGTCCCTATTCTTTACTTGTAGTCGATATCGTCATATCACAAGCAAATACTTCACTCGACTTATACAGTACTCCATATATAGGGTCTATATAGGGTGTTTCAGATGAAACTTCTACTGCCCAGAGATCACAAACGACTAAGATAAAATGAGATAGTGAGATAGGGAAATGCTATAGGACACATGGAATGGAGCATGCTGTTTTGCTCACAGGGCACTCTATCTCTGGGCACCGGGGGTACTCGAAAATTTTAAATGAGAAGTTATGTCATTTGATATATTACTAAAATTATCATAAAGAAAACAAACAATTTTGTAGGAAATTTTTCTTCGTGTGGGACACCGTATGTGAAATATCCCGTATTTAAGTTTGAGTTCTTGAACAGTCAGATAAAACATCTAGTGCTTATAAATCACAAACGGCTGAAGGTAAGAAAATGAAACAGAAAGTGAGATAAGGATATGCCATAGGACACATTAAATAGAGCATGCTGTTTTCCCCACAAGGCCTCTATCATTGAGCACCGGGGGGAGGCGGCGAGACGGGAATCAATCAAAATTTTTAAATGAAAAATCACAGGGTCGGATATGCTATTAAAAATTAAAACGATTCAAAAGTTTGTTCGTTTAGGAAAACGAACGATTAGGATGTTAACATTTAGGCAAAGCAAGATTCTTTTCACATTTAATAAAAATGTCAATTTCTTTGGGTATTACTACGTAGTTTTACGACTATTTCAAAGTCAAACTGCTACTTTCAATCTTCATGATTCATTACCTTAATTGAAATGCATAATAAAAACAGAAGAGAAAAAGCAGTCAATTTAAAAAACAAAATTAGTTTCAATTAAGTAAATATATATATATATATATATATATATATATATATATATATATATATATATATATATATATATATATATCATTTTCCAGTGGCAATTAATGTCAAATTACTCTGAAACAGGTTAAAACGACATGAAGACACTTTTATGAATAACATTATGTTCATTGTATTAAACATTTCAAACTTACAGAATTTTATATTATTAATATAAATAAAGATTATCCAATTTCCTCTGACTTTGAATAATTATATTTTAATTTTGCATTGAATACACAATCATAAGTGATTAATTCGTGAACATTTGCGTGCAGTTTTACTATACGGATCCATACTATAAGTAGTAGTAGAAGTAGGAGTAGGAGTAGGAGGAGGGGTAGCAGTAGGAGTAGGAATTGGTTAGAAGCCCCGCAGGGGTTCGTTGGGCTCTGTTCTCAACATAAACTAGGCAAATTAAAGAGTTCCCCACATTTTTCCATGCATTTTACAATCTATGGATCCGTATAGTAAAACTGCACCAACATTTGTTCAAAATTCTAATTTTAACTTCCAATTAAAATCGTCAAACTTTTTACACATTTTTCGTTCCTCTAAAGCCAACAAAATTTTCGACACATTTTTTAAATCGTAATTCTACTTTGTTTCTTAAGATCAGCAAACTTTCGACATCTTATCGTTCTTCAAAATCAAAAACACTTTATTCTTCTTTTTCTTCTATACTTATAAAATTCTAATTTTTACAAATCAGATTTTGGTAATACTGAACATACAGTGTGGCACACAAGTTAAATTACAATAATTAATAATTTATATTTCAAAATTATAACTGAATGAAAGATTTGTTAAGATTAATTTGAATATTTCAATTTAACAAAACTTAATTAAACCTAATGGCATGTTATGCTCTTTCTTCTCATAAATAATCTCTGACAGCAGACATTAAATCGAATAATTCTTTCCAAGGATGTTATAAATAGAGGATCTGCCCTATGTATCTTCATCCTATTAAATCGATGACGCCCCCCCCCCCCCCTTCCAAAAAAAAAACGAGCATCTGCACGTCTGATTGGCTACTCTCGTTTCTGCCATCGTCTGATTGGATACTTTCGTTTCCGCCATGATTGTTGGCTCAAAACATTGCGATCTTATTGGGCGGAGTGGGCAGAGTAGGGGTGGCGAAACTGTGATGTATGGCTTCAAGATTTTGTTGTAAGAGCCGATCCTCTATTTTATAAGATCCTTGATTCTTTCTTATTTCTCCTGGAGGGAGCTACTCAAAGAGATGTCAGAGTTTCTTCATTGATTTATTTATCTGTAACGGAACAATACCGAGATTGGACCGTTACACTGTCGTTAATTGCAACTAGTCAAAAGCTCAGTAAATGTGCGTGAACTTAAAGTCCAATCGTTATTTAATAGGAAAAAGGGCGAAGTTCTTTGCATTAATTTCTTCTACATACAGGGTCTACACCAATTTCTTGTCTTGTAACTCACTTATTTTGAACATGCTCACTTATATTAGGAGATATATTGAGCATGCTCAAGAAAGGTAGAATAAAATGTATCTTACTGGTTACCTGCATTCCACGTTTACAGCGAATAATGTGATTTATATTTCTGGTAGAAAATTAAAAGAAGCACATAAAATGGCAAATGACCAATAATCGCAATAAAATTATACTTATTCACGATTTCTTGTAAAAATGGAAAACCATGAAATTTATGGCATTCTACCACAACTGCCGGTCTTTAGTTAATAGGGTGTTAAAGAGAAAGAATGTACCATTTTGGGCATTACTTCGTTTTATGAGAATCTTGAAGCTATATTATTATCAAGTAATTCATCTTTGGTTTTGACAAAATGACATATAAATGAGCACAATCAAAATACTTTGCACAATTTTGTTGCATAATGTGTCAGAATTGATACGTTATTTTAGATGATGGTCACCTTAGAGAAACAAAACTAAACAAAGAATAATAAAGGACAGGCTATTACACGGCAATAAGAAATTTGACTTGTTTGTAACGTCGTCGTAAAAATGTAGCCATATGTTGACATAAGTACAAACGGTCAGAATTACCAACAAAATAATATATTAAAAAAAAAAAGTTTAAAAATGAAAAATAAAAACACATTGTAACCTAAACCTGGAACAGAAGCTTATATACACCGTTACCCTTCGAGCTAAATGTATTGTAGTTTGCAATAATAATAATAATAAATTATGCCTTTTTTTCTACAGTTGTACCCAACTTAAATCCGGTATAATTATTCCTAAGAATTTTCATCACAATTGGACGAAATAATATATCTTTAAAGCAAAATGGTGTGTGAATGCTAGGAGCATTCAAAGATCATGAAAGGAAATGGGAGGGGGAAACAGATATTAACATTTGCACAGGGAGAGGGGAGACAAACATGGCTGAGAAACTGTGACGGAGGGAAAAAGTACCTTTAAGAAAAATTGAAATACAACAAATTAAGAAGGCTTTTCTTCAAAACCGTGCAATAGTTTGGGGTGGAATTATTATGTATTTAAACGGCGCCAGATAAGCGACTGCATCTCCCCCTATCTCTCTCTTTCTTGTACGCAAATCGTCTCTTTCTTTTTTCTGTGTTTATATATATGTATTATGGCCAATGAAAGCAAAAGCATCAAATCAAAAAGACACACATAGAAATGTTAAAAAGGACTTTTAGAGCCAATGAAAAGTTACCTCATTTTATGCCCCCCACCCTCTCCCGCTCGCCTGACTTGATGCTTTATACAGTCATTTTGCCTCGATAAAGATGGTACCTCAAAATTAGCGTCAAATAGAAGAACCATTGAGATGATTACTCCCTAATCTTCAAGGAAAGAGCGAAGAATTCTAGCTATTGTGACGTTAATTCACGAAAATAAAATTATTTCTGTATACGTTTGAACAAAAACATTCTATTAAAAAGTGTATATTGTACACACTTTTTTGTGTGTGAAATTGCCATCGAAGTAATATTTTGTAAAAAGAATTCTCAATAGCTACTACTACAATCAAGAAAATTTTGATAATTAAATGTAATAATAGACCATTAGCATGAATAAGAAAATAAAACTTAAAAAAAAAAAAGAATCCGAAAATGGCCTCACAGAAAAGAAAGATAGAAACTCAAGGTCAGTCAGTCAAAATAATTATTACATTATATATCTAATGAAATGTAATTAAATCTCGGCGTTACTTGTATTATGTATACAAGTGTATGTTTTCTAATTTGTTTTTATTAGTAATAAAGTTACTAAGAAGAATATTATAGATCTAGAAATAATTTACACAAACACTATTAAATTAAATTTTAAGCGATTTCAAGAAATGCAATTACAATAAAATATAGACAATTTGATGTGAATAGGACAATGACTATTATTGAAAATTCGGTTTATATATTTTTTTTTTCAATATACTGCTTTTTCTACAAGTAGAATCTACAAGATAATGCACATGAAGTGCACGGTCAGTAATGCGTATGTGTAGAGATACGTGATTTAACATAAGCGGTTAGATTTCTAAATAGAAACGTTTACGTATGGATAGTTAAGTCAGTATAGATAAGAATCATAAATTTTGCGGGTAAAATTTTAGACGTAATGCTGTAATAATAATCAGCGGTACAACGCGCCGGGACCTTTTGACGAAGGGATCCCTATCAGATATTTGTAGCTCATATTACTTATGAAAATGAAATGAAATGCAATCTTTGAGTTTTACGTCCCATAGTTATACCGGCTAGGGATGATGAGAAATGAATGCAAAGTTGGAATGAATAAAGTTGGTGAAAATGGGACAAACCCTAGAAAACCCACGCATAAGGTTTTTGTCCACCACAAAGTCCAATTGGCGCAAGCAAGATCGAACCAGGGACCCCACGCACCAGAGGTGAACGCTCTATGCCTGAGCCACCGCAGCCCCTTATATAGTAATAGCGTGTCTGTGAACAAAAAACTTCAGATCCAAATTGAAAGTGACTATGTTTGTGACTCTTAATCTCTTGAACCACCCGACCGATCTCTAGCAAATTTTTGACGTAGATGCAGTTCTGGCCTGGGAGTGTTTTTAGCTATTCACTTTGACGGTGGAACTTAGGGGAAGGGAAGGAGGGAGAGTTATAAAAAATAAATAAAACTTAATAACTCTTGAACCAAACGACCAATCTCGATCAAATTTTCCATATATATGACGTTCGTGCCTGGGATGGATATTATCATTTCACTTTGATGGAACAACCTAAGGGTTGGGGAGGAGGGGGAGATACATACAAAAATCGATAAATATAAAAATAAAAGTGACCATGTTCATCCGATCCACTCGATCAATTGTCAACATAGATGAAGCTCGTACCTGGGAAGTATCTTATTATTTCATTTTGATGGTAGAACTTAGAGGAGGTTAAATATATGAAAATGAATTAAACTTAACAATTCTTGAACCAGCCGACCGATCTCGATCAAACTTTCAACATAGATAAGGATCAAACCTGGGATGTTTAAGTCATCTTACTTTGATGGCACAATGTAGGAGAGGGAAAGGGGGATATATATATATATATATATATATATATATATATATATATATATATATATATATATATATATATATATATATATATATATATATATATATGTGTGTGTGTGTGTGTGTGTGTGTGTGTATGTGTGTTTAAAAAAAAGTAAAAATAAAAGAGACTAATCACCGAAAATGATCAATATCAAAGAGCGCTTTAGTAATAGTAAAAACGGAACATATTACTATCTTTCCTTAATTTAACCCAGCGAAATCGGGAAGCGTCTTAGATTCAAGGACGTCTTAAATTCCAGTAATTATCGAGAAATTCTTAATTAAAGATATTATGAACGTGTTGTTAAAACTACTTTGCTAGCCATAAATATTTTTAATTTTGGATCATATTCAATCATTCAGACGACAATAGTCTTGCAGGATGTGCGGGTTTGCTAGTGTTACTTATTACTGAATACATGAATTATCTTTATTCGTATTATGTAAGTGAGATTTGCACATTATAAATGATTAAAACAGATTGCATTGTACGTACAATACATAATATTACTAGCTTGCAGAAAGCCAGTTTAAGCTAGGTCCTTCAATGCCGACTAGCAAAGAGGTACTGAAAACGAAACCGATTTCCAATATATCATTATGATAATTACCCAAACATTATATGTAATATGACGTTATTGAGATCGAAAGATCTAGTAGGTTGACTTGCTTTGCTTTAGTGGTGTTAGACATGCATGGGCCCCAGAAGTATGAGATCATACATTGGAGCAGCAAGGAGTGCCGCAGAACCAACTGGGTTAACATATATCAGGTTGTCTGAAAAGTATGCATTTATTAAGGTTGTCTAAAAATTGGGGTTGAGCGTTCGGAGGACAAAATTAAGAATGCATTTATTATGATTTCAAAAGAAAATTTTAAAATCACCTATGCAATATTTTGTTCGATGACCTTTTGCTACTTTTTTTCCGGCAACATTATAATCTCGATACTATAGAACTTTTGTGATTTTTGGTATTAAAAAAATTAAGGCACGTGGTATCCACAGGTCACATTTGAAAGTAACTTAACACCATTCAGGAAGCTCTGCAGAGACCGAAACAAATTATAGCCTGACGATGCCTGGTGAGAGTTATACGATGGATGGATTAAAACCCGCAGCCAACTTCTCTCAATAATTTCTGAAGGGATGTGAAAGATGTATACAGTCTGGAATTGTCAACGTTTATACGACTCCCTTTCTATTGACCCAGTTATGGAAGTTTCTTTTGACTGGCTAGGTTCATTCGCGATATCTACAGGTCCGAGTTTAGCGTTCTGCCCGACAATAGCAGATCATGATGCACGATACTCTTACAATCCCACCAAACGCACTACATAATCTTTCTGGACGTCAGTGTAGGATTTACCCCAGACGGTGGAGCTTTCTCTTTCCTTAGAGAGCTCCTCCGTGGCTAAGCGGTTAGCGTACGCGCCTTTGGCGCGGGAGACCCGGGTTCGATTCCTGGCGGGAGCTCATGTGGTTCGGATTCCACGTTAATCAGTAGGTCCACGTCTCATATAGCCTCGCTGCTGAAAGGGACGCTAAACTAAAATCAACTCAACTCTCTTTCCTTAGAACACGACATTTTTCGCACATTATTGTAGTAGGTTATCCACTTTTCTTCACTTGTGAACAAACAATTCAAAAATGTCTCGAGTTCGTTACGTTTCAATAGAGATTCACAAATGGAAATTCAGTAGGGTAAATGTTTCTGAGTCAGTTTATGTGGCACTAAACGACGAGCTTCTGCATGTAATCAGCTTTCTCAAAAGGTTTAACGCTATTGGTGATAGACTTTTAGGTTATTGACGATGTCAATTGCTGCTTCTATGCCGGTGTTGCTCCACATTTGCCAATATATCATCCACATTTGTTGTGATTGGTCGCCCACTACGAGGAACATTTTGAACAACGAAATTTCCAGAACGAAAGCAACTCAACTAACTTTCTGCTGTTGCTTTTGATAACGTATGTCACCCATAAACATCACAAATTTCTTCACAATGCTGCGAATCATTTAGACTTTTATCGAAATAAATTTGTAAACTGCAGCGCAAATTTGCAGAAAGTTCACTTATTTTTACGAAGCAATATCTTATGTCTTATTACCAGAATTCCAACAAGTATTGCCTATCTACTAACTTCAGCTGTCAAATGATCAGTGTGACCACGCAACAAAAACATTTCGTACTAACCTGTGCAGAAAAAGAGAGAAAAAAAATACTAGATCTGGGGAAAAAGTACTAAAATTTTATCTGCTCCCGTTTCACCCTATTTATAACATTTTACCATATTAATATCTTATTAGAAGGTTTTCGGCAGCTCCCTCCCCTGTGAGTGGAAAGTGACCCCACACATTCTTGAAAGAATCCCAACTTCAATTTTTTTTAGAGTCGAAATTTGATACAAACTGTGCAAACCACTTACACCCACCACAACTTACAACTCCCCATAACTCTATGGTGCTCCCTCTTCTATTCCCGTCTCAAGGACCATCTACAGATGGTATCTGCCGTGCCGTTTCTTCGTATTATTGTTGCAGGCGACATCTCACCTTTCGAGATTGTAAATAGTGCTTATGGTGCTTGTGGTTTTATGCTCCCCACCTCCACCCTAACACTTGCCCCAAAAGCATTTGCCGCGATTCATAAAGAAGCACTAGGTCTATCATCCCGTTTCCCGAACCCTATGAATTGGCAAGCGAGGAAGAACTAACCACTGCCAGAACTGCTCATTGGTGGAAGCGACCGGACGGCACCTATGTCCCACTTCCGCTCTTGCGAATACCACTATTGGAAAAAAAAAAAAAAAAAGGAAGAAAAAGTTATCAGAAATAGTGAAATTTTCGTACATTGCCAAATTTTCATGAGTTTTTTTCTCTCTCCCAATTGTATTTATGAGAAAAGAAGAGGGAGAGAAAAGTACTAGATTTGTTGGTGAACGTACTAGAACACTACAATATTATGAAAGGTACTATATCTAGTACGAAAGTACTAGCGGTGATCACACTGCAAATATTAGACTTGACCTGCTGCGACTCATATACTCTGATACTTGGAACTCTAACGCCATCTTGTGAACAAAAGGATCACTAAACTCACTAACAGTTTCAACTGCTAATGTTCAAAATAATCCGCTGATTGGAGATCCCATAGGGACCCTGCTGCTACAGAACCCCATAAAAACCTTCCTTCACTAGAACATCGAACGGATTTGTTAGGGTTCTGTTTAGAAAATACGAAACTCATTAAATTAGTATAAACCTTAGTTAACCGGGGGGCGCGGTGGCTCAGTGGTAGAGCGTTCACCTCTGCTGCATGGTGTCCTTGGTTCGATCACTTCCGTTTCCTCCCACTTTCTTCATTCTACCATGTCATTTATTTCTCATCACTGCCGTCTCCTTTAGCTTAGCCAGCATAAGCATGGAACGTAAAGCTTCAAGATTTCGTTTCATATAAGTAACCGATTTATAACTGCTATTGTTAAGAAATTCACGTATAGAAAATCGTTGAGAAAGCGTTACGTATTAAAAAAAAAAAAAAATTGATTACGTTTCTTATGCTTATTACATTTTATTTCTTGTATTTAAGAATCCTTGTTTTGTGTAATATTTGTATTATCGATAAAGGCATTTCTCAAAATTTATTGAAAATATTTTTTTTTTTTTTTTTTGGAAATTGTGAGAACATTGTCTATTTCTCATTTTGAGAAACAACTTACTTTGCTCTCAAAAGTAAGAAACAATTTGCATCGTCAAAATTTGAGAAAATTTCTAAATTTTGGATAACATTTTCTCAAAATAAAATATAATAGAATTTCGTTCGATTTCACATTTCTAAGAAAATCTTACTCTTTACATAAGTAAGAAAGGGATTTTCTTAAGTACGTGAATTCTTATTTTCTGGATTTAGAGAAACCACTTTAACAGTTTTGATACTCGGATGTGGGCTAGAGAGTATAAGTATTATGAAAATATCGGTATTTGGATAGATAAACTTGAGAAGTAAACTTGTGACATAGAACAGAAAATTGTAAACTACACACCTGATTCCAACACTCTATTATCTTATCTTTCTTATCAGTTCTCACAATATATACTACACACAATATGTACATAAGAAAGTTCTTTTTGAAACCTCTATATAGCCTATATTCATTTGTTTAGTATTTGAGATTTTATTTCGACATTTTTTAGAGAGGGAGAGAAACGGAAAGTAAAAAAGAAAATATACGATCTCATAATACTAAGGAAAAAGAGAAAAGAAAACCAGTAGAAATTTAGAAAATACATCCTTGAACCATTATATCAGGTAATGGAGCATGGGGATAGATATATGAATTCTATCATTAATAGGTGATAAGACTTACCTTCACTATTACGACCTGAAAAGTAAACAAGAAGTTCAGTATGAAAATCGTTTGATTTTCCGATGCCAAAGAAGGCGAAGATTCCTCGGTCGGTAGGAAAAGTAATGGTCATTTCGTTCTTCAACTGAAATGGAAAGGTTTACCAGTATGAAGTCCCTTCACATACGACGGTTATTGGCGAGTTTTACAAGTCAGTTTTGGGCGTTCTTGTTAAACATATCCAATGAAAGTGACCGGAAGTGTATTACTCTGGTTGGCGCCTTCACCCTTGACCCTTCCGCTAGCAAAGGTGCGTGAAGTTGGCCCGCCACTTGTCGCCAAAATTCACCAAATTTTGACCAGAGTTAGTGCTACGTTAGTGCTGTTTTCTGCCGTAAAAAGTTTCGTTAGTGCTGTTAAACTTAACGAATTAGAGCAACTTCAAAATGGGCCCGGACAACTCCACGCAGCTCGCCACAAGTCGCCAAACTTCACCAAATTTTCACCATCGTTAGTGCTACGTTAGTGCTGTTTTCTGCCATAAAAATTTTCGTTAGTGCTGTTAAATTTCAAGAATTACAGCATCTTCAAAATTGCTTCAGCGTGAAGTTGGCCTGCCACTTGTCGCCAAAATTCACCAAAATTTGACGAGCGTTAGTGCTACGTTAGTGCTGTTTTCTGCCGTAAACAGTTCCGTTAGCGCTGTTAAACTTCACGAATTAGAGCAACTTCAAAATGGGCCCGGCCAACTTCACGCAGCCCGCCACTAGTCGCCTAACTTCACCAAATTTTCACCATCGTTAATGCTACGTTAGTGATGTTTTCTGCCACAAAATTTTCGTTAGTGCTGTTAAACTTCACGAATTAGAGCAACTTCAAAATTGGTTCAGCGTGAAGTTGGCCCGCCACTTGTCGCCAAAATTCACCAAATTTTGACCAGAGTTAGTGCTACGTTAGTGCTGTTTTCTGCCGTAAACAGTTCCGTTAGTGCTGTTAAACTTCACGAATTTGAGCAACTTCAAAATGGGCCCGGCCAACTTCACGCAGCCCGCCACTAGTCGCCAAACTTCGCCAAATTTTCATCATCGTTAGTGCTACGTTAGTGCTGTTTTCTGCCATAAAATTTTTCGTTAGTGCTTCTAAACTTCACGAATTAGACCAACTTGAAAATGGGCCCGGCCAACTTTACGCAGCCCGCCACTAGTCGCCAAACTTCACCAAATTTTCACCATCATTAGTGCTACGTTAGTGCTGTTTTCTGCCACAAAAATTTTCGTTAGTACTGTTAAACTTTAAGAATTAAAGCATCTTCAAAATTGCTTCAGCGTGAAGTTGGCCCGCCACTTGTCACCAAAATTCACCAAATTTTGATCAGCGTTAGTGCTACGTTAGTGCTGTTTTCTGCCACAAAAATTTCGTTAGTGCTGTTAAACTTCAAGAATTAAAGCATCTTCAAAATTGCTTTTCGTGAAGTTGGACCGCCACTTGTCGCCAAACTTCACCAAATTTTCATCATCGTTAGTGCTACGTTAGTGATGTTTTCTGCCACAAAATTTTCGTTAGTGCTGTTAAACTTCACGAATTAGAGCAACTTCAAAATGGGCCCGGCCAACTTCACGCAGCCCGCCACTAGTCGCCAAACTTCACCAAATTTTCACCATCATTAGTGCTACGTTAGTGCTGTTTTCTGCCACAAAAATTTTCGTTAGTGCTGCTAAACTTCAAAAATTAGAGCATCTTCAAAATTGCTTCAGCGTGAAGTTGGCCTGCCACTTGTCGCCAAAATTCACCAAATTTTTACGAGCGTTAGTGCTACGTTAGTGCTGTTTTCTGCCGTAAAAAGTTTCGTTAGTGCTGCTAAACTTCACGAATTAGAGCAAAATCAAAACGGTCCGGCCAACTTCACGCAGCTTGCCACTTACTCCCAAACTTCACCAAATTTCGTCCATTATTAGTGCTACGTTAGTGCTGTTTTCTGCCACAAAAATTTTCGTTAGTGCTTTTAACTCTTAGGGGATCAGGGCTTTTTGGGCTATTTTTTAGACTTTCAGTCAAGCATCTTCTGCATCGTCACTATTTATCCTAGGATCATGGCGCATACTTCATTCTCTTCAGAATAGAGCTTGCTTTCAAATTGTACTACTTGCATGCTCATACCATATACCAGAACCGGGAGAAAAACGTCAAAGTGAAAATTTCGGAGGGAAAAATTTTTTCCTCGAACTTTGGCCCCCCTGGAGCCCCCCTGTGTGAACGTAGCACTAAAAATATCTAATATCTAAAAATATCTGATAAATAGTACTTTGTATACTGAATGCGTGTGACAAATTTCAAGTTTCTATCTTGAATAGTAAGGGCGGGAGGAATTTTATCAAAAATTCCCACAATGCCCCAAATTACCACAAAACACTATGATCTCAGGGAAAAAATTTCCCGAGACATCCCTAATTACCCTAGGGACATGTGTCGCCTATATTCTCTTCTGAATAGAACTGCCTTTCAGGCGGTACCATTCACATGTCTCCATCATGTATCTAAGGCGGGAAATTCCAGAAAAAAGGGACTTTTTGATCTAAATTTCCCTTTTTTCAACTCTTAGCCCCTCTGGACTCCCCTTGTTTTAACGTAGTTTAACAGCACTAACGAAACTTTTTACGGCAGAAAAGAGCACTAACGAAGCACTAATGATCGACGATAATTGGTGAAGTTTAGTAGTAAGTGGCGGGCTGCGTGAAGTTGGCCGGACCCGTTTTGATTTTGCTCTAATTCGTATAGTTTAGCATCACTAACGAAACTTTTTACGGCAGAAAACAGCACTAACGTAGCACTAACGCTGGTCAAAATTTGGTGAATTTTGGCGACAAGTGGCGGGCCAACTTCACGCTGAAGCAATTTTGAAGATGCTCTAATTTTTGAAGTTTAGCAGCACTAACGAAAATTTTTGTAGCAGAAAACAGCACTAACGATGGTGGAAATTCGGTAAAGTTTGGCGACTAGTGGCGGGCTGCGTGAAGTTGGCCGGGCCCATTTTGAAGTTGCTCTAATTCGAGAAGTTTAACAGCACTAAGGAAAATTTTTATAGCAGAAAACAGCACTAACGTAGCACGAACGATGGTGAAAATTTGGTGAAGTTTGGCGACTAGTGGCGAGCTGCGTGAAATTGGCCGGGCCCATTTTGAAGTTGCTCTAATTCGTGAAGTTTAACAGCACTAACGAAACTTTTTACGGCAGAAAACAGCACTAACGTAGCACTAACGCTGGTCAAAATTTGGTGAATTTTGGCGACAAGTGGCGGGCCAACTTCACGCTGAAGCAATTTTGAAGATGCTCTAATTTTTCAAGTTTAGCAGCACTAACGAAAATTTTTGTAGCAGAAAACAGCACTAACGATGGTGAAAAATCGGAGAAGTTTGGCGACTAGTGGCGGGCTGCGTGAAGTTGGCCGGGCCCATTTTGAAGTTGCTCTAATTCGAGAAGTTTTACAGCACTAACCAAACTTTTTACCGCAGAAAACAGCACTAACGTAGCACTAACGCTAGTCAAATTTTGGTGAATTTTTTCGAGAAATGGCGGGCCAACTTCACGCTGAAGCAATTTTGAAGATGCTCTAATTCTTGAAGTTTAGCAGCACTAACGAAAATTTTTATGGCAGAAAACAGCACTTACGTAGCACTAACGATGGTGAAAATTTAATGAAGTTTGGCGACTAGTGGCGGGCTGCGTAAAGCTGGCCGGGCCCATTTTGAAGTTGCTCTAATTCGAGAAGTTTAACAGCACTAACGAAAATTTTTATAGCAGAAAACAGCACTAACGTAGCACGAACGATGGTGAAAATTTGGTGAAGTTTGGCGACTAGTGGCGAGCTGCGTGAAGTTGGCCGGGCCCATTTTCAAGTTGCTCTAATTCGTGAAGTTTAACAGCACTAACGAAACTTTTTACGGCAGAAAACAGCACTAACGTAGCACTAACGCTGGTCAAAATTTGGTGAATTTTGGCGACAAGTGGCGGGCCAACTTCACGCAGAAGCAATTTTGAAGATGCTCTAATTTTTCAAGTTTAGCAGCACTAACGAAAATTTTTGTAACAGAAAACAGCACTAACGATGGTGAAAATTCCGAGAAGTTTGGCGACTAGTGGCGGGCTGAGTGAAGTTGGCCGGGCCCATTTTGAAGTTGCTCTAATTCGAGAAGTTTAACAGCACTAACCAAACTTTTTACCGCAGAAAACAGCACTAACGTAGCACTAACGCTCGTCAAATTTTGGTGAATTTTTTCGAGAAATGGCGGGCCAACTTCACGCTGAAGCAATTTTGAAGATGCTCTAATTCTTGAAGTTTAGCAGCACTAACGAAAATTTTTATGGCAGAAAACAGCACTAACGTAGCACTAACGATGGTGAAAATTTAATAAAGTTTGGCGACTAGTGGCGAGCTGCGTAAAGTTGGCCGGGCCCATTTTGAAGTTGCTCTAATTCGTGAAGTTTAACAGCACTAACCAAACTTTTTACCGCAGAAAACAGCACTAATGTAGCACTAACGCTCGTCAAATTTTGGTGAATTTTGGCGACAAGTGGCGGGCCAACTTCACGCTGAAGCAATTTTGAAGATGCTCTAATTCTTGAAGTTTAACAGCACTAACGAAACTCTTTACGGCAGAAAACAGCACTAACGTAGCACTAACGATGGTGAAAATTTGGTGAAGTTTGGCGACTAGTGGCGGGCTGCGTGAAGTTGGCCTTACCCATTTTGAAGTTGCTCTAATTCGTGAAGTTTAACAGCACTAACGAAAATTTTTATAGCAGAAAACAGCACTAACGTAGCACTAACGATGGTGAACATTTGGTGAAGTTTGGCGACTAGTGGCGGGCTGCGTGAAGTTGGCCGGGCCCATTTTGAAGTTGCTCTAATTCGTGAAGTTTAACAGCACTAACGAAACTTTTTACGGCAGAAAACAGCACTAACGTAGCACTAACGCTGGTCAAAATTTGGTGAATTTTGGCGACAAGTGGCGGGCCAACTTCACGCTGAAGCAATTTTGAAGATGCTCTAATTCTTGAAGTTTAACAGCACTAACGAAACTTTTTACGGCAGAAAACAGCACTAACGTAGCACTAACGATGGTGAAAATTTGGTGAATTTTGGCGACAAGTGGCGGGTCAACTTCACGCTGAAGCAATTTTGAAGATGCTCTAATTCTTGAAGTTTAACAGCACTAACGAACCTTTTTACGGCAGAAAACAGCACTAACGTAGCACTAATGCTGGTCAAAATTTGGTGAATTTTGGCGACAAGTGGCGGGCCAACTTCACGCTGAAGCAATTTTGAAGATGCTCTAATTCTTGAAGTTTAACAGCACTAACGAAACTTTTTACGGCAGAAAACAGCACTAACGTAGCACTAACGATGGTGAAAATTTGGTGAAGTTTGTCGACTAGTGACGGGCTGCGTGAAGTTGGCCTTACCCATTTTGAAGTTGCTCTAATTCGTGAAGTTTAACAGCACTAACGAAAATTTTTATAGCAGAAAACAGCACTAACGTAGCACTAACGATGGTGAACATTTGGTGAAGTTTGGCGACTAGTGGCGGGCTGCGTGAAGTTGGCCGGGCCCATTTTGAAGTTGCTCTAATTCGTGAAGTTTAACAGCACTAACGAAACTTTTTACGGCAGAAAACAGCACTAACGTAGCACTAACGCTGGTCAAAATTTGGTGAATTTTGGCGACAAGTGGCGGGCCAACTTCACGCTGAAGCAATTTTGAAGATGCTCTAATTCTTGAAGTTTAACAGCACTAACGAAACTTTTTACGGCAGAAAACAGCACTAACGTAGCACTAACGATGGTGAAAATTTGGTGAATTTTGGCGACAAGTGGCGGGTCAACTTCACGCTGAAGCAATTTTGAAGATGCTCTAATTCTTGAAGTTTAACAGCATATAACGAAATACTTTAGTTTGTATAATATTTACCTGTACCGTGGGCAAAAAGTGCTCATAAATATGTAATATACTTAGTAGAATGTTCATTTTAAATTAACAGAAAAGAAGAATGTTTTTAATATATGTAAGAGATTATTATGGGATAGTTGTGACTATGTACATGTTATGTGTTGACCTAGTCAAGTGAATTTATGTATTTCACGGTTTTAAAAAGAGGATATTTAAGACATAACAAGCAATAAAGGTGAGACTAATGATCTTTGAATACCTGAGTTGATTTTTGCATAAAGAAAAGTAATTATCGCTTCGTAACTTATATTTTAAAAGACGAACCAGGTTAACGACGCTTTTCTATAGAGTCGTTATAAAAATTTGGTTTACCAAACCCGGGACTTTTGAAAATTCAGTTCCCGAAGAAGGAAAGTAGGGCTGAATTTACTTGGATATTACCATTTATGAATACGAACTTAACCGTATTACGAAGCGGTAAGATCATCAAAAGAAAAATGGATAGTGAAATTGTGCAACAGGAATCAAATACCAGTAATCAAGGTGAAAGTAGTGCAACACCAAGTTTGTCATCTGAGGATCGACTTTTGTTAGCTGTGCAGCGACAAATTATGCAAATGACGACCGAGATAAAACAAACCATAGAACAGAAGTTCAACGAATATAACCAGACCATGGAACGGAAGTTCTATGAAGCTAACCAGGCCATGAAACAAAAGATAGAATTGAAATTCAATGAAGCTAACAAGACCATGGAACAGACGTTAAACGAATCTAACCAGACCATGGAACAGAAGTTAAACGAATCTAACCAGACCATGGAAAAGAAGATAGAACTGAAATTTAACGAAGTTAGCCAGACTATGGAACAGAACGAAGCTAGCAAGCAGTATGAGGAATTTAAAGCGGCATTGATCGCGAATTACGAAAATGACTTTTTGCTGGCAAACAGAGATGCCACTCTTAGAAATCAACATTTCAATCCTCGATTGCACAAATCAATTGTAGAGTTTGTTGTAAATGTCTATAACGAATTAAAAGTTGTTAATCCCTTACAATCGGAATCAAGAATAATTGCATCGATTCGCAATTTGCTTCCATTTAAATTACAGCAGATCTTATTTTCCACCCAGTGTATGAGTTTCAGTCATTTATTAATGCTTGTGCAATGCTACGAAACTCAATATCATGCTATGAATCTAACACAACCAGGAATGGGTAAAAATAAGAATACTTCAGATCATTTGGTCCCTGTTCGGAATTTGGATATCCGAAGTGTGAATAATACTGAACCGAACCTAAGACGAGTATACTCTAGCACTCAAAATGAACAAAGTAGACAAGGCTATGTAGGGAATCCGCCTAACCTAATCAACCGAAGTAGACACAAAAATAATAGAAATACATATCGGAATCCTAGAGATGCTACAAATCCTATGTATAGACATAATCATTGTTCACGAGATGGTACTTCATATCAAAATTCAAATCACGATGAAAGACATGTACAACCTAATGTAGAACCTAATCACGATTGTGCTGTACAGTGCACTTTATTGGATTCATATGCCAGTGCGAATGTAACATGATTACCGTTAACGAAATTAGGTTAAACCCATGTTGGTTATAGATTCTTATGAATTTTCGTTTTAAAGTTTGTGTTAATATTAATAATGAAAACGATTGTTATAAATATTTGAAATGCATCTAGTTAAAGAGTTAGTAGCACCCAACATTCTTGATCAAATAAATAAGAATGAAAAATAATAATAATAATGAAAAATGTGTTTATATAATAACAAAAGGGTGTCTTTTGTTTCTGTAAAATAAATTTATTTACTTCTATTTGATTATTCAAACGTAGGTTATGTTTAATTTTTATTCTTTCTTATTAATGTGAAGAATCATAATTCAATTTATAATTAGTTAAAGGCAAAGATTATTTATATTAGATTGATTTGTGTTTAATTGTCAAAGATTATGTTAAGAATAAGATCCATTCTATAAAATCAATTATTCAATATCTACCTTGAATGAAATTCTTCTTTATTTATGACATCTTAGTGCTACTATGTATACATTACAATTGCAACATCTAACTTATTTGTTATACAATGCGCCCGAAAAGAACAAATATTATTTATCATATCACCGTTTGTAGTAATGTTCGAAACTAGTAATCTTCATAATTTGTGTTTCACCCTCGTTAGTTATATTTATAAGCAACGATGTTTTTAATAATAAAGAATAAATAATAATGTAATAAAAGATAAATATTAATGAAATCAAAGATTTATTGTGAATGATAATAAATAATATTTTATATATATATGAGGGTTAACCAAAATGTAATGAAGATATATATACGAGGTGTGATCAAAATATAAAGAACATATGTAATGTACGAACATTAATGTAATCAAACCAGTGGTTCTTGAATATAAAAGCCAAGCCTACTCATGACTTTTATATTCAGTCCCTTTATCGGGCGACATTTTCTATAACGAAATACTTTAGTTTGTATAATATTTACCTGTACCGTGGGCAAAAAGTGCTCATAAATATGTAATATACTTAGTAGAATGTTCATTTTAAATTAACAGAAAAGAAGAATGTTTTTAATATATGTAAGAGATTATTATGGGATAGTTGTGACTATGTACATGTTATGTGTTGACCTAGTCAAGTGAATTTATGTATTTCACGGTTTTAAAAAGAGGATATTTAAGACATAACAAGCAATAAAGGTGAGACTAATGATCTTTGAATACCTGAGTTGATTTTTGCATAAAGAAAAGTAATTATCGTTTCGTAACTTATATTTTAAAAGACGAACCAGGTTAACGACGCTTTTCTATAGAGTCGTTATAAGCACTAACGAACCTTTTTACGGCAGAAAACAGCACTAACGTAGCACTAACGCTGGTCAAAATTTGGTGAATTTTGGCGACAAGTGGCGGGCCAACTTCACGCTGAAGCAATTTTGAAGATGCTCTAATTCTTGAAGTTTAACAGCACTAACGAAACTTTTTACGGCAGAAAACAGCACTAACGTAGCACTAACGATGGTGAAAATTTGGTGAAGTTTGTCGACTAGTGACGGGCTGCGTGAAGTTGGCCGGACCCATTTTGAAATTGCTCTAATTCGTGAAGTTTAACAGCACTAACGAACCTTTTTACGGCAGAAAACAGCACTAACGTAGCACTAACGCTGGTCAAAATTTGGTGAATTTTGGCGACAAGTGGCGGGTCAACTTCACGCACCTCGCAAGCAACGTTTGTTATGCAACATTAGGCGAGCAGAAACGTTGAATGTATTCTACATCTGCATACTTCTCAGACATATTTCCTTGTGTTTTTTCCGCTTTCCTTATCTGAAAACGGAGCTTAAGGGAGAGCGTTATGATTCCTTGGAGGCCATCGTGAAATTGGCTGAGACTGTTTTGAAGAAAATCTCAAAGGAGAGTTTTCACTACGTGTGCCAAGACTGACAGACGCGTTGGGCAAGGTGGTTTCAACTTAACAGAAGGTATTTTGAAAATAACCACACTCATCTGAAACCAGCCAAGTATATTTCAAGAGTAAAAAAAAAAAAAAAATCCCGTCCTTTTTGGGTCAGTCACTATCTCAGTCCTATAATAAATGCAAAGATGTTGAGTACCAAAACGTTGCAAGACTTGTGACTTATCCTTGCATAACCTCGCGTTTCTATCATAAGCAGCCGCGTCTGATAGCATGACACACTGGGCTCAGAAAGGAATATCAGCCCAAATTTTAATAAATGAACTCGTGGAAACGTACTTTAATCGGGGGTGAAGATTCATGCAAGATTTGAAGGGGATCTAGAAGTAAGCAAAAAACACTGACTCGAAAATATGATTTTTTAAATTGTTATTACTAGTTGTTGCGCTCGAGCCATCAGCCCGCTCTGCACTATAGACCAAAATAATGCGTAATTAAACGTTTTTCTTTGTTTGTTTACATATGACATTTTATTTTATTTTTTATTTATTTATTTATTTATTGTTTGCTCATCAATCATCGTTACCTTCCTGCTCGTATCTTCATACAATGAAAGTGAAACAATACAATTCTAAGTTACAATTACGTAAATCATCACAATATACTACTTCAGAAATACACAAATACTAAATGTTCAAAACTTTAAATATGGTTACGGCTCTTGTGCTATTTTGAAATAATTAAATTGATACAATGCAGTTTTAGTTTACAATTAAATGGTAAACAATAATTTCAAATAAGCAAATTACCTGTACACTAACGACATCTATTGGTGTCAGACTGGCATAAAGCTTAAGTGGCGACATCTATTAACCATTAGAAATTAACGTGAGGCAGAGACTGACAATTTTCCCTTTTTAATTAGGATATTAATTTTGACAGGCAGATATTTTGTATTCAATATAAAGTGTTTGATAAGCTTACGTTTTGTGAATTATAATAATTTAACAATGATTGTATAGTAGTATTGGCAGTACAATTGTCAGCATTTCATTGTAATTTTTACTTTTAAGAAATCTTACTGAGTATAGTTTAGTATATGCACTATAGAAATAGTCAGTATAAGTGCCAACAAGAGGTGGAAGAAAGACAATAATGAAGAAACAAAAACTGTGCAGAGAAAGGGTGCACATAAATTGGGTACAGTAAAATGAAGAAGTGAGATAAAAGTATAAAAGCATTGAGCTCGTCTTTGGTACCAGCGGTCCGGGGTTCGATTCCTGGTGAGGACACTCGGTCGAAAAACTTAAAAGCTTTCTCAGGCTAGCCGTCTTGAGTGAGGTTTTTCTGGGTTTTGCTCATTCACACCTGACAAATGCCTGGATGGTGTCTAACATATAAGTCCCAAGAAGCTTCCTTGCTTCCAAAATCTTTTTTTCCTTCTTTTTTCTCGGACAGTGTAATCGCCGAAGAATATCATCTCTCATACGTGACGAGCTAACGTGGCCATAGATGCTGAAAGCCAAAGAATCTAATTGCTATTACTAAAAGCATTGGGCACTCTTGCTTTCATAATCTTATCCCATTTCATAATTTTACGTATTTCACACACACACACATAAAAATCTCGCTTTCTTTGAATTTTATAAGAAAAACGTTGTTTTTTAATCTTGTAGCGATTATAAATTTTTACTTCGTTTTTATAAGATGCTTTCACATTCAATTAGTTCCTGAAGTCGTATCAGTTTCACGAATGTGAAACAAAAAAACTAAATTACGCAGATCCCCTGGATGTTAAACTGTACATGCTAAGTTCAGAAGATTATGGTTGCATAAGACAGTAGGATGTATAGTTAGAAAGGCAGTCGAATGGTATATGAAAACCTTAATACCCCACAAAAGAAATTGGTGAAAATGTTTCAAGTTAATTATATTATTACGCAAATACAAGACTACAATAAGGGTTATCAAGTATTTTTTTGTTTTTTTACCAGATCCGACAATTATCAATTTAATTACTTCTGCAGTAAAGCAATAAGCTACAGCAAGAATTGATTCAAAATACTGTATTAACACCAGGTTTACACTATCTATACCATTTCGGAGTTCTAATTATCGTAGAAGGGCGTGACATTTAAGTCACAACATTTGACTGTTACAAAGGAACTAACAGCATAGTGACTTAACAATAACCTTTCTAATAAGATACTTTTCTACGGCAAATGATTCTTTTAGTTGATGAAGAAATATACTTAGTTGTATTTTGATTCGGTGTAAAATCTATTCCTATATTTATTTTAATTCTTATTATTATTCGTGTAAAGTTTCATGATTTATGAAGAACCTGTCCTTTTCTTATAATTAATGATGTCTTATTTTCAAACAAACGAGAGACTTCTTTAATGAACAAATAAATATTAGCGGCTCGGGGAAAGACAATGTTAAGTAACAGTTTTGTAGGAGCTCCTTCGTGGCTAAGCGGTTAGCGTACGCGCCTTTGGCGTGGGAAACTCGGGTTCGATTCCCGGTGGGAGCTCATCTGGTTCGGATTCCACGTTAATCAGTAGGTCCACGCCTCAGATAGCCTCGCTGCTGAACAGGACGTAAAATAAAATCAACAAATCAACAACAGTTTTCTAACCTTCAATTAAACTGGAAAAGAGAGTTCAACATTCCCATGCAGTACAATGCAACGGTACATACCAAACGAGCTTCCCCTGCTATTTAAAAGTACATGTGGGTATCCGATCCCAACCTATTCTACCCAATAACTCACCGGAAATGATGCTTACCATCCCCCCTTCCCGATTCACTCATAGGGTCTACAGTAGGTATATATTAATTGGTTACTTTTGAATCCTTAATTGAATATGAATATTAAATTCTTATAATAATTCACATTGTTTTAACTTATTTTGAAAACTATGGCAGTTGCTTCAAGTTCTTGAAAGCATTCTTCATCGTTCAAAATATTATATTGCTGTTGATACGGATTTTGGTATCCCTAGGACGCAAAGTTTATTTGTAAAATATACACACGCTTAAAAAATTATTTTCAAGGGTCTATTTTATTATTAGAAAATTTGTGGGGAAAGATAAAGAGAAGATTTCTAAACTTGATTGAATCTTTAATCAACATGTTACAATTTTATTTTAATTGACACAAGACTAATGGCAATATTTTAATTTATTCTTTGGATTGTAATCCATTTCCGAACAAAATCACACCATTGGCGGACTTTGTACTCACTTTTTAAAAATATTTTTATTTAAAATTAAAGCTTATGTCTAGAAGTAATCATTTATCAGGTGCCTGAGCCCTGTTATAGCGTAATTAGGACTGACATCTTATGTTGGACATGAAAACTACTTGTCCAATACTAAGCGTACACAAACGTCCTGAATGTGTGATATTCAATTTGGAAAAAAAAAAAAAAAAAAAGAAAAGAAAGAAAGAAAAAAGAAGTACCGGTACGGAGTCTGGGTATAGGTATTCATGAATTGCTCTATTTTAAAAGGAGACAAAAAAGCATTCAGCGTTTAAAGAGAATCTAGACGTAGGTGAAAAACTACCTAAACTAAAAGGCACTAACAAATCTGTTGGAGGTTGTGAAGGTCCAGTTATTATAACAATAATCCCAATCATAATATATTTGGCAACTAGCGACTCTAATTATGGGGTAGTGTGTCTCACGATTAGTTTATATGTAACATTTGAACACCTACAAATCTTATACAGGGTAGAACATGATTAAATAAATGTGTCTCAGATTTGCCATATCTATATAGCAAAGATGGAGCGAATCACAAACTTTGTGACCCATGATCTGTACGACTAGAAGCACTAGACCCGGTGAATCGGACATACTCATAACCTAAAGGACCTGGTGTCGCGGACAAAGCCTGTATGAGCCAGAGATAACAAAATATCATCTTAAACATGGTCTTACATTAGGATATATTAAGTTACTAATGTGATTCTTTGGATACAATTCTCTCCTCTCTCTCTCTCCCTTCACACTCGAACCAAGTGAACTTTGTAGTGGACAAACACCGTGTGCGTGGGTTTCCTCTGGATTCTCCTGTTTCCTCCCACTTTCTTCATTCCACCATTTCATTCATTTCTCATCATCACCTTCAGTGGCGTATTTACGATTTTATTTCGGGGAGGGCTTTGCTAATTTTCTGGGGGGCTTTACCTGAAAATGTGATAATTCTGCAAGATATTTCATATACTTTACTATAGTAAGTAAGATTTCGGGTGGGCTTAAGCCCGGAAGCCCCACCTAAATACGCCACTGATCACCTTCTCGTTTAGCCTAGCCGGTATAACTGTAGGACGTAAAACTCAAAGATCTTATTTCAAAGATTCCATCACTGTTTTGAAGAATGTTCATTAGGTAAAAGTAGTCTAATTTATATCTGTGGTTCATATCAGCAAAAGATGGAATTCTCTATGTAACAACGAATAATGAATGTGGGAAGTTATATGCGAAGCGGATTGATTAATGAAACGCAAGCTGCCTTCGCTGATAGTTTACCCAGGAGCAAAACCAACTAACGAAAGGCCACATTCAAAGTCTGGTACACGAACAGTGTGAAACCGGCTGTTAGGCAAATCTTAAGGAATCGAGTACAATCCTCAGTACCACCGTGTAAGAATTTCAGGTCGATATCCTGGAAATATGCTGGGACTTGTCCACAGATGGACATTGAATTCAACAACCAATTTCAGCATCTCTTATGACATACGAGTGCAACGCAGTGCACTTGTTGCAGTTTTTTTTTTTTTTTTTTGGCCAACTTATACAGTACCCTAAAGATCAAGAAACCTTCTTTATTACATTTTTTTTTAAATCTTCAAATGTAAAAATTATATAATTTTACGTTACAATAATGACTTAAAGGTATTTTAAGAGATGCAATATGGAATTGTAATCTTTATGCTTGACAATTAAAGAAATTAACAATGTCCACGAGACAGACCTTTTCCAATAGAAATATATGCACTTTCCGAGACTGACATTATTGCCAGGACACCTATTCGAAACGAGGCAGGCAGAACTCTTGTCTCATAGGCAGTGGCGTATACAAAGGATGTTTCGTGCCTTAACTCTCCTTCAGCCGCTTGAGCGAGATATTATGAAAAGATAAGCATTTGCTTTATTAAGATCGAGGAGAGTCATCGATCATGCTTGTCCCAAAATAATATGAGATTATGCGTTTGTACCCGTTCGATAAAACTCTGTCTACATCATTCTTCGTAATTAATCTTAAAAGGAATATTTCAAAATATTTAAGATATCCTTAATTTTAGTCTATATGGCAAACATTTAATGTCAAGTAAACATGTCTCTCTGAATTAGTGGGATGTATTTCGTTATTAATGCAAATTGACTTTTCTGATTTGACCTTTGATCTTTAGTTCCATTTGAAGAATTTATTTTCTCTTGGTCCCCGGTAGAGTAGCCTTCTGTGCGAGCGGTCCCGGGTTCGATTCCTGTTGTGGCCACTCGATCGAAAAAGTGTGAAAAGGTTTTTCAGGCCAGCCATCTTGAATGAGGTTTTCCTCTTTCACACCAGGCAAATGCCGGGGTAGTGCCTAACCTATAGGACCCAGGCCGCTTCCTTCCTTCCCCAATCCTTTGTTCCTTCCCTCTCCCGGACAGTATTCCTATGCTCGCCGAGGGACATCATCCTTCATACGTGACGGGCTAAACTGGCCATAGATGCCAAAAGCCTAGAAATCGAAATCCAAAATTCCCTAAATTGACCCCACTAACATAGGGGCAAGATAATTAACCCTAGAAAGGTAAACTACGTAAATTTTACGTGTACGAGTTGGAAACACTGATGTGACGTAGCAGGAACTGTGTGTAGAAATACAAACCTCTAGATATGCTATCGCGGGTTAGTTGGCTTGAAGTTCCGACGTTAATTACTTCGGTAGATGTTATGTTGGCTGTGCCAAACGATTGAGTGTAGAACCTTATACGTAAATTTGGCGTATGTTTACCTTTTAACGTAAAATCTTGTACGTAAGTTTAGCGTGTGTTTACCTTTAGCGTTAGTTTTCTTGCACGCATTTTTTACGTATGTTTACCATCAATGGACTATTGTCATTCGTAAATATTTAATTATTATTCCAAAAATGGTCGAGTGTGATGCAATAAATAACGAGGAAGCTATTTTACGGATATTAGAGGAACCTCAGATTCAGAAATGGAAGAAGATAACGCTGAACTTGATGTGAGATCAGAAGAAGAAGCAGATGACTCCGACAAAGATCCAGATTACTACCCCAGTGAAAATGATATTGAACAACATTTGTGTCAGGAATTCGAACTGTAGAATGTGAAATCTCAAATCCAACCAAAGACGCGGAAAGTTTCCACGTCTAAAACTAAGTAGTAAAAACAAAAATAGCAGTTTCGCCACGCATTCAAGAGATGAATCTGGATAAAATCACACAGAGACGGCAGTATATTTTAGAAATGAGAAGGCAAATGAACTTACATTTGACGAAAGGGAAGTGAAAATTAGTGGTATTAGTGAATTGCTAGGAAAGAATAGTCCTTGGAACACAAATCCAATGACAGATTCAAATGGGAAGATCTCAAGAAGGAACACTGCTATAACTGCAATAAGGCAGTAAGTACGTGGTGAACATCAGATCAAAATTGTTATAACTGTGTGTGATTTGCGAACCAATCTGACATATAATGTGAAAAAACTATTCAATATGAATTCAATATTTCCTAATAACAAAAATAAACAGTGCTATATCTACACTTTCTCAGAGTTTGTTCTTAAGTGTTAATAATGTTTATTTTGCTTTTTTTCTATGTACTTCTAAAAGATTTAGGACAATAGCAGCGCCGTAACTTAGATTTTTTCTGGGGGGCAGGGGGAAAGCATTAATATGTGTATTTGGGCCCCCTAGAAAAAGTTGTTTTTCTAATTCTTGTGCCCCCTCTCTTTCCATTTTCTCTTACTCTTTATGGGTCCCCGGAGCCTGCGGGCCCTCCCACACGGCAAGATCTGCGGTGCCGTTATTTACACCTCTGGGCCCGTTCCATACATGAAAATTAATTAAGGAGACAATATTGACAAATCTCAAAGCCATACGAATAAATATAATTTCTTGGGCCCCTAATAGTAAATATTTGTTTACTGAAATGGGCTCACGATTCATTTTTGTTTTATTTACCTTTTGTGTGCTGTTTTGTTTATGTAATGTAGCGAATCTGTTTGATGCTTCATTTATAATTTTATGTTCGTACCGTATATGAAGTTAGAAAATTTTTTCTTAAAATGGGGCCTCTCAAACCACGGGGAACTTTCCTAGGTTGCAGTCAGTGGCGTATTTACGATTTTGATTCGGGAGGGGCTTTGCTAACTTTCGGGGGGGGGGGCTTTGCCTGAAAATGTGAAAATTCTGCAAGATATTTCATTTACTTTACTATACTAAGTGAGATTTCGGGGGGGGCTTAAGCCCGGAAGCCACCCCCCTAAATACGCCACTGGTTGCAGTTGTCACCCCTGCCCCCGCAAATTACGGCCCTGGATAATAGTTGTGCTGTAATACTATCTAAACAATAAAACTTCAATTTTGGAACCTTGAACAAACCAACAATAAGAGTTTCTATATGAATCGTATATTTATAGATCATTATTTAGTGTGTACGTAAATATTACGTATGTTTACCTTTAATGAGTTAATAGTGAAGTTTGCCTTTCTAGGGTTAAAAATCAAAGAAAAAAGTCCCACTTACCAAATTACAAGTTATATCCGTTATTCAGGATCAAATCACAGCAAGACACGTTTTGGCTTCTTCTAAATATACAGTTTATGGAAATTTTTCTGCTAATTTTTTAGGCAGAAGTAATTTTTGTTACACTTCTTTGAATTCAATGAAAAAACACAGTTACTTAAGCAGAACAAAATCTTACACAACAAACATCACGAAATCCCTTAGCATATGATATACTGTATTTACTATAACCAACAGATGATAATTCAATCAAAATCCTCTTAGCCGAGATGCACGCACACTCCCGTGTATGTCACAACTAAAGTAGCCTACCAACACATATCAGCACAGAACATACAAGATTTAAGAAAAAAAAAAAGTGTTGTTTGTGAGGTGTACACATTGTACTCCCTCCCTTTGCGTCCTAAACCCGCTGCTGTAACTTGTACACACAGTATTTCTCCGAATTTCTCCCTCCACCACTTCAACAAGCCGTTTGGAAACACCTTTCAATTAATATTTCATCCTTCGTCAGGGATCATAAGAGTATGTTCTTTAATCATGATAGTTATTCACTCTTAACAGCTTATCCAATTCTTATTATAATAAAGGATTTACATAGCAATTATCATTATTATTAACTATTCCCAACTGTTTGAGTACGTTAAAAAAAATTGCTCTGAGGCGTGTACACATCTGTGTGTCAGCAGCGTTTGAGAGGATTTTTTTCTTTCTATAATAGCATTTCATTATTACTTAATACAATATTCACCAAAATGGTGGGTGTGTGATCGAAGAAATGTGATTGGTCCGTTTAAACACACACACACACACACAAATAAAGAACAATATTTCATTACAGATTACACACCCTGTACGTACAATATATATATACACACAGCTAACTTTTCTTGATTTCTATTGCCAGAAGAAACATATATACCTATACCATTATTATTTCCGTTTTTACATTCAAAACCAATTAAGTGTGTCCTTATATACTTAAGAGAAGACACTTTCATGTTTCTTCGTTTTCTGAACGCAATTATAAAAATATTGAAAGAATGTTATGGAAATTAAAACCTTTATTATTATTCTTTTTTCTTTGATGAATGCGGATGCACTAACAAGAGTTATTATTACTATTCCTTTTTTTTTTTTAATCCTTGTCATAACTCCCTGTTTTCACTTCTTAGCCTACAGCTGCTGACATGATTTTGTTTTTGTCATCTTGCTCCTTTATGTTATATTTCTTAAGTCTCGCCCCCCCCCCTTGCTCCGTCTTCTTCCACTTTTTAGGCCCTTCCAGCGATAACTCACCCACACAAATCATTGAGCTGTGATTGGATGACAAAAAGGTAAAATAACAGCTCTTATGATTGGTGGGTTATCTGTCCTTACGCTTGTCTTCTCTGTGTAATAATTTCTACTTTTTGTTCGCAACGTGACGCGACTAGTCACTTCTTTTTAAGTTCAATGGGGCAAATATATATATATATACATATATAAGAAAGCTCTTGAGAAATTTGTTTAGCAAAACTAAAGAAATATATATTCTGTTCTTCATATTTCTCTTTCTTTCTTTCTTTCTTCGTGAAATTTTCTCCTACTAATCATGTGCTTTTTTCAACATTCAATCACGATTTGTTTAGTTGTTCTTTACCGCTATTGTTAAGTGTTGTTAAATATCAGACACGTCTGTCTTGGAGGGGTAAAAACGAGAAATTTCTGTTTTACTATGCTCACTTAGGCTGTAACTTATATATATATATATATATATATATATATATATATATATATATATATATATATATATATATATATATAAGGGACGATCAACTGAAACCCGTTCAGTGGTCATAATTCATGAAATAAATTTTATTTCGAGCGGAAACTTGTACACTATCTACAGGCGTCTATGGTTAGGATGAATAAAAAATATTGTTCAGAGGAAGTCACCATAAGCGTTGAGACACTTGTCCCACTGTGTCACTAACTTATAAATGCCGTCCATGTAAAATTTGGACGGCTATCAAACCAATCACGCACATCGCACAGCGTCCTGAACCTCAGCGTCAAACTGAAATCTCTGATCTTTCAATGCCTTTTTTACAGGCCCAAAGATGTGAAAGTCACAAGGTGAAAGGTGAGGGCTGTAGGGCGGGTGCCGCAAAATTTCCAACTTGAATCGTTGAAACAAAACCTGCACTTGGTTTGCAACGTGTAGACGCGCGTTGTCATGCAACACAATGATTCCAGAGGCCAATAAACCAAGGCCTTTTGTTTTTGATGGCTCTCCGTAATTGTGTCAAGGTCTGATAGTAGCGTGCGGCGTTGATAGACTGTCCTGGTTCCTTGAAGTTGAGCAATAATGGTCCATGGCAATCAAAGAACACACACACCATAACTTTCCCCGAAGATGGTTGCGACTTGAACTTTTTGGGACGCGGAGATGAGGGGTGTTTCCACTGCATACTGGAAGACTTTGAACTCGGTTCAAAATGATGGCACCAAGTTTCATCCTCAGTAACAATGCGCAGCAAGAAGTCGTTACCATCCAGTCGTTAACGTGACAAACGTTCAGTGCCGCATCCCATACGCTCGAACTTTTGGCCTTCCGTCAACACCCTGGGGATCCACTGCGCGCACAATTTATGATACCCCAGATATTTCAAAATTTTCTGAGCAGTACCATAACTCATGTTTAACCCGTTCGCTATGGATTGAAAACTAATGCGTCTATCCGCAGCCATAGCCGCATTCACCTCTTCACGCATGTCTTCTGTGGCGACAACATAGGCTTGACCAGGACCGGGATAATCAGTAGTTTGTTCAAGACCCTTCCGAACATTCTGGCCCAGTTCACCACCGTTGTTCTGGAGACGCATGCATCACCATACGCGTTTTCCATACACCGGAACACTTCAGCTGGTTGACAACCTTCCGCACGCAGAAACTGGCTGACGGCACGTTGGTCCTGTTTGAACGGCTTGGGGATCTTAAGCGCTATCCTTGACTCGTTATACCTGCAAAACGGAAACACCTATCAACAACATTCCTACACCTAACACACAGGAACATTAGCCATTACACACTATTAAACAAACAATATTCTCCCACTCACTATACCAATAATGCATGGAATGAACGGGTTTCAGTTGATCGCCCCTTATATATATATGATGTTTCTAGAGCTTAGTCAATGTTATCTTTTCCTGCAATCATAACAAAATTTACTGAGACTGGTGCCTCCCTGGAGCCAACGTGCTCTGTTTCCAAGCAGCTCCAAAAGCTGGGCTACTTGGAAAATATATTGTCCTTTTTATTGTAGTAAGAGCTGTGTGAAAGATGGAACTATTTGAAAAGAACCATTTGCAATATCACACTTTCCTGAGAAGATTGATGTGCAACATGGCTACGTTTCTTTCAATAGTAATATGTTCCTACGCTGTTTTAAATAAAAAGGAGACCTTTTTTTTTTTCTTTCTTTTTGCTTAGCCTTTTAGTTAAACACAATAAATTGTTGAACCAATCTAATCTAACTACAGTGGTAAGTTTGTCTTCCTGAATGTCTACAGAATCAGTAAAAAAAATGTTTTTGCAACATGCTTTTATAAACGGTAGTATTTCAAACAATGCAAGGGAAATTTTGGCAAATGGCAATACACGAATAAACTCTTGAGACTTCTTTAAGACACTAAAACTTGTCCTACATAATTACATGAAATTTATGTATGTATCAGATCAGTAATTGCCTTACATTTGGTATACAAAATTACCTGGTACCAATTTTACAAAGTTAACTCTTTGAAAAATATCATATGGTACTGTTATAACAATAATAATGTAACACAGTACGATAAGGACAAAAATTCACATATTGAAATTCTTCGCAGCAAAATCATATGGAAAAACTTGTTCTCTGCGGTTGTAGGTAGGTTCATGCAAAACTTCAATAATGTCATCGTTGTCTATCCCCTGATCAACATCATCAATTTTAGTAGATAAACGGAAGGAAATAAAAAATGGCCACAGATTGTCCCAGAAAAAAAAATGGAAATGTAAAACTAATTCGTCTTGTTAGGAAACTTCTGAAAGCAATGATATTTAGCACAACCAGGTAAAAATCACTTTTCGTTACGGAAACACAGAGACGATTTACAGAAAATTTAAAAAAAACACAAAAACGTATCAATTGCTGTGAGATTTTTTAGACCAGTCTATGAATAAGACGCAACACTTATGAAAATCCGTATTGTTTCTTTTAGGTGCCTACTTTTCATTCGTCTGGAAGGAAAGGACGTATCTGTCATAGTTCTCTTATTATTATAACACAAAAAGTGTCTGCTTTCCAAATAGCTCCATGTTTCCCAAGTAACCCCAGTTTACGGTATATATACCTAGATATATATATACTTAGGTTTACGGTATATATATATATATATATATATATATATATATATATATATATATATATATATATATATATATATATATATATATATATTGGTGGAAACACCGGCGAAAATCCTCTTTTGGTATCTTCCGAAGTTCAGCCCTCGCGTTGGTTTGAATCTATTCTACAGTAGCAAAACAGATAACTTTTAGACCCATTTCTAGCTTTAGGAAAAGTCAAACATTCGATGGTGCTAAACTTTAAGGCTAACAAAATCTCTGAAGCAGATTTCCTCCCAATTTGCAGATGAACTTGGTGTTTGCACGATTGCTCCATCCGTGAAATTACGTCTACTAATCATCACACACTCATGCGTTCAGCTACATTATTCGTACACTAGCTGTTATGGCCTGTTCACACTTGTCATATTCATTACAGCCTGAGCCTAAGAACAGTACTGTACAAGATTAATTGTGATTGCAACACAAATGCCGTATATATATATAGGGTGGAAAGTAAGAACATTAAGAAACTTTGGGAGGCGATTCCTTATATGAAATGAAAGGAAAAAGTTTTAATAAACGTGAGTCGAAAAACGTCTCCTTTCAGAGTTATGAACCACCGAATATTCGAAAAAAAAAATACATGTTTCAAAACACCCTGGTTTAGAAACTATAGGGCCTATCCCAAGCGATTTAAGGAATTATACAAGAAGTAGTATGCATTCTGTCTAAATATCCATATTTCAGAATTCAACGGTACCAGCGTAACGAGCACCATTTGTATTTAAAGGAGTATCTCTATACCTCAACTTCCTTTTTACAGTTCGTTTCGCCGATAACGGAGGATGGTGAAACAAATCACCATATTTAGACAGAACACATACTAGTTCCTGTGTAATCCCTTAAACCGCTTGGGATAGGCAATATAGTTTCCAAGCCAGTGCGTTTTGAAACGTGATTTTTCGGATATTCGACGATTCATAACTCTGAAAGGAGACATTTTTCGACCCGTGTTTATTAAAACTTTTTTTCTTTCATTTCATATAAAGAATCACCTTCCAAAGTTTTTCGGTGTTGTTACCTTCCACCCTGTATATACACTGTATGTTCTTCTACATACCTATTTCTAAATTCAAAATATTGTACAATACGAAAATGATAATTTAAGGACAAAGAAGAAATGGAAATTGTTTGCATCGTTGCATTAAAAAGAAAAATCAAATCCATAGGCTATCTATTAGCTCATCTTTGATTTTCTTTTCATTTCCTTAGTAACAAAGATAGAAAACTGTACTGTGTTTGGTTAGTAAGCCATCGTATTATCTTCAAATGTTAACCGGGTAGATTTTTATGAACAGGTGTATCAGTTGTTAATAATAATAATAATAATAATAATAATAATAATAATAATAATAATAATAATAATAATAATAATAATAATAATAATAATAATAATAATAATAATAAAGGTAAGCTAATTGAAAAAAGGTGTGTATAAGATATGAAAAAGGAAATGTATCATCTGACGATAGATGTCTGGTGTAATAAAGAGTAAGGGTGGTCTTTATATACTTCCTGCAATTTCTCATTAGACGTGTTAGCACCATTATTAGATGGCACAACTAATGACTTACATCAATAATGATTTTTTTTGTTCTTCGTTCGTGTAATAATGCGTGAGGTGCTAAAGAAGAGATAACACACAATAGTCCACATAGAAAAACTTATACCTTTATTAAATTATCTTCTAATAGATCAGTAAAACAAAAATGATTCTGATGATTCTCCGTGTTTATTACCTAATGGAGATCTATAAAGTATATCTGCAACGGACGATGTTTAAAGATAAACTATTAAAGAGTTTTTCGTAAATTATTATATACTGTATCTGTTTCTTGAGGGAACATTGATTTCCAGTAATCAAAAAATCAATATGTAATAATTCAGTTACCAAGTGTGACTGTGCTGAAATAGTACAGAAATGTTGCTCTCTATTCGTTGCTTGATAACCGCTAATAAAATTAGTGATCAAAAGTTTTGAACTTTGTACGAGTTTACTTGTTAAATTAAGTTTCTTTTCTGTTCGAATTTATTGTTTTACTTACAAGAAATGCTTTCAAACTCTGGAAACAATAATAAAAAACATACTTAAAATTAAAGTTTCCGAATTAATATGGTAATTGTAGATGATTACGAATCATTATCTATAGTGTGAAAAGTGCTATAAAGAAAGACTTGATGTAGCATGTTTTAGTATCGTTTTTTTTCTTTAACTAGTTGTTTTCAACTAAGCAGTCGTTCCACTCAGTTTAGATTCAAATCATAGTTAAAAGCTCTAATTGTTATTTATTTATTTATTTATTTATTTGTTTTTGAGTTAGTTCATTAACCAACCCAAACTCCACACCAGACTGCTTTTCCTGCAATTATTTATACCTTGTTATACACAACATTATGTGATTTAAAACATTCAGTAGCAAACAATAGCGTTAGTAATTAGTGTTGTAAAAAAAACGTTTTTTTTTCTGTGAAGTTTTTTTTCAATAAAAAACATCGTTCTTTTTCATGTTTTTTTTCAAAAGTCTGTTTTTTTTCTGGCAACTATTATTTATTGATTTATGTTGCAGATTATTGAAATAATCAACAGAACTTGAGTCGAAGCCCTCGTAACTTACAAATCTTTTGTTTCTTTGAACCTATACGAGCAAAATTGTGTGATTATTCCTTTCGGCCCCAGGTCATTTTTGGCGTTTTCCTACATTCCCAGTTAGTCACTTATTGCTCAAAAACTATTCATTCCATTGATATGGTTAAGGCCTTGTTTTTAAGAAAATGGATGTGGCTATTTTTTGGTGTAAGTTGTATTACAGTGTTGCCAACGGGTGGGAAATTATTGAGGGAAATATAGGGGTGAAAATTTACAAAAAATCCCTAACCGAATTTCAAAAATTTTTTGTATCTAGTATCACTGCTGCTATATGGGTTCAAGTCACCTAACAAATATTTGGTGTGTTGACAAGGTACAGTGAAGTCCTGAAGTCGCTGGCTTCCATTCAAAGAGGGAAAGAAAAAATTCTGTCATACACATTAAATTTTGACACTTTTTACGCCTCAGAAGCAAAAATCAAATATGCCGGGGTACAGCTTCTCTAATTACCCTATTGAAACTTTTTGTGGTGCGTTCTATAGGGCAAAGAGGAAGCTTTCAGGTAGTGGTACGTTTGTTTCAATGTAGCCAGTAAGAGGGTAATAATAGAGGGGAAAAGGGAAATTTTCCGAATTTTTCACCTAATAGCGGAAATTAATTGTTTTGGCTGGAAACACTGCCATCAGACAGACGTAAACTATCTGAAAATAAACCTTAGTGCATCAAGAATATATCCTACAAGTATCATGGCAATATATAACAAAGTAAGCATGAAATTAAAAGAAAAATCTCTTCTACCTCAGAAATTCACCATTTTCTTACCATTTCCAGAACATGGTTTATTATAAACGTCAACTTTACTTCCCCTAATTATTCTAGTAAAAGTTTTTATGGTGTGCAGTGTAGGCTAAGAGTGAGGCTGTTACACACTCGTACATTTGTTCGAATGTAGCCAACAAGAAGGAAATAATAGAAATAAAAAAGGGCATTTTTCCCAAAATTTGCCCCTAAAATCTGGAATTAAAATTTGTTGTAGTTAGCAACACTATTATCAGACACACACAAACTATCTTAAAATAAGCTTTGGTATCCCTCTAATATATCCTACAAGTATTGTGACGATATCTAATAAAGTAAGCATGTCAATTAAAAATATTTCATTCTACCTTTAAAAAAATCACAGTTATCTTTCCAATTAGAGGACAAGGTCCACTGTAAACCTCAACCGTACTTCCCCTAATTATTCTGTTGAAACATTTTATAGTGCATTGTGTAAAGCAAAGACGAGACTTCCAGACACTGGTACGTTTGTTCCGATATAGCCAACAAGAGGGAAATAATAGAGACAAAACATATAATTTTTCCAAAATTTCCCCCTAAAATCTGGAATTAAAATATTCTGTAGCTGGCAACACTGCTACCAAACAGACGCAAACTATCTTAAATCAAACATTGGTACACCACTGATATATCCTACAAATATTATGGCGATATTTAAGGAATAAAGCTTCTAATTACCAAAAATATATTACGGTAAAAAAAAAAGTAAGGGAAAACTAGAAAAATCAAGGGCTAGAACCTAAATACGAATTTTACGTGCGCCCCCTAATTACCCATTGTAACGATCTGTACTTTCGTTTGTTAAGTAAGGACAAATGTTCGATTGGCGTAAGTTGACTTGCACTCGGACGTACAGGTACGGATTTATAAACAAAAATTTCTAATTTTTTGTCCAAATATAGGAGAATTTTAATTTTCCTAAATGGCAACACTGCGCGCAGGCCCGTCCAATTGATGTCAACAGTTAGGTATCCATCCGAGGTATCTACCTGGCAAGTCTTAAGGATGTCTTTCTACAACGAAGGAAGCTACAGGAAAAAAAAAGTAAAGGAAAATCGAAATTCGAAAATTCTCGAATTTTTGACTGGGGTGAAATTTGAGAAAGAAATTCGACACCAGAAGAAAAAGAAATTAATATGATAAACTATAAACCAACCACATTTTGCAAGAATAATATCCCGATATCTTAATTAGTGTCCACACTTGAGCGGATTAAACAAGTGACACACCTGTGTGTGCCACTTTGGCCACCTGGGCCACCGAGTATACATTTGATTACATTTTTTGACTACTAACTCGTGTTGTTGTTGTAGTTATAGTCTCGACTAATAATAATATCGTTGTAAACAATAACTTTATAAGGAAAATTTTCTCTTCTTTTTACATCTTAGTTCCAACACTGTTGGTGAGAAATGTAGGGTGTTTCAAAATAAATTTTGGGGTTTTAAGTCTTAGTAGTAAGCAATGCATCAAGTAAAAGAGCACCTCAAACAGTTTTTGCTACAAGTGTTCAACGTGAGATTCATTCGTCACACGGCACACATCTAGTCGATAGGCGAGAAAGGCCCATAAACTTTCCGCCATATGGCACAAAACACATTCAATTTAGGGGAGTTTCGTTTCAATTGTACCATCTCCAAGGTGACCAGACGTCCCGTATTAGCCGGGACAGTCCCTTTTTCTCAACCGCTGTCCCGTTTTTTTCTGATTCTCAAACGGGACGCCTAAATGTCCCGTTTCTAAGCAAAAGTGACCCAGGTGTCCCGTAATTATTATTCAAAATATAAATGGTCAATGCAAATTCTACACCCTTTCGTACCAACACTCATTGGGAAGGTTCAGCTGTGTCTGGAATTTCTGAATGTTCCAAGCATGGCTTTACTTCATCAGCCATCAACTTTCCATTCCGCAGTAGATAAAATGCCAGGTCAAACATTTACAGTTTTTGAGGTAATTTTTGTTTTATATGATTTAAAGAAAAATTTAGCTTCAAAATCTCTAGATTGCTTCATTTCGGTAGCTGCAAGGAAAACTTCTGAGAATTAGGATAGGGGAAGTTTTATTTCTGAAGGAGCTAAGATTCGCCAGTATGTTCACACTTTCTATCAAACTGCAGTGGAATATTTACATAAGTGAATAAAAAGCCCATGAAACTTTTGAAGCAATTTAGTTAGATTACGCTTTAAGGTGTACCATGTTAGCAGGATATACAAAAACTGTAGACTTTATTCAGGAAAATAGTCCTTTCGTTCAGAATGATGCTACTGCTCTTTACGACGACTGCATGTATTTAAAAGAATACTTGACACCAGAATTATTGACTAAGTGGAACTCAAATAGAGTATGCTCTCACAAGTTCTGGGTAGAAGTATTTTCCCATTTCTGTTCTAACGTACCGTACTCAAATCTTCTAAAAGTTGTGGAGTTCCTTCTCTGTTTACCCGGGACTAATGATCCAACTGAACGTGTATTCTTGCACATGAATGTTTGTGCCCCTCCCCCAAAATACAAATGAAAGTTACGATAGATGATATAGTAAAGAATAACGGATGTTCAATAATTAGGTAAGTAGTTTATTAGTAGTTGCAAGTACTGTTGGATAGTACTTAAGTTAGAAACGATACTCGTACTTGTGTATTTTATAATTGAAAACACTAGTGAGTCCCAAAATGCAACCTGGAACTCAGATATTTAACCCCCGTCGCCGATTCGTAAGCGTCCCGTTTTTGCAAGTAAAAATTCTGGTCACCTTGACCATCTCCTGAGGATTTGCTGACGGTCAGATGCAAACATTATGAGTGTTCACATTAGCTCTTAGATGAAAAGTCGATTTATCACTGAAGACGACACGATCCAGAAAATCTTCATTGTTATGCAATAATATTTCACTTGCAAAATTGGCACGTAAACCGTACTCTGTAGGCTTTAGACCTGTAGCAACTGCAAACAATAAAGACGTAGTTGCAAGCGTCTCCTTAATATTCTTCACACAGACGGTTGCACTGTACAGGTTCTGTCTTTATTAAAACAAAAAGCTTTCTGCTCTCTAGTCTTCATCTTTGCTACTTGCTCTTTCTAACGGCAGATAGAAGAAACAACGCATGTATATGCGTGCGTACAAAACTGTTTGAGTTGCTCTTTCATTTGATATAATATTTATAATTGTAAGTTAATTGTAATAGATACTACAAAGTTTCAAAACCCTAATATTAATTTTGAAACACCCTGCATTACTTCAAATTGAGTCATCCTATATTCAGGTCCTAGTCAATTTGTCGCCTCCCCCTTTCTCCAGAAACAACAAATCTTAGAAGTCATGATTTTAAGTATGCTACTCCAGCATGAACAACAAAGGTGAGGGTAAGTGCAGTCGCACTCAGAAAGGCTTAAATACTTACTAAAAATGCAATTCCGTTGTGTCTGTTTTTTTTCTTTAAATGTTAATCTATTATGATAGTGAAAGATAAAGCAGAGGAAAGATGGTAATCCTTTTTATAGAATTCACTATCGAGCTTCAATCTCAATGTATCAGTTTGCAATTCCAGTGCAACTAGCTCTTTTATCTTTATATCTTGATTTTTCTTCTACATCTTCTAACATTTAAAAAAAAAACTTGTTTCTATCTTCAATGATAAGGAACTTGCTTCTGACAAAAAACAAGATTACTTTCATATCAAAACTGTGATAACTTACTAAATGGAACAGATATTCGCTACTATTCGAGAATTGAATTTTTGCAGTTGACAACAATCAAGCAATTTGTGCTCGGATTTATTCGACCATTTGTTTTAGTATTGTCCATGTGGCCTTAAACTAATGCAACCTAAACATAATTTATGAATGTTGTATTCAAATAGAAGGTCAGTTTAGTAAATGTAACTATCATCATCATGAAGTCTGTTTCCAACAAGAAATAATTAATTTAAATAATATACTTATGACAGAATTTGTCGTACCATCCAAGCTTGCCGTTCCACGCAAATGCACGTATTGCATATATACAGTGGCGTATTTAGGGGGATTCCGGGCTTAAGCCCCTCCCGGAATCTTACTATAGTAAAGTATATGAAATATTTTGCAGAATTTTCACATTTTCAGGCAAATGCCCCCGAAAGTTAGCAAAGCCTCTCCCGAAACAAAATCGTAAATACGTCACTGCATATGTGGTAGAGCCGGCTCTGCATATCATATATATCTAGTCGACAAGTTATTTATATATGACATTTAGAAAAATACTATTAGGCAAATTAGTATTAGTTTCTATCTTTAGTCAAATTATTGGAATTTTATACTGTTCGTAACATTATTTTCGTACTTATTAAAGGCCTGCATTCACGAAAAAACAAAATTCCATTTCTACTTTTATTTCTTAGTTGATATTGATGAAAACTGCTGAAACCCGAATTGTTAATAGGTATGGTATTCATGTAAATTGTAAAATATTTGTAGCGTATCAGTATCTAGCGTTTAATTTATGTTGCATTTTACGGTGATTACACCTACATAAAAATATTTCATACTTAAATAGACGTAAGATGCATTACAAATGACTATTTGAAAAAAAACGAAATTTAGAAAAAAAACGAGAGGCAATGTTTTTTTTCTAAAAAAAACGTACATTTCTGAAAAAATACGAACCGTTTTTTTTCTATTTACAACACTATTAGTAATAACATCTCTTAGAGTCAAGAAGGCAAATGATAGCCTAGGTAGCGAGAACTATTAGTATGAATATTAACTTTTAAGAATTAGCATGAAACACAATTGACGTGTCTCACGTCGTTGAAGATGTGAACCCTCGTATGTATAATTTTTTTCCGATTTTGAGTTTTTGGCATATACCTAATGAGATAGCAATAACCCATGTTTAAGCAAACCCTCGTGCATCACAAGATATCGATTGCTGAGAAACAATCGATTACAGCATTTGCTTGCATGTCTATTGTTGGCAACTTCAGATGATATCAAGTATAACAGTGAGTTCAAACAGCCATATTGAACGTATTATAGCCATATGTGCTGTGATGAGGGCAGCTGTATCAGTGTGTTTTCAAAGAATAAAACGCCTTTTAGAAGATCTGAAATGTTCATGTTGTGAATAGATATAGTGACGTTTATTCCGACTCCTGAAAAACTAACAAATTGGACATGCGAGGTATCACATCTTCAACGACGCTATTATTGTTGATCACGGATTACATACTTCTGGCGACGTAAAATTCCATTTTTATCGATTTTCTCCAAAACTACGTACATGTTGACACCTGTTAGCGTCACTCAGGCAGTTTATTTGAAAAAAAAAATCGTGAACCTAAGATAGAGTCGTAATGAGTCAAATAGAATCGATTGAACCTAAAGTTTCAAATGACACATCTATCTTAAGTATTATTTTCAGTAAGAAGAAAATTCCGCCCATTGCCGCATCTGACTCATTTGAACAGGAATTTTCTCCATGGTCGCAAATGACGTGGCCGCAAATGACCTTACATCTATCTGTTAGTAAATTCATCAGGAAACATAAAGCTGTTTTTATTTTCTTTCTTGATGACAGTAATGCCCCTCTGTATCTGAAGAAGAACTACGAAAACCTGTCTTCAGATTTGGAATCAGCGTCCTCCATTTAATCTGGAATTTAATTTCTGCTATTTAAAATTAGACGTTTTTATAATTGCTTCTCTCTTGGTCCCTTGAAGTATAAAAACAATCCAATCCTGCTTCTTAATATACCAAAATATCAAGTCACTTATCGCTAAGCAACTACAATAATAAACTTATTAACGAAAGAATAATACTATAGCATTAACAATAAATTTGGAGTTTCTACAATTATGTGACACTAGTGTCTGACATTTATAGCCAATGAAATATGTATCAGTTGTTGCCAAAGGTACATTGAAAATGAAATGAAATCTTTCAGTTCAACGTCCCACCATTATACCCTTTAGGCTAAGGGATACGGATGATTAAGGCAAGTGCATGATGATGAAACATTTGGTGAAATGAGAAAGTGGGAGAAAACGAGACTTATACCGAAAAATCCCACGGACATGATGTTGTCCACCACAAACTTACTTTGCCGGAATCGAACCAAGGATCCCAGGTAATAGAGGTTGAGCCTTCTACCACTGAGTCACCGTAACCCTAAAAGGTAAGTTAGATTGAAGATATGGAAGTAACTATAAAAATAGTTAAAATTATATTATACGAATTTTCAATATTATAATAACAGAATTCAGGGATAACCATAAGAATACAAATAAAAATACACGAAAACAATGGAGGAAATCGGAGGAAATCAAGATAAATAAGAAACTTAATCTGCGAGAGGAAAAGAATATAATATAAAATAAAATTCTTTTAATCAAGAGAACGTCTCTAAAATAGTATAGAGGAATAGAAACCACACACATAATATAGGAAAAAAAATTGTTTCTACTTATGTAAGTTGAATCATTCCTCAGAGATTAACTAAATACTATTCGATTGGTTCCGACATCTATTGCACATTAATAAATCCACACTCTAACTAGAAGCCACTGCTATAACCAGTGTTTCTTTCAGAAACAATGTTTCGGGGGGAGGGCACACTTAGTATTCCGGGGGAAGGGGCACTCCAGATACTATTCTATTTATTATTATATTAAAAACGTATTATTTTGGTCTGCTCCGGGGGAAGGGGATACTCTGAGAGCTTCCGGGGGCCAGTGCTCCCCCAAAAACAGGTCTGGACGAAACACTGGCTACAGCAAATATGGTTGCCGTTCATCCTGATTTTGTCGGGACAGTCTTTTGCTTCGAAAAAAGTTTCGACTTCCATATTTGTTGATAAAGTTGGTAACTATTATTATTATTATTATTATTCAGCTAATGTTCTTCCTATTTTTTAAAACAATATCTGAAAACGCGCTTCGTATTCGGGATGTGAAATCATTAGATTCTTAAAACTTTAAAAGTCAGCTAAAATGAATGACAATGGAGGTGTTATATTAATTTGTTCTCTGATCGGTTTAGCTGGCTCAAAATGACCAAAAGGTTCAATATAACGTTAACAGCAAAGAATTGTTATGTATATCACCAATTGTAGGTGACAGTGATAGTGGAGGGAGTGGTAGCTACGGGGAAGTAGTATCAATGGAAAGAGAGCAATTCCTTACACAGCTGGAGATTTTAGCCATAACTAACTGGAAGTGCAGTGACAACGTAATAATATGTTACCATTGATTGGCTTTGTTCGGCTTACCCTTATTCCTACAAATCAGTGTTCAGCAAATTTTAAACCAAGAACAGACAAATAAAACACAGTTCTGACCAGAGCAGAATGAAATATATTAAAAACTATACTTACAATGTGTTACAGTTTCAAGGACCTAACGTCCTCTTCATCAGACACAAACACTCTCTGATGTTTGTGTCTGATGAAGAGAACGTTAGGTCCTTGAAACTGTAACACATTGTAAGTATAGTTTTTAATATATTTCATTCTGCTCTGGTCAGAACTGTGTTTTATTTGTTACTCTACTTATCCAGAGCCATGGAGCTTGCTCATTAAGAACAGACAGCAATCTTGAAAAAGAAAATGAAAGAGGAAAATTTTAAAAAGAAAATGAAGCGAATGTGCACATTTAGAAAGACATGACTGCAAAATCATAAAACGAAAACTGGCTAGCGAAATGTCATGACGTGTCACTTTGCGTTCCAAAACATCCCAAAGGTGTTCTATAGGATTGAACTTAGGACTCTGTGCAGGCCAGTTCATTACTGGGATGTTATGGTCGTGTAACCACTCCGCCACAAGTCATGCAGTATGAACATGTGCTCGATCGTGTTGAAAGATGCAATCGCCATTCCCGAATTGCTCTTCAACAATGGAAAGCAAGATGCTTAAAACATCAATGTAGGCCTGCACTGTGAGAGTGCCACGCAAAACAACAAGGGGTGCAAGTCCCCTCCAAGAAAAACACGACCACACCATAACACCACCACCTCCGAATTTTACTGTTGGCACTACACACGCTAACAGATGACGTTCACCGGGCATTGGCCATACTCACACCCTGACATCGGATCGCCATATTGTGTACCGTGATTCGTCACTCCACACAACGTTTTTCCACTGTTCAATAGTCCAATGTTTATGCTCCTTACACCAAGCGAGGTGTCGTTTGGCATTCACCTGCGTGATGTGTGGCTTATGAGCAGCCGCTTGATCATGAAATCCAAGTTTTCTCACCTCACGCCTAACTATCATAGTACTTGGAGTGGATCTGATGCAGTTTGGAATTCCTGTGTGATGCTCTGGATAGATCTCTGCCTATTACACTTCACGACCCTCTTCAACTGTCGGCGGTCTTTGTCAGTCAACAGACGAGGTAGACCTGTACGCTTTTGTGCTATACGTGTCCCTTCACGTTTCCACTTCGCTATCACATCAAGCACAGAGGACCTAGGGATGTTTAGGAGTGTGGAAATCTCGCGTATAGACTTCTGAAATCTCGCGTACAGACTTCCAATCACTTGACCACGTTCAAAGTCCGTGGCCCCATTCTGCTTTCTCACGATGTCTAATAACTACTGAGGTCGCTGATAATGAGGACCTGACAGCACAATGCACCTAATATGAAAAACGTATGTTTTTTGAGGTGTCCGGATAATTTTGAGCACATAGTGTATATGTATGTAGTGTAGCCAAAACCCAAACTATCAAACTTAGTATGATGTGCTTATTCCGCAAAAAAATGGAAAACCCTCTTTAGGGGCCGTTAAAAATTTTGTGGCCCCTGATGCAAAAAATCCAATATATTTCATTCAATCAAAAATTTTCTTTTACGCCTTATATCTGAAGAAGTACATATAGTGTAGTCAAACCCAAACTATCACTTAACTCAGTTTGATGTATTTATTCCGTAAAAAATAGGAAAACCTTGTTTAGGAACCGTCCAAAAATGTTGTCGTCCCTGATACAAAAACTATTTATTGTCCAAGGTTGCAATTTTTATTGCATTTTTTGATCTATTCTTAAAATTCTTGGCCAAGACCGCAATCTTTTGATCTTTTTTTTTTTTTTGGATCATTCTTAAAATTATTGTTTCCTGCAGCGTATCGTCTGCTTAAAATCTATGAATTTCTTTGCGGATATTTTCTACCTAAGGCCGAGGAAACACATCCTTTCATTTTTCCTGTTGCAAAAGACCAAGAAAATCGAAATGATGCTGAGCTGACACTTCTTGAAAGTTACATAGCCCATAGCTATTTCTCACATCATTATACGAATCATGAAACGAAAGCTATTGCAGAATTGGAAGACAGCACAACGAAATCATCTGACGTGTACAACAGTTTATAAAATTTACATGCAAGTCTGAAGTTGAGATTTCAAGATGCCTTGTACGGTTTTAAAGTGAATCAAAGTTTAAAAGAGCCTTTTCGGTCAGATCAAGATTTCTTTAAGATGGATACACCACAAGTTTATCAGAGAGCTTGGAATATTTGGAAAAGTGATTTGGTTTTGAAGTTTCTCCTTAGACAAGCTTCTGTATGTTAAGTCTCAATAAAAATAATGCAACTTTAGGAGGAATGATTGTGGAAACAAATGGACTCAAGAGTTGACGGTGATTAGCTATATGATGCATATAATGTGCTTCGAAATGTTGCTGAAGAGCTAATTAAAATGGATTTATAGACAGACCAGAAAATGCTTTTCTCCAACTCCAGTGCATCAGATTTACTGAAGATTGTGAAATTTGTTCTATCCATTCCAATAACTAACGCCTTCTGGAACCGGGTATTTTCGGCAATGAAAAAAAAAAAAAAAATTATGAACAGACGAAACAAACAGACTACAAATTAAAACAGTGGAAAGTGAGACCATGTGGAATACAAACTACAATATGACATATACGGTGACCATAAAATTTTCAGCTGAAAATGGAACAGGAAATGAGAAACAGGACAGTGCGTAAATTAGTTCCTGTTTACTTCAGCAATACCTAATAGATTTATATTGAAATATAGCATATAAACCATAAAATATAAACAGCATTTAACTTACAATATAGTAGAACATGATGTTACCTGCATTTACTCCTTTGTTCTAGCTCGAATCCTTGATATTACATTGGTATTATAATTATTATTGAATTGATAATATCTCTGATATTATGATTATTAATACTTTTACAAGGAGTAAGGATGTTAGGTTTGTTATATACTTCTTTTACTTGCATAAAACGTGACAAAAACTATTACTTTTTTCTATCTACTGACGGGACGGCCGGAACATGCCTCTAAATTGGGACTGTCCCGGTCAAAACGGTTACGTATGGTCGCCCTACATATACGGAATATTATCACTTCGTAATCGGTAAAGATCGAGTTCTCAAGGCCAACAAATAACCAGAAATATACATTTGAATTGGAGTAGGGGTAGACCTGGGAGTGTCAGCATCTGAAGCAATAATAACAAAAATTGGCACTATTCCTATAACAAAAAATATATTAAAGTATTAAGATTATTAATTATTTCTATTTTTTACTTTACATGTTTGTAGGTACGTAACCATATTTTTTATTACATGTTATATTTCATTGGGCCTACATGATTTGAATTGTTTCACTTGCCTTTTATCAATTAGATATTCATGGGGAGTCCAGGACACAATCGAACGCAGTTCAAGTACCAAAATTGTGTGCACGAGTATACGTTCAAGTACATGGAAATGCTAACACTTAAAAAGAAAGTTAGGAAGTTATTTATAATATCTGGACATAAATCTTTAAAACTTTGACAGAAACTTCGAATAGAGATCTTAAAGATGAAATATGTCCAAAATGAGGGAATGGACTTGATTCTCTTGTGCACTGAACGCGCCATATGATTTGCTCTTCATTATAGAAGTATTTACGGAGAAAGAAACACTGCTTTTTCTCCTCCTAATAGCTGCGTTAAACATCTCTATATTTTGTTTGATAAAATTGCAGCTCATATTGAGCATCGCGATGGTTTGTTTTGGAAAGGTGGCAACTCTTTGAAGTATGAAAATATGAGGTATGCCTTAAGATATCATATGGTTCAATAGATATTTATAATTATAATTACAATTATTGGTCCGAACTACTTGTATCGACCAGGTTGTGATAGTAAACAAGTGTAGATTTATTAAAGAAACAGATTCAGAGATTCGCTTGATGTGAGCTTATGGATATGCTCCATATCCATAAGCTCTCATCAAGCGAATATCTGAATCTGATATTTAGAGAACACTAAATAACCTAAACAGCAAATATTCGAGTGAACAAAAGTTTAAAATATAGATTAAATATAATATGCAGGGTGTTTTAAAACAACACCGACAACATTTGGGAGGTGATTCCTGACACCAAGATAAGATAAAAAGTGTTGACCAACTTGGGTGCACAATTGCTTCCTTTTGGAGTTATAGACTGCCGAAAACATGGAAAAATTAACTTTAACCCGGCAGAACTCGCACTATTTTTATAACGCGAGAACTCGCACCAGTCTTTTAGACCGATTCCAATAAAAGATGTTGTAATACGTAGAAAATGCTTGTCTTTTGTTAAAAAGAGTACACGTAAGACATTTTTATTTTGAGGTACTGATATGGAAGTCATCAATACCTTTTTCTTGCTGAGAATACCCACGAGAGTTAAATTCTGATCTATTAGAAGTGCTTCTTCGAGAGGTATGGACTTGAACCAGTTGTCGGTTGTTATATTACGTCCACTATTAGAAATGGGCTGGATCAGTCATTCAACTAAACTCTTGGAGCTCTTATCAACTTGAAAGGGGCAATTTGGCTGCTTAATACTGTACAATTCCATGTTGTATGCGTAAAACGTAGGCAAGTCTGCTAGCACAGATAATTTCAAGCCATGTTTGTTCGGAATATATTGCCTAAACTTGCATTTTCCAAGAAAGGTTTCCAAGCATTCGTCAATATTAGACATTCACTTGGAGAGTAGTTTGCCTTGCACCTTTTTACAAATCCCCTCTGATGGCCGATAGGTTGTCCAACTCTTCCTTTCTTCACGATTTGTGACATCGTCTAAGTGTAATGCTCGCAACAGAAATTGAAACCTGCTCAGGGGCATGATCAATTTCAACCTTTAAACTCCTGTTCCATCACAGAGCTCCTTCTTGGCTTCCCGGCGGGAGTTCATGTGGTTCGGATTCCACGTTAATCAGTAGGTCCACGTCTCATATAGCCTCGCTGCTGAACGGGACGTAAAACTCAAAGTCAGTCAGTCAGTCAGTCCTTCTTGGCTAAGCGGTTAGCGTACGCGCCTTTGGCGTGGGAGACCCGGGTTTGATTTCCGGCGGGTGCTCATGTGGTTTGGATTCCACGTTAATTAATAGATACAGTCTCACATAGCCTCGCTGCTGAAAGGGACGTTAAACTCAAAATCAACTCACCTCAACTCCTGTCCCATCACTAGTCCATAGGTCCTTCAGATTGGTACGGTTACATTTCAAAAGATCAACCAAATAAAGAAGACCCATGAGAACATTTTGCTATGCCAAATCTAGATGTTCAGCATCTCGTTCTCTAGAAAATTATTTTTTATGCCCATTAATCCAAATATTGTTATATTGTACTATCTTCGCAAGAACATCATCTGGAAAAAATAAGTTCCAGGAATTCAATGGAGCTTCAACATTTCGAGCTTGATGAATGGATCCTACTAAATGTGTTACAATGTTTTACACAAGCAGGAGAAGATTGTACAATGTTGTGACGCGAGAACTCGCACTCCATCGAAACGACCGAAAACAAACAATACAGCTCTCTAATTATCGTAGAGGCAGTGAACAATGTTTACCTGATAATGGGGTGGTAGGGGAGATTGCAAAGAGCAAAGTCACGGCTGGCCATGAACCTGTGGAGCATTTCCGAATAGTAGTACCAACTTAAATACATCTTCCGTCTTTCCCCCCATGCGAGTCGTCGCGGGTTGAAGAACCATAGCTTTCAAACTATGAGACCTACCGTAGTTGGGTCAAGACTTCACTTAGGAAATAATATGAGCCCTAACCAAAAATCCATGTTTCAGAATCCTACGGTACTTCCACAACAATTTTTATAGAGGGAGTTTTTCTAATGTAATGGCATGTAATTTGAAGTACTCACCAACCACCTCTATAAAAATTGTTGTGGACGTACCGCAGAATTCTGAAACTTGGATATTTGGATAGAAGACATACTAGTTCCTAAATAAAGTCTTGACCCGACTACGGTAGGTCCCATAGTTTTGGAGCTATGGGCCATTAAATTTCACTTTTTCATGTTTTCGGCAGCCTATAACTCCGAAAGGAAGCATTTGTGCACCCAGGTTGGTCTATACTTTTTGTCTTATCTCTATGTCATTAATCATCTCCCAAATGTTGTCGGTGTTGTTTTGAAACACCCTGTATATTCTCTTCCAATATGATGTTATATAACAAAATAGAAGATTATTAACTTCTTTGAATTATATCCCAAGAGTGGCAATGCGTAGCGTAGTCGCTAACGCTCTCGCCTTGGTGCGAGCGATCTCGGGTTTGATTCTCGATGGGGGCACTCAGTCGAAAAAGTATAAAAAGCTTTTTCAGGCCAGCCATCCTGAATGAGATTTTCCTGGTTTTTCCTCATTCCCACCAGGCAAATGCCGGAGTGGTACCTAATATATAGGTCCCAGGCCGCTTCCTTCCTTTCTTTCCCCGGGCAGCGTAATTGCCGAGGAGCGTCATCCCTCATACATAACAGGCTAACATGGCCATAGATGCCGAAAGCCGAGAAATCTAAATCCTAAATCCTAAAATCCTACATCCTACGACTCGCCATATATATAGTTATGTGTGAAATTCTTAACTTGTTGATTTCATTTGAAACGTTGTACAGAAGAATGCTGTGTGAACGATTTTTACTATCTTTATCGCTACTTTTCATTACAGTGACACTCTCGCCACATAACATGATCTAGTTCGCTTAGTATGTAAAACATCGAAACCATATTAATATCAATGGAAATAACAGATTCTACTCTACAACTTTTATTATGGATGAGTTTTTGATATCTTTAACGGTTTCATAGTTATGTGCCAATTACTATAAGTAACAAACCGATTAGAACGAAATTTTGGGAAGAACAGCCGCCATATTTCAATATGATGGCATCATTGCAGAACTTTACGAGCTTTTCTCACTTCTATGATATATTACCATCAATTTGATACAATAACAAAGTTCCTATCTTAATTCTGTGAGAAGATATACCTGCGGGTTCAAAGTAGGGTGTTCAGTTCCAATATTTAATATGGCGGCTCAAAATGGCGGGAAAGTACAAGTAAGATTTTGCTACACTTTTGATATGTTGTTTAGATTGCTTTTCTCTATCATCAAATCGAGAGTTTCTGTTACAATCTTTTTCCGGGTCAAACCTGATTTTGACTGGACTACCTGGCTGGTTACTGTAAGACGGTACCCTATCATCTGCATTTTCTGTTTGTGTTTTTCGTCATACCAGTAGCTAATTTTGTTTGTGTATATTGAGTGTTCACGTATTATGGTTGCTGCATATATATATCATATTATATGCCTAACAGAAGTCTTACTAATCACAAAAGCTGCCAATTCCAGAGAACCATTTTCTGATCCATGGTATCTCAGTGTGAATGTTTTCTATAGATACATTCTAAATTGACATCTAATATCGTTTTGACTTGACAACACTTGCTAGTGGGATAGCTCAAGAGCCTCGTTGTTTATTTCATTTTATTATCTTTAAATTATTAATTTAAGTAGCAAGTAGCACAACCCTTTAGGAGGCAAGCAACTTCACCGGGAATCGAACCCGGGATCAATTGCACATATAACACACACGACTGTGACAAAAGATAAAGGTTAGCAGGATTGCTGGGAAAGATGTAATCTTTACAATTAGCAGCGGTGATCAATATCTATTCAGATGCAAAATCATTGTGGTGGGATGCAAAGTCATTACGTATGCTCTTTACCTCATGTGTTCTTTTATTAAATTATACTTACGAAAATCTCGATTCAATTTTAAAGTGCCTAAGTTAACATTGTGCTAATCTCTGCGTTTGTAATTTAAAACATTGATTAGGGATGTGCACGAGACGAGTCGAGACAGGATTTTCCTGACAAAATTCGAGTCGAGACACGGCTCTTCCAATAGAGAAATATACATTTTTCAAGTTGAGACATCACTTTTACAGCACATTTTCGAGACGAGACAGACACACACATCTTGTCTCGTGCGCATTCCTAACATTGACTGATACAAATAGTTATCTAGTTAGCTATAAAGAGCAAGGGAATTTAACGAACTGTATCAAGTAAAAGATACATATATCAAAATTTTGAAACAAATTTGCAGAGAAATGTCATTCCATATGGATGGATGAAATGGGATGAAATAGATTAGTTTTCTCACCAAAACATCACTTATACACCTTGTTACGGTAACGTTTTGTATAACCAGCTGCAGGCTGTTAAAAATATTGAAAGCATTACAACATTTGCTTATAGTTTATAATGTTCTGAAGAAACACTGCAAGTTAATTACAGACAACGTAGTCTATTATTGCTGAAGTCATATCACTTAAGGGAAATAAATATGTCATTAGGTAAATATATATGTTTTTCCATTTAATTATCTACTTCATATAACACTGGATTAGCCAGATGTTCATTTCTGAGAATGCATGCCACAGAGAATCTGAGAAGTGCAAATCAAAAAATGTTCTTTTTAATGAGGCTTCAGCTGAAATATACCATCGTCTCGCACCTATTTGCTAATGACGGTTTCTTTTACTTCCTTTCACTACAGCGTTTTCTTCATGCTATTCCTTTCCTTGTTCTTCTTCTTCTTTTCTCTTTTTAAAAGTTTACACATGTATGCTACATAATTTTCCATTAACTTTTTCTTAGTGAAATAACTGTAATGCTCTTTATTTATTTTAACCGCCTCATACATAAAGTTAATATGATGTTAATTTCTGCCTTAATAGTTTAAAAGACTGGCTAGTACAGTTCATTACTTTGCTAACTACAAAAACTACTGGGATATTACAAATTGCATCAAATAAAAGTTAGTGAAATAAATGATATACTTTCAAAGAAATGTGATTACATGCAGATGGATGAAGTGGAATGAAATAGATATCTTCTTCAATACATGCTGGTTTATAAAGTGTGTATTTAGATATCATACCCAAATAAAAGACTCATGTACTCGTGTACGCTTCCAATTCATTCCCAAAATAGTGAGAGTTTTTTTTTTTTTTTTTCCAAGATATCGTGACTATATTTAATTATTATCTTACAAGATGGTAATAAACATGAAATTGAGCCTTATAATTTATTTCTAATATTTTTTACTTGTCGTAAAGGCCCTCTTATAAGGAGCAGACCCTCTCCCTCTAAATTTAGCTTGGTTCCCCAGAATTTGAATACACTTCCTTCGATCTTTGCTTGGATACCTGATGATGAAAAATACCTACTATAGGGAGCTAGCTTGTTTACCAGCGGGGGCTGAGGTAGAGGGGAAAAAATTCCAACATGCTTTCTGCCTGACTCTTGCGACACTCCCTTACCCTCCTTCTATATGCCAGCGTTGCCAGGGGTAGAAAATTGTCACGTGAATGTCATTCTGAAGAGTTCGTGTGAGTTGGTTATTTTTTGAGTGCTGTTGTGGTTGCGGTTTTATTGCTTGTTAATCATTTGACAATGGCTTCACAGCGTAAGAGAGGGCAAACTATACACAGCGAAGCTAGGGAAGTAATAAGGAAGGTCATAGTGCAGTGCGACGAAGAAGCGAGGGAGAAAAAACTGAAGCATTTATTATCAAATCCTAATTTGCGTGTATCCACCTATACAGGGATCTCTGTGCGAAGTGTGACAAACATACGGAAAGAGGGAATGGACGCTGGTGAATCATCACTCACCACTCCAGGTAAAAAACGACCTAAAGCGGAAAAGTATAGGTTTCATTGTGATGAATTTGACAGGCGCGTTATACGCGATATTATACAAGACTTCTATTTGCGGAAGAAAATTGTTCCAAGTGCACCAAAGTTATTGCCAGTCATCAAACAAAAAGTTGATTTCCCGTGGAAGGTTCACACTTTACGGCGGTTGCTTCATAGTATGGGGTTTCAGTGGAAAAGATGCAGGAGTAATAGGAAGATTCTCATCGAGCGTCCAAATATTGTGAATTGGAGGGGAAGGTATTTGAGGGTCATTAGAAATTACAGGTCACAAAATAGAAATATCGTTTACATACACGAAAGTTGGGTAGACAACAATCTGACTTTTGGGAAATGCTGGCAGAGTGAAACTTTACACGGTGTGTCTTCAAACCCGAGTTCTTCGAACAGGTTGATCTTAGTGAATGCTGGAGCAAGTAGTGGGTTTATTGATGGGGCAAGTTTAACTTTTAGAGCAGGAAGGGCTTCTGGGGACTACCACGGACAAATGAACTCACTTAATTTTGAGAAATGGGTTACGGAAAAACTTGTCCCGAATCTTCCTAAAGAAAGTATCATTGTTCTTGATAATGCTCCCTACCACAACATACAAATTAACAAACCACCATCAAAGTATGCTGTAAAACAGGAGATGATGAACTGGCTTCAAGACAACCAAGTTCCATTTTCCCAAAATATGAAGAAGTTTGAACTACATCAGCTGATTGAACAACATAAGCCACAGGAGAAAGTATATCGCATTGATGAATTATTGAAGATCAATGGTCATAACGTACTTCGCCTTCCGCCTTACATGTGTGAACTTAATGCCATTGAACTAGCTTGGGCAAAAATCAAAAGAATTGTTAGGGAAAATAATCCAACAGGGGATTTGCCTTTGACTAGATTGGAGGAAGTGACCAGAGATGCTCTGAAGTCTGTGACACCGGAGGATTGGGAGGGGTACAACAAACACGTGATTAGAGGGGAGCAGCAGTTCTGGGAGAAAGATGGATTAATAGAGGATACCATAGATAATTTTGTAATTGAACTTTTTGGTATTGACAGTGATGATGATGATGATGATATAAGCGAAGAGGACGAGAATTCGTCTTCGGATTCTGAACTTGCTCAGCGCATGTCCGATAGTGATGATTAGAGACCGGATGTTAGACAAAATGTCTGTTCTTTAATATTAAAAATATAATCAAAAATAACGTTTTGAAGTTTAAATCGGAGGTTATAGTTTCAATTTAAGACAATTTTATTTTGCCTATTTCGCCCGTTCCTGCCTAAATAATTGCTTTAGTGCCTAATATTGCCTATTCTATGAATTTTCTTCCAAATTAGACTTTATTGGGAGAAAGTATATAATTTAGAATGTCAAGAAAGGATTCTGCCTCTTCCGAGAAATATAAGTGTTGTTTATATTGATAAGATGCCGTAAAACTTTGGACTGCTATGCGTACTGATAAAGTGCTGTAAAAGTTTGGATTGCTGTGTGTACTAATAAATATATAAAATTTGGACTGTTATGTACAGTGAAAAAGTGCAGTAGAGAATGTATTTACCAAATATACTCGGAATATATGGCAAGCTTCGTTTTCATATATACAGGAAAAGAAGATATTCACAAAGAGGTAGCCTATGTTTCTATATTCTTTGAACATTATCTAAGACGTGAATTTATTTTTTTAATTGTATTGAGTACGTATCTTCATTATTTTGAGTTACATTTTAGTGCCTATTTTATAAATTTTAAGTGCCTATTTGCCTACCTATTTTCTAGGTTTTTAATGCCTAAACATCTGGTCTCTAGTGATAATGATTAATTGAACGTAAACATAAAACATACCGGTATATTCTTCATTGCACTTGTAAACTGTTACGTGTTAATAGGAATGTATAAATTTATTTATTTCAAGTGATATTTATAAGCTCTGTAATTAGATTGTAAATAGATATATTATACAAAGACAATGCTATTTTTAGAGCCATCTTCGAAAGAGGGGAATATTCTTAGATATAATTATTATTAATAAGAATTAAAATTATTATTATTATTATTATTATTATTTATTTATTTATTTACTTATTTATTTATTTATTTATAAGAATTAACGCTCTAAACGAGCTTAGAAGCTTCTAAATGTAGAACCTACACTTTTTCTTGCATAAAGTGGGATTTGAACCATTCCATTCAGCTGTCCCCAGGGGAACTGACCCCTTTATATTGGAATCGGGGACTAAAATGCTAGACCACTCCGCCACGCGAGTGGCTATAAAATACAGAAGTGAATAATATGCAAAATGTACCCAAATACGGTAACTGCTTATGCAAATTTGTAAATGACGAGTTAAAAAATCTTTCGATAGCGATTGCATGATGTGCATAAACTCTTTGAATTAAGTGAGTATTAGGTGATTTTTTTTACAACGAACTGGCAACCCTGCCCAGGACCGTCGAGTGACCGTTTCGTGGTGACGTGAGTGGGGCACCTGTCAATCAACTTTGAATTCCTCAGCCTCGCATTAAAGCTAGCTCCCTACTTTACCTGAATTGGAGCACACAAAGTAATACAGAAATAGGCGCCGCTAAAGACCCATTGATAATCACTCGATAAAAATGAAATTTTGTTTGAAATTGGGTTAGCAGACTTCCCGTTTTCAAGGGATTATTATTATTATTATTATTATTATTATTATTATTATTATTATTATTATTATTATTATTATAATCATTAAGAAAGTCGTCTGGTATCTCAAGAGAAACGGAAACGGACGCAAAACGTTCCTCTTGAAAAAAAAAAAAAACTCTAGTTACATCGTAAACCAATAGTTTCTATGGACTTCAACTGTGTTTTCACGGAAAGAAGAATTTCAGTCATCACAAAAAAATAATTCAAGAGACAATCGTTTCTGGTTTCTGTTAAATGTTAAAAGATAATATAAAAGCTAAAATCGGAAATTCGGATAATATAAAAACTAAAATAAATAAAATAATCTGGTCACTTTAAGAAACTAGAGACTTTTTTCCCCACTAGCATGATAAGAGGACTGTCAGATTATGCCAGTTTACTGAGTGTTACTTTTTTTTTTTTTTTTTTACTTTCTAAAATCTAGTCACCTTATTTTAAATTTGTTTGAATCACTAGTTTTTCAACTACTTCTTTTTAAAAAATAACTAAAATCATTTAAAATAGGAATAAAATTCCCGTTTTTAAAAAACGTTATGCATTTAAAGAATATGAGCAAAAAAAAAAAAAAATCTTATAATTACAATAATGGTAGAATTTCAGGTGTAACTAATAGATAAACCATTTCATAGAAGACAAAATCTATATTTTGTAGTTTGTTTCATAAAATCTGTCTATTTTTAAAAGTATGCTTTTCAAAAACGAAATAAAATTTAATGAAAATCTTCTAATAATAATAACAATAGTGAAATGCATTTAGTCTGACTATGTAGGTTATCTACGTTTTTTTTTTAAATATCTTTCTCTCTCGATACGGAGTGTTTTAAAATTCCATTCTGTTTTTTTTTTTTTCCTTCCGTAAGAGTGTTGTTACAAGATTTAAGAAATTGATAAACAAACAATTTATCTTCAAATTTGTTGATTAGTATCTTCTGGTTTTTACGGAATGTATTATTTCTCAACATACACTCACTGTATTTTTTAGGTTTATTAGCAAAGTTGGCATAATGTTTACTGTAAACTTATATCAAGATTCTACTATGTTAATTGTGTAGCAAAAAAGTCCAGAAATGAGACATACACCACTAAAGAGAATTAAACCGAATAAAATTATATGAGTGATTGTAAATTCTCATGTGTAGTTTTCGAGAAAATTAAGAGAAACGAATGTTTCTATAGATGCGCCACCTACAGATTGAACCAAAATAAGGTAATCTGTTTAACTTTCTCCAACTTTGGAGTTGATACAGTGTCCTTCAATTCAGACCATCATTTTACAGTTAAAATTCAAATATCCCAACTTCAGTCATCTGAATCAGCAATTATTCAAGTTCTAAATCAAACATTAAGAAAAAGAAAACTTAATTGAAATCTAAACTGTATGTATTCGTAGAAAAAACTTTTTATCCCCTTTGAAATTGCTATTTAAACTAATGTTAAAACTTTTGGAATTTTCTATTTTTTTTAAAAAAACGTAAGAATCATTTTCAAGGTATGTTAGATCTACTTTTTTATTAAACACAAGCGATTCTAAAGAATATTTTTTATCTCACAACCTAATCATTAAAAAAAAATGATTTCGTTCGTATTCCTGCATATCCGAATTCGATCCAGAACTCATTAAATTTAAATAGTGAGCTAATTAACTAGTTTCACTATATTTGTCTTCCTAACAATTATTGAAATCTGATATTTGCCAGTTTTAGTTTTTAAAAATTTGACGTTCTGTTATTTTCTGTCCAGACTTCGCTGCATTAGCGTCATTTCAGATTTTGCTAGAATGGGGACTAGATTCTCCATTTGTACAAAAAATATCTCGCTTTTTATTGGTATGTACTTCTCAACTTCAAGAGGGCTACTGCCCCGATTCCTTCCCCAAATAACGTCCCTGTTCCGCTATAAGAAACAATTCATCTACACAGAGAACAGGATTAACCCCGTATCAGACCCGTAGCCAGCCCAAAAACTTAGGGGGGGGGGCTGAAGTTAGGGGGGCCCGTTCCAACCATATGACAGTTCATCACCATATTATAGTTCTTTTGCAAGCCTACTGTAAAACTTTTAAAGGGTCAGGAAAAATTTAGGAGGGCCGGCCCCCCTAGACCCCCCTAAATACGGGCCCGCCCCGTATCTCCCATTCTAATACCGTATTCAGCATATTGATTTTTCTTAAAGTCTTCGGCTAAATAGACAGTAAATAACGGTGGGAGAAAGCCAATGCTTCTGTTAAATTCTCCTTCAAGCTACACTTGCTTCTGTCTTTCCTTTATCTCAGGGGTAAAAGTGGATATGAAAAGGTAGGGGGACGCATGACGTCAGGCCGTACCCCGTTCCTATCTTTGCCCATTGTAATTTTTAGGTAGCGGGGAGACGCCATAGATATTTTTGGAAGTGGGGTAAAGGCGTTTCCCCCGCGTTTTCCTTCACTTTTACATATGCTTTTTCCTATACTAAACTTTCACCATTTGTTTACTTATAAATTTCTTATAAGTCTCCTGGTTTTCCAATCCAGACCAAACAACCTGCTTTAGCACTGCCATGAAGTTATCAAAGGTGACCACAGGTGGTACCTTATTTCATAATGTGACTTAAACATTTTTATGAGATTGAGGAAACATCAGTTTATACATTGAGAGCTGCAATAAATATATATCAAAAACTTATTAAACTGATGGCGTATAGAGTCGAGTTTTAAGTTAATTTTAGGCACACAAAGGAGTACTTTGGGGGAATTCGTACAAACTTTTGTTTTTAATTCTTTTAAAAATTGAATTACCAAACTGGTTCAACTGAACGAACAAATTTCATCATTGACCGAGTCCAAGCCATAATTTATTTACGTAACGTCTAATATAGTGGTATTATTCTGCTGGTTAACTTGAACCAGCAACTAAAATTTACGAGTTCCAAGAACGTATTGCAACTGTTCCACCTTTATAAACCAATAACTCAGTGCGTATTTAGCACCGGGCCGGGTTACCTACTTACCCCATTTTTTCAATGAGAAAAATAATTTAAGCTATTATTTTTATACTTCTTGAAAGATTACAGGGCTATTGTTTAGTTTTGGGGGCCCAGCTTTTTCACCTACTTTTCTGCGATATTCTATTTCGATTCGATTTTATGGTTTCATAAGTTTAATTAGGTACTGACAGTGGCGGATCTAGAAAGTAAAAATTGGCAGGGCTAACCAGACCCCCAACCATGATAGGTATATCATACGGTTTACTATAGAACTCAACGAACCCCTGTGGGGCTTTTAACTCGTTCCTACTACTACTACTACTACTATACTACTTTGAGCTCCGTGCCTAAGCAGTTAGCATAAGCGCCTTTAGCGCGGGAGACCCGGGTTCGATTCCCGGCGGGAGCTCATGTGGTTCGGATTCCACGTTAATCAGTAGGTCCACGTCTCATATAGCCTCGTTGCTGGAAAGGGACGTTAAACTCGAAATCAACTCAACTACTCTACTACTACTACTACTACTACTACTGCTACTACTTATACTATGGATCCTAAGAATGGTATTATCAGGTTTTTAATGCAGTATTGCATTGCAGTTTGCGACACAAAATCATAAAAATGCGATGCAAGCAAAATTATTGCATCACAACATGCGATACAGTTTAAATCAAAATTTATTTCAGAATTTAACTTCTTTTACAACAACAACAAGTATATATTTGTCTTTCCTTCAAGACAGAACAGTTCCCTTTCCATGTCATATACTATTAAACGTCCAGTGCTAAAAATACCTCGCTTCAAATCCAAATATTGTCTCTTTAAATGTATTTTATGTTTCCAATCACACAAGTCAATCCACTACCACTAGACACCATATTACTGAAGAGTCATAGAATTGACGGCGAAGATACCTTGTGTACCTCGACATTATATTGTGTCTGGGTATAAAAGCGCCTTACTGAGATTTTGAGATGCAAAGCGTTTCGGAACGGAACTTTAGCAATACCCTCTTTTCTGCCCTTCTATCTTCTCAAAGTTGTTTCCAGCTCTGGTAAGAAGTCCATAAATTACGCATCTAGTTTATTAAATAACATTGGTTCAGAAATATTGTTTTTGGATTCCATTGAAAATGAAGAAAGAGTTGAGTTGAGTGGATTTTGAGTTTAACATCCCGTTCAGCAGCGAGGCTATATGAGATGTAGACCTACTGATTAACGTGGAATCCGAACCACATGAGCTCCCGCCGGGAATTGAAAAGCAGCGTTTGATTTAGAACTTTCGGAAAACTGGGGAAATAAACTGTATTCGGGTAGTATTTGGCTACAATATCTGTTACAAAATGAACATTTGTGAGAAATTAACATATTATCTCTATAGTGTAAAATGATTTTCTTCGTAGATAACACAGTTCCAATAATCCGTTTTGTGATAGCGATACTGATTCAGCACTTAACGAAAAGCTCGATATGAACGCATTTAATACAAGCTAGCCTATCAGCTTGCACAATCTATAGGACAAAATTATCACTTTAAAAAAAAATAGCGCAGCTGGAATCACTTTTCTTGTGTTGCTTTACATTATCACTATTGTTAGTGACAAACAAAAATGGTCATTTTTATTATTTCCTATCCACATAAAACAAGAAAACATATATTATTATTATCTACACTAGCAAAAAATTTTCTTGGCAAAAACCAAAATCTAGATAAATAAATAAATAAAGTGATATATTTGCGGTCATTTTGCGAGTATACAATTATATGTAGGTCTATAGTCGTAAATGACTCTACACGTTACTGTCGGCAATATTTTCAATACTTTCTTCAGTATCTTGCATATGAAATTCGTATGAACTCAAAGTCTCGCACAGTGGCGGATCTAGCCCCGGGGCCGGGGAACATAGGCCCCTCCAGTTTTTTTTAGAGAAAAAATAATTTAAACTATTATTTATATATTTTTGGAAGTTTATAGTATTGTCATGATATACCTGCCATAGTGTGGATTCTGGCTGGTCCCCCCAGTTTTCACCTTGTAGATCAGTCTCTTGTCTCGCAAAAAATTTGAACCAACTGGACTATAAGCTGAAGTGATAAAAATCTACTACCACTTCCGATTTCAATATTAAAAGAGAAAATATTACGCCATACATACCAAACTTCTTCAAGTAGTGTACGCCTGAGGCTGGTCTTTAAAAGAAAAGTCTTTGAAGTGTGTGGGTAAAAACGAAATTTTGCTCTTCAGCGCAAGACAATAATGATGGATCTTGTAAAAAATTCATATACAAGAGAAACTGAAGTCAAGGGGGTTGTTTACATTTGCGATTGTACGAACACCGCAACTATATCCAGTAACATCGAGTATATAGCAGAGAGCCTCAAATTCTTACCACTTACAAACCACATTTACAAATTCTATTGTTTCTATTATCTCGTATTGTTGCCAAGTGGATAAAGTATACTTCCATAAAGTTTCGAATTTCCTCACTTAACAGCACTTTACTCGACTTTTGTGGCATTCCTTGTGACAAGTGACGGAGGAATGGGAAGAAAGAAGAGAATAAATGATTGACAAAACAGAAACACACTTTGCAAAATAAAAAAATAAAAAAGAGCGTGGTAGTGATGCATACAATTGAAGTAATGTATTTTTACGAGGGCAAATGGAGTACTGTTTAAAATGTTCCGTGTCTGTTGCAGGGTTGTTTTGTTTAAAACAAAATGTTTAAAACAAATGATTAAAACTTGTTTTAAACAATTGATTTTGTTTAAAACAAATTTTATATACATTTTAAACATTTTGTTTTAAACACGTGTATTTTTTGACCTGTTTTAAACATTTGTTTATTTTTATTTTATTCTATTTTTGTAAAAAAAAAAACTGCCAGAAAAAGAAAATGGTGAAAAAGTGCTTCCAGGTCCGTGGCCAGGGAGGGACTAGAGGGAACACAGCCCCCTCTAAATTATTTTTGCTCCCTCTAAAAAACACGCTGAAGAAAATTTTCAAACTGACACAAAACCAGTGAAATTCTTGCTATTATAATTACCAAATTAAATTCAACTTCGCGAATTCTACCCATTTATGTGTAAAATTATATGTTTCTTTCCTAGATGCACCAAACATATTCAACTATCTTTAGCCATTTCAAGAATTTGAAACCATGCCATGTTATTGCAACCACGACAAGCATCCAAGAATACCAGGTGCACTTCCAAACAACAGTATCATAGTCCACAACGTTAGTTGTGAATATAAATAACTTGTAATGTCTCTCTTATTTTGGAAGGTAGAAAATTGAGTACAAATGTTCAATAAAACACATACTTCTATTTTGTATTGATATAATCTAAAGTTACTGTAATATAATTTTGTTCTAATGTTTAAGAAATAAATACTTCAATTTTAATTAATATGAAACAAATTACCTCGCAAAGAGCTCGTATTAAGCACACAAAAATGAAACAAAAAAATTACGTTCGATTATACATATATAATAATATTCTCTTTTAAGTTTTTCTGTTATTAAATGCAAGTGTTTTAGTCTCAGTATTTTTATCTCACCATTCTTAGGAGTTAATACAAACAAAAAGCTGTAATAAAGGCTTACGAGAAATTAATAATTTGTAAAACAATACTATAAAATAGCCGTACCCGTAGTCTAGTGAATAGAGCGCGCGTGTTTGAATGTGATCTCAGGGTTTGATACCCGTGGAATTCTTGAAATCGAGAGCAATGTGGTGGTTCGTATTCCACTTTAACCTGCAAGCTTCGCGTTTCTTATAGCCTCAGTACTGAAAAAAAATGTGCTAAATTTTAACAAACAAACAAACAAGTTGGCCTTCTACAAAATGAGAATGTGAAGGAAAATATTTTTTTTTTTTTACTTAGAAACATAAATCAATTTTAATGAGTATATAATGATGCCATTATACAATAAAAGTTAATTGGAGTGTTTTGTTGTGACAAAAAAGTCTATGTCAAAATATTCTGTTTCTGCAAATGGAACAATCCTGATTAATGGGAAGTGTGCTCACTCTAACATTCAGTTAATTAGCTTTTGTTTAGTGTAAATACGACGTACAATGACGTTCCTCATCTACGTTTACCATAGGACTATATTGCGCCAAGCACCTCAATTGTATTGGATCGGAGTTTTTTTTTTTTTAATCTTTGTATGTTAATGATCAATGTTCTTAATCTTGAATTTGTGTACTGTAATATTGTCAAAACAGGATATTATGTATAAAAGAAACTATAGCTGTTACAAATTCTGTAAATAATAAATAAGTATGTAATTTTATGGTGTTGTGTCCTGTCTTAATCATTGCCCCCTCAGTATTCACTTCTGCTCTCCTAAGAAATCAGGCTCGTCATTCAAAAGACTATTTTCTCATTCAAAAGACTAGGCTATTTTCTTCCCATCTGAATGTTTTGATTTCTTGTAGCTACAGCAAGTCAATGTGGTGATCTACAATTTATTTTGTCTCCTTTTCCCCTTGTTTTTAACGTTTCTTGTATTGTTTAAATGCTTATCAGTTAACTTGCGAGAAAGTGTCGTGGTTGAAGGTTAGACTACTTATAGAACTGATATTGAAAAATAAATAAAAGCATTATCATGGAAACAAGTTTTTGTGTTGTATTCAGAAAACAAAGGGTTCTTTGCTAAATTGCGCCTCTGAAATATCGCAGGCATTCGTTGACACAGTACATGTTGGTTCTCAGTTTCCATGCTACATACTTTAAAGAAAGAAATAATCCGAAATGAAAGAAAGAAAAACTACGTGACAAGGTGCAATCTAGTTTCATATGATTGTCGCTGGAGATAGGCGTCCGTTTAGAGGTCGTCCGCCCACTATTCTGAATTTCAGATGTTGGGAGCCTAAGGGTAGAGGCATGCCGAAGATACCTTGCGATCGAGGTCGAGGTCGCGATGGATGAAGGGCGCACATAGCGAGGAGGTCGCACCCTCGCTGTGTGACGCATGTGAAATTATTCCGTCAGTGCATAAAAATCACTGCAAAACCACATTTTAAAATTGAAAGGATCAGTGTATAAATAGGGATGGACGCGAGACGAGATATGAGAAATACCAAGGTCTCGTCTCTTGTTTCGCAAAAATATTTTAGTCTCATCTCCTATTCATCTCTATCAATGTTCTAAACCAAAAACTTTTACCTTTTATTCAATTTTCTGTGAAGAAAATGCCTTCTTTCAGCACTCAGGCGAGAAATCGATCCTAGTAAAATTTAATAAATAAATAAATCAAGTATGTCTTCAGGTTTCGAGGTGGAGGGGTATTAACTGCACCAAATGAAGTTTCGGCACTGCAATTCCATTATTCGACATTTCCTCTCTATGGATACGTGCCTGTCTTTACAGGCATTTCTTTACCTTATATCAATAAAGAATTTAGAAGAAACCCTTTTTATTAATCTCGGAATGGGATGGTCATGGAGTTTTTAAGCATAGATATGATTAACAGTAACTTCTTTTTTTTCTTTAAAAATTCTACAATTTACGGACATAAGCCCCCAAGTTCCCTCCCTGTGACTGCCACTGCCTTATATAATACTATAGTACTCGCGCCGAGTCGTGAAGCTTGACCTAGATCTACCGATTTCACCACCCAATAGAACGCGAGGGTGTGTTCCGGTCGTCAACCCCCACCCATCAAATTTTGTCAGTGTCTTCTCTCGCGCTACACGGAAAACATCTCCCGAGAATTCAATGTTGTCGGATTGGCGTCAAGTTCTGTTTTGTTAAATGTTTTTGTTGCGTTATGTTTTCGTTGTTACTATTTGTGCTATTGTTACCATTTTAGAATAGTTATTACAGTAGTTATTGTTATGCAGTGTTATTATTGGTAAGTTTTAAATGCCTTTTTTATATACTCGTTTACTATGTCTTCAAAGTTTGGCAACATAGTTGGTGAATTTCAGCTGTTCGACATTTCCCCAAGTGTGCGCTTGGGAAGCGGCTCCACGAATTGTACCGAAATTTTCCGATGTGTTGGAGCTCAAGCAAAATATTTCTATGATTGGTTTAAAGCCCAAGCTTCACTACTCGGCGCGAGTACTATAAGCTACAGTATAATTTCCAAATAAATAAATAAATAACTTATCTAACATTCCCATTTCAGTTGCTAATTTCTTCCATTCTCTATTTAATACGTGCCTATTATGATGTTGTTTGTGTTTCTTATTCAATATTGCTGGAACATTCCTCATTAGTTCTATTAATATGTCTTTCATAATCAAATATAATAGTGCAACAAAACCTCTCGAGTATAAACACACACAATCCTCTGCAAACGAAATTCTAAACAAATAAAGACTTTATTCCGTGTAACGCTTCAGGGAGAATCAATGAAAACACAAGCCACAGTGATGCTTCCGCTGAACATCGATGTAAAAACAAACTCAGTTGTTCATCATCGCGACCACTAATTCACCCTAGCGGTCGACCTCTAGGTCACGATGTAGCGTACATCTTCGGCATGCGCTTACTCATTTGAATCCATGGGTTTGTGCCAGTATCGATTGTGCGACCGCGACTTAAACCTCGAAATCGATCGCGAGGTATCTTTGGCATGTCCCTACCCTAATGCAGATTTACTGAGTAAAGTCTACACAAAAAATTGAAGTCCTTATACCGAAAAAATATGGACTTTGATCACCATATCTATTGACCGTAAGGAACTATAGGCCTAAATTGTTCTCTTGTATATCTTTCGGCCTAGGATTCCAAAGGTTTCACTACTTTCGAGTTTCGGGCCTACTTAAAATTCTGGAAATTGGGCCTAAGCAACTTTCCAGTTTTGATCATACATATTTCATCCGTATTTATTCGGTGTAAGGACCCCAAACTTGTTCTGTTGGACTTTGCTTATCAAAAGGTTTTTAAACTGCCTTACTGTCCCCAAAATCTGAGATTCATGGTAGGCTGCCCTCTTGCTCCCCACTGACGCCCCTGTCTAGTGACAATCATATGAAACTATCTCACACCCTTTGACGTGGATTTAGTTTCATTTATTTCGGACTCTTGACTGCGAGGATATTACGTTTTGAAATAGAATTCATTTGCTGAGCGAAACTGAACCTTATTGAAAATGGACTTGGATCCATTGTGTTCTGAACGCCCCAAATATTACTTTTCTTCAATAAATTATTGACTTGGAAGAAAGGCAACCAATTATATAGGCTTGCAGAAAATATCCTAAAGTTAACACAACGTGAAATGTGCTTCAAATATTACTTTTCGAAAATTTATTATTTTAAAATAATTTTATTAGCATCAGTGTTCTGAAATAGTAATCAAATTTTGCAATTGAAATCTCCCCCGCCTCCACGAAACGTGAGTTTAGCCCCTAAGGGCATAACTAGGAAACGTTCGGAAACAGTAACCCAAAAATGACTTGTCTTAGGGCTAAATAACCGCACAAGCGTATTTCTGATAAAATTCTAGCCTTAAAACATGTAAAATGACTCCCTTTGCATTTGAAATTACGAATTGCAATCAAAGATGGCTGCAATGATATTTGCCATCGCACCATCTGATGTATCAGACCACTTTCAAGTTTCATCATCCTCCCTCAACCCGTTTTCAACACACAAGGGTGCTGAGGACTTTTATTTCACTATGTATATCGATAGACTGTAAATAGACTGGAAATCTCCATAGTAAATAGATTTTAAAATCTACCTAAAAAGCTTATTACAACCAAGTAAGTACTTATGAGAGTTACTGGCAAGAGGGTGTAATAAAAAGGGGTGTGATATGAAATAAGTTGAGAATTACTAATCTATACTGAAATATTCAGTACCCAACACAGTGTAGTCTTAACCGGGATAAAATAAATTAAAAAGTCGGTTCCAACCAGTGGTGCTATTCAGATGGTTCCGACCAGTTCGCAAGAACCGGTTGTTAAATATTTCGAGTTCGCAGAACCGTTTGTTATAACCAGACATAATAGTAAATTTTACCCAGTTATACCCAGGAACTGTAAATTTTAGTTTAACTATCTTTGTTTTTAAATTTCTCACAGCTAAAAGGTTAAACAAATGATTTCGTAGAACAAAGTATAAGCGGTTTATTTCTTAATCTCAAATGCTCAGATATCAAGAATAAAAACTGGGATCATATGAGTGTAGTGATGAGGGTGACTTACGTATATTTGAAACCCATGCATATTATCAACACTTGCTTATCCATTGCTATATTCTTTGTGGTGGACAAACACCGTGCTCGTGGGTTTTCTCGGGGTTCTCCCTTTTCCTCCCACTTTCTTCGTTCCACCATTTCATTCATTTCTCATCATCACCGTCTCCTTTAGCCTAACCGGCATAACCGTGGGACGTAAAACTAAAGATTTCATTTCATTTTTTCCATTGCTATATTAAGGACTTTCCGATACTTTTCGACGACCATCTATATTGGGTAATTTGTTTCCTAGATATTTGCAGTAGTACCTAATTTCGTCACACCACCTTGTATTAGAATGCTGTGTAGGCCATTTCTTGTCATTTGTGGCATTCAGTAAAAAAATTGCTTTTGTCTACCTTGTACGGTTTGTTTCCTAAGAGTTATATTTATCTATCCATCTACTATCTCTCTGTGTGTATATATATATATATATATATATATATATATATATATATACAGAAACGGTTGTTAAAAAATTACAATAACATCACTGGTTCCTAGTAAAGGGCAAGAAATCTTAACAAATAAGTCATTACACGATTTTGAAATATATGTTTAAAACCATGTTTTAAACTGTTCAATTTCTTTTTTGAATGTTTGTTTTAAAACATGTTTTAAAACATTTTTAACGTCTTTTTCATGTTTTAACACGTTTAGTTCTTTGTTTAAAAAACTTTTTTTTTTTTTTAAAAAAAAAAAAACTGGTCTTACCAGCACAATGTATTGTTATCTTACCATACAGTGTGTCCATAAAAATACCACCATATTTAAAGTGGTATTACGTCGCTTTGGATAACAATATTTAAATGAAATTGGCCACATTTGAAGGAAAAACTCAAATATTTTTGTGTATGTCAACAATGGACAACAATGTCGATAATGGAGGGGATCAAGCATGGAAAAAGTAAATTTATTCATGTTTACTTTGTGATTAGTCGATATGGGTTCATTGTTGGATATTTAACACCCAGTTGCTGTTTCTGCTAGAGGACACTTGGAATACTTTTATGTTTCTGTACTGTTGTGGATGCCATAATATGCTAACATACATTTATTTTCTTTGGTTGTGTTGTCCTGTTATTAAAGAATAAATTTTAAGGAGTTATGGCGACCTCACAAGAACGAAGTTGGTATATTTTGGAATATCACAGCACGCTGAGTCTAGTGCAGGTTCAGGTGCTTTCAGGCGAAGGTTCCAACATCAGGCTCCTACACAGATTTTAATTTTGAAGTGGTATCGTGATTTTGTGAATCGTGGCTGCATATGCCATCAAAGGAAAGACCATTCAGGGAGACCAACTGTCAATGCGGGAATTGTGGAACAAGTGGCCTCCTATGTCGCCTGACGTACCGTCTGTGACTTCTTTTAATGAGGTTACGTAAAGGATTATGTCTATGTACTCCCATTTCCTCAAAACCTGCAAAAGGTGCAAGTTTGTATCAGGACTGCCATTCAGTCTATTTCATCAGATATGTTGGAGTGTGTGTGGTGTGAATGAGAATATCGTCTTGATGTCTGCATCGCCACTCATGGGGCCCACATTCAATGTTTATAAAGTATAGTAAAATATATTTGAGTTTCTCTTTCAAAGCGACGTAGTCACTTTAAAATATGATAGTATTTTTTATGAACACACTGTATTACAAGTGTGCGCAGAGAATGAGGTAGTGCTTTAGCTTTTAATTCCGTAAATAAAATGATACACGTGTAACTATAAAAATATACTTTATGAAGTACAACATTTACCTATATCTATTTCATCTAGAGTTTAGTAAGATTGATTTTTAGAAATTAGTATAGAAACCATTTTTATATTTAAGTTGAGTAACAATTGTTCATTACGTTTGAAAGTGAATAGTAATTTAGTATTACAGTAACAATAGTGATAATAAACTTAGGCAAATAAATATGGAAGTAGAAGATAAGATTTTCCTTTCCGTGCTTTCTAAATACTGAACTAAAACCTCGGAGCAGGAAGTGCACCCACTTGTACGCACTTATATTGCAACCTCTGCTTTTACAGGCCCCCAACCGTTGCAATTAGGGTTGCCAGACGTCCGGCTTTTGGACATAAAAATTGATGTCTGGTTTTGTACTCAAGTCGGATGCGCTTTTGTCCTTTTCGAGTTTTGAGACTAATTAATGAAAAACAATGAAATGAAATAAAATATTTGAGTTTTGATGAGAGATGAATGAAATGGTGGAATGAAGAAAGTGGGAGGAAACGGGAGAATTCCGAGAAAACCCACGCACACGGTATTTGTCCACCACAAAGTATTAATGAAACAAGTCACTAATTAATGAAACAGGGATGATTCAGGAGAAGAATCAATAAAACAGGTTTTCAAGATGCTTAAAATATTGCCAGAATGGAGATAGGATAAATAAGTTGTTAGTACCATGACTTTATTAAATATCACGACTTAAAGTATTATTAGTATTGCTGCCTGTGTCAATTATCATTTTATAGTTGTACTTTTTCTATTAGTTTACTTTAATAATGTGTTATTTTCAATATTATTTTTTCTTTTTCTTTAAAATGTGTTGTTTGATATACTTTGGGAGCAAGCTTATGTTTCGGTAAACGCATTTTTTTTAGTGATTTTTTTTAAAGTCAAAGTGTCCTCCTCTTTGATTTTACAAATCTGGCAACCCTAGTTACAATGTCTTTGTTAGACCAAATTTCATATATTTGTTGTCAGAATTTTACTCAAGATTTTCGCACATTTGAACATATTATTTATATTGGGGTTTAATTAAAATCATGTACGAATTACTTGGTTTCAAAGTTACAGTCTTCATCAATAACTCGTGCCTAAACGTTAAGAGAGAGAAACAAGAAGAGGAAAATACGATATAAAAGCTTTTTCTTTTCTTTAAATAAAAGCTTCAAGCCAACAAGTTGAGAATTCCATTGGTTTCTTCGGTTATACATAAGCGATTTAAACAACAAAGCTTAGAGGAATTTAGTGGTGAGAAAAGCTTTCGTGCAGCCAAACACTAACAAACATTAATCAGTAGACAGTCATTTGTCGAGCGTCGTGGCGACGTTGGAATAGGAGATGTGCATTGTAGGCGGAAGATGTCGTGAACGGTTTCACTGCACGCAGGGCCAATTATGGTCGTCACACTTTTATAATAATTTACCACCACTGGCTGCTGGAGCCACTAGTTACACAGGCAACAACTAACAACAAACTCATTTTCTTAATAAAACGGCAACAAACATGGGAATTAAAGGCAACGTATTGCTTGATTTCCTATTATTTTAAGGATTTTTGTTCAACAGAACGTTTGTGTGCAACTTTACATAACACCATGTAGAGTTAAGTTTTACAAATTACTTTTGAACATACAAAAGACTTCAATCTGTTATCTATTCTGTTTACATAAAATCAGTGTACAGTCTAGGGGGCCTAACAGGATACTGAGGTCTCAAGGTGTAACAATTCAAAATGGAGGAATGACCCTCTTTCCTCATCATACACAACTGTGATAATCTGCAAGCTGTAATAAACAATAAATTTATTAAGTTAATAAATAAACAAAGTTATTAAACAAGAACTTAATATCTAATTCAACTGTAAGTGGCCCCGTGTGGCGTAGTCGCTAACGCTGTCACCTTTGGTGCGAGCGGTCCCGGGTTCGATTCACGACTTCTTGTAAAGATATAATTAATAATAACAAAGAGGCAAAAATTGAACTGAATTTCCCTATTTAAACATGATCTATAGTTCATAGTACTGCTAAGTTTAAGAGTCAGCTCCTTACCCAATGTAATGTCAAGGATTCGAGCTAGGGCAAAGGGGCAAATGCAGGCAGCATCATGTCCTACTATATTATACGTTAAATGATGTTTATTTTATAGCTTATATACATTATCTCACAATATAAATGCGAAGGTAAACAGAAACTAATTTCCGCACTGATCTGTTTCTCATTTTCTCATAATTTTTAGAAAGAAGAAACCTGTCCGTTTTCAGCTGAAAATTTTATGCTCACCATAGTTGAGGGGGGAAATAACCCTCCCGTCGGTAATTCACACCCAGCTGCAGAAACATACACTGTATTGCTGTACTAGTACTGTACTATATAAAACACGCCCTATGCTACGCGTAGCTTTTTAATCATAGGAAAACATAATGGTAGAGTTGTGTAGTATGGACAACTTGATAAAGTTAAGGGGGACGCAATGGCTCAGTGGTAGAGCGTTCACCTCTGAACTTTGGGGTGGACAAACATTGTGTGCGTGGGTTTCCTCGGGATTCTCTCGTTTCCTCCCACTTTCTTCATTCTACCATTTCATTCATTACTCGTCATCATAGTCTCCTTTAGCCTTACCGGCACAACCGTGGGACGTAAAACTCAAAGATTTCATTTCAATTTTTCATTTTTGATAAAGTTAAGAAAAAGTAGATCTTTTTACAACTTTCATGAATATAGTAGATCTAAAGGTTTAGATACCAACTTCCATATTTTAGCTATCTTATGATAAATAGGAAAATAAAAGTGAAATGAAATTTCTAACTCCATGTTTCACGCTTATTCTTTTTAACTTAAAAGGAGATGGATGGTAAATGAAAGTGAACGATTATGGAAGAATTTGTGGAATGTGAACTAATAGCGGATCTAGCAAGTAAAAACTGGGGGGGGGGAGCCAAAACCCATACTATAGTATATATATATATATATATATATATATATATATATATATATATAATGTGTATACTATAAACTTTCAAAAATATATGAATAATATCTTACATTATTTTTGTGACTCAAAAAAACTTTGCGGGCCTAGCTCCGCAGCCTCAGGCTAGAACCTCCACTGATTTGAGAACATGGAAGAAAACAATAAAACTCCGTTAAAACCTGCGAACACGATGCTGTTCATTACAAGCACACATGATATGGAATCGAGCAGCACACCCTTCGCAAAAAAGGTGAGCATATTATCACTTTTTAAAAACAATGTTTATTGCAGCTTGTTACTTACAAATCATGAAATAGTAAGAAGTCACAATCTTTTACTAAAATAACATAGTTTACTTGTAAAATCGAAGACGCTCACCTTGGATACTAACGTATTGAAAACCTCTGATTTGTTAAATGATAAATAAATTTGTAGATAAAACTCTACTCAGTGAAACATTGTGACACGATCCGTGGATATTAACTTATGACCTCTGAGTTAGAAGTCCACCATTGATCCATCGTGCTCCTCTAGGGAATGATTATAGTTTTTTACCTTCGTATATCATATCTTCACGTCAAATGAGAATATTCAGAGATGTCCAAATAGTTTCGCCTGAACCTTAGTTACATAGAGTTAAATTCGTCACATATCTCATTTAAAGTAACGTCATTACTTTCACACATTTTAGTACTCACGACTTTTGACATTAAGGGATTAAAATACTAGCGTTATCTCTAAATTGAGTATTCACCACGACAAGGGGTACGGGACATAGAAATACAACCACAAAGCTCTTCAGCATAAATACACCTGCACATTAAATGAATCTGTGAGTGCAAGAACGGCACTAGTCCAAGATCACATTTCATGAATGTGGAAACTATGTTATGCTGTTCTATGCACGAAATTCTTTTTTTAAATTACGTAACAACTCTTACAATCCATAGGAATGTGTTGTATCATGCATTCAACAACTCTTTGACGTTCAGTATAATGGTTTACTTTGCACTTGTACTGATTGCTCTTCCACCCATCAATTCAAATAAAATAAAACCTCATATACAAAGTGTTTCAAAACAACACCGACAACGTTTGAGAGATGATTCCTGACATCAAGATAAGATGAAAAGTATAGATCAACCTGAGTGCATAAATGCTTCCTTTCGGAGTTATAGGCTGCCGAAAACATGAGAAGATGAAGTTTAAGGTCCAAAGCTCCAAAACTATGGGACCTACCGTAGTCGGGTCAAAACTTCACTTAGGAACTAATATGTGCCCTATCCAAAAATACATATTTCAGAATCCTAAGATACTCTCGCAACAATTTTTATAGAGGCAGTTTGGCTACTGGCATATAATTATAAGTACTCACCAACAACCTCTATAAAAATTGTTGCGAAAGTACCGCAAGATTCTGAAACAGGGATATTTGGATAGGGCACTTTGGTCAAACTACTGTAGGTCAAATGGGCTATGGACATTTAAAATTCACTTTTTCAAGCTTTCGGCAACCTATAACTCCGAAAGGAAACATTTGTGCACTCAGGTTGGTCTATACTTTTCGTCTTATCTTGGTGTCAAGAATTACCTCCCAAACGTTGTCGGTGTTGTTTTGAAACACCCTGTATAGGTAGTGGCGTCGCCTTGTGCAGTTCGCAAGAGCATGTGAACCATCAAATATCATGCGCTGTTTGTTGCTCCTTAAGATATTTAATAATGTTTAAAATATTTATATTGTCATTTCGTTTCTATAAAGATAACCAAGAAAGTTCTGTCACTTTTCCACCCATCACATCCGAACAGCGATATGTCACCTAAGAATAACCTCTAAGATAAAAGCTAGTCCCAAGAAGTATCGACGACCTTCTGCCAACGTTCTGGAAGGCCAAGGATTCCATCACGATAGAACTTGGTGGGCCATGAAGCGAAGAAGGTATCAAGTGCATTTTGCACTTCTATTAAGGATTTGAACTGGCGTCCTCTAAGGTGATTGTCCAAGGAATGGACCAGGTGATAATCGGACGGTGCAATGTCCGTGGAGTATGGCAGATGCAATAGTGTTTACCATCCAAGGCGTAGAGTAGTGTCCCGGGTCATACTAGCCACGTTGTCCTGTAACAGGAGGACCCCTTTGCGATTCAGAAGTGATGGCTCCAGAGTTTTGAGGTTTTTGTTTTTTTGAACATGGCTCAACTGCTGACACAGTTGCTTTGATGCTTAGATCAGCTGGTAGCAGTTTCCGATGCACGATGCTGCGAGCAATTCACCAAAAACACAGGAGGACCTTGTTCTGGTACCGTGCTGGTTTCTGCTGGTTTTGAACCGGTTCATCGAATGCTAACCAATGATGACAGTGCAGTGGAGCTTCGTACAGGACCCACTTCTCATCACATGTCAACACCCTGTCCAGAAATGGCTCCTTCCTCTGACGATACAGCAAAGAAACACAGGTGTTTCCTCGTGTTGCTTTCTGGCCCGGAGTCAAATCGCGTGGAATCCATCAATCCAACTTGTAGTGCTTCCCAAGTTGATGGAGGTGCTGCCAAATGGTTTCTCCACTCACACTGAATTGTAGTCCCAGTTCCTCAAATGTCTGACCACTGTTCGCCTCAGTTGCTACCTGAAGATTTTCATTTTGTATATGTGTTGGTCTTCCGGCACGTGTTGCGTCTTGGAATGTTTCATCACCGTCCTTAAACTTGTTAAACCACCGATGCACTGTCCGCGTAGTTACGACACCCTCACCAAAAACCTGGCGTGTCTTCCGCCCCGCTGCAGCGGGTTTGACTCCAGTTTACATTCATACAGCATACACGCCCTTAGGACGCTCTGTAGAGGTCCCATGTTCACTCTGCCCTTACGCGAGTTCACAGTGTAAATGAACTGCCACAACCAGGTACTATATTGGATATATCCACACCAATAACTGATCTTCGCCTTATCTCCAGTCGTATTCAACTTACGGTAGGAGAACCAATTGAACTCGGACCTCCACAAAAGCGACAGAACTTTCTTGGTTACCTTTATACTCTCCGCTTGCTTTACCCCTTGGATATATGCATTCCATCATCACACCACGTTCCCAACAGAGCTGCGAGCTTGGTCGATTCTTCTGTATGTAGTACAGAATGGAAGCGCAGGCAGCTCAGAGGATAAACTGCGGTCTCCTGCATTCAAATCATGATTTGAACGTACAGCGTTGGCAGCTATTGTTGACTAATTTCCAGTACGTAATGTGGCACTTTAAACAGAATCAAAGAATAAACTATAATTTAAAATATAAGCATATAGTAGTATATAACTCATTCTTTCAATCAGTTATCTACATTTCTTATTATCATTGAAATTAATCAAAATAAACTAGTTCAACAAACAAAATTACGGCTTTCCGAGGGGAATGGAAGGTTAAGAATTCTTCCACAGAGATTCTTAAGTTAACGCAGAAGAAAATTTAATTTATTTTCAAAATATCATTTTATATAAATACGTATAATCTGAGATTTTTCTTTAAACTACGGTTTTCTTGCCTAAATAAACTGAATGTTTGTAAGAAAAGCGAATAGCATATCAAAACATACTGTACTTTGTAACATTGCCACAATGGTAAAATCTTACCTACTGTATTGTGGGAACCTGAAGGAAATTTTGGAACTGATTTTTCTATTTCAACATTCATCTCGAACACATGGGGAAAAGGAAAAGACGAGTATTGGTATGTGCAGTAACGTGCGTTCAGCTGTAACTAGTGATGTGAGGTGGAAAATTTTCCGCGGAAAATTTTCCGCTATATTTTTCCGGAAAATTTTCCGTTCTAAAAAAACATCAGTAATCAAGTAACAATTCCTCAGCAATCATAAAAGTTTTTGAATTCATGTACAGAAATGTAAAAAAAATGAAAGATCGTTTAAAGAATCTGAAAATTTTCATCTCTCAGACAATTTTCAGTACTATGTAGGAACATGTGAAACAAATTTTCATGAATCGAAGAATTGTCTGTCCTGTACAGTGATGAAAATTTCCGGAAAATATTCAAACGGAAAATTTTCCGATTCATAAAAGCATACTCCATTTATTCCTACATCGTTGTTTAGCCGTGATGCGAGGTGGAAAATTTTCTTCTATATTTTTCCGGAAAATTTTTCGTTCTTAACACACATCAATAATCAACTAACAATTCCTCAGTATTCATAAAATAGATTGAAATCATGTATAAAAATGTCAAAAAGTGAAAGATCGTTTAAAGAATCTGAAAATTTTCATGGCTCAGACAATTTTCACTACTATGTAGGAACAAGTGAAACAATTATCATGAATCGAAGAATTGTCTGTCCTGTACAGCGATGAAAATTTTCCGAAAAATTTTGAAACGGAAAATTTTCCGATTCATAAAAACATACTCCACGTATTCATCTATCGTTTAGCCGTGATGTGAGGTGGAAAATTTTCTTCTATATTTTTCCGGAAAATTTTCCGTTCTTAACAAATATCAGTGATCAAGTAACAATTCCTCAGTATTCATAAAATTGATTGAAATCATGCATAAAAATGTTAAATAGTGAAAGATCGTTTAAAGAATCTGAAAATTTACATGGCTCACTCAATATTCAGTACTATGTAGGAACAAGTGAAATAATGTTTCATAAATCGAAATATTTTGTGTCTTGTATGGAAAAATTGAAGAACATTTTATTAGTCGGAGAATTTTCATAATTTTGAAGAAATAAGTAAAACAACTTTTTGTGAATCGGAAAGTTTTATTGCTCTGTAGAAACAAATGAAAGAATTTTCATAGATCGGAAAATTTTCATCACGATGTAGAAACAAGCGGATGTAATGGAAAATTTTCCACCTAACATCACTATACTTAATATCCAAAACTGTCCGGATTATGAAAAGTGTTTTCACTTGCTTCTACATCGTGATGAAAATTTTCCGATTCATGAAAATTCCTCACATTTGTTTCTACAGAGCAATAAAACTTCCCAATTCACAAAAAGTTGTTTTACTTTTTGCTTCAAAATATAAAAATTTTCCGACTCATGAAATGTTCTTCTATTTTTCCATAAAAGACACAAAATATTTCGATTTATGAAACATTGTTTCACTTGTTCCTACATAGTACTGAATATTGTGTGAGCCATGTAAATTTTCAGATTCTTTAAACGATCTTTCACATTTCAACATTTTTATGCATGCTTTCAATCAGTTTTATGAATACTGAGGAACTGTTACTTGATCATTGATATATGTTAACGGAAAATTTTCCGGAAAAATATAGAAGAAAATTTTCCACCTCACATCACGGCTAAACAACGATGTAGGAATAAGTGGAGTATGCTTTTATGAATCGGAAAATTTTCCGTTTGAAAATTTTCCGGAAATTTTCATCACTGTACAGGACAGACAATTCTTTGATTCATGAAAAATTGTTTCACTTGTTCCTACATAGTACTGAAAATTGTCTGAGCAATGAACATTTTCAGAGTTTTTAAACGCTCTTTCACTTTTTAACATTTCTATAGATGATTCCAATCAATTTTATGATTACTGAGGACCTGTTACTTGATCACTGATATTTGTTAAGAACGGAAAATTCTCCGGAAAAATATAGAAGAAAATTTTTACCTCACATCACGGCTAAATAACGATATAGGAATAAGTGGAGTATGTTTTTATGAATCGGAAAATTTTCCGTTTCAAAATTTTCCGGAAAATTTTCATCACTGTACAGGACAGACAATTCTTCGATTCATGAAAAATTGTTTCACTTGTTCCTACATAGTACTGAAAATTGACTGAGCCATGAAAATTTTGAGATTCTTTAAACGATCTTTCAATTTTTAACATTTCTATACATGAATTTAACCAATTTATGAATACTGAGGAATGTTACTTGATCACTGATATTTGTTAAGAACGGAAAATTTTCCGGAAAAGTATAGAAGAAAATTTTCCACCTCACATCACGGCTATACAACGATGTAGGGATAATTGGAGTATGTTTTTATGAATCGGAAAATTTTCCGGAAAATTTTCATCACTGGCTGTAACACTTATGAAAGAAAGGAAAGTTTTTTTTTCTTGGAGGTGGGGCGGCACAGACACATTAGTGTCTTAGTGGATTTCAAAGTGGCAAAAGGGAAAACGTGTTTTGTGGTTATATACTGATTGATTTGTAAATGCTTTCTCTAGTATTTATTATTTCTTTTCCATAATTCCCATCAGCTATGTACTGCTAGAATTTTTGGTAGGTATACAGTCTACACTTTTCAAAATTATAGCTTATACTCATCCTTATATCTCCATTACATCCCTTAATTAAAGTAAATATAAATATATATGCTGAATTATAAAGATATTAGGTGGGCATATGCTATACACTCTCCTTGGTAAGTTTATAATGTTAGGTTTTTCCAAAATACTTTCTCAATACTAAAATACTTTCTGAATCTAAAGCTTGTTCGATACAGAAGTATTTTTCTTTTTTCTAGATTTCTTGTAACAAAAATTGTTAGCCTATTTTGTAGAGAATTCTGTTGAGCGATTGCAAACTACTGCATATCATTTAGTGCACTGACGGATTGTGAAAGTTTAGAAAGAACTTAGAACATAATTGATCAAAGTTAACTATCAGCTGGAAGTGAAAACTAAACTGTGTAGAAATTTCAAAGTTCAATTTAAAGCAATAAATGGCTGATAGATTATGAAATGAAAATATCATTGTTTTGCTTCTTTCGCGTCTTATATGAAGGGAATTAATTAGCAGTGGATCTGAATTGTGTAACATATTTGAAATATCTGATTGAAGAAAATAAAGGAGTATAAGAACTGTAACAAACACATTAAAACTATGCTGAATTTAACTAGTGTGAGCACCAGGGACGCACCCACAAGGAGATTGTAGATATTGTTATTGTTATTGTAGATACAGTAAACACAAGCTTGTCAATGCGGTTTGACATGAACAATAGTGCTTTTTTTGCTGACCTAGCTATTCTTGATCCAAAATATTTCCAGGATATTAGAAGCAGAGGACTTCAACCAGCTGCACTTGAACATTTAGCTAAGACATTGACATATTTTAAGTCGCATATCACAACAGATATATTAAGAACGGAACTGACCAGTTTAGCTGATCCTTGGGAGAGAGTGAAACAGTCCCCTTTAGATAAGTATGATGTAATGAAATTAGGAGAGGAGGTTGAAACCACGCATATCTCTCCGGATGACTTCACTCAGAAGAAAAAGAGTATTTGTTCATGTCAGGACTGTTGTGTTTGTTGCAGACTTTTGTGTATGTACGTACATATATAATCTTTTGACAGAAGCTTATTGTAACATAGGATTTGTCTACAAGTACATGCTCACACTTTCTTTTACACAGGATATGAGAGAAGCTTGTCTGTGTTAAAATTCATCAAAAAAACACTGAGAAAGTTTTTTTGACCCTATCACAGGATAAGTTGGAATTCCTTATGCTTGTGCGGAGAAGGAAATGTTTCAATATAATGAGGTAGACATGATAGATAGTGTATAGCCCAGAAAATGATGTCCTAAAAAATTACTCATAACTTGAAAATGCAATCTGAAAGATATGTACGTATGTATCAATGTTTGCCTGTAGCTATGTGTTCATATTTCTAATTCACTTCACTACTTCATAAAACTTGCTAAAATATACAACAGCCAGCCAACTCCGAAAATTTTGTTTTGTATGAAATTGAAAATAAAAACCTAAATGCACAAATCTTTCTCTTAAAACGATTGAATACCTATACTATTGTGACGATTGTGTGCTAAAGAACATTGAGAATACAAAGCACAAAGTCGACCTATCTCGAATTAAATATAGTTTCATTTACAAGAGCATATATTCCTTAATTTATAAAAAGCCAATTTAAAAAATATAAAATTATAAAAAGTATTATTGGATAACAAAAAAACAATTGGGGCTACTTTTTTTGAAAGGGGCCGATTGATGGAATTGTTCCACAGTGAAATTTTCATCCCAGTCCGCCCCTGACCGTCCCGTCGTGGAACTAATGTCCACTAGCACCAACGATGAGGAATAGATCGTTCTTTGCTTTACATTCTTATTGCGAATTAACATTCGTTGTACCTGCTGTGTACATTTCTTTTAGCACCATTTCGTTCAAATTTTAGGCGCTAGATACCACAAGTACGTTTTTTTTTTTTTTAAAATAGAGAAAGCTTACTTCGACACATGTCACATTCATGTTTATGTTGTTGAACAGAGAATTGAGCAATGTAGATACTGATGATATTTTGGAATTTTTTCACAAAGATTCTGGACCTAATAATTTTCTAATACAGTAAAATATATATATACTCATAGCCGTATATATGTGTATATATTTTAAGGCATTTCTTCTGTGATATGTATATGTTTTAAGGCATTTCTTCTGTGATTGATTGGTTAATGTTGATTATTGTTTATTGCTTTCTGGATATTTTCAATAAGAAGAAGCTTTGTTTTGTATATAATTAAATACAGACTAATTATTTCTAAGCAAAACCATTATACGTATTTTCATTAAAAAGTAAATACGTGTTACAGTTTCACGAACCAGCGTTGCCCGATCTAGCATTCACCAACCAGGAGCTATGGGGGCCATTCTTCCCCCAACTTTTTGACAACTTCACCATCTTTATTTCTGACTTCATGACCATCTTTGTTTCTGAAATGAAAGGTCCGAGATCGACCAAAATTCTGCACCCCCCCCCCCCTCAGTAGACAATTCCCAACTCCGCTTATGCTGCGAGGTAATTTTCTTTCAAAATATGTAAACAAACACTTTGCATTCATTTTTACGATATATACGCCATTGAGTCTGGCAACGGCTGCACTAGTTTAGTTGAGTTAAAGCTTTGGAGCGTAAAGTATTGAGTTCTATCCACGCATTCTTGCGCTCTGCGTATTTTAAGTTACGTTATCGTATCTCAACTTCGTTTTTTTTTTTTTTTTAGAACTCCTGAATTAGTAATTATGAGGATCTAGCATAATTTGACCGAATCTAGCATAATTTCGATCAGGTTTTGGAATAATTCCGAGCTGTGAGTCTGGCAACGCTGTCACCAACTCTTTGGCTTCATCAGACACTATGAGTTACAGAATAACTGTACAATGTTATATACATACACCAGCTAACGTACGACATCTTTATTCTCTTCTAAGATGACTTAGCTGGTATAAGATTGTACAGTTATCCTGTAACTCATAGTCTCTGATGAAGCCAGAAAGTTAGTTGGTGAAACTGTAACACGTATTTAATTTTTAATGAAAGTATAATGGTTCTGCTCAGCAAATAAGTAATGTGTATTGTTTCCTGTTATTTATTGATCGATTCTTCCATAATCATCTCAGTTGGAAAGATCATATCAATTTAGAAGTTAATATATGGCGAAAAATCAATTTGTTTCTCGATTTACGAGGAACCAACTGAAGCCTCACTATGAACCCCATACTTTGTACGTACCAGGTCTTTGTTCGTCTTACTCTTACTCATGGATATATCACCTGGCTATCCACTCCACCAAAGTTTTATGACAGACTACAAGTCGTCGAACGTCATGTCTTCTGCCTTGTCTATTCACTACCTACACGAACTCTAAAAATCTATCGCCCTGCAACTATCCCTACTCTTTTATAGCATTTCTACCGTCTCCGCTGTCGCTACATTCAATACTGTATCAACGCTGCTTACCCGATCTTTCATGAACTATTAGATCAAACTCAAGCTGTGCCACGTTACCCATATAGACCAGTTTATCATCATGCACTCCACGAACGTGATGAGACCACTCCTCTCTACAACCGAGATCGTCGCATTTACTATCACCATCTGCACATCTATTGCGCATAAATTTATTCATGCACTCTTTTGTACTCACTAACAGAGCTCCATTGTCTCAAGCCGCAATGAGTAGCCCCAAAGCAGATAGGGATGTGCACGAGAGAAGATTTGTGTCTGTCTCGTCTCGAAAATGTGCTGTAAAAGTGATGTCTCGACTCGAAAAATGTATATTTCTCTATTGGAAGAGCCGTGTCTCGACTCGAATTTTGTCAGGAAAATCCTCTCTCGACTCGTCTCATGCGCATCCCTAAAAGCAGAAGATTCAAAATCCTCGTCTCAGATAACATCACGTCTCCTTATGTTATGTGAACAACATTTCATTGCTACAATCACTTCATCTTTCCTAGTATTCTTATGTATTAATGGCAATAAATCAATAAATAAATAATTCCTTATATTGACTCCTAATACCTTTTTATTACACACAAATTGATGTCACTGGCACAAGAGAAGGCGTTACCTTCTGTGCCTGCCCATGTATAGATGGGAATGAAAGTACACTTTTAAAAGAAATCTTATTTATTGTCACTATCTGTATAACAAGTACGAACAAAATATTTTCTTTTATACTGTACTAAAAAGTGTTAACGAAAAAGATCTCTAAATGTTAAAACAGTTACTGTAAATATAACAAATGATATATCTTTTGAAAAAGTGTGCTTTGTAAGTTTTCAAAAAAAGTCTTTAAAACTAAAAGAACCTTATCAATATTTTTTTCTAGGAAGTTTTGAAAACAAAAAATAATACGTCTGCTGAAAAGAAAAATGTATTTTAAAACCCATCCGCAAAAAGTTTACTCATTTACTCTAGAAGCATTATGGTAATAATAATTATACCGCTAAAAGGCCATTTTGTCGGGCATTCAGTGAATCTTTGTTAACAAACAATAAGGTAAGACTAGCAATGACCGAAGCATTGGAAGTAATTGTAATAATAATAGCAATAATAAACCTTATTTTCTAAGCAAAATGTACTTTACTATCAACGTAAGGAATCTTTTCTACACTAAACAGGGTAAAAAAAAATCAGTAATTACGAATGTTTCGTGAAGGTCTATGTATACACCAAACATATTTATTGCACGCACCCATTATTTGAGAAGTTACTTACCTTGGTAATGTCGGTAAATTGTGCAAATGAAAAAAAAAATCATACATAAATAAATGTTTGTGCTTTACAAGTTATATGTCGCTCATATTTCAGAGCACTTTTTTCACTTATTTTTTTGTTGTTAGATTACATATGAGAAACGTGCTTATAATTACTCCACACAACGCAATTGTGGGTAATTGCGTGTGGCATGAGTCTTATGGTGTACAAATATTCATATGAACATTTCCATGTATATATATATAAATATGTGTAATACCATCATCATCATCATCATTCTGTTTATTGTAGTCTCTCTTTGCTTTTTTGTGGCTCTAACAATATACTTTTAACAAATTAGTTTTGTCAAGAATTTTATACGTGCCAGTGCAGATGCCAACACGCACGTGACGCTGTAAAGTTATTATCGACCAATTATTACAAACTTCTGCTACATACATACAATTGTGCTATATTTCAACTTTCTTATCCCTTAATTGTGCATTGTACTTTCACAGTTTTCATACTTACTGTCAAAAATTTAGTACTAATAATAATAATTTAGGACCATAATAATTTTCATCTTTGGTTCTGTTGACTGAGTGCAAAAATTTTACAATATTATTAATGTTAAACGATATTTTTTTTAAAAAAAATCCAAAATCCATGGGCACCCGAAGGGGGCAGGGGGCCCGGCTCCCCGGTCACGAAAATGAATACGTAATATAATAAACCACGTATATTAAATACCAGAATACAAAATGTAATATAGAAGCCATGGAGATGCTTCCCCCTAGAAAATTTTCTTCCGGCACCACTGGGCGTGCATATAGACCCTACCTATCGAAAGGTCTTATTGAACCAAACAAAATTATATTGGTGAGTGTAAAATCTCGTGATTAGTTTTCGGGAATGAATTTCTTACCGACAAACTTTAAGAGGTGATTCCTCACATCAAAATAAGAGAAAAAGTTCATACGGACCCATGGCGAAAAGAGAATAGATTTCAGAGCTAGGGCTGTCCAAAATCACGAAAAAACAAAATTTCAAGAGGCAAAATTTCGAAATGCAGAGGCTGTAGATGGTGGTCCTTATCAGCGTAAAGGAAGTCTTGCATATGCAATCCAAAAATGCATATTTCATTAATATTCAATGGGTTTACAGAGTATTCCCTGCAGGGTGAAATTCTCAGACATGCCATCAACCGAATTTTGAGATATGCTCTGACTTTATATTGGTCCAAAGTAGGCAAACGATAAGCCTTGATAGTAGTGAACACGGAATCCTTTGGCGCGATGTCCGAAGTGTTAAGGATCGTCAGCAGCCCGGTCTCTCGTACTCGGGAAAACGCATGCTGCGATGTTTTCTTTCACGCTTATAAGTGAAGAAAACGTGAAATATACCGTGACAAAAATACATACACGTTATTCCGTACACAAAAATCATGGAGCTGCTGGGTCTTAACACTTCCGCCTTCCCTCTGAAGCATTAGGTATCCATGTTGTCAAGGCTTCCTCTTGCTGACTTTGGACCCTTCTTCAAATCAGGGTGTATCTGAAAAATCTATTGAGAGCATATTTGAGAATTACCGGTATACCCTGTGGGAAATACCCTCTCTTCCTATTGACAATTGATGAAATACGCACTTTTGGATTGTGTATGCGTGGTTTCCTTTACGCTGATAAGGACCACCATCCACAGTTTCTGGGATTCAAAATAGGGCCTATTGAAATTTAGCTTTTTCGCGACTGTGGACAGCCCTAGCTCTGAAACTATGCACTTTTCGCCATAGGTCCATATGAACTTTTTCTCTTATTTTCATGTGAGGAATCACCTCTTACAGTTTGTCGGTATAGTTCATTAACACCCTGTATATATATATATATATATATATATATATATATATATATATATATATATATATATATCCTTTACGCGTTGCATAGTCGCTACCATCTTGAACTCCAACACAAGAAGTCTATCGCTGCATCGATATACTAACACTCATACCACATCTCTATCGTTTTCGGTCTCGTTATAGCAACCAACTGTATTAGAGACGCTCACTCGATTCTCTACGAACTTCTCGAGCAGACTACAGTCTTATCAATTTATACTTATTCGCCAGTTGACCATTTTCGCTTAGGCCCGAGCCCGTGCAGACCTCTACCATACATCCTGTTTAATCGGGATCGCTCCATCATTAAAAACAAAATATTGTCCCCGTGTTTTTAAGAATAACACATTTTGTCTTTTTTTGCCTGTAACAATACACGTAGATAATCCCTTAATACAGCACAGTACTTCTTGTCACTGCAAGCAACCACACGATACCAATATAATTAGACATTTTTCAGTATTATCTCTTTACACTCTAGAGACAATGGGAACAGATTCACTATTACGATTAATAAGGAAGCTTTACTCACCTTTTTAGACTTAAAAACTATGCTATGCATAAGTGTCACTATGCATAAGGAAGACTTAAAGAGGGGCTTTGTCCGTCCGTCCATCCGTCTATCGACAGGTATCAGAGGAAAAACGGCAAGAGATATTGAGACTTTTTTTAAATTCTATTAAACGTGCAATATATAAGTCCCATCTCTGTAAAGTTGTAAGGTGTCTCCTGGTTCGTATTTAGTAATCTTCAAAATAATTCAAACGCTTTAATTAGCTGGTTTTTAATACTTAACCATGAGAAGCGTACGTACATAATCAACTTTCTGCATATACAACAAGATGTCTACATACATGTACACTTATTTACGACGTTGCTATAGCAACAACTCTCTTTTTAGTTAATGATTACAAAAAATAATGTCTCGAAGTCTCTATATGTCTTTCTTTTCTTTATACATAATATTGCTCAAATAATTCGCCTCTGATCCCTTTCTGTAAATTGGCACAGATTGCTAATATTACATACAACGTTATCGTTTTAGATGTCGCTCGGACGGGACTTCCATAATAGTTCTACTATGAAGGAAAGGACCCTGGCTTAAATGTCATGAAACATTTACCTTTTGAATAGCCCTCATATATTTAATATCACCTCTAATACACATATTCAACTTTTCCATTTATATTATATAATATATTATAACATTACACATTTTTATATTTGTCAATATATCTTAATATTAATAACGACGAGTTACAATTATCATGAATAAGGCTATTCAAAAATTAAACCTAACTGATAGTTTCATTCTAGGGTACAAATTAACTATTCCTTCATATACAAACAACATTATTTACAAACAAAGATCTTCATAATATTAAATATTGATAGGATCAGAAGGCAACAAAATTAGAACAGATAAACACATTGATGATTATCATTTAATACATTAATAAACTTTGAAAAATTAAGAGATTCGATATTCGTTATTCTTATTCTTTCCATATAATAAGGTGCATCTATTTTATATAAGTTTGTCATTACCTTCATACGTTTACATTAAAATTATGATCTTTTATTTTTAAATATTTATAATATTCATATAAGTAATTATGAGATAACTTTGCAAAAGACATGAATCACAAACATAATTACATGACTTAACATACATTATAATAATAAATCGAATAAAGAACATAATAACAATAGACGTAAGCAAAGGTCGATTTAATACAAATCCATCGGACGCCTTTTTGATAGTTCAGGTTATACGTTCAAAGGGTTCAATTAAGCAACATTGTATAGCACAATCTTGTGTACGTGCTTGTCTTTCATAGGATGATACCATATTTTGATTCCTATTTACGAAATTTCTGCCATCTGCGAATCGATTTTGTGAAGATCGGCGGTAACTATTACTTCTACTGAAATTCCTGTTGTTATTTCTAAATTTCCTAGCTCCATTTCTATAATTAGGTTGCGTTTGATTTCCGGTACTATTATAACTACTCATTCTATTATTGAAACTACGAACATTAGAATCATTTTCAGGTTCTATATCTTCATTACGAACAGGAGCATATTGTGTCTGATTACGTACATAATTACCCTGACCTCTATCCTGCATTTTATTATTATTCTGAATTGCAGACTGACTCTCATAACTCTGAATGAGCATAATTAAATGGTTGAAGTTAATGCACTGTGCCGACATTAACAACTGTTGTAGTCAAAATGGCAATAAGATTCTAATGGAAGCTATAATTCGGGATTCCGGATGGTTTGGATTTAATGATCTTAACTCATGATATGTCGATACTATGAATTCAGTAATGCTCCGGTGTAATTTTGGATTGTAGTGCTTCGTTCGCAAAACGGCCTCTATTCGCTACCATAAAATCGTTTTCATAATTTGATAGAAGAGCATTCTTAAAATCGGAATATGTATGAAGACTACCTCTAATAGCTTTAAACCATGTTAAGCAGGGTGGTAACAAGATGTGCGGTAATAATTTTAAAAACTGAGACTCATCTACACCCATGAGCTCACATTCATCCTGAAATTTTTCGAGAAATGCCCGAGCGGGTATATCTCCTGGCACGCCACTAAATTTTGTAAGCGACTTAACTTCGCTAAATCGCAACTGTTTACCTGTGTACGTCTTCATACCTCTATTGGAGATGTGTTTGCGCCTGGATGTTTGCCTTACTCTACCTTCTCTTTCACTACTCTCTGCACCACTCGAAGATTCATCAAGTTCTAAAGTTGTTCTGGGAGGACGATCAGGTACCCAACCTGTGGCTGTAGGATGATTCGTGCCTTCGTTATCCTGAAATGGAGTTTCGGGAATACACCTTTCCTTGATGAAATTTACTTCGTCTCGCAGTAATTTAATATGATTTTCATGGGCATTAATCGTTGATTCTAAAACATCCATTGATTCTTGAATTTCCGTGTTCTTTTGTACTACTTTTTCTATTTTCTCATCGTACTTCTCGAATTTTTCCACTACATGATGGTTCATCTGATTTAATTGATGTTGAACACGGTCCCATCTGTCTTCATTACATTGATTTAACTTCACTATTTTTTCGTCAAAGTTGTTAGCTAACTGTATTATCTTCTGGTCCAATTTTTCTTCAAACTGTTGAATTTGTTCGGACTGATTCCTTACTTGTTGCCAAATCCTTTAAAATGTCTGTCAAATTTTCACTAGGAGTCGATTCAGGATACACATTCTGTATTATTATTTGTCGTACTCATGGCTATATTTCGATGAATTACTTTTCCACTTCTCAATAGGGTAATACTAAGGTCGCGTTGAAAGCTTGCCGTTTTTACTATCCTTCGAAACGACAATTAAACTCCCGGTGGTACAACGAGATACTTTGTATAAATTGATAATTACTTGTATTTTTGGGCAGAAAGTGCTTCTACATAAGCACTATACCAAATATAATGTTATTTTAAAAATAACAAAAGAAGAATGTTTTCAAAATATATATAAAAACATACATTATAATATAATTAGTTGCTATGTTGTTGTTTATAGTTACCTAACAAACATGTACGATTGCAATACAGTCTATGTACACCTTGTCTCAAAAAGGTTGAGCGCATTCTTTATTGGTGTTTTGAGGCAATAATTTTCTAAGTCCAGCTTCGGGTATCTTCGGGAAAAAGTAAGCCAGGTTCGAACCTCCAAGCCAGCCTTTGCAATCGGGAAAAAGTTTGCAGATGTGTTTTTCTTCTTTTCAATATAATAGGACTTGTTACCAAGTGTTTAAAAAAGCAACATTGATTGAAATACTTAATGATACAATATTTCGAAATTTTTTTTTTTTAATGTCAGCACATGCTTGTTTGTCATTTAGCTCTCCATACGTAATGGAACATTTAAAGACGTTAAAGAATCTTTCCATACGTAAAAGAATGCTCAAAGTTAAGAAATATAACATAATTATCGCCTGAGTACTAAAATAAAAGTCAAAGTAGAATAGAAACAGCGTTTGTAATGGATATGAATGTCATAATTATCTTGAGATCCATTATACATCGCTAGAAGCAGAGTTCTGGAAGTCCTTGTGCTAGCTCATTGGTAAGCTGTCGGATTTCAAATCATAAGGTTGTGAGTTCGAATCCCGTCTAAGTTAATCTTTTTTTTTAAATTATATTTTCCGCAATGCATGAAAAATTATATAAAATAATTACATTAGAATACATAAGTTGTGTATATATAACATAATCATTGCAGAACATAGTAATTATTATGTTTAAAATATAACATCTGAGATAATTTTCACAGTAGGTCGGTATTATATATGAGGATGTAAATACAAGTTAAGAAACTCGTTCAATAGCAATAAATAAATCATGTAGTGTATTTATTTGCAGCTATTTGTCATATAGAGGGTAATTCTCAACATTCATAATACAGAATGCCATTTATGTTCTTGAAAAGGTATTCGATGCATAAACAGAAGGTATAAACAGATAATCCAAAGTCGGAACGCTCGCAAAAAAAATTCATGAACCCCAAAGGTCACGTGAGCAGACTGGAATTGTCCTTATGAAGCATGCCACAGCAGAAAGTCTTTACATAGATTTTCAATTCAATTCCTGATATATGCTTTTGCAATGTGGAAGTGCCTTGAGTCGCCCTCTCTCGCTCGCTCGCTCGCTCACTCTCTATTTATACAGAATATAAAAGTGGATTTATGTGTGCATTTCAACATAATTCTGATATATCTAGAGCAATTTTAACTATATTTCTTACAGTCTGGAAAAAGAGTACTGTCGGGATACATATCAAAAATGCTAGAAACGGGTCGATATTAGTATCGAATCCATAGTTTCGTGGTCGCTTAGGTGAATAGTTCTACTTTCAATTCAAGTCCAATTAAGCTCCCATTAGTACCCAGGGTGGTTACGTAGCGACATAAAGATATCGAAATCATTCGATATTAGAATCGAATCGTAAGTTTTCAGCGCCGCTAACAGTGCAGCATTTCCCATTAGTCCACATTAATCCACATTTCACATTGGTCCCATTGCCTAGAGGGCAACATATTTGCAGAGAGCAAAGTTTAAAACTTGAATAATATTTTATTTTTTTCCGTATGAAAAAGTTATAAATCAAGAGCAAATATACTATTTCACGAACAATCCTCTTTTACTATTCTAATATGTTTAATAATAGCGTAAGAAATCTAATAGTAATTCAGAACATGTTTCACAGTTGTTATTTTTTGTTACATAGTTGTAGCTGTAGCATGTAGTGAGTGGAATTTAACTGTAATAAATTCACTAATTAACCATATTCGAATTAAGTTTTATTTTTAAGTTCGGGATGAAGGGGCGGAGAAATATGTAGTTATTGGGGGCACCGAGCTTTTCTACATTTTACTTTCAAGATCTCCATTTTTCTTTTGTCATTTGTTCTTAATAAAAAAGTTCAGTCACTTTTGGATTGTCATAGGATAGTAGGAGTTGGATTTTGGGATGCAGCCTGTGAGATTCTAGAGGAGCTAACTGCTTGAAAAAATATTTTTGAATCATCTGTAACATATGAAATAAGGATATGCATCATAAAAAATTGAAAGTAACTATGTCTGCGTAATCATCACGGTCAAATTGCAAAGTCAAATGAATTGACGTTTGGTATATAATCAGGCTCCAATCCCAACTGGGAAGTTATCATACGCGTGTCACTTTCATTATAATACATATCCTTAGGGGGAGTAGAAGTCCGATTTTTTGCGAAAAATTTAGTATCTCACAAGCCGTTCAACTGAGAGCTGAAATTCAGCATATAACTCTTTATTTAAAATAAAGAGAATATGTCCTGGCATTTTTTAAAATTATCTTTTATGAGCGGGGGGACGGGGGTGCACTTTCTATATATTGGAAATTGGTAGTGGGTTGATTTGTAAAAATAATCGAAAACGATTGATATTAGTTGAGAAACAGATTGAGTAATGCAAACTAAAGTTCTTTTTGAATTTTATACCCACTGCTTTCTATTTATAATTGTTGAAGCTGGTGTTTAATATATGGAGCGTTCCGAGCATAAGGCAATCAAGCCATAAAGTTAGAGAAAAATGGCCATAAAATTTGTAGTCTAAACTTAATTACATGGGCATTTTCAATTAGTACGGCGTGCTTAATTATATAGAAAATTAGTTTCTCTCTCTCTCTCTCTCTCTCTCTTTTTTTTTTTTTTTTTTTTTTACGTTGGTCTACTTTTCCTTGATTTGAAACTTTCAAACTTCACCCTATTTTCTACTAAAATGTGTCTGTAAGGCAACAAAGAAATAATTATATATGATAAATTTAAATTCATTTTAATTTGGAAGATGAGAAACACTTTGCCATTATACAATATCGTAAAGGTCAGACCCACCAGTATTGTAACAGAGAGGTGCTTGAGCCATTAACGGTAGAAATTCAAACTCCGATAAGTGATAATTTCACAGTCTTGTTTTATTACAAGTGTAACCTCTTTATTTAATGGAGAGCAGGGGCGGATCCAGGACCGACTTCTGGGAGGGGCGGTGGGTTGTCATACTGCTACTTTTAAGGGCTTCAAACTTTGGGATGGGTTTTATTTATATATGTAAAATAAGAAAGTTTCCTCTTCTGGGGGGGGCGATCGCCCCCCCTGAATCCGCCCCTGATGGAGAGGAGGACGTGGGCCATCGGTCAGAGTTGATGTCGATGGATTTTGGTGGGTCGGAGTTGGTCACAATGGTTCAGAGTGGTTCATAGTTGGTGGTGGGTCAGAGTGGATCACGATGGTTGATGGATCAGAGTGGGCCAATGGGGCATTTGGGTGGTGGGTGATAGTGGGTCATGATGGGTCGTGGATCAAATTTTCATTGACCCACACCATCTCTGGTTAAAATTGTACTAAAGATAAGAGGCACCGAAGATGCATGTCGGCTATTATGCTCAAATTTTGCGCATGGATAGTACTCCACCAGAAAGCAATAAATCTGAAACGGTTCACGGTATGACCTCCTAGAATTCGAGATGTAGGGGTTTGTCTGATTGGCTAAATTAAGGCGTCAATGATTTATCCTTCAACAACCAAGCTTTTTATGATCGTTTCCGTGAGGAAGTCAGAAGAACACGTGCCTAGTAATCGTAATATTGATAGTTTGCGTCCACCCCGGGTATTTGTTTTGTGTGTTTTTTTTTTTTTTTTTTGATTCACCTAAATATAAACAAATCACACATATAGGCATTAGTGATGAGCAAATGCAAGACCAAGACCAAGACCCGGGTGGTCTTGGTCTTGGTCTTGGTCTTGCACATGCGGTCTTGGTCTTGGTCTTGCACTGGAACCCTCGGTCTTGGTCTTGGTCTTGGTCTTGCACACTTAGTCTTGGTCTTGGTCTTGGTCTTGCACACCCAGTCTTGGTCTTGCTTGCAAGAGTCTTGCAAGTTTTGCGTTTAAGAAATCTATGATTTTCATAAGTAAATTTTACTCTGGATATAAGGGATAATAAATCCTACATTGCGTCAATAGTGAGGGAAATACAATGTATGTTTCTAAATGTAATATATTTTACCTTCGTGTAAGTATGATGATACTGTACAACATAGGCGATGACCTTTACTTTTTTTTTCAATGGGTGATTACGCTTCACTATTTATAAGATAAATCACAACATTTCGTAATATTTTTATATGTTTTAACAGATCCAATACTCCACTGGTTCCCAAACTGGGGAGGCTACCCCTGACAGTGAGACGCATGAAAGAAAACCAAGACAGCACAGATTACTGAAATACCATAAATTGCAAAATTATTTTTACACTCTAAAGGCGTCAGATTTTTTTCTTTCCAACCACGATTAGCTCATCTTTGTATTGAACAAACTCCCAATTAAATATTGAAATTTCGTTTTACGGATTCTAATATGTACTGTATGGGGCAGAAACAAGGACATTACGCAAAAACGATTAAACAATCAGACTTTCGAAATGTGGGCATGGAGAAAAAAGGAGAGAATCAGCTGGGTTGAACGGAAAACGAATGCGAAGGTTTTAGAAATAGTAGCAGTAGGGGATAAAAGAAGAATTTTAGATGTAATTAAGATGAGGACATTGGCTGAGGAGGAACTGTATTATGAGGGACGTGCTAGAGGGAGGGGAGGAAGGAGATTTAGTTGAAGAAAGACATTAAGACAGAAAATTGCTACGTTAAGACGAAGAGACTAGCTGAGGACCAGTCATCGAAGCTTCTCAGCTGCAGCAAGTGACCTGCCAATAATGACAGAATAGCTATTATTATGACGATGATGATGTGAAAGTGGAAGGAAACGGGAGAACCCCGAGGAAACCCACGCACACGGTGTTTGTCCACCACAAAGTTCACTTGGCGGGGGCTGGGATCGAACGAGGGACCCCAAACACCAGAGGTGAACGCTCTACCACTGAGCCACCGCGGCCACAATATTTTAGAATAATTTGAGTGTAAACTGAAAACGACTGAACTGTCTATGTCTTTTGTGTAAATTCAATTTATATAAATACTTTAGACCTACATTAGAAATACATAATAACGGCATCAAATTTCAAGTTATTTGAAATAAGTACGAAATCACTCTCAGTTGTGAATATAGATTATTTATTATTGTATACTGCTATATCGTTGAATCCTAGATATGCCGTATACCTAAGGGGGCTATAAGTTATATTATAAGTACACATTAAAAATTTCCAACGGATGCTTGAACCTCAGAGCCAAGGCCATACCCATGTAGGCGGCACCTATGGTGTACGGAATTGCCGATGTTCAATACTACATTTCTTTAGTTTTGGAAGAAGAACACTACTAATATGTTTTGAAATGAAATGAAATATCTACTTTAACGTCCCACGTTTTTTACACTGAGGCTAAGGGAAACAGTAATGATGAGAAATGGTGGAATGAAGAAAGTACGAGGAAAAGGAAAAACCCACGCACAGGGTGTTTGTTCACCAAAGAAGCTCACATAGCGTAAGCTGCGGTCGAACCAGGGCCCCATGTACTAGAGGTGAATGCTCTGTCACTGAGCTACCGTGTCCATAACATGCTCTAGTTTATTTTTGCTTATCCACTTCTTATGGACACAACTATTCTTCGTATGATTTCCCAAAATCCAATCATGGGCCGTCGTGAATGATCAAATGATGACCAAGTAAATCAGACACTGAAGTTATTAGCTTGTAACAATTCATAGAATTATGCTGTCGGTCGTCTCGTGAACAACCGATTCAAAAAACGACATACTGTAGCTATATGTTACAGGAGCAGATCGACTCACATGCATTGCATAAACTACTGGGAACACATTCACTCCGGCGGTATTTTTACTGAAGCCAAGAAGTTCACGTGAAAGATGTAATGATTTTCCCCCTTCCTTTTTACATTCTATAAAAAATCAAGTAGTACCATACTTGTGCAAGACTCTTGCGCAAGAGTCTTGGTCTTGGTCTTGGTCTTGCAGGTATGGTCTTGGTCTTGGTCTTGGTCTTGCACCCCTTGGTCTTGGTATTGGTCTTGCATCGGGATTCCTGGTCTTGGTCTTGGTCTTGGTCTTGGTCTTGCATGCAAGACTCTTGCAAAAACTGCAAGACCAAGACTCTTGCGCTCATCACTAATAGGCATTTTGACATATTTTGGGAGAGTAATTTTGTGGTTCGTTGGCGTTTCATCGCGTCTCTGCTGCTGGTAGTAAAGTTTTCAAAATGGAACTTGGGCCACCACGGATCGTCGCTGCGGGGCCACCAATTTCTGGCGAGAGGTCAATAGTTGATCATCTGTAGTCCACCGACGCTTACAGCTTAGAGTAATGAACGATGTCTTTGCCTTGTAGAGTTCATGACTACCGACGTCGGCAGTCAACTAGCTTTTAGTATTCCTTTACTAACCATCTATTGTTCATGTTTGTACACGGTGTTGTCATAATAATAATAATAATAATAATAATAATAATAATAATAATAATAATAATAATAATAATTATTATTATTATTATTATTATTATTATTATTATTATTATTATTATTATTATTATTATTATTTATAGTAATAGTAGTATAATTGATGATAGAATAATTATTGTCTATGTATTGTCTAGGTAGGACTACACACAGGATTTGGCTCGTTTTGGTTCGACTTGACTCTAATCCGAGTCGAGTTGGAAGACATTTTTCGCGCCGAGTCCAAGAGTAGACCTCAAAGATGTCTGTTTCGAGTCGAGTCTAGTTTCAAAGAAAAATCGTTCGTGCCCATCCCTACTAATGAGAGCTTAATCGGAGTTAAGCGAAATTGAAAGTCTCACTATTTATCTAAGCGACCCCGAAAACTATGAATCTAATATCGATCATTTTCTAGCAATCTTTTATATGTATCCCCCTCCCATTCACCATAGGTAACCCGACAGCACTCTTTTTGAAACCATAAGAAATGTGGTTAAAATTACTCTAGGCCAGTGGTTCTCAATCTAATTCCTATCACGATCCCCTTTTATCACACGCTCTTGCCAACGACCCTTTTATAATATGTTTTATAATAAGCTAGTGTGGGATTTTTAACATACCTATTTCTATAATAGTAGAATCCATTTTTTTGTTTATAGTGAACAGTGCCATGGGAAATCAGCGCCCGGGGCGAGAGTATAGTACGATGTCACCGTATATATGAGTGACGTCGACAGACTAGCTACGAAGCGCCACCATGGTTGGCACGAAGCTCAATAACATTTTCAAAATAAACCCTACCTTTCCTTAATTTTGAGCACATTTTATTACGTTTTTCCTTCTATTTTACACATGTGCACATGCACTTTCCTAACATGAGTAACACACTTCCTCCGAAATTTGTGGCCCCTTTTTTCGGCGCCCGGCACTGACAGTGGATACAGTAACTGTAATATCTATATTCCCAACGACGAAGGTGCTGGTTCAAGATGGATGTTAAACTCCTTCATTGAAGAGGCCATTAACGTATCCGATCTAAGCCCACAACTTCTTGACCAAATAATAGAATGATCATGCGACAAGTCTTTGCAACTGTTTTTTTGTAACGAAGACTTGGACAAGTTCTGCCTGATGAGGAGAGAAGAATATCCTGGTCTGGGCATTGCTGCTTTAAAAGTAATAATTCCATTTGCTATATCGTACTTGTGCGAAAGTGTTTTTTTTTTTTTTATGGTAAACATTAAAACAAAGATAAGAAATCGCTTATCAGTTGAAAATGGCTTGATAATGTTCGTCATGAAGATTGAACCGGACATTGCTGCACTAGTGAAATTACACCAATCTTAGGTGTTTCATTAGGTTTTAATTTTAATTGTATTTCAATGTGCAGATTTTGTTGCATGTGTATTTTTCTAGTATTTCTATATACAGTTCTTATTAGTTTTATATCATACCTCTTTGATTTAAATTCATTTTTAAACAACTCTACTAACTAACTAACTCTATGGCCTATGGAACCCGGAGGTTTAATGCCGCGTTCACAAAAGCTCTACACTGACTTCTATCCTTAGCTAATTGGACCCAGTTTCTACTTTGTATTCTTATCTCAGCGAGATCCATCTTAATATTGTCCTCCCATCTGCGCCTAGGTCTTCCTAATGGTCGTTTTCCGATTGATCTTCCAGTCAAGATTTTGAAAGCATTTCTACTTGCTTCCATTCTAGCTACATGACCTGCCCACCTAAGCCTTCTAGACTTGACGACCCTAACAATGTTGAGTAAACCGTATAAATTATGTAGTTCCTCGTTATGAAGTTTCCGTTCCCCATTCCCGTTCCTCTTGGGTCCGAATATTCGTCTAAGGATCTTGTTCTCAAATACTTTCAGTCTATGTTCTTCCCTCAGATTAAGCGACCATGTTTCGCAACCATACAGAACAACAGGCATGATTATCGTTTTGTATATTTTAAGCTTCAAATTTCTCGACAGAATTCGCGACGACAAGATACTTTGAACCGAATAGTAACACGAATTCTACACCCTTTGATAATGTTCAGTATATCAGAACAAAATTAAAAGTAATATTTAAAAATAATTTCTGGTATTAGATTCTAACTATATTTATATCTTCCGCCTATCTTCGCGATCCCCTAGGGGCCGCGACTTCCAGGTTGAGAAACCCTGCTCTAGGCATACATGAGTTATGTTGGAACATACATACATACACTTTTATGTGTATAAATGCAGATAAGAAAGAGTTGAGAGAAAGCGATTAAGGAATTACCGCTCTCAATCTCTTCACTTTACTTTTGCGATTCGCGAATTTCTTACGTGACAGTTTGGGGTTAGCTAGTTTTTTTTGTCTTGGACCACGATCCGATTTTCGATATGCTCTACCTAAATGCTGTAATGCGAATATTGAGAAGTTATCTGCGATGAAAGTAGCTGCAAATAAATACATTACATAACTTATTTATTGCTATTACACGATTTTTTAAATTTGTATTCAATATTCACACATAACACACCGACGTTCTGTCAATACCTCAGATGTTATATTTTAAAGATAAGAATTACTTATGTCGTGAAATGATATGAATATATATATTCAACTGATATATACAACTGATGATATGAATATATATATTCAACTGATATATACAACTGATGAATTGTAATGTAACTATTTTACATAATTTTCATGCATTGAGGAAAGTAGAATATCATAAAAGAATTTCACCTGAACGGGTATCGAACTCACGATTTTAACGCTTGGTGGTGTACCACTGAGCTAACATGACCGCTTTTCGGAAGTTGCTTCTGAAATATAACTGAGCTCATACGTAAATGCTCTTTTCCGTATGGAAATCACAATGACGAAACGAGAGTGGGAATACATAGTCTCGAAATATTGTATCATTAAGTATTTCAATGTTACTTTTTTCTACACTTAATACCATTTCAACATGTCTTATTATATTTAACAGAAGGAAAAACATATCTGTACATCGTTTCCCGATTACTAAGGTTGGCTTTGGAGGTTCGAACCAGCAGCTTTAGTTTACTGTTTTCCGAAGATACCCGAAGTTGGACTTCGAAAGAGTTTGTCTCAAAACAGCTATTATCATATCGCTCAATCTGTTTGGTATATGGTATATGTTTTTATACGTGTAAAGTCAGTATAACAATTCATTCTTTAAACAGCTTTTCGTATGTATTAATATTCCTTTATAAAAACTGTTTTTTATATCATTATTACGGCGCACCATTTTCAGATTTCTTTCGCGAGTCGTTGACCAAGTCGTTCCCCACTAGCGTTGCCAGACTCACAGCTCGGAATTATTCCAAAACCTGATCGAACTTATGCTAGATTCGGTCAAATTATGCTAGATCCTCATAATTACTAATTCAGGAGTTTAAAAAAAAACGAAGTTGAGATACGATAACGTAACTTAAAATACACAGAGAGCAAGACTGCATGGATAGAACTCAATACTTCACGCACCAAAATTTTAACTCAGCTAAATTAATGCAGTCGTTGCCAGACTCAATGGCGTATATATCGTATAAATGAATGCAAAGTTTTTGTTTGCATATTTTGAAAGAAAATTACTTCGCAGCATAAGCGGAGTTGGGAATCGTCTGCTGGGGGGGGGGGGCAGATTTTTGGTCGGTCTCGGAGCTGTCATTTCAGGAATAAATATGATCATGAAGTCAGAAATAAAGATAGTGAAGTTGTCAAAAAGTTGGGGGGAGAATGGCCCCCATAGCTCCGCCCATGCCTCGGAGTTAAAGGATTAGAAAACCCTGGGTGGAGCCACAAAATAGCCCAAAGACGTTTCGAACTTACTTCGGAAAATAAGACTGCCTGTATGGTTTACCGACTGTATGAATCAATGGAAGAGGATACATTTCTGCCGTTCTTTTTCTTACCACGACCAACTTCTTTCTCATCTCCAGGTTTTACGGCTTTTTGATAAACTTGCTGAAATTGTGCTAGATTTGGGCAGGATGCTAAAAGCAAGATGCTAGATGCTAGAGAAATGCAAATTATGCTAGATCTAGCATCATTATGCTAGATCTGGCAACGCTGTTCCCCACAATAGGCGTGTCGTGCAAGTAACCAATCACACGTCAGGTACTAGCTTTTACCTATTGCTTCCTTCTCACAGCTCAGAACATTGGTAACTATGGATAGACGTACAGCAGTAATTACTTTATAGGAGTTGGAAGGTTATTCTGCAACTGCAGCTAGCAGGCGAGTAGGTGTCCCGGCCTCTACAGGAAGGCTATGGATTCGGAAATATGGCGCTACAGGTCAGACTGATAATTTACGATCTCCTGGTCGTCCGCATGTGTCAACCGAAGCCCAAGATGCGAGATTAGTAAACGAAGCCCGGTTAGAACCACTAAGGACGTCTAGACAGCTAAGGGAAGTTTCTCTCTTTCCTGGTAGTAAGCATACAGCTCTGCGAAGACTTCGTCATGCTGGGTTACGTGGCCGTGTTGCTGCCGTGAAGGAAAAACTCTCAGACGACCACAAAATTTACCGTCTCGCGTTTGCACAGGCGAATGTGGGTCTCAATTGGGAAAACGTAGTTTTCTCAGATGAATCCATATTCACAACATCAAAGGAGGGACGCCGTTTTGTGTATCGTCCGAGAGGCACCCGATATGACCATGGATATGTGGCTGCTTGTAATCGCAGTGGCCATGTATCTATTTTATGTTGGGGTTGGATTTCCAGTCGCGGAGCAGGACAGCTTCATAGAATTGAAGGACATATGGACAATGCTCAGTACTTAGACATTATCAGTAATATCATGGTGCTATCTGTACGGGTATTTCAGCCTGATGGTGTAATTCAGTTCCAGCAATACCAGTCGCCAATACATACTTCCCGTGTGATTCAGGAATGGTTCGCAGGGCACCCTGAGATTGATTTAATCGACTGGCCGCTCGTGGAGCAGACCTCAATCTCATGGAAAATATGTGGGCAGAAGTGAAGCGTACTCTAAGGGAAAGTTGGCCTGAGGCAGATCCACCAAGAACTCAGGATGACCTGTGGCATCTTGTTTCCGAAGCATGGCTGGAGGTAGGGGAAGGAGATAGATTTGTCACCCATGTAATAGATTCCATGCCCAGAAGAATGGAGCGTGTAATAAATTCAGAAGGGTCTTGGACACAATATTAATGTCCCCGCCTTAACTCCCGAAAACAGCCCTTTTCAGGGCTACCTAAACGCTTCTGAAAATATTTCTAGAAGTAAACCACTCCTTGTATCCGATTTCTGTGCAATCCTACTAACAAAAGAATGATAATTAGCTGTAGGCTTTGAACTCAAGACCTCTTTATTGGCAAGTCAGTACTCTACCAGTGAGCTAACATGAACACGCAAGTCCAAGCTGAAGAAACACGACTTTCAATTTCTGGTATTCGATGACAATGATGCTCATATACTTGGCAAATGTTGTATTCAACTTGGGATATTCCGCAACACACACACACACACACATAAACAAAGCGAAAGAGAGAGAGAGAGAGAGAGAGAGATGAATATACAAAAGCATATTCAACGTATTGGAATGAGACTCTAAGTAACGACATTCCGTTCTAAAGAGAATTTGTGTTTCTTCCCGTGACGTTAAGGGGATCGGGAAAAGTTATGTGTCTTGAAGCAGGATACGACTTTGGATACTCTGTTTATACACTTTCTATATCCGTAGGAATATATTGTATTTCACGAATGTAAATGACATGCTGTAATGAGAATATTGAGAAGTTACATCTGTATGACAAATAGATGCAAATAAATACACTACATAACTTATTTATTGCTATTAAATGATTTTCCTAACTTGTATTTACATCCTCATATATAATACCGACCTACTGTGAAAATTATCTCAGATGTTATATTTTAAACATAATAATTACTATGTTCTGCAATGATTATGTTATATATACACAACTTATGTATTCTAATGTAATTATTTTATATAATTTTTCATGCATTGCGGAAAATATAATTTAAAAAAAAGGATTAACCTAGACGGGATTCGAACTCTTAACCTTATGATTTGAAATCCGACAGCTTACCAATGAGCTAACACAATGACTTCCAGAACTATGCTTCTAGCGATGTATAACGGATCTCAAGATAATTATGACATTCATATCCATTACAAACGCTGTTTCTATTCTACTTTGACTTTTATTTTAGTACTCAGGCGATAATTATATTCTATTTCTTAACTTTGAGCATTCTTTTACATATGGAAAGATTCTTTAACGTATTTAAATGTTCCATTACGTATGGAGAGCTAAATGACAAACAAGCATGTGCTGACATTAAAAAAAAAAATTTCGAAATATTGTATCATTAAGTATTTCAATCAATGTTGCTTTTTTAAACACTTGGTAACAAGTCCTATTATATTGAAAAGAAGAAAAACACATCTGCAAACTTTTTTCCCGATTGCAAAGGCTGGCTTGGAGGTTCGAACCTGGCTTACTTTTTCCCGAAGATACCCGAAGCTGGACTTAGAAATTTTTTGCCTCAAAACACCAATAAAGAATGCGCTCAACCTTTTTGAGACAAGGTGTACATATTCGTTCAAAGAGAATCAACGAATAAAATTGTTTAAAACGTATCATCGTTTTGTAATTTCAATATAAAAGGTGAGAATACTAGTAAATGTAATCACGGAAGATATTTTAATATGTAAACAAATACTACCACTCAAGATCTACTTATATTATTAGCCGAACCAGGTTGATGACTACCTTTGGTGAGTCGTTGTAAAAATTTTGGTTTACCTCACCCGGGACTCTTGTAAATTCATATCCCGAAGTAAAGTAAGGGTGAATTTACTTCTGTAATAAGGTTAATGACTACAAACTTGACAAGACTTAGAAGTGGTAGAATAATCACGAGAAAAATGAACGGTGAGACAATGGAGAAAGGAACCAGTGATAGTGATAACGGTGAACGAAGTGCAGCACCAGGAATGACATTAGAAGACCGAATTTTATTAGTCTTACAGCGGCAAGAACAAAGCCGAAAAGACGATATGGAAGCCATGAAGCAGGAATTAAAGCAGACGATGGAGCAGAAGTCCGAGGAATCCAACAGACAATATGAAGAATTAAAGCAGACGATGGAGCAGAAGTCCGAGGAATCCAACAGACAATATGAAGAATTAAAGCAGACGATGGAGCAGAAGTCCGAGGAATCCAACAGACGATTGGAGCAGAAGTCAGAAGAGACGAAACAATTTATTATTCAGGCAATGAATGACATCACCTCGCAGTTTGATGAAAAGTTAAAAAGAATATCTGAGGATTGCCAGGATAATCAAAACCATCTAATCCAAGAAGTCAGTGGTGTAAAAAGGGATTTGGAAGTAATAGAATCTTCTGTACAGCAACAAAAGATTCAGGTCACTGATAACTCCAACCAGATACGTGTGAATACACAGTTGATAGCTACCTTACAAGAGAAAATCAGGACACTACAGATCAAGGACAACACATACCACAACAGCATGGATAATGATCGTGTAGAATTCCCTTGTTCACAAGAGATGACTTCGCCTTCACCTGTATCTTATGAGGACATTATTTTGGAAGAAATTCATCCGAGAAGTACAGATGGGCGGAAAAGAGATGGCACAACTACACATCACGCCATAGGTAGGAATTGTCACTCAACAAGAACACGGAATGATAAAAGGAAGGTAAAGTTAAGCGTAAAGATGAGTGAAATACGTGCTATGAGTAAGTTCAGTGGTAAATGTAATGAGAATGCTACTTCTTTCCTAGAAAAATTTCAGGACGAGTGCAATATAATGTGTATAGATAGATCACAATATATGAAACTAATCCCTCATTTATTACTCCCACCATGTTCTTTATGGTTTAAAGCAGTACGAGATCACGTTAGTACGTATGAGGAATTCAAAGCAGCGCTAATCGCAAATTACGAAAATGACTTTTTGCTTGCAAATAGAGATGCCACGATTAGAAACCAACATTTCAATCCTCGTTTGCACAAATCTGTTGTCGAGTTTGTTGTAAATACATACAACGAATTAAAAGTCGTAAATCCATTGCAATCGGAATCTAGAAGCATAGCATCAATTCGAAATTTGCTACCGTTTAAGTTACAACAGATCCTGTTTTCTACCCAGTGTATGAGTTTTAACCATTTATTAATGCTTGTTCAATGTTATGAAACTCAATACCATGCTCTGAATCAACAAGCAGAAATAGGCAAAAGTAAAAATAATTCAGATCATTTTGTACCTGTTCGGAATCTAAATATCCGTAGTGTGAACGATACGGAACACAACCTAAACCGAATAAATTCAAGCAATCAGAACGATCAAAATAGGCAAAGCTATGTTGGTAATCAACCTAACCTAAACAATCGTGACAATAATTATGTCAGACCATTCAACCGAAGTAGACACAAAAACAATCGAAATACATGGCGAAATTCTAGAAATGCTACAAATTCTATGTATAGACATAATCGTTGTTCAAGAGATGGCATGTCGTATCAAAATCAGAATCACGACGCAATACATGTACAAAATATTGCGGAACCTAATCATGATAGTGCAGTACAATGTACTTTATTAGAATCATATGCTAATACAAATTTAAACTGACTCTAGTTAATGAAGTAAGGGTTAAACTCATACCAGCTATAGATTCTTGTGAATATTTATTTTTAAGTCTATGCGTTAATATCAATAATGAAAACAATTCTTATGACTTCGATATACAAGCATTATACTTGATAGGATTAGTTAATGAACTCATAAATATTTTTTTCACATTTGTTCCAACAAATGATAATTTTCAAATGATTTTAATTCTTTCTTGTTAATATGAAGAATTATAGTTCGATTCATTAAAAGCAAAGGTTATTTATAGTATATTTGATTTATGTTGAAACTTAATTGTCAAAGATTATGTTAAGTATATGATTCATTCTATTAAGCTAATTATTCAACGACTGTCTTTATGCGCTACTTTATATATTACCCAAATAAGATTCTTCTATATTCTGATGCCTTATGGATACAATGTATATTTTAAAACGTCATCTAACGTAGTTATTATATAATGCGCCCTGGAGAGATCAAATATTATTTCCATAACATAACCGTTTTAATAATGATTGAAACTGCTAATCATTGCGACTTATGTTTTTAAAAGTAATTTGCCTCTTACGATTTTGACTTCGCACCCTTCGTTAATTATATAAATAAGCGACGACGTTTTAATAATAAAATATATATATTAATGTAATAAAAGATAAATGATAATGAAATGAAAGATTAATTATAAATATATTTATATGAATGAAAATAAATAATGTTATATATATGCGAGGGTCGATCAAAATGTATGGGACATAATTAATGGAATATTGTTCTTATAAACGGACCAGTGGTTCTTAAATATAAAAACCAAGCTCCCTTGTAACTTTTATATTCAGTCCCATCGTCGGGCGACATTTTTATACAACGAGATACTTTGTATAAATTGATAATTACTTGTATTTTTGGGCAGAAAGTGCTTCTACATAAGCACTATACCAAATATAATGTTAATTTAAAAATAACAAAAGAAGAATGTTTTCAAAATATATATAAAAACATACATTATAATATAATTAGTTGCTATGTTGTTGTTTATAGTTACCTAACAAACATGTACGATTGCAATATAGTCTATGTACATATTCGTTCAAAGAGAATCAACGAATAAAATTGTTTAAAACGTATCATCGTTTTGTAATTTCAATATAAAAGGTGAGAATACTAGTAAATGTAATCACGGAAGATATTTTAATATGTAAACAAATACTACCACTCAAGATCTACTTATATTATTAGCCGAACCAGGTTGATGACTACCTTTGGTGAGTCGTTGTAGTGGTGAGGCACCAATTTTTAAGGGGTTTTTCCTGGTTCGTACTTAGTAATCTTCAAAATAATTCAAACGCTTTAACACTTTCTTACCTGGTTTTTAATACTTAACCATGAGAAGCGTACATAATCAACTTTCTGCATATACAACAAGATGTCTACATACATGTACACTTATTTACGACGTTGCTATAGCAACAACTCTCTTTTTAGTTAATGATTACAAAAAATAATGTCTCGAAGTCTCTATATGTCTTTCTTTTCTTTATACATAATATTGCTCAAATAATTCGCCTCTGATCCCTTCTGTAAATTGGCACAGATTGTTAATATCACATACAACGTTATCGTTGTAAAGTCTGTTTTCAAACCAGTCACTGATTCAAATTAATCATTTTCGGTTTCATCGTTCATCGCCATAGGGCAAAAATGGTAACAGATAGTGAGAAGCAATTTTTCGCATATCGATTCAGCATCTCAAACAAGATATCATGGGCACCCACAGCTCTCTACTAAAAACGGAAATGGTTCAAATTTACTATTACTTCCAGTTTCAATATCGGTTTCAACGTTTATTGCCATAGAACGAAAACGGTACCATTTAGTCTCAAGGCAGCATACCGTCACTACTCAGAACACTGTACTGAAGCCGAAAGTAGTTTTAATTTACTATTACTTCCAGTTTCAATACTTATTTCCGTAGAGCAAAAACTATAAATGCTATTAAGATTTTTTCAATCGATTCAGTGTTCAAAGAATAGGTTCCACCTTCTGCATTAACCTTCTACTCAAACCGAAAGTACATCAAATTACCCGTTTTCGGTTTCAATGTTTATTGTCATAGAATGGAAATGTTAATACAGTAGATAGCGACAAATTACCATCAACATTATTTTCGGTTTCAATCCTGATATTCAGGAGAAAAACGGTAAGAGATATCAAGATGCGGTTTCTCGCAATTGATTCACAGTTCCAAAAATAAGTTCCATTTTCTACATTAACTCTATTAAACCTGGAAGTGGGTAAAATGAGGCACTTCTATTTCAACGTTTATTACCATAGAATGAAAACGGTAACAGATAGCAAGAAACACTATCAATTCAGTCTCCAGGCAACATATCATGATTATCCTAAATATATAACCCAAAACCAAAATTAGTTTTAAATTTACTGTTACTTCCGGATTCAATATTGTTTTCTGTAGAGCAATAACAGTAAATGCTATCACGATACTCTTTTTGCAACAGATTCGTGTCCCAAGAATAGGTTTCATATGCTCCAATAATACTCAATTCAAGTCAAAAGTAGTTAAAAGTAGCCATTTCCGACTTCAATGTTTATTGTCACAGAACGAATACAGTAACAGATAGCAAAAAAAAAAAAAAAAAAAAAAAGCTGTTTCTTGCAAACGATTGGGCGCCTGAAGGCAATATAACACGACTATTCAGAATGCCCTACCAAAACCGGAAGTGGTTCAAATTTACTGGTCTAGTTATAATACTGAGCAAAAACGGTTAATACTATCAAGATACTCACGGACTTTATGCAATCTAATCAGCAAAGAATAAGTGTTTCATTTCCTTCTTTAGAACTCTATTCAATTTGAAAGTAGTTGAAGTATATAAATACCTTTATTGCCATAGAAAAAAGACAGAATGGATAGCGAGTAATTGCTTCTTGATATGGATTCAACGTCCAAGGGACAGGTTCTTTTATCTTAGTACTGTATTACAACCAGTACTTATAGATACCAGTAGTTATAGGTATACTAACTACTTCAAGTTTGAGTATTGAATTCACATAGTTCGAAAGAGTTAGTTTCACACTGTAAAACGGTAACTTGTTAGACTTCTAAACTATGTTGTGCATAAGTATCGGAAGTTTTATATAGATTGGCTTCGTCGTTCCATTCGTCTATCGACAGTTATCAGAACAAAACATTTAAGAGATATCGAGATGCTTTTTTGTTTTAATCGATTCAAGGTCCCAAGCGTAGGCTTTCATTTCCGTCTATTCAAACCCGAAGTTGTTCAAATTAGCCATTTCCGATATTAACATTTACCGTTATAAAACGGAAATGGTAAAAGATAGCGTGAAGTAGTGTTTTTGCAAACGATTAAGTGTCTCAGGACAACATATCATGACTATTTATAACATTCTTCCCAACCAACCGGTTCAAATTTAATATTACTTTCGGTAAATCAGTACTGATTTCCATACAACAAAAACGGTAAGAAAAAACGAGGCGCATTTTTGTGCAATAGATTCAGCGTCCAAGAAATAAGTTCTATCTTCTTTTTTAATCCTCTATTTGAACCGGAAGTGGATCGAAATAACAATTTCCGGTTTCAACATATACCTTTAAAGATAGAAAGAAAATGGTAACAGACAGCGTGAAGTAGTGCCTTGCAAACGATTCAGTGTCTCAAGACAATATAGGCCTATCGTAAATATTTACAACACTATCCCAAAGCGAAAGTGGTTCAAATTTACTATTATTTCCGGTTTCAATACTGATTTTCATTGAGTTGAAAACGGTAAGATTTATCGCGTTATAATTTTTTTTCCAATCAATTCAGTTTCCTAAGAATAGACAGTATCTCTTCTGTTAACCAAATACTCAAACCGTAAGCGATTCAAATTAATCATTTCCGGTATCAAAATGTATGGCCATAGATCAAAAAATGTTAATAGATAGCTACAAGCTGTTTTGTGCAATCAATTCAGAACCTGAAGAGAACATATCACCACAACTTGCAACATTCTACAGAAACCGGAAATGGTTGAAATTTACCAATACTTCCGGTTTCAATACTGATTTCCATAGAGCAAGAAAGGCAAGAGATATCGACATGTGGCACTTTTCAATCGATTCAGCGTCCTAGAAATAGGTTCCCTCATTTCCTTAACTCACCTTTCAAACCTGAAGTAGTAAAAATTAGCCATTTCCTTTTTTCAAAAATTAGCCATTACCCTTATAGAACGGATACGTTAACAGATAGCGCAAAGCGGTTATTTACAAACAATTCAGTGTCTCAAGACAACATATTAAAACGGGTGTGTCTAATTTACTGACCAGAACATTTTCTTGGCCACCGCCAAAACTATGAGGGCCACCAACTTGAAATTTTCACCAAATATGCCCCTCAACACCCCCAATATATCCAGCAAATTTCATTCAGATATCTCAATATTTACTATATATCTATATCAAAAAATTGTTAAAATTTTGGTATAACTTGGCCACCGCCAAAACTATGATGGCCACCAACTTCAAATTTTCATTAAATATGCCCCTCAACATCCCCAATTTATCCAGCAAATTTCATTCAGATATCTCAATATTTACTATTAATTTATATCAAAAAATTGTTAAAATTTTGGTATAATTTGGCCACCGCCAAAACTATCAGGGCCACCAACTTCAAATTTTCACCAAATGTGCCCCTCAGCACCCCCAATATATCCAGCAAATTTCATTCAGATATCTCAATATTTACTATATATCTATATCAAAAAATTGTTAAAATTTTGGTATAACTTGGCCACCGCCAAAACTATGATGGCCACCAACTTCAAATTTTCATTAAATATGCCCCTAAACATCCCCAATTTATCCAGCAAATTTCATTCAGATATCTCAATATTTACTATTAATTTATATCAAAAAATTGTTAAAATTTTGGTATAATTTGGCCACCGCCAAAACTATCAGGGCCACCAACTTCAAATTTTCACCAAATATGCCCCTCAGCACCCCCAATATATCCAGCAAATTTCATTCAGATATCTCAATATTTACTATATATCTATATCAAAAAATTGTTAAAATTTTGGTATAACTTGGCCACCGCCAAAACTATGATGGCTACCTACTTCAAATTTTCATTAAATATGCCCCTCAACACCCCCAATTTATCCACCAAATTTCAATCAGATATCTCAATATTTACTATTAATTTATATCAAAAAATTGTTAAAATTTTGGTATAACTTGGCCACCGCCAAAACTATGATGGCCACCAACTTCAAATTTTCAATAAATATGCCGCTCAACATCCCCAATTTATCCAGCAAATTTCATTCAGATATCTCAATATTTACTATTAATTTATATCAAAAAATTGTTAAAATTTTGGTATAATTTGGCCACCGCCAAAACTATCAGGGCCACCAACTTCAAATTTTCACCAAATATGCCCCTCAACACCCCCAATATATCCACCAAATTTCATTCAGATATCTCAATATTTACTATATATCTATATCAAAAAATTGTTAAAATTTTGGTATAACTTGGCCACCGCCAAAACTATGATGGCTACCAACTTCAAATTTTCATTAAATATGCCCCTCAACACCCCCAATTTATCCACCAAATTTCAATCAGATATCTCAATATTTACTATTAATTTATATCAAAAAATTGTTAAAATTTTGGTATAACTTGGCCACCGCCAAAACTATGATGGCCACCAACTTCATATTTTCACCAAATATGCCCCTCAACACCCCCAATACATACCCCAAATTTCATTGAGATATCTCAATATTTACTATATATCTATATCAAAAAATTCTTAAAATTTTGGTATAACTTGGCCACCACCAAAACTATGATGGCCACCAATTTCAAATTTTCACCAAAAATGCCCCTCAACACCCCCAATATATCCACCAAACTTCATTCAGATATCTCAATATTTACTATATATCTATATCCAAAAATTGTTAAAATTTGGTATAACTTGGCAACCGCCAAAGCTATGATAGACACCAACATCAAATTTTCACCAAATATGCCCCTCAACACCCCCAATACATCCACCAAATTTCATTCAGATATCTCAATATTTACTATATATCTATATTAAAATATTGTTAAAAGTTTGGTATAACTTGGCCACGGCCAAAACTATAATGGCCACAAACTTCAAATTTTCACCAAATATGCCCCTACAACACCCATTACATCTACCAAATTTCATTCAGATATCTCAATATTTACTATATATCTATATTTAAAAATTGTTAAAATTTTGGTATAACTTGGCCACCGCCAAAACTATGATGGCCACCAACTTCAAATTTTCACCAAATATGCCCCTCAACACCCCCAATACATCCACCAAATTTCATTCAGATATCTCAATATTTACTATATATCTATATCAAAAAATTCTTAAAATTTTGGTATAACTTGGCCACCGCCGAAACTATGACGGCCACCAACATCAAGTTTTCACCAAATATGCCCCTCAACACCCCCAATATATCCACCAAATTTCATTCAGATACCTCAATATTTACTATATATCTATATTTAAAAATTGTTAAAATTTTGGTATAAATTGGCCACCGCCAAAACTATGATGGCCACCAACTTCGAATTTTCACCAAATATGCCCCTCAACACCCCCAATATATCCACCAAATTTCATTCAGATATTTCAATATTTACTATATACCTATATAAAAAATTCTTAAAATTTTGGTATAATTTAACCACCGCAAAAACTATGATGGCCACCAACTTCAAATTTTTATCAAATATGCCCCTCAACACCCCCAATATATCCACCAAATTTCATTCAAATATCTCAATATTTACTATTAATTTATATCAAAAAATTGTTAAAATTTTGGTATAACATGGCCACCGGCTAAACTATGACGGCCACCAACTTCAAATTTTCACCAAATATGCCACTCAACACCCCCAATATATCCACCAAATTTCATTCAGGTATCTCAATATTTACTATATATCTATATCAAAAAATTCTTAAAATTTTGGTATAACTTGGCCACCGCCAAAACTATGATGGCCACTAACTTCAAATTTTCATTAAATATGCCCCTCAACACCCCCAATTTATCCAGCAAATTTCATTTAGATATCTCAATATTTACTATTAATCTATATCAAAAAATTGTTAAATTTTTGGTGTAACTTGGCCACCGCCAAAACTATAAGGGCCACCAACTTGAAATTTTTACCAAATATTCCCCTCAACACCCCAATATATCCAGCAAATTTCATTCAGATATCTCAGTATTTACTATATATCTATATCAAAAAATTCTTAAAATTTTGGTATAACTTGGCCACCACCAAAACTATGATGACCACCAACTTCAAATTTTCACCAAATATGTCCCTCAACACCCCCAATATATCCACCAAAATTCATTCAGATATCTCAATATTTACTATATATCTATATCAAAATATTGTTAAAATTTTGGTTTAACTTGGCCACCGCCAAAACTATAATGGCCACCAACTTCAAATTTTCACCAAATATGCCCCTCAACACCCCCAATATATCCACCAAACTTCATTCAGATATCTCAATATTTACTATATATCTATATTAAAATATTGTTAAAATTTTGGTATAACTTGGCCACCGCCAAAACTATAATGGCCACCAACTTCGAATTTTCACCAAATATGCCCCTCAACACCCCCAATATATCCACCAAATTTCATTCAGATATCTCAATATTTACTATATATCTATATTAAAATATTGTTAAAATTTTGGTATAACTTGGCCACCGCCAAAACTATAATGGCCACCAACTTCAAATTTTCACCAAATATGCCCCTCAAACCCCCAATATATCCACTAAGTTTCATTCAGATATCTCAATATTTACTATATAACTATATCAAAAAATTCTTAAAATTTTGGTATAACTTGGCCACCGCCAAAACTATGATGGCCACCAACTTCAAATTTTCACCAAATATGCCCCTCAAAACCCCCAATACATCCACCAAATTTCATTCAGATATCTCAATATTTACTATATATCTATATTAAAAAATTCTTAAAATTTTGGTATAACATGGCCACCGGCTAAACTATGACGGCCGCCAACTTCAAATTTTCACCAAATATGCCACTCAACACCCCCAATATATCCACCAAATTTCATTCAGGTATCTCAATATTTACTATATATCTATATTTAAAAATTGTTAAAATTTTGGTATAAATTGGCCACCGCCAAAACTATGATGGCCACCAACTTCGAATTTTCACCAAATATGCCCCTCAACACCCCCAATATATCCACCAAACTTCATTCAGGTATTTCAATATTTACTATATATCTATATTAAAAAAAGTTAAAATTTTGGTATAACTTGGCCACCGCCAAAACTATGATGGCCACCAATTTCAAATTTTCACGAAATATGCCCTTCAATACCCCCAATACATCCACCAAATTTCATTCAGATATCTCAATATTTACTATTAATCTATATAAAAAATTCTTAAAATTTTGGTATAATTTAACCACCGCCAAAACTATGATGGCCACCAACTTCAAATTTTCACCAAATATGCCCCTCAACACCCCCAATATATCCACCAAATTTCATTCAGATATCTCAATATTTACTATATATCTATATTAAAAAATTCTTAAAATTTTGGTATAACATGGCCACCGGCTAAACTATGACGGCCACCAACTTCAAATTTTCACCAAATATGCCACTCAACACCCCCAATATATCCACCAAATTTCATTCAGGTATCTCAATATTTACTATATATCTATATTTAAAAATTGTTAAAATTTTGGTATAAATTGGCCACCGCCAAAACAATGATGGCCACCAACTTCGAATTTTCACCAAATATGCCCCTCAACACCCCCAATATATCCACCAAATTTCATTCAGATATTTCAATATTTACTATATACCTACATTAAAAATTTTTAAAATTTTGGTATAATTTAACCACCGCAAAAACTATGATGGACACCAACTTCAAATTTTTATCAAATATGCCCCTCAACACCCCCAATATATCCACCAAATTTCATTCAAATATCTCAATATTTACTATTAACTTATATCAAAAAATTGTTAAAATTTTGGTTTAATTTGGCCACCGCCAAGACTATCTGGGCCACCAACTTCAAATTTTCACCAAATATGCCCCTCAACACCCCCAATATATCTAGCAAATTTCATTCAGATATCTCAATATTTACTATATATCTATATCAAAAAATTGTTAAAATTTTGGTATAACTTGGCCACCGCTAAAACTATGATGGCCACTAACTTCAAATTTTCATTAAATATGCCCCTCAACACCCCCAATTTATCCAGCAAATTTCATTCAGATATCTCAATATTTACTATTAATCTATATCAAAAAATTGTTAAATTTTTGGTGTAACTCGGCCACCGCCAAAAGTATCAGGGCCACCAACTTGAAATTTTTACCAAATATTCCCCTCAACACCCCCAATATATCCACCAAATTTCATTCAGACATCTCAGTATTTACTATATATCTATATCAAAAAATTCTTAAAATTTTGGTATAACTTGGCCACCACCAAAACTATGATGACCACCAACTTCAAATTTTCACCAAATATGCCACTCAACACCCTCAATATATCCACCAAAATTCATTCAGATATCTCAATATTTACTATATATCTATATCAAAATATTGTTAAAATTTTGGTGTAACTTGGCCACCGCCAAAACTATAATGGCCACCAACTTCAAATGTTCACCAAATATGCCCCTCAACACCCCCAATATATCCACCAAACTTCATTCAGATATCTCAATATTTACTATATATTAAAATATTGTTAAAATTTTGGTATAACTTGGCCACCGCCAAAACTATAATGGCCACCAACTTCAAATTTTCACCAAATATGCCCCTCAACACCCCCAATATATCCACCAAACTTCATTCAGGTATCTCAATATTTACTATATATCTATATTAAAAAATGTTAAAATTTTGGTATAACTTGGCCACCGCCAAAACAATGATGGCCACCAACTTCAAATTTTCACCAAATATGCCCCTCAACACCCCCAATACATCCACCAAATTTCATTCATATATCTCAATATTTACTATATATCTATATTAAAAAATTCTTATAATTTTGGTATAACATGGCCACCGGCTAAACTATGACGGCCACCAACTTCAAATTTCCACCAAATATGCCACTCATTACCCCCAATATATCCACCTAATTTCATTCAGGTATCTCAATATTTACTATATATCTATATTTAAAAATTGTTAAAATTTTGGTAAAACTTGGCCACCACCAAAACTATGATGGCCACCAACTTCAAATTTTCACCAAATATGCCACTCAACACCCACAATATATCCACCAAATTTCATTGAGATATCTCAATATTTACTATATACCTATATCAAAATATTGTTAAAAGTTTGGTATAACTTGGCCACCGCCAAAACTATGAAAGCCACCAACTTGAAATATCCACCAAATATGCCAATCAACACCACCAATAAATCCACCAAATTTCATTAAGATATCTCAATATTTACTATATATTTGTATCAGAAAATCGTTAAAATTTTGGTATAACTTGGCCACCACCAAAACTATGATTTCCACCAACTTCAAATTTTCACCAAATATGCCCCTCAACACCCACAAAATATCCACAAAATTTCATTCAGATATCTCAATATTTACTATATATTTATATTAAAAAATTGGTGAAAGTTTGGTATAACTTGGCCACCGCCAAAACTATGATGGCCACCAACTTCAAATTTTCACCAAATTAGCCCCTTAACACCCTTAATATATCCACCAAATTTCATTCAGATATCTCAATATTTACTATATATCTATATCAAAAAATTGTTAAAATTTTGGTAAAACATGGCCACTGCCAAAACTATGATGGCCACCAATTTCAAATTTTTACCAAAATTGCCCCTCAACACCCCCAATAAATCCACCAAATTTCATTAAGATATCTCAATATTTACTATATATCTATATCAAAAAATTCTTAAAATTTTGGTATAACTTGGCCACCACCAAAACTATGATCGCCACTAACTTCAAATTTTCACCAAATATGCCCCACAACACCCCCAATATATCCTCCAAATTTCATTCAGATATCTCAATATTTACTATATATCTATATCCAAAAATTGTTAAAAATTTGGTATAAATTGGCCACCGCCAAAACTATAAGGGCAACTAAATTCAAATTCTTACCAAATATGTCCCTCAACACCCCCAATATATCCAGCAAATTTCATTCAGATATCTCAATATTTAGTATATATCTATATCAAAAAATTCTTAAAATTTTGGCCTAACTTGGCCACCGCCAAAACTATGATAGACACCAACTTCAAATTTTTACCAAATATGCCCTTCGACACCCCCAATATATCCACCAAATTTCATTCAGATATCTCAATATTTACTATATATCTATATTAAAAAATTGTTAAAATTTTGGTTTAACTTGGCCACCGCCAAAACTATGATGGCCACCAACTTCAAATTTTCACCAAATATGCCCCTCAACACCCCTAATACATCCACCAAATTTCTTTCAGATATCTCAATATTTACTATATATCTATATCAAAAAATTCTTAAAATTTTGGTATAACTTGGCCACCACCAAAACTATGATGGCCACCAACTTCAAATTTTCACCAAATATGTCCCTCAACACCCCCAATATATCAAGCGAATTTCATTCAGATATCTCAATACTTACTATATATCTATATCAAAAAATTGTTAAAATTTTGGTATAACTTGGCCACCGCCAAAACTATGATAGACACCAACTTCAAATTTTCACCAAATATGCCCGTCAACACCCCTAATACATCGACCAAATTTCATTCAGATATCTCAATATTTACTATATATCTATATCAAAAAATTCTAATATTTTGGTATAACTTGGCCACCGCCAAAACTATAATGGCCACAACTTGAAATTTTCACGAAATATGCCCCTCAACACCCCCAATATATCCACCAAATTTCATTTAGGTATCTCAATATTTACTATATATCTATATTAAAAAATTGTTAAAATTTTGGTATAACTTGGCCACCGCCAAAACTATGATGGCCACCAACTTCAAATTTTCACCAAATATGCCCCTCAACACCCCTAATACATCCACCAAATTTCATTCAGATATCTCCATATTTACTGTATATCTATATTAAAAAATTGTTAAAATTTTGGTATAACTTGGCCACCGCCAAAACTATGATGGCCACCAACTTCAAATTTTCACCGAATATGCCCCTCAACACCCCTAATACATCCACCAAATTTCATTCAGATATCTCCATATTTACTATATATCTATATCAAAAAATTCTTCAAATTTTGGTATAACTTGTCCACCACCAAAACTATGATGGCCACCAACTTCAAATTTTCACCAAATTAGCCCCTTAAAATTCCCAATATATCCACCATATTTCATTCAGATATCTCAATATTTACTATATATCTATATCAAAAAATTCTTCAAATTTTGGTAAAACATGGCCACCGCCAAAACTATGACGGCCACCAACTTCAAATTTTTACCAAAATTGCCCCTCAACACCCCCAATATATCCACCAAATTTCATTCAGATATCTCAATATTTACTATATACCTATATCAAAATATTCGTAAAATTTTGGTATAACTTGGCCACCGCCAAAACTATGAGCTTTCCATTTAAAAGGTCTAAATCCACTTAAATTTTTCGCCACTAACAGCTCAAATTCTGAAACTCGGTGCAGAATTTGAGTAGAATTTGAGCTCTCAGAAGAAACAACTCCCAAAATTTGAGCTTCCAATTTAAAGGCTCTAAGTCCATTTCAAAGGTGGTCCTGCAAACTTCACGCTGCAGGACCACCGAAAACTCAAATTCTGGAACTATGTTCAGATATTCAGTAGAATTTTAGCTCACAGAAAACCAACTCCCAGAATTTGAGTTCTCGATGTAAAAGATCTAAGTCCACTTAAAACTTGCGCCACTAGCAGCTCAAATTCTGAAACTCGGTGCAGAATTTGAGTAGAATTTGAGCTCTCAGAAAAACTAACTCCCAGAATTTGAGCTCTCAATTTTAGTGATCTAAGTCCACTTAAAACTTGCGCCACTAGCAGCTCAAATTCTGAAACTCGGTGTAGAATTTGAGAAGAATTTGAGCTCTCAGAAAAACCAACTCCCAGAATTTGAGCTTTCAATTAAAGGCTCTAAGTCCATTTGAAAGGTGGTCCTGCCAACTTCACGCTGCAGGACCACCAAAAGATCCACCAATCAAGATAATGAATCATAGATTATCTTAGAAAGCACTGTTTCCTTCAACATTTCTTCTGCACACACATTAGGGTCTAGTAAAACAATCATATCTGGGACTCATGTTTTACCATCTGAATATTTGGAAGTAATGGTAGCCTACAGTAACTAAAGGTTCAATAATTCGAGATAAACAAAGAAAAAGAGGCAAATATAATTTTAAAATATAGTTTATAATGTGGATTTCTTGTGTTTCATGCAGTGGCGGCGATTGGACTTTAAAATTTGGGGGGCAAGACATGATCCGAATATTTCTATATAAATCTTAGTTCCCTTGTTGTTTCTAACACTTTGACGAAATGTTGCATAACTAATAGGATACTATTTTTTTCTGTTAAAATACCGTATATCGTATTTCATATTTTATTAACTAAATTGACGAGAGCAACGCAAGTAGGTACTAGCCCTTTGTACTCTTAAACAACAAAAATGTAACAAGAGATTTGATTCCTTGCTCATGAACATCCTAAAATTCAGTCTGGAAAATTGTGTGATCAGATTATTTAATAACAAATGCAAAACAAATAAATAGAAATAATAATATTAATCATAGTAAAGAATAATGAGGATTGTTTTGCAAATGTTATGTTGATACTGTGGATAAATGAACAACTTAATTTTTAATTCCACACAGGTTATTACTCTTAGAAAATGAAAGACAGTAAATACTACAAGCATATACTACAACATTTAAAGAAATATTTGCCTCTGCAGCTTCCAGAAACATATTAGTTGTCATTAGGTGCAGTCTTCACCTTCTTGTAACACATCAAAACATAATACGAGGGTCATTTAACTCGAACTGGCAACACTGCTACGATTGGAGTGTCATGTGGGCAGGAGACAAATGACGAACATAGTGTGTTCCGTTGATGTGTACGAGTCAATTCAACGCTATTACGGTACCATATTACGATGTGTGTGGCTAGTAGACATTGTTAAAGTGATTGTTGTGTGAAATACCGCCGTAACGCAATGTTCACGCTTGCAGAACAGTGTGTGTTTATGAAATTCCAGATGGTACGAGGGCGAAATGCTAGGACGATTCACAGAGCATTAGTACAGGCCTGTAGTGAAGATGCTCTACCGTATCGGATAGTGGCCAGATGGGTTGCAGCATTTCAGGCGGGACGACAGTCAACAGACAAAATGCACGGTGGAGGGCATATGCGAAGGCATACAACCAATCCAGTACAGACTCTGTTACGACGATGGGGTTAGGAGGTACTGGAGCACCCGCCATATTCCCCGGATATGAGTCTCTGAGACTCCACAAGAATGAAAGAATCTCTCAGGGGCAAACGTTTCAGAGACATTCCCAGCATTGTTCGTGCCTTATGGCGCACTGTCAACACCTTCTCACAAAGTGGGGCTTTTGATAGGTATTCAACGGTTACCAGACATCTGGCGAAGGGTTCAACAGGCTGGTGGAGATTACATCGAAGGACTATAAGCTTCTTGAGGTGAGTGATTCACTGCATTCCATTTCACAACTATGTTGCCACTTCGAGTTAAATGACCCTCGTACTTAGCATCACTCCACACTCCAGTTATACAAAATAATCCTAAAACATAGAATTATGTTGAATTCACTAAATTTAATTGTATATGCTCTCGTACACCCCTAAACACAGCACTTAACTCGTATATTACACTGCAAAATAATGGAAAAGGTAGAAGTTGTTTCTTATTACTCTCCTTTTAATCAATAATCCTTAGTATTAGGAACAAAAGAAGATATTTTAGAAACTGTCGATTTTTTTTTTTTTTTTTTTTTTTTTTTGCAATTAAAGCATAACTTGTGAAAGATTTTTTTTTTTCGAAATATTCTCTCAATTTGTTTCAAAGTGGCTGACTAATATATCGAGCCCTTGTAAGAAGTAGTGAAGACTATGCTGCAACTGTTGTGCTCCACGGGAAGACAATCAATACTTATTCATGCAAAGACAAGCATTATATGGCACCATTTTTTTTCTATGGACCAGTAATACACACAAAAACTTTACATTTCCAAATGAAACTATATACATTAATGGGCTACTTCAAAAAAGTGGGGGGGGGGGCAACTGCCCCCCTTTGCCCCCCCTAATCGCCGCCCATGGTTTCATGTTTTTGTTCCCCTTTACCATCCGTCTTATCGTTTCCTTTTCTAGACCTATTGTAACCCCTAACATTTTCAATCGCATCACTAAGACTAATGTATAAGAAATAAGACAGAAAAAATTATGCCAGTGAAGATAGAATATTTGTATGCTGCGACCGAATTAAGTCAGAGTGTACATATAAAACTACGGTATATAGTATAAGAGTGTACTAAATTTCTGAAATGTTTTCGTAGCCATATTTCACAATTGTATAATTTATTATTAGTCGATATGAGTTTACAAGAAATTTCAAGAACTGGATAAAAGCCTTTGTAAAAATTTTGTTGGTTGCAGTTCAAATTTGTATCTTGTAATTGAAACTTCTAACTTGTAATTCTAAAAAAGTCTAGTTTGCTGCTTGTAGTATAAATAAATGGCGTAGAATCTAAATTGTAGTAGTATTACAATCATTTTGTACTTTAAATATATAGCTTGACAGCTACCTATTTGAAGTTGCCGTATTACAATATTTGTACACAATAATGTGCTGAAGCCGTAACGATACGTGCATATTTTTGTAAGTTTCGAAGTATGTTTAAAACATATTCTTCATGCATTCAAAAGATTAAAATAACTGCTCACGTTTAGTTTCAAACACTGTTTACAAATCCTCAAGGAAGTATTTTAATTGGGCAGAACCTCTCATACAAATTTCGAGGTAACTGTACATATAGTAATCCAGGCTTTTAGGAATTTTAAGTTTACTGGGTAAGAAGAAGTAAATTCCTGGTTTCCAAAAATGTGTTCCACTTGACTACAACAAAATGAAGTGGTTTGGAAACAAAGTGTTTTTTTTTTTTTTCTTAAAGCTTATATTCTACTCAAATTCTGGAACGAGTTTCTGAATTTGAGCTTTTGATAGTCCTGGTACGATGCGTTCAAAATTGAATCGATGAGTAGAAAAACGAGAACATTCCAAAAATAAAGGATAACATTCCATGATAACAATTTCTCTATAACTAAATATCCAATCCCATTACGTTTTTGGATTTTTGCGAAATGAAAGGTTTTAACATATGCTACAAATCACCCATACAGATTTTTTGTACGTAAACAATGGTATTTCCGGTAAGCAGTTTTACTTTTCGTTTTTCGAAAGTAACGTGTTGGGGAATGTTCTCCTTTTTCTACTCACTGATTCAATTGCATCTTTTAAGTGGACTTAGACCCTTTAAATTGAAAGCTCAAGTTCCGGGTCTTTTTTTAAAGCTCAAATTCTACTGAATATCTGGAAAGAGTTTGAGAATTTGAGCTTTCGGTGGTCCTGCAGCGTGAAGTTGGCAGGACCACCTTAAAAATGGACATAGAGCCTTTAAATTGAGAGCTCAAATTCTGGGAGTTGTTTTTTTTGAGAGCTCAAATTCTACTAAATATATGGACATAGTTTCAGAATTTGAGTTTTCGGTGGTCATGCAGCGTGAAGTTGGCAGGACCACCTTTCAAATGGACTTAGAGCCTTTAAATTGAAAGCTCAAATTGTGGGAGTTGGTTTTTCTGAGAGCTCAAATTCTGCACCGAGTTTCAGAATTTGAGCTGTTAGTGGCGCAAGTTTTAAGTGGACTTACACCTTTCAAATTGAAAGCTCAAACTCCGGGAGTTGGTTTTTTTGAAAGCTCAAATTCTACTGAATATCTGGACAGAGTTTCAGAATTTGAGTTTTCGGTGGTCCTGCAGCGTGAAGTTAGCAGGACCACCTTTCAAATGGACTTAGAGCCTTTAAATTGAAAGCTCAAATTCTGGGAGTTGGTTTTTCTGAGAGCTCAAATTCTACTCAAATTCTGCACCGAGTTTCAGAATTTGAGCTGTTAGTGGTCCTGCCAACTTCACGCACCTTGTCTGTGTATGCCAACATAAATTAAATTCATTAACTGCGCATTTTGTGTCTCGCTTATGTTTGGGCAGCTTCACATCTCTAAAAATCTAAAGTTCGGTTCCCAATCAAAACCCTTTCTTTTTAACAGTATTTTAGTCAAAAACTATTTTTTTTATACTCATTGTTTATTCTATAATATAAAATATTCTCTTCTCTCTTTTTTATTTCAAAATACTAACGAAAAAATTACTGCTAATCGTTACTGCATCTTTAGTGCTTCTAGAAAACATATAGTTCAGTAAGTGTTTCACTATTAATGTAGTTATGGCCAATTACATGTTATGAAACTCTCATAAGATATACATGGGGAATTATTCATTGCCTCAAATTCCAGCAAAATTCAAAAGCACTGATAATCTCTTCTAGTGCAATCGTTAGTGCATTGTTAGTGCTTCTTAGTGCACCAACATCTAACTTTAATGCTTCATTAGTGTAGGTTCTACGAGTAAAAGAAACATTGGGAGTAAGCGTGAACTTTGCCACCGCACTTCAAGCACTGACAAAAAGAAATAGTGAAATTCGTTAGTACATCGTTAGTGCTTCTAGAAAACACTAATAGTTTGGTTATTGCTTTAGTACTAGTGAGGTTATGGCCAATTACACGTCACGAAACTCCAATAAGAAATACATGGGGATTTTTTTATTGCGTCAATTTTCCGTCAGATTCAAAAGCACTAATGATCTCTTCTAGTCCAATCATGAGTGCTTCTTGGAGCACAAACACCCAACATTAGTATTTCAATAGGTTGGACGCCAGAAGCGAAAAAACATTAGCTTCCCAAGAAAGCACTAACGATGAAACCTAGTGCAATCGATAGTGCATCGTTTGTACTTATAGAAAACACTATTAGTTTCGTTAGTGCTTCAATATTAGTTTAGATATGCCTAATTGTATGCAAGAAAAACAGGGGAATATTTCATTGGGTCAAGTTCTCGTGAAATTCAAAAGCACTAATGATCTATTCTAGTGCAAACGTTAGTGCTTCGCTAGTGCTTGCTAGTGCACCAACTCTGAACATTAGAGTTTCTCATCTTGAATGTTTTTGTGGGGAGGAGCTAGCATTGCTAGAGCTTTATAAAACACTAAGAATTGTCGTTAGTGCTTTAATGAATAATGCTGACAGGACTAAATTTAAATTTATGGAATTTTACACTAATTGTCCAACAAAGGTGTAACTGCCAATGGTTAGTGCACTGTTAGTGCTCCACAAAACGCTAATCTCTAACGTCTGTGCCATCACGGTTTAAGAGTTATTAGATCTAATAAATAACTTGGGCGGGGTTAACTCCAGGTTTTTCAACTTTTACACAATTATTGTAAAATTTGATAAATTTTAATTGAGTTCCGTCCGAGTTATTCACTAATACCTCTTAAACTATGATAGCACTATCATGACTGCTTAGTATTTTTAGAACACTAAAAAAAGCACAAACCTTTAGCGATTACCCTACTTTTTGATGGACAATTATTGTAAAAATCGATAAATTTAAATTTATCCTAATTAATAACTCCTAAATTATGATAGCACTAACATTAGTGCTTAGTTTATGGAACACTAACCGCGGGTATTGTCTTATTCTGCCTGTCAATTAGTGTAAAATTGTATAAAAAATTGAATGATTTGAAGCCCGTGTTGTTCATTAATAACTCCTAAACTATGGTAGCAGTAACGTTAATGCTTAATGTCATTTGCAGCGCTAACAGTGCACTAACCTTTGGCGTTTATTGCACCTTTGTTCGACAATCATTGTAAAATTCAATCATATTAAATTTAGTCCTTCAGGAGCGAGGCTATATGAGATGTGGACCTACTGATTAACGTGGAATCAGAACCACATGAGCTCCCTCCGGGAATTTAACCCGGGTCTCCCACGCCAAAGGCGCGTACGCTAACCGCTTAGCCACGAAGGAGTTTAGGGCTAAAAAAGTTGACGCTAAATATTGTTAAATTGGCTTCAGCTCACCAAGCTCTAAGTAACCATTAATAAAGAGAGGGAATATTAATATTCCAAAAAATAATCTTACTGTAATTTGTTATATCTTTAGTTCGTACGAGCTCGTAATTTTACAGAAAATAAGTCAACAGCGTCGAATTTTTGACACAGTGAACAGCCAGTGCTGATTTTTTATTTCTTTTATTTCTATTATTATTTCTTTTCGTTAAGAAAAGTCATCTACAGGCAATAATGCGAATTATATGATATACTTTTAAACATGGTAATTCTTCTACTGGTTCTATCAGAACAGAGGTTAATTGTTCATGCTATTGTATTACAGTGGACTTTATGTTCCTACAGGTTTCCATCTGTTTTTTTGCGATAAGGTGACTAAACTATTTGCTTTTCTTACAAAAATGTTATATATATTTTTGCTTCGTCCAATGCTTATATTGAACCTTGTGCCTTGGTAGATTGGGTTAAGATGATAGGGGGCGTTCAGAACAATCGAATTCACCCAAAGGGGCCCTACACTCGAAAAGGTTGAAAGCCACTGCTCTAACGAATGGCACTATTTTTTCTTAGTACTTGAAGTAGGGGCGGTCAGCGTGTAATTACTCTCTATTATTGCTTTGGTTCTAGAGTGCTATACTGATGAAGTACAGTGAAACCTGTCTTCAGCGGAATCGAGCGGGACTCGCAGAAATTTCGGTTAAAGACAGGTTTCCGCTTAATGGCGATAGACCTTTCCTTTAAAAAATATATATATGCTTATAACGGATATATTGAGAAAATATATTGATGTACGGAACTTGTTCAACTACAGTACTTTTTCCTTCTACGGATTAATACCCCCAAAAAAACTTAAAATAAACACAAAATATGCTGTGCACATTTTCCTTTATTTTTCCCAATAGTCAAGCAGGATTTTTTGCATACATTGCTACTACTTGGCTGCGGTATACTTCAGGACACAGAAAAGCTTTCTCTGGAATTTTGAAAGTCCTCTGAGCTCTTTCCTCCTTGTTTTCACGACACGTGATGGAGATATATAACTTCTGCTTTACCTCAATTCCTTTTTTCCAGAACTTTGTTTTGTCAGTTTTCTTCTCATTTTTGTTGGCTGTCGCTAGTTGCTACACAAGCGGAACAGAAGTACGCCTACAAAGAAGACTGACAGCTGACATGCTACGTAGGACTAGCGAAAAATTGTGGGAGCTGAATATGAGTAGTGATTGACGAAGGTCAACACTACCCATAAAGATTTAACAAAGAACGAAGTATTTATCGCAGACAGTATATGTTTACCCTCTCACAGGATGGTTAAAAATTTTCTAAACGATGTAGTCTGAAACTCAGAATTTTCCGTTAAAGGTTTATTTTGCTTTCCGTTGTCCGCATAACACAGTTTCCGCTTAATGAAGGGACTTTTACATGTCTTTTACTCCAAAATCCATGGGACCATGAAATATTTCCCTTTAAGACAGTTTTCCGTTTAATAAAGGGTCCGTTGAAGGCAGGTTTTACTGTACTAGAGGTTGGTGCACTAAGAAGCATTAACGACGCTCTAAAGCATGGCACTATTCTTTCGTTAATGCTTGAAGTGGGAGCAGCGTGAACTTGGCCCCTAAATGTTTTTTACTTGTAGCACCGACACTAATGAAGAACTAACGTTAAGTGTTGGTGCACTAAGAAGCACTAATTATTCACTAACGAAATGCACTAGAAGAAATCTGGCGGGAATTTGACGCAACGAGAAATTCCCCATGTATTTCTTTGGGAGTTTCGTGATACAATTTTTCCATATCTACACTAATGATGAAGCACTAACGAAACTATTAGTGTTCTCTAGAAGCACGAACGATGCTCTAATGAATAACACTTTTTTGTTAGTGCTTAAAGTGGGGGTCAGCGTGTAATTACTCTCTATTATTGTTTTGGCTTTAGAGCATACTAACGAAGCACTAGTGTTAGAGGTTGGTACACTAAGAAGCACTATCGATTGCATTAAAGTGATCATTAGTGCTTTTGAATTTGGCGGGAATTTGACGCAATGACAAATTCCCCATGTATTTCTTATGGGAGTTTAGTGACATGTAACAGGCCATATCTTAATTAATAATGAATCACTAACGAAACTATTAGGGTTTTCTAGAGGCACTAACGATGCACTAACGAATACCACTTTTTTCTAGAGTCTACACTGATCCACTAACATTAGGGTTTGTTGCATTAAGAAGCACTAACAAATGGCACTAATTTTTTAGTGCTTGTAGTGGGAGGCAGCGTAAACTTGGCCTACAAAGGTTTATTTACTTGTAGCGTCTACACTAATCAAGCACTAGCGTTTGAGCTTGTACACTAAGAAACACTAACGATGCACTAACGAATGACACTAATTTTATCGTTAGTGCGTCATGTGGGGGCCAAGTTCAGGCACCTCACCGTTTATATTAGTTGCCCTTACATAGAAATACATAAAGTTTCTAACAAATCATAATAAACTTATTCTAACAATACCTTAGTGTAACAATTAAATATATAATTCATATAACGATATAAAATCTAACAATATAAATTTTAAGATTGCATTGACAATTAACATATATTAACAATGTAATTATATGATATTGTTACATATTATAAATTTAAATTTTTGCAGATAACAAAATAACTAGATTTAATTAACATTGTTTGAGAGCTATCTAAGAATGGGTATATCGGATATCTCAACACTACATTTGGGTAATTACACATAGGCTATACAAACGAAAAACAGTTACATTGAAAAGAAAAGAAAATATTATGATAATTGTAAATGCACAAATCAGGCCCATTATTTGATTTTAAGATATTTAAATTCAATTATCATAACAATAATATATTCTAATAATTATTCAAATATTTGAAACTTTCTATGGTTAGAATGAGGTACTTATCATTTGTTGCAAACTATAAGGTATGTATAAATGCAGTCAGGTAATAAACAAAGAAACATGCTTATTAAGATTTACCATTTTTTAAATAAAATAATTGTTTACAACGGTACGATAATATCTGTCACAGAACCGAGATCTGAAATTGTAGCATTTTCCAATAACGCTTACTTACTAGAGTAGGGTTGCCATATTTCAATTGAAAAATGAAACGATTGTTTTTTAGTGAAAGATTTAATCTTAGGGTACGGTTATGCTGAAATTTTCCTTTTTAATCCTTTGTTTTTGGTTTCCTATCAGGAATCTTTCTTCATAGGACATCAAGTTTACGCCAAGTTTAGCGATCAGTTTTTCTCACTCATGGCAAATCATGGCTGCCAGCGAAAACCTTCCAAGAGTTTCTGCAGATCAGGCATCAACAGGATATTTGAAAACTTTTATGCTGCTTATTCCTTATTGTGCGATAATATTATGAATCAAACATGTTATTATGGTCTTCACATCATTCATTTTCAGAACACAACTCTGAAATTTAGTTTAGAAGTGAAGAAATTACAGCAGCGAATGCCCTGAACAATAACTTGAAGTAAAGATAACATCGCTGAGCTACTATGTGTGAGAATGAATAGCCAATCAGCGGGCTGTGCACTTGATCTTCCACTGCAAAACACAAACATTTTTTCTTGAAAGAGGAAAGGAGTTATGAAACTTCACTCGGAATCTGTATAACGAAGTTTTATTTTAACAGTGTGTTCGTTTTGCTTTTTCTGTCTCGTTTAAGGAGGAAAAGGGAAGGATGAAAAATTAAATTTTTGGTATAAAAGTACCCTAATAAAACTCTTTGAAATAAAATGCCATATATTTATTTATACCAAAAACTAAAATAATAATGTTGCATTTCACAGAATACTCCACTTCTAGGAAGAATAAAATTCTCACTCGTAAGTACACATTCACAGAATCCACTACACGTCGTGGTTTAATTTTGACAGATTTGAAGTTCAACTTCCAGCAGTTTCAACGTCATTTTACCCCTTTCTTTATTAAATCATGGATTGTCGCAAGTTTCATTTGAAACAAGAACTGAGAGCAGAAATAATACTTTTCTTAAGTAATTCATTTGTCACATAATTTCGGGAAATACCAAAGCTTGTCCGAGAGGTCGGAAGAGTAAGTTGGATTTAGAGAGACTCCCGGCTATTTCGGGAGAGATGACAAGCCTACTATTAACATCAGTTTTACAATTTACCGTTGAAGTTACTTCTCTCGTTTGTACACTGAATATACAGTAAAGAAACTTTCAACTGCAACATAGTATTGCAAAAGGCAAAGACATACTAAACTAGCCTCTTCAGTTTACTGCAATTCTTCTTTAGCAGTACTGCAATTCTCCGCGGTGGCTCAGTGGTAAAACGTTCACCTCCGGTGCTTGGGGTCCCTGGTTCGATCCCAGCTCGCGCCGTGTGGACTTTGTGGTGGACAAACACTGTGCTCGAGGTTCTCCCCTTCCTCCCACTTTCTTCATTTCACTCATATCTCATTATTACCGTCTCCTTTAGCCTACCCGGCATAACCGTGGATTTTCACTTAAGGATTTTTTTCATTTCATTTTCCACATTTACAACATATACATTCAAAACAATTTATACAATAATGTAAAACAATATTCCTATATTCATAGAAATAATGTAATTAAATTATCCATTTAAACGTAATTTAATTGATAATTTATTAAATTGTAAATTGGAAAAAGAAATTCTTCATTTCTCTGAATAATAAAAATCAAAATTTCCTTTTCTATAAAAAAAATCGAGGAATTGCTGAATTAATTTTGTCTCTTACTGCTAAGAAACATTTTTTCACGTTTCAATGCTGAACATGAAAATCATCTACAAGTCGGAGACATTAAAAAACGTGGTGAACAAAATCGATAAAAAATAACCGGTAAAACACACTGGTATATGGTAAATATTATGATAAATGAAAAAAGAGAATATATTGGGGTTATTGAGTGATACATTTTCGCCAAATTCCAAAATGCAGACCATTAGAGTTTCGACTGAATCAAAATTTTAACCGGATTCTGATATACATACCGTAAATATTATGATAATTCACTGAAAGTTAGTGGATATATTCGCAGTACTCAGAGATATAATTTTTTGATATAGGTATATAGTAAATATTGAGATATCTCAATGAAAGTTGGTGGATATATTGGGGGTGGCCATTAATCTATTTGGGGAAATTTTCAAGTTGGTGGCCCTCACAGTTTTGGCGGTGGCCAAGTTATACCAAAATTTCAACATTTTTTATATAGATATATAGTAAATATTTAGGTATCTCAATGAAACTTGGTGGATATATTGGTGGTGTAAAGATATATATTAGGTGATAAATTAAAGTTGGTGGCACTTATAGTTTAGGCGGTGGCCAAGTTACACCAAAATTTTATTTTTTTTTAATATAAATATATAGTAAATACTGAAATATCTCAATAAAATATGGTGGATATATTGGTGGTGTAGAGGTATATATTTGGTGAAAATTTCAAATTGGTGGCTCTCATAGTTAAGGCGGTGGCCAAGTTAAACCAAAACTTAATTTTTTTATATAGATATAAGTAAATAATTAGATATCTCAATGAAAATTTCAAGTTGGTGGCCCTCATAGTTTTGGCGGTGGCCAACTTATACCAAAATTTTAACAATATTTTAATATAGATATATAGTAAATATTGAGATATCTGAACGAAATTTGGTGGATGTATTGGCGGTGTAGAGATATATATTTGGTGAGAATTTCAAGTTGGTGGCCTTCACAGTTTTGGCGGTGGCCAAGTTAAACCAAAATTTTAACAATATTTTAATATAGACATATAGTAAATATTGAGATATCTGAATGAAATTCGGTGGATATATTGGGGGTGTTGAGGGACATATTTGGTGAAAATTTGAAGTTGGTGGCCCTTATAGTTTTGGCGGTGGCCAAGTTACACCAAAATTTTAACAATTTTTTATATAGATATATAGTAAATATTAAGATATCTGAATGAAATTTGGTGGATATATTGGCGGTGTAGAGAAATATTTTTGGTGAAAATTTGAAGTTGGTGTCTATCATAGTTTTGGCGGTGGCCAAGTTACACCAAAATTTTAACAATTTTTAAATATAGATATATAGTAAATATTGAGATATCTGAATGAAATTTGGAGGATATATTGGGGCTGTTAAGGGGCATATTTGGTGAAAATTTGACGCTGGTGGCCATCACAGTTTTGGCGGTGGCCAAGTAATTCCAAAATTTTAACAATTTTTTAATATAGATATATAGTAAATATTCAGATATCTGAATGAAATTTGGCGGATATAATGCGGGTGTTAACGGGCATATTTGGTGAAAATTTAAAGTTGGTGTGCATCATAGTTTTGGCGGTGGCCAAGTTAAACCAAAATTTTACGAATATTTTGATATAAGTATATAGTAAATATTCAGATATCTGAATGAAATTTGGTGGATATATTGGGGGTGTTGAGGGGCATATTTGGTGAAAATTTGAAGTTGGTGGCCATCATTGTTTTGGCGGTGGCCAAGTTATACCAAAATTTTAACAATATTTTAATATAGATATATAGTAAATATTGAGACATCTGAATGAAATTTGGTGGATATATTGCGGGTGTTAAGGGGCATATTTAATGAAAATTTGGTGTCCATCATAGTTTTGGCGGTGTCCAAGTTACACCAAAATTTTACGAATATTTTGATATAGGTATTTAGTAAATATTGAGATATCTGAATGAAATTTGGTGGATATATTGGGGGTGCTGAGGGGCATATTTGGTGAAAATATCAAGTTGGTGGCCTTCATAGTTTTGGCGGTGGTCAAGTTCTACCAAAATTTTACGAATATTTTGATATAGATATACAGTAAATATTGAGATATTTCAATAACATTTAGTGGATATATTGAGGGTGTTTAGGGGAATATTTGGTAAAAATTTGAAGTTTGTGGCCATCATAGTTCTGGCGGTGGCCTAGTTTTACCAAAATTTCAACAATTTTTTGATATAGATATATAGTAAATATTAAAATATCTGAATGAAATTTAGAGGATAAATTGGTGGTGGAGAGATACATATTTGGTAAAATTTCAAGTTGCTGGCTCTCATAGGTTTGGCGGTGGCCAAGTTAAACAAAAATTTTACGATTATTTTGATATAGGTATATAGTAAATATTGAGATATATCAATGAAATTTTGTGGAGATATTGGGAATGTTGAGGGGCATATTTGGTGAAAATTTGAAGTTGGTGGCCATCATAGTTTTGGTGGTGGCCAAGTTACACCTAAATTTTAATTTTTAAATATAGATATATAGTAAGTATTGAGATACCTGAATGAAATTTCGTGGATGTATTGGGGGTGTTGAGGGGCATATTTGGTGAAAACTTGAAGTTGGTGGCCATTATAGTTTTGGTGGTGGCCAAGTTAAACCAAAATTTTAACAATTTTTAAATATAGATATATAGTAAATATTGAGATACCTAAATGAAATTTGGTGGATATATTGTGGGTGTTGAGGGGCATATTTGGTGAAAATTTGAAGTTGGTGCCCCTCATAGTTTAGGCGGTGGCCATGTTATACCAAAATTTTAAGAATTTTTTGATATAGATATATAGTAAATATTGAGATATCTGAATGAAATTTGCTGGATGAATTGGGGGTGTTGAGGGGCATATTTGGTGAAAATTTGAAGTTGGTGGCTATCATAGTTTTGGCGGTGGCCAAGTTATACCAAAATTTTAAGAATTTTTTGATATAAATATATAGTAAATATTGAGATATCTGAATGAAATTTAGTGGATATATTGGGGGTGTTGAGGGGCATATTTGGTGAAAATTTGAAGTTGGTGGCCATCATAGTTTTGGTGGTGGCCAAGTTAAATCAAAATTTTAACAATTTTTTGATATAGATATATAGTAAATATTGGGATATCTGAATGAAATTTGGTGGATGTATTGGGGGTGTTGAGGGGCATATTTCGTGAAAATTTGAAGTTGGTGGCCATCATAGTTTTGGCGGTGGCCAAGTTATACCAAAATTTTAACATTTTTTGATATAGATTAATAGTAAATATTGAGATATCTGAATGAAATTTCGTGGATATATTGGGGGTGTTGAGGGGCATATTTGGTGAAAATTTGAAGTTGGTGGCCATCATAGTTTTGGCGGTGGCCATGTTTTACCAAAATTTTAACAATTTTTTGATATAGATATATAGTAAATATTGAGATATCTCAATGAAATTAGTTGGATATATTAAGGGTGTTAAGGGGCTAATTTGGTGAAAATTTGAAGTTGGTGGCCATCGTAGTTTTGGCGGTGGCCAAGTTATACCAAACTTTTAACAATTTTCTAATATAAATATATAGTAAATATTGAGATATCTGAATGAAATTTGCTGGATATGTTGTCGGTGTTGAGTGGCATATTTGGTGAAAATTTGAAGTTGGTAGCCATCATAGTTTTGGTGGTGGCCAAGTTATACCAAAATTTTAACAATTTTCTGATACAAATATATAGTAAATATTGAGAAATCTTAATGAAATTTGGTGGATTTATTGGTGGTGTTGATTGAAATATTTGGTGGATATTTCAAGTTGGTGGTCGTCATAGTTTTGGCGGTGGCCAAGTTATACCAAATTTTTAACAATTTTTTGATATAGATATATAGTAAATATTGAGATATCTGAATGAAATTTGGTGGATGTATTGGGGGTGTTGAGGGGCATATTTGGTGAAAATTTGAAGTTGGTGGCCATTATAGTTTTGGCGGTGGCCAAGTTATACCAAAATTTTAACAATATTTTAATATAGATATATAGTAAATGTTGAGATATCTGAATGAAATTTGGTGGATGTATTGGGGGTGTTGAGGGGCATATTTGGTGAAAATTTGAAGTTGGTGTCTATCATAGTTTTGGCGGTGGCCAAGTTATACCAAAATTTTAAGAATTTTTTGATATAGATATATAGTAAATATTGAGATATCTGAATAAATTTTGGTGGATATATATATGGGGTGTTGAGGGGCATATTTGGTGAAAATTTGAAGTTGGTGGCCATCATAGTTTTGGCGGTGGCCAAGTTATACCAAAATTTTAAGAATTTTTCGATATAGATATATAGTAAATATTGAGATATCTGAATGAAATTTGGTGGATATATTGGGGGTGTTGAGGGGCATATTTGGTGAAAATTTGAAGTTGGTGGCCATTATAGTTTTGGCGGTGGCCAAGTTATACCAAAATTTAACAATATTTTAATATAGATATATAGTAAATGTTGAGATATCTGAATAAAATTTGGTGGATGTATTGGGGGTGTTGAGGGGCATATTTGGTGAAAATTTGAAGTTGGTGTCTATCATAGTTTTGGCGGTGGCCAAGTTACACCAAAATTTTAAGAATTTTTTGATATAGATATATAGTAAATATTGAGATATCTGAATGAATTTTGGTGGATATATTGGGGGTGTTGAGGGTCATATTTGGTGAAAATTTGAAGTTGGTGTCCATCATAGTTTTGGTGGTGGCCAAGTTATACCAAAATTTTAAGAATTTTTTGATATAGATATATAGTAAATACTGAGATATCTGAATGAAATTTGGTGGATATATTGGGGGTGTTGAGGGGAATATTTGGTGAAAATTTGAAGTTGGTTGCCCTGATAGTTTTGGCGGTGGCCAAGTTACACCAAAATTTTACGAATATTTTGATATAGGTATTTAGTAAATATTGAGATATCTGAATGAAATTTGGTGGATATATTGGGGGTGTTGAGGGGAATATTTGGTGAAAATTTGAAGTTGGTTGCCCTGATAGTTTTGGCGGTGGCCAAGTTACACCAAAATTTTACGAATATTTTGATATAGGTATTTAGTAAATATTGAGATATCTGAATGAAATTTGGTGGATATATTGGGGGTGCTGAGGGGCATATTTGGTGAAAATATCAAGTTGGTGGCCTTCATAGTTTTGGCGGTGGTCAAGTTTTACCAAAATTTTACGAATATTTTGATATAGATATATAGTAAATATTGAGATATTTCAATAACATTTAGTGGATATATTGAGGGTGTTTAGGGGAATATTTGGTAAAAATTTGAAGTTTGTGGCCATCATAGTTCTGGCGGTGGCCTAGTTTTACCAAAATTTCAACAATTTTTTGATATAGATATATAGTAAATATTAAAATATCTGAATGAAATTTAGAGGATAAATTGGTGGTGGAGAGATACATATTTGGTAAAATTTCAAGTTGCTGGCTCTCATAGGTTTGGCGGTGGCCAAGTTAAACAAAAATTTTACGATTATTTTGATATAGGTATATAGTAAATATTGAGATATATCAATGAAATTTTGTGGAGATATTGGGAATGTTGAGGGGCATATTTGGTGAAAATTTGAAGTTGGTGGCCATCATAGTTTTGGTGGTGGCCAAGTTATACCTAAATTTTAATTTTTAAATATAGATATATAGTAAGTATTGAGATACCTGAATGAAATTTCGTGGATGTATTGGGGGTGTTGAGGGGCATATTTGGTGAAAATTTGAAGTTGGTGGCCATTATAGTTTTGGTGGTGGCCAAGTTAAACCAAAATTTTAACAATTTTTAAATATAGATATATAGTAAATATTGAGATACCTAAATGAAATTTGGTGGATATATTGTGGGTGTTGAGGGGCATATTTGGTGAAAATTTGAAGTTGGTGCCCCTCATAGTTTAGGCGGTGGCCATGTTATACCAAAATTTTAAGAATTTTTTGATATAGATATATAGTAAATATTGAGATATCTGAATGAAATTTGCTGGATGAATTGGGGGTGTTGAGGGGCATATTTGGTGAAAATTTGAAGTTGGTGGCTATCATAGTTTTGGCGGTGGCCAAGTTATACCAAAATTTTAAGAATTTTTTGATATAGATATATAGTAAATATTGAGATATCTGAATGAAATTTGGTGGATATATTGGGGGTGTTGAGGGGCATATTTGGTGAAAATTTGAAGTTGGTGGCCATCATAGTTTTGGTGGTGGCCAAGTTAAACCAAAATTTTAACAATTTTTTGATATAGATATATAGTAAATATTGGGATATCTGAATGAAATTTGGTGGATGTATTGGGGGTGTTGAGGGGCATATTTCGTGAAAATTTGAAGTTGGTGGCCATCATAGTTTTGGCGGTGGCCAAGTTGTACCAAAATTTTAACATTTTTTCATATAGATATATAGTAAATATTGAGATATCTGAATGAAATTTCGTGGATATATTGGGGGTGTTGAGGGTCATATTTGGTGAAAATTTGAAGTTGGTGGCCATCATAGTTTTGGCGGTGGCCATGTTTTACCAAACTTTTAACAATTTTTTGATATAGATATATAGTAAATATTGAGATATCTGAATGAAATTAGCTGGATATATTAAGGGTGTTAAGGGGCTAATTTGGTGAAAATTTGAAGTTGGTGGCCATCGTAGTTTTGGCGGTGGCCAAGTTATACCAAACTTTTAACAATTTTCTAATATAAATATATAGTAAATATTGAGATATCTGAATGAAATTTGGTGGATATGTTGTCGGTGTTGAGTGGCATATTTGGTGAAAATTTGAAGTTGGTAGCCATCATAGTTTTGGTGGTGGCCAAGTTATACCAAAATTTTAACAATTTTCTGATACAAATATATAGTAAATATTGAGAAATCTTAATGAAATTTGGTGGATTTATTGGTGGTGTTGATTGGCATATTTGGTGGATATTTCAAGTTGGTGGCTTTCATAGTTTTGGCGGTGGCTAAGTTATACCAAACTTTTAACAATATTTTGATATAGGTATATAGTAAATATTGAGATATCTGAATGAAATTTGGTGGATGTATTGGGGGTGTTAAGGGGCATATTTGGTGAAAATTTGAAGTTGGTGGCCGTCATAGTTTTGGTGGTGGCCAAGTTATATCTAAATTTTAATTTTTAAATATCGATATATAGTAAGTATTGAGATACCTGAATGAAATTTGGTGGATGTATTGGGGGTGTTGAGGGGCATATTTGGTGAAAATTTGAAGTTGGTGGCCATTATAGTTTTGGTGGTGGCCAAGTTATACCAAAATTTTAACAATATTTTAATATAGATATATAGTAAATATTGTGATATCTGAATGAATTTTGGTGGATATATTGGGGGTGTTGAGGGTCATATTTGGTGAAAATTTGAAGTTGGTGGCCATTATAGTTTTGGCGGTGGCCAAGTTATACCAAAATTTTAACAATATTTTAATATAGATATATAGTAAATTTTGAGATATCTGAATAAAATTTGGTGGATATATTGGGGGTGTTGAGTGGCATGTTTGGTGAAAATTTGAAGTTGGTGGTCGTCATAGTTTTGGCGGTGGCCAAGTTATACCAAATTTTAAACAATTTTTTGATATAGATATATAGTAAATACTGAGATATCTGAATGAAATTTGGTGGATGTATTGGGGGTGTTGAGGGGCATATTTGGTGAAAATTTGAAGTTGGTGGCCATCATAGTTTTGGCGGTGGCCAAGTTATACCAAAATTTTAAGAATTTTTTGATATAGATATATAGTAAATATTGAGATATCTGAATGAAATTTGGTGGATATATTGGGGGTGTTGAGGGGCATATTTGGTGAAAATTTGAAGTTGGTGGCCATTATAGTTTTGGCGGTGGCCAAGTTATACCAAAATTTTAACAATATTTTAATATAGATATATAGTAAATTTTGAGATATCTGAATAAAATTTGGTGGATGTATTGGGGGTGTTGAGGGGCATATTTGGTGAAAATTTGAAGTTGGTGTCTATCATAGTTTTGGCGGTGGCCAAGTTACACCAAACTTTTAAGAATTTTTTGATATAGATATATAATAAATATTGAGATATCTGAATGAAATTTGGTGGATATATTGGGGGTGTTGAGGGACATATTTGGTGAAAATTTGAAGTTGGTGGCCATTAAAGTTTTGGCCGTGGCCAAGTTATACCAAAATTTTAACAATATTTTAATATAGATATATAGTAAATATTGTGATATCTGAATGAAATTTGGTGGATATATTGGGGGTGTTGAGGGGCATATTTGGTGAAAATTTGAAGTTGGTGTCTATCATAGTTTTGGCGGTGGCCAAGTTACACCAAAATTTTAAGAATTTTTTGATATAGATATATAGTAAATATTGAGATATCTGAATGAAATTTGGTGGATATATTGGGGGTGTTGAGGGGCATATTTGGTGAAAATTTGAAGTTGGTGGCCATTATAGTTTTGGCGGTGGCCAAGTTATACCAAAATTTTAACAATATTTTAATATAGATATATAGTAAATGTTGAGATATCTGAATAAAATTTGGTGGATGTATTGGGGGTGTTGAGGGGCATATTTGGTGAAAATTTGAAGTTGGTGTCTATCATAGTTTTGGCGGTGGCCAAGTTACACCAAAATTTTAAGAATTTTTTGATATAGATATATAGTAAATATTGAGATATCTGAATGAATTTTGGTGGATATATTGGGGGTGTTGAGGGTCATATTTGGTGAAAATTTGAAGTTGGTGTCCATCATAGTTTTGGTGGTGGCCAAGTTATACCAAAATTTTAAGAATTTTTTGATATAGATATATAGTAAATACTGAGATATCTGAATGAAATTTGGTGGATATATTGGGGGTGTTGAGGGGAATATTTGGTGAAAATTTGAAGTTGGTTGCCCTGATAGTTTTGGCGGTGGCCAAGTTATACCAAAAATTTAACAATTTTTTGATATAGATTAATAGTAAATATTGAGATATCTGAATGAAATTTGCTGGATAAATTGGGGGTGTTGAGGGGCATATTTAATGAAAATTTGAAGTTAGTGGCCATCATAGTTTTGGCGGTGGCCAAGTTATACCAAAATTTTGAGAATTTTTTGATATAGATATATAGTAAATATTGAAATATCTGAATGAAATTTGGTGGATATATTGGGGGTGTTGAGGGGCATATTTGGTGAAAATTTCAAGTTGGTGGCCCTCATAGTTTTGGCGGTGGCCAAGAAAATGTTCTGGTCAGTAAATTAGACACACCCTATTAAAACTATTTACAACACTAGCAAAATTTTACTCAGCCCCTAGTGACCTAATTACCAACCTCTGGATAGCCTTCATCAGCTTTGATGAGTTGGAAGCCTTATCAATTCTTCGTCCTTACAGCGTTCTTTGAGAGAGTGAAATTTCCAATAATTTCAGGCAAATTTTGTACAAGACTAAGCAAATAGGGAAAAAGAGGGATTTTAAAGGTAAAATGCTGAAACTCAAATAAATAATTGGGTTGAGTTGCAGACTAAATTTTATGGATTTACTTCCCTACTGTGTGATATTCAGTGTAATTGATAATACACAATCATAAGCGGGCAAGAGAGGGCAGTTGCCTCTGTACTTTTAGAAATGACCCCTTAATATATATAGTTTCATTTGGAAATGTAAAGTTTTTGTATGTATTACTGGTTTATAGAAAGAAATGGTGCCATATAATATTTGCCGTTGCGTGAGTATGTATTGTTATTTTGTCTTCCCGTTGAGATAAGAATGCTACTGGAATTGCGTTTTAATTGAAACTCAAAGCAATATTAATATTGGAATAGTGTACTTCTTTAAATACTTGTAATTTTTACTGTGCTTCATTTTCTAAAAGTAATAACATACATTTAATAGCATGTGTGCAATTAAAAACATAAGCTGTTCATTAATCTCCAGTTTCAATACAACTTCTATAAAACAAACCTCATTATTTATTACTGTGAGTAATATTACCTTTTCTATTTATTTGATTTGCAAATTTGATATGAAATAATTTGATCATATAATTTTCCAGACAGAATTTTAAGATGTTCATGAGCAAGGAATCAAATCTCTTCTTACACTTTCGTTGTTTAAGAGTTCAAATCGTGTTAATTTACGAAATAAAATATGAAATGAGATATACGGTATTTTAGCTGAAAAAGATAGTATCCTATTAGTTATACAACCTTTCGTCAAAGTGTTAGAAACAACCCGGAAAACTAACATTGATATACAAATATTCAAATCATGTCTTGCCACCCCTCTTTTAACGTCTAATCGCCGCCACTGTACACAATCATTCAGTTCTCTGAGAAGACACCTTTTATGTTGATATTCCTAAATAACCTTCATTTCCTTTCGCGTCATCACGTTAGTATTCATGAAAAAAAAAATGTTGCTCGCCCAATTGAGGGCACGAAGAGGTAGCCAGGGAGCGCAAGCTACTAACAGAAATAAACTACATTCGTAATTACAAAGATTACGAATGTTGTAACCAAGAGGTGTTACCACACAAACACAAAGTAGCTATTGAGTAAGAACTGTGGTTCCATTAACAACAAATATGATAGTACACTACAATGCTATAAAAATGTTTTGCTGGACATAACATTAATTCATAATAATAATAATAATAATAATAATAATAATAATAATAATAATAATAATAATAATAATAATAATAATAATAATAATAATACGGTAATAATAATAATTATTATTATTATTATTTATTTATTTATTTATTTATTTATTTATTTATTTATTTATTTATTTCTCAAGCCTACGGAGCATTGTATGATATAGTTTAAAATCGTGCTTAACCCTGTATAATTTCAATTGTTTGCATTTTTTATTTCTGTCCAACTAACTTGCAATTATACAAATGAGAAGCTCATACGGGTCTAGGACACTTCGCCCAATGGACAAAACCCTTAATGGACAGATTATCCAAAGGACAAATCACGTAAAGGGAAAATCACCAAAGGACAAATCACGCAAAGGACAAATCACCCAGTGGACAAAGCTCCCAAAATGAAAAATCACTCGATGGACAAATCACCGAATGGGCAGATAACCCAAAAGTCAAATCCCTGAATGGACGGATCACCCAAAGAACAAATCACCAAATGCATAGATTCACCCAAAGGTCAAGTCATCCAAAGAACAAATCACCAAATGGACAGATCACCCAAAGGATACATCATCAAATCGAAAGACCACCCAAAGGACAAATCACCCAAACGACAAATCACCTAAAGAGCAATCCTCTCGATGGGTAAACCACCCAAGGGACAGATCACTCAAAGGACAAAATCACCAAATCGGCAGATCACCGAAAGCACAAATCACCCAAACAACAGATCACACAAAGATAGATCCTCTCGATGTGTAAACTACCCAAGGGACAAATCACTCAAAGGACAAATTACCAAATCGACAGATGAACCAAAGACAAATCTCCCAATGGACAAATCATCCAAACGACAGATTTCCCAAAGAGTAATCCTCTCGATAGATAAATCACCCAAGAGACAGATTACTCAAAGGACAAATCACAAAATCGACAGATCGATGAACCAAAGACAAATATTCCAATGGATAAATCACCAAAACGACAGATCACCCAAAAGAGCAATCCTCTCGATCGGTAAATCACCCAAGGGACAGATCATCCAAAGGTCAAATCACCCAATGGACAGATCATCCAAAGGTCAAATCACCCAATGGACAAATCACCAAATGAACAGACTACCCAAAAGACAAATCACCCAATGAACAGATCACCTAAAGGTCAAATTACCCAATGAATAAATCACTAAATGGACAAATGACCCAAAGGTCAACTCACCAAATGGACAGATCACCCAAAGGATAAATCTCCCAATTGACAAATCACCCAAAGGACAGATCACACAAAGGTTAAATCATTCAACGGACAAATTATCAAACAGACGAATAACTCAAAGGACAAATGACCCAAATGACACATCACCCAATGGACAATTCACCCAATTTTCAGATCACCCAAAGGTCAAATAACCGACTGGACAAATCACCAAATGGACAGATCACCCGAGGACAAATAAATCAAATGATAAGTCACTCAATGCCCAAGTCACCCAAAACTCAAATCAACAATTGAACAGATCACCCAAAGGACAAATCACTCAAAGGAAAAATCTCCCAATGGATAAATCACCCAAGGAACAGATTATTCAAAAGACAAATCACGGTATGAACAGACCATCGAAAGGACTTACCCAAAGGATAAATCACCCAAAGGACAGGTCAACCCACGGACAAATCTCCCTATGGACAGATCACTAAAGGACAATTTACCCAATGGACAGCTAACCAATATCAGATCACTCAAAGGACAGATTACCCAAAGTACAAATCTCCCAATGGACAAATCACCTAATGAACAGATCATCCAAATGACAAATCACCCAATGAACAGACTATCGAAAGTACAAATTACCCAAAGGATAAATCACCCAAAGGACAAGTCAACCAACGGACAAATCTCCCAATGGACAGATCACTAAAGGACAATTTACCCAATGGACAGTTAACCAATATCAGATCACTCAAAGGAAAGATTACCCAAAGTACAAATCTCCCAATGGACAAATCACCTAATGAACAGATCATCCAAAGGACAAATCACCCAATGAACAGACTATCGAAAGTACAAATTACCCAAAGGATAAATCACCCAAAGGACAGGTCAACCCACGGACAAATCTCCCAATGGACAGATCACTAAATGACAATTTACCCAATGGACAGCTAACCAATATCAGATCACTCAAAGGACAGATTACCCAAAGTACAAATCTCCAAATGGACAAATCACCCAATGAACAGATCATCCAAAGGACAAATCACCCAATGAACAGACTATCGAAAGTACAAATTACCCAAAGGATAAATCACCCAAAGGACAAGTCAACCAACGGATAAATCTCCCAATGGACAGATCACTAAATGACAATTTACCCAATGGATAGCTAACCAATATCAGATCACTCAAAGGAAAGATTACCCAAAGTACAAATCTCCCAATGGACAAATCACCCAATGAACAGATCATCCAAAGGACAAATCACCCAATGAACAACCTATCGAAAGTACAAATTACCCAAAGGATAAATCACCCAAAGGACAGGTCAACCCACGGACAAATCTCCCAATAGACAGATCACTAAAGGACAATTTACCCAATGGACAGCTAACCAATATCAGATCACTCAAAGGACAGATTACCCAAAGTACAAATCTCCCAATGGACAAATCACCCAATGAACAGATCATCCAAAGGACAAATCACCCAATGAACAGACTATCGAAAGTACAAATTACCCAAAGGATAAATCACCCAAAGGACAAGTCAACCAACGGATAAATCTCCCAATGGACAGATCACTAAATGACAATTTACCCAATGGACAGCTAACCAATATCAGATCACTCAAAGGAAAGATTACCCAAAGTACAAATCTCCCAATGGACAAATCACCCAATGAACAGGTCATCCAAAGGACAAATCACCCAATGAACAGACTATCGAAAGTACAAATTACCCAAAGGATAAATCACCCAAAGGACAAGTCAACCAACGGATAAATCTCCCAATGGACAGATCACTAAATGACAATTTACCCAATGGATAGCTAACCAATATCAGATCACTCAAAGGACAGATTACCCAAAGTACAAATCTCCAAATGGACAAATCACCCAATGAACAGATCATCCAAAGGACAAATCACCCAATGAACAAACTATCGAAAGTACAAATTACCCAAAGGATAAATCACCCAAAGGACAGGTCAACCCACGGACAAATCTCCCAATGGACAGATCACTAAAGGACAATTTACCCAATGGACAGTTAACCAATATCAGATCACTCAAAGGAAAAATTACCCAAAGTACAAATCTCCAAATATACAAATCACCCAATGAATAGATCATCCAAAGGACAAATCACCCATGTGTATTGACAAAGCTTTGGAGATTGAGACGGGCTTCGTTTGTCCACAAAATATTCCATGGCCATTCATTTGTCAACCTCCATGCGAGCAAGAGATTCTAGAGTAAAAATATGTCTCACTGGCAAGTCAGCAGGAAGCAACTCCTGAACATGCGTAATTTTGTATGGATTGCAATGCAGGATGTTGCGTAAAATTTTGTGCACCGTGATCACAGGCATGTCTAAAGATCGGGCAATTCCCCGTGCACTGCAGCTTTGCACACCACTGCTCGTGCCTTCCTTAATGATGTGGCGACATCTACTGACATAGAAGCAATTGATTTCCTCCCTCTGAAAGATTTCACTTCAAAGGAACCTGTCTCTGGAAAAACATGGGAGTCCTCCCGGCAACAGGACAGGGGCGATCCTCGCACCCCGAGTCACCATAATACTTTTCCCTCTCCTACAGCTACAAGACGACACTACTACAACGACAGAGACCATGATAGCAGCAGCAACGCCCTCCCCCATGCCCACACGCAGAAACAACCAACACAATAGACGACGGATTCCTCCAGCCCTTTCCCCAGAAGTCAATGAAATGGGCAGCGTCTGGGCCAGTTTCATTATGGTGGAATTTAGAACTGCGTGCCGCAATCGCTACTCAGTCCTGTCTTCAGTGGAACAGGATCAATCAACATTTTCCCCAGATGAATCATCCACATCAACGCAGAAGTTATCATGAAAGAAGAAGAGACCGCAATTTCCCACCCCCTCGAGCCAAACATATCTTCCCCATATTCATTTATAGTGTCACCAAACAGAACGCGTTGGTGAAGTCACTGGCAGCAACCCTGAAAGCCCCCGCAAGGCATTATTCGACAAAGACTATGTTAAGCTGCACTGTGCCACAATGAGGGACCATGCAAAAGTCGAGGCGTACTGCATGCAGCGGAACCGTCCATATCCCACTGAGCTCCTTAAGACATCTCGCTCCCTCAAAATGGTCGTCATTAAACTTACTATTGACACGGGCCCTGAGGACATCAAGAAAGAACTTCAGTCACTGGAACACCCTGTCCTAGGTGTCCACCAGCTAAGAGAAAGACCAGATGTAGAATGGTTCTTTTTATCAAATTAGTTGCTGTGCCATTAAAATACATCAATGTATCCTTTTATGTACTTATCTTTAAAATGGAGAAGTGTATATATACCTTTTACACAACTTTCTGTTATGTCTGCCAAACTCACTCAATAAAACTATTTATTTTTGGTTGTCCTGACAACGACATTCCAAAATCCTATTATTTAAAAACATTTGAATATCTTTTTATAGACATTATATCTAACTTATTTCTTTTCCTTTCTCTTTTTCTAATAGTAGAATCAGCCTAGTACATATTTAAAATACCTTACGGCCCAAAATTACAAGTTAATAATCGTTACAAGTAAAAATATACAACATACCGTTGTAGATGCACACAGGAATAGGCCCAATTTTCCCCTATTTCTCGTCTCGTTCAAACGAATAGCCGACAAGCCTAGCATCTACGAGCTCAACCACCTGCTCTGGTACCGAGTAGTAGTACAGGCGTACAAGGAGAACGTCATACTGTAGTACCATTGCAGCCAAAGCGTTGGATACTCCCAACAGATCTGTCGTGCAACAGCCCGATGCGTTAAGTGCGGAAAACTCCATGTCACCCAGGAGTGACCAAAGAAGAACCGCGACACACCAGCAAAGTGCGTGAATTGTCAAGGTGCACACTCTGCAAACTATCAGGGGTGCCACTACATTCCTTAATGATGTGGAAGAAAAAGAGAGCAGGCAAGAGGCAGCAGATCTCACCCCTGGCTGCCGGCCACTCCAGCTTCGCCCTCAGCAACGAACAAGCCAAGACCACCGAAACAGACCACAAAGCAGCCCCACAACAAACAACCACGAACAGCCAGTCTCCAACGCCAGCAGTGCTGCCATCCACATGCGCCGCAACACCTGCACCAATGCATCCACCATAATCAAAACCGCCAAAGGAAGCTGAGTCCAGCAGACCGCAGACCCAGACCGCACAGGAATCCCAACAGGCCACAGACACCTCCGCGTCGGATACACACACCGCAGCGTGGGATTCCAGCCTGGCGTCATCGATTAATGACATCCTCAATCTTCTGACGGATCTTAACGTCAAGAGCTTCCTCCAGAATCTCATGGAGGAGCTCAGAAAGATCGCCGCAGCAAAGGACACAGGCACGAATCTGACTACTCTCCAAGACGTCGCTGAATCCCTCATCGATGATGGCATACACTAGTTCCGCTGTACTTCGAGCTATCCGAGTGGTCTGCTGGAACGCAGAAGGAATCCATAAGCAGAAGACGGAGTTCAAGTACTTCCTGGTTCGTGCAAATTTAGATATAAACTTGCTCTCAGAAACACACTTGAAGCTCCACCTTCCCTCAGGGTCAGAAATTACACAACATACAGGAACGACCGACAGGACAGAAAAGATGCAACGACGATCCTAATCAAAACACAGGTACCACACGACAATCTACAGCTTCCAGCAATGTAGTCTGCTGAAGCGACTGGCATCACGCTGCACTCATTAGATGGGCCACTCCACATATCGTCAGTGTATAGAGCTCCAGACAACAGACTCCATCTCCCGGATCTCATTCTTCTTCGCAAACTTACACAGAGTACTCCTAGCTTGTGACTTCAACTGTAAGCACACGGCGTGGCACTCCAGCGTGTCAAATGAAAACGGCAGAGCTCTCCACCGAGCATTCAGGCATACCGACTGGAATGAATACACTCGCCAGCTGGCGGCTATGATTTACATAAGGCTCCCAGTGAATACACCGGAAGACAGGATTTGCTGTGCAAATCATCACCACAGCCATCAAATCAGCACATAGACTTGCTTCAACTGTCCAAAAGAAATAAATTCAACAGCAGCCTGAAGATCTCCGCACAGCACCCTAATCCGTCTCAAGCGATGTTCCAGACGAAGATGGCAGAAAACCCGACACCCGCAATAGAAGTCCTTGTGTAATGCCTTGACAAAACGGGTGAAAAACCGACTCCAGGGACTGGCATACACTGTCTGGGATCAGAAGATTCGAGCCACGGATGCACCTTCAAAGGACTTCTGGCAAGTACTGAGAGCCAGGGTTGGCAAGGTAATTTACTTGTTACGTATTTTACATAAATTACGCGTAATTTACTAGTAATATACGTCATGTAGAAAACCAGTTTTTTACGCAGACGTAGAAAACTATATTTCTTTCATTAAAACTAAGATCATTTTGAATAGTCGGTTATATTATAAGCTTAGTTTTCTTATTTAAGCATTAAAACATTATTACCTTCTAAACATTATATTTAAAAGTAATGATTTCATGCCAAATCATAGTAATAAAAGATAATTTTGGATAGCCCCTCGCCGTCCCACTACTACTTTCCACCTATTAGCGCACGCACAGGCACAATCACCCAACATATAAGTACACACATTAAAAATATGTGTTGGTTCGGATGTGAGGTGCCAGGTAGCCAGAGCCGAAACTACTGTTACCTAACATCACCCACACAAATAAAATAAAAATAATTGAATTGGAGTGGCTGGGAATATTTAAATCAAAAGAGACATTTGCATAAAATGCAAATTACAAGACATCTAAATATGATTTCTTCCCTCTTGGAGATAAGGTACTCTCCTGCAAGAGCCGCCACTCCCTTATGAAGTCGGTAGAGCAATTTTACTTTAATGGTTTTGGAACAGCAGATCTCAGGGTCATCTGCATAACAGTCATGCTCAAAGACGCTACTATAGTGAGTCAGTTAAACTTTTCTAAAATAGGTTAAAAAAAAATCTATACTTTAGAGTTTACAGGTAGCAGCCTGTACTTGAACTCACTATCTCATGACTGTTATATGGTTCCTTGGGCAGTAATTTCTCTCTGAGGCCCCATTCAGAGAGCCGGTCCGACATACACAAATAAGGGAAAAATGCCTCCTTGTATCACTCTCCTGAAAACAAACATTTCATTAGTACAGGTACTCACCCTACAGCAAATTGAACAGACAGGAATTCTAGTAAGAGATAGTAGTTTTATTTTCATATGGACCAGGAACATAAGATGTAAGTTGTGAAGAAACCACACTCCAATACACTGATATTTTATAACCTTTCACGTAGTGCACTACCACACACACACATTTTAGATATATTGATATATTTTATATATTCATCACTATTTCATTTCTTTAAAAAAAAATAACAAAAGGAAGGTAGGATGAAACCTGATGTTAAAAAGGTCTGTCTGACCTTTAAAATAAGTAATAAAATATATATATATATATATATATATATATATATATATATATATATATACAACTTCTTATCTCCTCATTTTGTGAGTTTATAGTCTCTAAGCAGTTTAGAGAGGAGAGAAATATATCACATTTAAAAGCATATTTATATCACTGTGTAAATAAACACACAGATTGAAGATAATAAAAAAACTTAATACACTGATCCACTGTTCATATGTTCACTAGTGCTGTTTACAAGTTCTAAGTTGAATGTCGCAGAGTCCTTCTACATTGTCATTCCACTGAAATGAGAAAGGTTCCTAACAAGATTATGGTACACTGGATACTGTCGTTTCACAAGGGGACGTGTAGTATCTCTTATAAACAAGCACATTAAATGCTTGAAGCCTTGTTCACAATGTCCAAGGACAGGCACGGCGTAAAAGCTTTACCAGCCTAGGTTTATATCTCTACTTGAGATATTGTACATTATGTATTTCTCCCATACTAGAAGAAGTAGGTTTTCCCATATAAAAGAGGGTTGCTTGACAAGAGTCAAAATACGTAGTCTCTTTTGAGTGTCAGTAGCACTCAGAGAATGAGCGAAGATTAACTGAATATAAATGTTAACTTTCCATTGTCACTCGTTGAATAATCACCACTGATTAGTATGCACTACAGAAATGTGTATGGCTTCACACATTCTGTGAATTTATTAGAACTTGATATAAAAAGTTGAGTTCTACACACTCGCGTATACTGTTGTTCACAGGACCTCCACGGGAACCGGAAGATTTGTTCTCACGCTGTCCTGGGTTAGAAACAAACTCTCTGTAGGTGAAGTCAAATGACTTCCTTACTATGAAAAGCTATATGTTGTCGCCACTCGATACTAACTTGAACTCCCTGTTCTCTCCCGAAAACAGGTATATCTAATCACCACAAACAAGGAAACGAGGAAACTCGCTTCCTCCAGTCTCTCTCACAAAAGGTTTTGTCCCTTCAGGCTATTCTCACAGGTGGTCCTTACTGCAAACACTAGTTCAGTTGCTTCTCGAAGCAACATCAACCCTTCAACCCCTTTGATATGTGCTGCCCTAAGTGACTTGCGGAGAATTTTGAACTTTCTGCTCCTAGCAGAAATCTTGAAGAGTTTATCAAAACAATAAGTTTCCTTCACTTATTTTACACATATGGAGGTAGAAAAAATATGTTAACATACACAAAAATGAATAACAATACTTATACAATACATTGACATTATACATACACACTGTCATCTCTCCCAGAAGCCGAAGTAAGCTCAATTTCCATTGGCTGTCCTTCAAAGCTGTCTGCAACTAATGCCACCATGTTTGCTTGGAGAGGGATGTAGGAAACATCTTTGTTTTAATTTACTTTTGAAAATTACAAGATCCAAATGTCTTGTACGACTAGGGATTCACGCTGATAAAATAAATCAGAATTTTATGCGGTATTTCCAAGAACGTGTTGAGCTTAGTACGTAAATATTAATATTTTTCGTAGAAAATAAGTCAAAACAGAGTATACATTTTTAAACTGGTGTTGCATCTCGGGAAACAAGCTAAAGGCTCGCTGGCTGACTTTACTGGTCTTCTGAGAAGAGGGGGGAGGAAGTGACGCTAGTGCTCGCTACATAGAAAATCACACCTATAGAAAACTAAAATCTCGCATGTAGAAGCGAAAAAGTTTACGACTTTTGAAACAATACAAACGGTGTGCTTCGACCCACTGTATCAACGTCAGTGTGGTTCCACCAAGGAAGTACATAGGCTACTTCCTGTGTATAGGGATTCTTATTTAGTTTCTATTCTGGTGATTTCTTCCATGGTGAGTTGTGAGGACCTCACATCTTGAATTCTTGGCGACAAAAAGTCGGGAAAGAAAAAAAAACTTCTCTCAGCGTTTGCTCTATCTTCCAGCGTTCTGAAATTCATGTATGATTCCCATAGAATCTGCTTATTTCCTTTTTCAATTAATCCTTTCATATATGATTTAAATATCATTTCTTCCTTCATCCCCTGTAAGCTATGCATAATGCAAACGACTCAGTAATTAGATGCAACCCATAAATACACTATAACTTGCCTATAAACAGGAATAAACATAAATGAATTAGATACAATATGATACAATATTGTATTAATATTTACATACTATGCTCGGTGTTTTTCACTTCATTACTCATAATAGCTAATTAATATGCACTGAAGATGCTAAATAAAGCAAATAATTATACCACAAAAATATTATATTTACATATCAATATTTAAATGTGCCCTTCATCTGCATTTCGATATGCAGATGATGGAGAAGGACATGGGCCTTCTACAGTATTTTCCCCCCTATGATTCTAGGTGCTGTACTTTCTAGTACAGGACGTAGATCATAAGGAGGGCACATTTCTGTTCCTGAAAATATTGGTACACAAGACATCCAAGGTTAAAAAAAAGTCAAAGTTAAACACACAGTAAACATAATAAATGAAATAACAATACACAAAAGCTAAATAGCGAGAATTCAGTGTTCCCTAAGCTTACATAAACATAAATGACATAGGTTCCCATATATACACTAATACACTAATACACTAGTTCACTGAAATATACACTAACACTAACACTATTTACACATGTTGTCAAATCCAGTAAGTGATGCATAGATGTGTGACCTGTTTCATCTCTATTGACCAGTACCACTGTGATCCTTTTCTTCTCTAGACGTGTAAGGCTTCAAGAGAAAAGCATTCCTCGTCATCTTAACTTCTTTAGTCCTGGATCCCCTAGTGTGTACATATTATGACCAGTGGCGGCGACAATCTGCCATGGTCCCGAGTACAAGAGTAAGAGCTTCTTTGACACACCTGCTAGAGCATCCGACTTGGGGAAAACTCTAGTTAGAACAAGGTCACCCACTTTGTACTCTACAGTACGGTGTGACTTGTCGAAGTTACGTTTTCGTGCAGCAGCATTCCTTTTGTGGTTCTTTCTAGCAATTTCAATGTAGTACTGCACGTCATGGCGCTGATCCACTTCTTGGATTTCAAACAGCCTGGCTATGTCTCTAGACATAGACTGCCCAAAGTGACACTCAAAGGCTGACACGCCAGTGGTCAGGTGTTTGGCCGAATTTAAGCACTTCTCAATTTTGTCCAAGTATTTGGGCCACAATCTTTGGTTATCATGGCACAATTTACGTAGTAAACGTACTGTTGCCTTGACGGCGACTTCTGCCATCTCACCCTGGGGATAATATGGCGTCGAAGTGATGTGCCTGATACCAAGATTTGCTAACTCAGTTTTCCAGCGGTTAGACTGGAAAGGTGACCCTCTGTCTGTTAAGACTAGTTCCACACTAGGGTTAACTTTTAGGTACTCCTTCAGTTTCCTTATGGCAGTGGTAGTGTTTGCCTTTCTACACGCGTACAAGCCAATGAGCTTTGAAAATGCGTCATAAAATACTAATATATAATGGACTCCCCCAATTCCCTTGGTTAGAGGCCCTAACCAGTCAGCGCAGGCCAAGTAGCCTGGCTTCTCAACTACAACGGGATTCAGTGGTCCTGGACGATAACATTGGGGAGGGTTGCTTTTTTGACATAAATCGCAGGAAGCACAAAATCGCCTCACACTTGCCCTCATCTTCGGCCATACGAAATATTCTGATAGAAGTGGGAGTAGTTTGCTGGCCGACATGTGCCCTCGATCTGAATGGTAATAATCGAGCAGTGGAACTACTAACACTTCTGGGATGCATATTCGGACTCCTTCCCGGTCACGCTTGCATAAGCGCCCGTTCAAAACTTCAAAACGGTGACAAGCACCATTCACCTTTGGTGAGTCCGTCTTCTCTTCGACATCTTTCTTGATCTTGCCGTAGACAGGATCTGAAGACTGCATCTCCGGTAGTATGGCTATCATCTTCCTCAACTCACATGGGATTTCCGTCAGGATGGACATCAGCGACTCCTGGAGGATAGGCTTCCGTGCAACACTGAGGTCTTCTTCTGTGTGAGGAGGGTACCTAGAGTGATAATCACTCAGATTCTCATTTGACTTGACAAACTGAAATTCGAAATTGAAGTTGGAGAGCAGCATCGCCCACCGGGTGATGCGCTGGTTTGTAAGTCTACAATAGAGAATAAACTTAAGTGCAAGGTGGTCGCTGCGTATTATGAATTTAGTACCAACTAAGTACTGTTTAAACTTCACAACCCCATCTATTAGTCCATAAAATTCCTTCTCAGTTATAGAATAATTTCGCTGCGCTGCATTAAACACACGTGATGTAAAAGCAATGACACGGATATCATCATTATCATCACGCTGGTACAACAGAGATGAACACGCTATGTCACACGCATCACACTCTAGAATCAGTTGTTTGTCAGGCAGGACGGTCTTAAGCACTACTTCCTCCTGGAAGATCTGCTTGATCCTCTCCATCGCTGCCTGATGTACTGGTTCCCACTTGAACCTCACATTCTTCTTTAGAAGTTGGAACAACGGATGGAGAACTTCTGAGTACTTTCTGCTAAAACAACGATAGTACTGGCAGTAGCCAATGAAGGAACGCAGTTCCTTTACGTTCCGTGGTGTCCTAAAACCTAACACCGCCTTCACTTTCGCCGGATCTTTGCCGATACCGGATTGCGAAAGATGGAAACCAAGTATGTTCAAAGATTTTCTGGCAAAATTACACTTTTTCAGCCTGAGAGTTAGGCCGCCCGCAGTGAGTAAACCCAACACTCTGTCGAGGTGTACTAAGTGATCATCGAAGCTCCTGTCGGCTAAAATTAAATCATCAACATAAGCGCCGCAGTACTCTCTAGCTTCAGATCCAATCAACATATCTAATGCTCTAACGCAAGAAGCAAGGCTCTGTTTTGTCCCAAACGGAAGTTTTTGAAAAACATACGAAATGCCTTCATGTAGGAACCCTAGATATTTCTGGTCACTCTCTTTCACTTTAATCTGCAAAAATATCTCAGTTGCATCGACGCAGCTGAACCAAGAATTATCGCATATGTCTTGGAGAACAGATAAGGGTGGCATTGGTCTGTCGGAAAGATCACCTGAAATTTTGGCCAGAGCTCGACCATCTATACAGACCCGAATACGTCCGTCACTCTTTGGTGTCACTACCAGAGGGTTAATGTATGCTGTAGGCATCTTCTTGATCACACCCCAGGCTTCCCAACGCGAAATTTCATTCGATACTAAATTCCTGAATTTCTTTGGGTAAGGATACAATTTTGTCTTGATGGGACGTTCGTCCGTTACTCCAATCTCATGCTCGTAGTTAGCTATGCAACCTGGCTTGACATCAAAAAGCGCCTGGTGCTTTAAAAGAACAGCTTTCAAACTTTCTCTTTGGGAGGCTGAGAGATCTGAGTAGTTCGAGACAAACTCCTCTATATCTGAATGGGAGGCACGTGTGTTCACTTTCATCCACTCTTCTGGTGGGAATACATGAACTGCCATTTCTTGGGCACTTGGGAATCTACCATCATCCAAGTTTGGGGCACGAGCGGCCTTTTCTCTGCAGGTCTTATGCTCATTCTGTGCGCTAACCCGTATGGCCTTCCGTCTTTCGTCTGATGGGGAAAAATTACACTCAAAAGTATCTACTTCCTCTATAAAACTATAAGGTTTCTCGCACTCGCCATTCAATTCTAAACAACGAACTACTAGATCCTCAGTCTCGCAATCTACTGATCTAAACTTCACTTCTACATCATGAGGATGTTTGAGATGTAGAAGGCCGGTGTCATAATCTAACACGGCACGAGATTCTGTAAAGAAGTTGGAACCTAAAATCAAGGATCTGTTCAGACCTGAAATAATAATGCCTAGAGTATGAAATTCCTTCCCATGTATCTGAATGACTAACAGCGTTTGGCCAATGATCGTCGCTGATTTACTTCCAAAAGCCGACGTAACCCGTATATTCTTCGCACTCAAAAATGCGGGTGTGGGGTGGCTATTTGAGACAGTGTCCCAAATTTCTTTTGAAATAGCTGAGCAAGTAGCCCCTGTATCCAATAAAGAATTAACCTCTTTTCCAAACAAAAGTACTTTTATCTCTGGTAGTGAGATGACGTTATTGGAAGGTAGTTCCTCATTACTAGAATCAAATAAATTCTTAAAAATGCCATTCGCCTGTTCATATATAGCCCTATCTAAATCGATGTGTTCTCCTGTCTTACTCAATAAAGTTAACTTATTTTCCAACATGCCTTCGCTGAAATGCTTCTTTGCCTTAATTTCTAAACAAATTTTACAATTTTCTTCTTCTTTTCCTTCTACATTTTCAAAAATTTGTTTTACTGCGGTTTCACATGAGTTTTCATCTAAATGTATATTTTCTACGTTTTCTTCTAAATATCGCACATACTCGGAATTTAAATTTGACAACTCAGATGTACTCGTTTTCTCCATTTCCATCTTACCGTTGTTCCAAGCACATGCGGACAATCCTCATTCTCTGGGAGCAGAGGAAGAGGATTGGTTACTCCTGGTATTGTTTTGGTTTTGGCTGGTAAAAGGAGGCGCACGGTCATATCGTTCTAACAACTGAATTTCCTCGTCCTCGTGACGGAAGGAATTTCCTTGTGGTCTATCCGTGTTGCGCATTCCACCCCTCCTACCGCGGGCTCCACGAACGTTTTTGTTGTTGTGGGTGGAGTGGGAGTTCCCCCCACGTGACCAGCCAGACGACCCACTTCCGCTGCTCTGGTTGCGAGGCGGGGAGCGCTGGTGGTTGTTTTGGTTCGTGTTGGAATGTCTCTGTCTCTGGTAAGGACGCTGGTTCTCTCTCGTTCTGTTTTTCTTTCGAACAGCGTGCTTACCACTGTGGCCAGAGGGGTTATTGTCCTCATTTTCCACGCTCACTTGGAGCATGTTGACCCCTTTCCTCTGGTTGTTTTGGTAAAACTGGTCGCGATTCGTCATCGACGACTGCAGTTCCTGTACCAAATTCAAAAGTTCTGCTATGGTCTTAGGGCGAGACGAGACTATCGCCCTGAACAGCCAATTTGGGAAGTGCCTCGGAAGTACCTTTAACAAAGTCGCATCAGACATGCGGGGCTCCAATATACTATTTTTGTGTAACAAATCCAGCAGATATTCTGCGGGGGATTTGTGTACACGATTGTCGAAGTGGGAGGTGAGAATGTTCGCTCTTAGGTTCGCCAGCCGCTCTTCGCTAAGGTAACACTGCCTAAAATTGTGTACAAATTCTTCATAGGTGCGGATTTTGCTACGGTTGAGCTGGAACCACTGATAGCAAGTATTCCTGACCGCTCTAGGTATGAAACTTAGTCTCATCTCGTCCGGTACTCCCGTGACCTCAAAGTACCGGTCGAGATCTTGAAGGAAATTAAAGGTTTCAGTCTCTGATTCGGTCCACATGTACACAGGTAAAGTGACGTCCCTGTGAATGAGACCTAGGGCAGTAGCTAAGCTGTGTCTCGTCTCATGGGTACATGAGCGAGACTTCGATGGAACAGGTTCTGTCTCGTGGGAAGTAGCGAGGTTCTCAGGTTGAGAACCGGGCAGATCGCGACTCGAGGTGTTGTTTGGTGACGTAGGACGTTCTTGTGCACTGGAGACAGAGATGTTTGCGAGTCTCCCCTCAATCACCTCGCTCGTCTCCTTTTGTATGGAGTTCTTCCACTCCTCCATTTTCTTTTCAAGTTGTGTGCACACCTCTTGCACGGTATCTTGCATCTGTTGGATGCTACCGTTGCATTCAGATCTGATCTCCTCGAGTGGCGTGTCCTGCTCTAGTTCCCCCCTGATCCTGGCTAGTTGGGAAGCGAAACTCACTTCCACTCGCCTGACCTGATTATTCAGTTGGAGTGTGGTCTGTTCGACACGCGACGAGACCCGTTTTACACTTTCAGAAAGCTCTGAGTAATTTTCTTCTAATTTCCTGGTGGTTTCAGTGACACGTGAATTGAGATCTTCCCGAGCGCCTTCAATCTCCCCCCTAAGCTCGACAGTGGTGACCTCTAGTCGCTCAGTCAACTCCCGTTCACACTGCTCAAGTCTTGACGTCATGGACTCTAACCGGATTTCAAGACGAGCATTGACCGCCTCTATAGCCTGTTCAATCCTCTCGCTATTGTGTCTTGTTTCATTTTGAACCTGTACTAGACTTCTATCTAATTTCTCTAACCCTTTGGAGCTTTCTTCTAGTTTCTTTTCTAAAGTTTTCGCATTTTCCTCTTGTCTTCTCGTACTTTCTTCTAGTTTCAACTCTAACTTTTTCTCTAATCCTTGAAAAAGCTCCCTTAGCATAGCTGCTAAATGTTCATGACTTCCTTATTCCCTAGAGCTACCATCAATTTCGGCTGGGCTAACTTCGCTTTGATTTTCTCTGACTTCTTCCCTTTCCTCCCGCAATGGTACTTCCGGTGCCCTTCTTTTAACTGGTGGGACCGTTTCTACCGCATCAGCATCTCCCACAACGCTGACCGGGCGCTCGCTAGCGCTCTGCGCTTCAACAATACTATTCTCTTCTGAGAGCTCACCAGCTCTCTGAGCGAACTCTTCAAATACAAATTCCGTGTCCATTCTTTCTAATCTTCGAGCCTGTGCTCGCGTTAAAACCATTTACAATTAAAACGGAATTACAAGGTTTCTTCCCCCCAAAGTTAAAAAAAAAAACTGAATTCTCTAAAACACAGTGATGGTAATCAATAATATTCAAACACAAATAAATTTCAAACACAAGACACCTTCGTTCTTGGAAATTTTACGGGAAGAGAAACAAAATATATACCGAAAATTTAATACAAACTGTATGTCGACCAGTGAGTATATAAAGTATACTCCATGCCCTTAACGCTGATGGCGCCAATTATTGTGTGGTGCCAAAGCGTGAGATATCATGCCCTCCAGCTGGGTAGCCACTTATTGTGAGGTGCCAGGTAGCCAGAGCCGAAACTACTGTTACCTAACATCACCAACACAAATAAAATAAAAATAATTGAATTGGAGTGGCTGGGAATATTTAAATCAAAAGAGACATTTGCATAAAATGCAAATTACAAGACATCTAAATATGATTTCTTCCCTCTTGGAGATAAGGTACTCTCCTGCAAGAGCCGCCACTCCCTTATGAAGTCGGTAGAGCAATTTTACTTTAATGGTTTTGGAACAGCAGATCTCAGGGTCATCTGCATAACAGTCATGCTCAAAGACGCTACTATAGTGAGTCAGTTAAACTTTTCTAAAATAGGTTAAAAAAAATCTATACTTTAGAGTTTACAGGTAGCAGCCTGTACTTGAACTCACTATCTCATGACTGTTATATGGTTCCTTGGGCAGTAATTTCTCTCTGAGGCCCCATTCAGAGAGCCGGTCCGACATACACAAATAAGGGAAAAATGCCTCCTTGTATCACTCTCCTGAAAACAAACATTTCATTAGTACAGGTACTCACCCTACAGCAAATTGAACAGACAGGAATTCTAGTAAGAGATAGTAGTTTTATTTTCATATGGACCAGGAACATAAGATGTAAGTTGTGAAGAAACCACACTCCAATACACTGATATTTTATAACCTTTCACGTAGTGCACTACCACACACACACATTTTAGATATATTGATATATTTTATATATTCATCACTATTTCATTTCTTTAAAAAAATAACAAAAGGAAGGTAGGATGAAACCTGATGTTAAAAAGGTCTGTCTGACCTTTAAAATAAATAATAATATATATATATATATATATATATATATATATATATATATATATATATATATATATATATATATATATATATATATATATACAACTTCTTATCTCCTCATTTTGTGAGTTTATAGTCTCTAAGCAGTTTAGAGAGGAGAGAAATATATCACATTTAAAAGCATATTTATATCACTGTGTAAATAAACACACAGATTGAAGATAATAAAAAAACTTAATACACTGATCCACTGTTCATATGTTCACTAGTGCTGTTTACAAGTTCTAAGTTGAATGTCGCAGAGTCCTTCTACATTGTCATTCCACTGAAATGAGAAAGGTTCCTAACAAGATTATGGTACACTGGATACTGTCGTTTCACAAGGGGACGTGTAGTATCTCTTATAAACAAGCACATTAAATGCTTGAAGCCTTGTTCACAATGTCCAAGGACAGGCACGGCGTAAAAGCTTTACCAGCCTAGGTTTATATCTCTACTTGAGATATTGTACATTATGTATTTCTCCCATACTAGAAGAAGTAGGTTTTCCCATATAAAAGAGGGTTGCTTGACAAGAGTCAAAATACGTAGTCTCTTTTGAGTGTCAGTAGCACTCAGAGAATGAGCGAAGATTAACTGAATATAAATGTTAACTTTCCATTGTCACTCGTTGAATAATCACCACTGATTAGTATGCACTACAGAAATGTGTATGGCTTCACACATTCTGTGAATTTATTAGAACTTGATATAAAAAGTTGAGTTCTACACACTCGCGTATACTGTTGTTCACAGGACCTCCACGGGAACCGGAAGATTTGTTCTCACGCTGTCCTGGGTTAGAAACAAACTCTCTGTAGATGAAGTCAAATGACTTCCTTACTATGAAAAGCTATATGTTGTCGCCACTCGATACTAACTTGAACTCCCTGTTCTCTCCCGAAAACAGGTATATCTAATTACCACAAACAAGGAAACGAGGAAACTCGCTTCCTCCAGTCTCTCTCACAAAAGGTTTTGTCCCTTCAGGCTATTCTCACAGGTGGTCCTTACTGCAAACACTAGTTCAGTTGCTTCTCGAAGCAACATCAACCCTTCAACCCCTTTGATATGTGCTGCCCTAAGTGACTTGCGGAGAATTTTGAACTTTCTGCTCCTAGCAGAAATCTTGAAGAGTTTATCAAAACAATAAGTTTCCTTCACTTATTTTACACATATGGAGGTAGAAAAAATATGTTAACATACACAAAAATGAATAACAATACTTATACAATACATTGACATTATACATACACACTGTCATCACTCCCAGAAGCCGAAGTAAGCTCAATTTCCATTGGCTGTCCTTCAAAGCTGTCTGCAACTAATGCCACCATGTTTGCTTGGAGAGGGATGTAGGAAACATCTTTGTTTTAATTTACTTTTGAAAATTACAAGATCCAAATGTCTTGTACGACTAGGGATTCACGCTGATAAAATAAATCAGAATTTTATGCGGTATTTCCAAGAACGTGTTGAGCTTAGTACGTAAATATTAATATTTTTCATAGAAAATAAGTCAAAACAGAGTATACATTTTTAAACTGGTGTTGCATCTCGGGAAACAAGCTAAAGGCTCGCTGGCTGACTTTACTGGTCTTCTGAGAAGAGGGGGAGGAAGTGACGCTAGTGCTCGCTACATAGAAAATCACACCTATAGAAAACTAAAATCTCGCATGTAGAAGCGAAAAAGTTTACGACTTTTGAAACAATACAAACGGTGTGCTTCGACCCACTGTATCAACGTCAGTGTGGTTCCACCAAGGAAGTACATAGGCTACTTCCTGTGTATAGGGATTCTTATTTAGTTTCTATTCTGGTGATTTCTTCCATGGTGAGTTGTGAGGACCTCAGATCTTGAATTCTTGGCGACAAAAAGTCGGGAAAGAAAAAAAACTTCTCTCAGCGTTTGCTCTATCTTCCAGCGTTCTGAAATTCATGTATGATTCCCATAGAATCTGCTTATTTCCTTTTTCAATTAATCCTTTCATATATGATTTAAATATCATTTCTTCCTTCATCCCCTGTAAGCTATGCATAATGCAAACGACTCAGTAATTAGATGCAACCCATAAATACACTATAACTTGCCTATAAACAGGAATAAACATAAATGAATTAGATACAATATGATACAATATTGTATTAATATTTACATACTATGCTCGGTGTTTTTCACTTCATTACTCATAATAGCTAATTAATATGCACTGAAGATGCTAAATAAAGCAAATAATTATACCACAAAAATATTATATTTACCTATCAATATTTAAATGTGCCCTTCATCTGCATTTCGATATGCAGATGATGGAGAAGGACATGGGCCTTCTACACGGATATGTTTGAAAGTATCAAGTAACCGTTTGATTATAACCATTTATTGTTATACCTTTGCAGCTTTTAATATAAAACTAGAAACATTTCAGTATACTTTGAAACTTCTATTAGAAAAGAAAAAGAAAAAATGAAATGAAATCTTTGAGTTTTACGTCCCACGGTTATGCCGGTTAGGCTAAAGGAGACGGTGATGATGAGTAATGAATGAAATGGTGGAATGAAGAAAGTAGGAAGAAACGGGATAACCCCGAGAAAACCCACGCAGACGGTGTTTGTCCACCACAAAGTTCACTTAGCGGGAAAAGAAAAAGAGATTGATTGTTAGGCTCATTTCACCTTCATATTACACACTAACACACACACATAACTGATACGAAAAATACTGAACAGAATATTGAAATAAAAAAAAATTAGAATAAACTGATTTGTTTTTCTTCCACGTCCCAACGATACTACATATACCACTTCACTTAGCACTAGGACATATTGAATTTTCGATGTAAAAGTTATTAGATTCTCATTTTAAACACACACAACTGAAAAAATATAAAAGCACCCAACAGAACATTATACTACATTTTTCGGAATGAACTTATTTATTTTGCTCTTTTCTTCCAAGTCCAACAACAACACTAAATATATTACTTCCCTTAGCACTTGACTATCATTTGAACTTTTAATATAGATATTTGTCATGCTCATAATAAATAGACAAAACTGAAAAACATACTCAACAGAATATTGAACTACTTGTTTCTTCGTTGTTTTTGGAAAGAAACAATTTGTCTCTCTTCCTAGTTCGAATACTGAATAGGATATATTTCAGGGGTGCCCACAGAGGGGGGCTATGACGCAAACTGCGTCATTGAAATATTTGGGGGAGGGTTTAAAATCTATATAAATATGTTTGATGGGGTGTAAAAATTAATCGAAAAGTTTTTTTCATGGAAGAACACCCACGGATAGACAATTGAGAGGGGGTGCGTCATGGATATGAGGGGGGCACCACTATATATTTCACTTGGTTCCAGTAACACTGAGTATATAATTTCATTTAAAATTTAGCCATTATTTTAATTCTAAAAAAAATGTTACATGCCATTTCAATTATAGTTTAGTACAATTCGAACACAATACTCTTAATCACACTAATATTCATAACTTGAGTGGTCTTGTAATTTGAGGGTGTAGTATATTTGAAGTAGTTTCTTCAAACGTTCGAAACCGGTTCCTTGTGGCGTTATGTACAAAAGATCAATTTGATAAAAGTCTTTCAATTTGCACTGAAGATGCTAAGATGTTCAGTAACTTCATAGCAAACTCCGACAACTTCTTTTGTTGCCGAGTAGCGAAATACCAGAATGTGCGTGGTGTTGTAATTCCCTTCTTCATAAGTTCTTCAAATTTTGCACATTTTCCCCGATATTGCTGGTAGCTAGTTATTCCTGAAGGACCGAGATTTTTCAACAGAAACTCCTCTACTTGTTCGTAATGCTTTTCACAGACATTGCAGAAAGTCGTTACAAATGGAGACCACGAAGGCTTACCATTGTTGTTGTATTGCACAATAGTTTCTCCCACGGTTTCTCTGGCATAAAACTTTTCTCGATTACAGAGGGTTTAAAACATGAAACATGATGAAATGGGTTTTGAACAGTCACGAGTGCAAACCGTATTATACAATGCTACTTTACAAAGCCAATACAAAATTCCCAGTTTATGCTTACGGATTAAGTTTTGCAAAATCCAGCTAGATTCCATACTATTTTAGGAAGAATTTTTTAAAGCTCAGCGCGTAGAAGGTTTTCTTTTAATTTGTAGACCTGTTTCTAATTTTTTACGTACTTTACGTATTTTACGTAAATTACACGTTTTTTACACGTATTTTACAAGTCACGTAGAAAACCTTTTTTACGCGTAATTACCCAACCCTGCTGAGAACTATGTCACGTTCTTCAGTCCCGCGCCATACCCAACCGATAAAAGGCTAGCAGGGACTAGTCTACAACCCAGAAGAACAGGCAACAGTCTTCGCAGACCATCTGCAAGCTCGAGACGTTCAAGCTGAACTACGCCCAACCGGACGGCACTACAGAAGCAGAAATACAAGACAACCTGAGAACCCTTCAGAAGGAATAAGACCTTCCGCCAGAAGACCTGGCCATTCCGATGGAACTGGTGAACATCATCAAATGGCTCCAGAATCGCAGAGCAACAAGACCAGATGCAATACTACTGCTTAACACTGAGGCATGCCCCGAAGTAGGCTGTGGTACTCCCTACAAGAATTATCAACGGGAACATGAGGACTAGACACTTTCCCCCGCATGGAAACAAGCACGGGTCATTATGATCCCAAAGGCCACATTACATAGGACGGAACCAAAGAACTACCGGCTTTCCTGTTTATTTTCCCACCTGGGAAAGTTAGTGGAACGAGTCTTCAAAGAGGAATGTTCAGGAAAACAATTTAATCCACCAACACCAATTTGGATTTAGACCAAGCCACAGCACCACCCACCAGCTTGTCAGGGTAGTGGACAAGATCATACTACAATACAACGAAGGAGGTCACACCCTGGGTCTATTTCTCGATATCAAGAAAGCTTTTAACAGGGTGTGACACGAGGACTCGTCCACAAACTGTGCCAGGCGGGACTACCACCATATGAAGTCCGAATAATTCAGAGCTACCTGACGAATCGCCGTATCAAGGTCTTCCGAGCAGCTGCTCCCCTCACTGATAGCAGACTGATTCAAGCAGGAGTACCACAGGGTCTTGTCTTTATCTACTTCTGTATTCACACAACACAGCAAACATTCTGACGAACTACGGGACCTTCTTTGATACCTATGCCGATGATAAAGCAGTCTTCACACAAAACCTCAACGTCCGATATGTCGAAAGGGCAATGCATCACAAAACTTGAAGAGTGGACACAGAAGTGGAAAATCAAAATAAATCCAAACAAAATTACTCTGGTTGGCTTCACCCGAAGGTACACGGTTAGAGCTTGTAACAGAGAGATGTATAGAAACATACTACAAGTAGTCAATGAAGTCAAGTACCTCGGGGTCATCTTGAACCACCGACTGATGTTTGGACGACACCTGTCTGCCACTGTAATCAAGGCAACGAGAAGACTCGGAGCATTGATGTCCATCTTACTCAGTGCTTGATTCTCCCATGAAACCAGGAAGAACATTACTCCATCTACCCATGACCACTTCTTCTGTATGCCCACCCGACCTGGAACACGCTTCACCCTACCACCATAACCAACTCCAAACCGTGCAAAACAAAGCTGCAGGGTAAGACATGAAATAGGTACAAGGATAGCCCAAATCCACGAGGATCTAGAGTTCACGTTTCTCCAAGATGTCTGAAATCAGCTCTCAGTCAGATTCTGGGCCACCATCTGCAGCCACACCAATGACAGCGTCGCAGCCATTGGAGCAATCAGGCCACGACGTGAAGCATTCAGGATGCCACGACAACCGTAGGGACCCCATAATCCACAAAGAAGAAAAAAAAAACTATTGGGTCTCTGCAACATTTGCAACCCTATAACAACACATAAGCAGTACACAGAAGCCAAGAGCATCAGAAATGCAAGGCAAGTGCTCAGGCTCGAAACTTGAAACACTAAAACCCACCAAGACAACGAACGATGTCTTCAACATTTTCTTCAGACATCAGAGCTCTATTCACTCAGCAGAATTCCTGTCGTCTCTTCTTTCTGAATTGATGTCGACGCGATATTACAACATATTTATCATTATCAGATGTTTCTTAACGTCTTAGCAATTGTAGTTTTTTTTTTTTTTTTTTTTTTTTTTTGTTCTGCTGATCGGTTGCTAACCCCATTGGTCCTTCTTAAACTAGACATTTTCCATCCTCCCATGCAAAAAGCCGTTCTATTGTATAGACATATAAATGCATTGAAAATAGGAACTAAAACTGGATTTATTCCATGCTATAAGCATACATCTTAAATTAAAACTTATAGAATGTACATTTAAGCATTAGTATATGCTCTAACCTTTGAAATATGCATTTATATGCACTACAAAGCTTTAAATTCGAACTGTATTATTGTTGTTAGAAACTCCTTAAAAGTTTAACAGAGATATATATAAGCAAACAAGATATGTATTTCCATAAAAGTCCGATGTGTATAACAAATGCAATGTGTCGTGCGCATGAATATCTTTTAATTTGCATAGTATGCCGCATACAGCACCAAAGTGAAAGTTCCAGAGTGTATCAATAGAACGTGAACCTTACAATAAGAATCTCAGCAAGAAACTGTATTTCCACAGGCTAATACTAAATTATATACCCATGTAATGTAATATTATATATATATATATATATATATATATATATATATATATATATATATATATATATATATATATATATTCTATAACTTAAGAGACCAGAGGGCTTATGGTAGGAAATGCAAACGCTAGCCACTGGTCCATATCTTATGCCATGGCAAATCAGTTGTATTAGTGTTATATACTACATGTCTCCTGAGTTACTGCATTCGATTTCTCATGTAGCTGTTCTTGTATTTACATGATGTTGTTGGTTGAAGGGGATAGAGGGAAGATAAATGATTTACTGCATTACTTTACAGGGTTGCCAGAATATAGGAGTAATAAAAATCAGTATAGGTAGTCCTGTATTCTGTAGTTTAATCCCAACCATTCCAGCTAACAACCCAATTTTACCGAAAGTGGCATTTACCATTATGTCCGATTTGTTTATTGGGCGATTTGTCCTTTGGGTGATCTATCTATTGGATAGTTTGTCCATTGGGTGAAGTGTCCTAGAACCAGCCGGAGCTTCTAATTTGTATAATAGGAAGTTAGTTGGTCAAAAAAAATAACTAAGTAAATAAATAAATAAATAAATAAATAAAACAAATAAATTTGAATAATTGAAATTTTTAATTAAGCACGAATTAACCTATTCATACAATGATCCGAACTCTTGGGGAATACCTAGTAGTAATAATAATAGCAATAATTATTATTATTTCCATGAATTCATCTTTATTTCCAGCAAAGCATTTGCATACTATCGTAGTGCACTATCATGTTTGTTGTAAGTGAAACTACAGTTCTTACTCAAGAGCTAATTTTTGTTTGTATGGTATTTAACACCTCTTTGTTGCAACATTCATAATATTTGTGCACCTTTTGCTTTCTCTTCACGTCTCTCAGTGGAGGCGATCTACAAGTTGGGAACTTTTTTTTCTTTTAGAATACTAACGTGAAAGTGATAACGCAGAAGGAAATGATGTGTCATTTGCAACTATCACCTTAAAGGGTGTCTTCTCAAAGAAGTGAAGGATTGTGTATTATCGATTACTCTAAATATCACGTAAGAGGGAAACAAGTCCTTAAACTTTAGTCTGCAACTTAACCCAATTATTTCTATGGGTTTCAGCATTTTGCCTTTAAAATCTCTCTTTCCCTATTTGCTAAATGTTGTACAAAACTTGAAATTTTGGGATATTTCACTCAATATGCGAACCCCTGCTTATGTAAAGATAAAGAATTGAAAAAGGTTAGAGCACATCAAAATTGATTATGATTATTCAAAAGTCACTAGAGGCTGAGATGTAGCCCTACACATTTCAAGACCTCTACAAGCCCAAAACTAATTTTTGTATGTGTGTCTGTCTGTTCGTCCATCCTCCGGACACAAATTTGGTCCCTCCTCTAGAGGCCATAGCGTTCAACGTATTCGTAACAAAATTTTAAACTTAAGATTTTTTAATTAATATTCTGCAGGTTGTTTTTCGAATCTTCTTCTTACCCAGAAATTAAGGATATCTTATAAAGGAGGAAAACATTTTTAAAAAAATGCTATTTTCTCCGGAACGGAACTAACTATTATTTAAAAAAATCATACATAAGTATTTAATTAGCAATCCTGTATTATGGCATAGATAATTTCTCTGGGAACAATCCAGAAGGAGTGGTTTCTTCTTAAGGATGAGCTTTTCTCGGACGATGTTCTCAGTAACGACTCAGACGATTTTGTTCATATTCGATAAAAAAAAAAGTGAATCATTAATAGATTGATAATGTTTCTTTTGCCCTAAAACAAATTCACTAGAGGTAATTTACTCTTGATAGGAATTATTTTCTTGCGATTTTCTCTAAAACGACTGAAATTGTTTTGTTTATATTTCATAAATAAAAGTTTCATTACTTACCTAATATTATGATTTATTCACTTATCCTGAAAAAAAAGAAATTAAATTAAAAGTAGTGTAAAACGACTCAGAAGATTTTGTTTATATTTCATTAACACCCTACAACGTGATATAACTCATTTGTCTTAAAAAAAAAAAAAAAAAAAACTGCAAGAGATAGTTTACTCTGAGTGACTTTTTTTTTCTCAGGCGATTTTGTTTATATTTCACAAATAAATATTCCATTAATAACTTGAGAATTAATTCACTTCTTTCTGAAAAATCTATAAGAGGTAGTTTGCTCTTCGGGGGTGAGTTTTATAGGGTGATTGTCTCAAAAACGACTCACACAATTTTGTTCATATTTCATAATTAAATATTTCATTAATAATCTAAAAATAAGGCATAACTCATTTGTCCTGAAAATTCCACAAGGAGTAATTTAGTGTGAGTTTTTAGGGAGGGGGGTGGTCAGGTGATTTTCTCAAAAATAACTCAGACGATTTTGTTCATGTTTCATAAAGAAAAATTTCAGTAATAACCTCAGAATGTGACATAATTCATTTGTTCTGAAAAGATAGTCAAGGGATAGTTTCCTCTTGGATTTGAGGTTTTTTTCTGGAGATTTCTCACAAGTAACTGAAGTGATTTTGTTGATATTTCGTAAGTACATGTTTCATTAATTATCTTGCATTTCATTAATACCTCATTTGTCCTGTAAAAATATGTAAGAGAAACTAGTTTACTTTTGAGGGTGAGTTTTTCAGGCGATTGTTTCAAGAAGAACTAAGGATATTTTGTTCACACAATTCGCTTCACATTTCACAACTAAGTACACGGAAAAAAATGAATAATCCAGTCGGCATGTAAATGCTGTTTTTACCAGGTTACGCGGGTCACCACATTAATTAATGTTGTTTCATCCGTTGTACGATCTTCACCACCGTCCAGCAAAAATTTTGTATTGTTGGACCACCATTTCAAATCTAGAATTAACGCCATACCCATTCCGACGGTGGTAACTTACCTATATAATGTTGCTACCACCTTCCTACGACTGTCCCCTCTTGGTTCTTTCTAAATTTGTGACTCCCTACCTTACGAGCGTAATAAGACGTCATATCACTCTATGAGAAGGAAAGATGTTTCTAACACGAAATCCAGACGCCGAACTCCAGACTTGGCATGGTGTTCCCACCTGCTGTACTTTTATACATGAAATTACATTACTTAACGAGCGCACCCGCGTAAATACGATGTATCCACACGGAAATCCTAGTCCTTTTTTTCTCGTGTATTTCATTAAAAACTTATGATGTAACGCAAAATTACTTCTTATGAGAATACCCACAAGGGGTAATTTAGTTGTTCGGAGAAAATTTCTCGAAAACGCCTTGTAATTGTATTCATATTTCACAAACAAATGTTTCAGTAGTAACTGCAGCATAATATGATCTAGTTTAAGATATTGAGCAATAAAGTTTACTGAGGTAGACTGTTCCTTTTATTCATTATATTGAGACAATCCATACAATTCTTAGTCGTACGAGATTTGAAACACTCGAAATCTAAATAAAACACAAAATTTAAAAATGTATAGAATAGATAGACCTTCCGCTCTACTCACTTGACACCAGTGATGCTATTCAGTCGGTTCGCATCAGTTCGCCGGAACGGGTAGTTAACAACGGCGCTGACTTTCCAAAATTTATGTGGGTGCATATCAATGGCGGGGCGTGTTAGCCTATATGTTTAAAAGGAAGTCCCTATATTTGATTGATTTATTTTCAGTTAAAATATTTTATGAACACTGTCATAAAGGGCTGTGCTGTGATAAAGTAAAATATGCCTGTACTGTAAGGATAAGTTGGGGCTGCCCTATCTCAGTTGTTAACATGGCTGACTTAAACGCAAGAGAAACGGGTTCAAACCCAGGACAAAATTAACATTTTGTGGGTGCGATTTATCCATAAGATTATTTGTGTGGGTGCCGGAGTCCCGGAGCACCCACGTAGTCGGCGCGCATGGTTATTAAAATATTTTGAGTTCGCAGAACCGTTTGTCATACCCAGACATACACACACACACACACACACACACACACACACACACACACACAGACACACACACACACACACACACACACACACAGACGCGTAAGATATCAAGAATGAGTGAAGTGGTGAGGGCTATTTATATTACGAACACTATTATCAAAAAATGTCGATCCATTACTGGGTTAAGGTCTTTCCAATACTTTTTGACAACAATCTATCTTGACAACTCGTTTCCAAGATATTCGCAGTGATACATAATTTTCTCATACCGCCTTGTATTATGATATCGTGTATACCGCTACTAGTCGCTTGTGGTATTCAGTAAAAAAAAAAAAAAAAAAAAAACATTGCCTTTGTATACTTTGTATGGTTTGTATGGTTTGTATGGTTTGTTTCCTAAGAGACTTATATTTATCTATCTACCTATCCATCTACTACCTCTCTCATCTGTCTCTCTCTAGACCAGCGTTTCCCAACCTTTTTCAACTTGCGGCACACTACGGGTGGAACTTGATTTGTTGTGGCACACTCATAGATGATATTAATATTATTATTAGTTCTAAATATAAAATACCATGGTATATATATATATATATATATATATATATATATATATATATATATATATATATATATATATATATATTTGTAATTACTGATCTTCTCACAAAAAGAAAGCTCGATCACTGTTTTGTTCCCTATGGTAAATCATTATGCTTAATTTTCATTCTAATTTAAAGATAGAAAACAATTGAATGAAATATAAGACACGGGTTTTAAAAACACACTTTTTTTTTTCGAAAACAATATCCAACCTTTCACTAAAAAGGAAGACCACTAAATAACGAACGAACAAACAAATCTCTTGTACTTTGAAGATACAAATGTAGGTAAATTGTATGCATGTTTGCTTTGTCGAAAGAATTGAATGATATTTTAACATTTAGTTAAATAGTCTGCAATAATAAAGAAGCAAAATGATCATAATAATAACAAATACTTTTTTTTTACAACTTTAAAATGTACAGTAAAGTAACACAGCATGAAACTTTATAATTCAAATATGCTTCAAATATAATTCAAAAATTGATTAACATGGTAAATAGTGTATACGTTACAATTTTTAAATAATATATGAAGGTTAGAATTGTTCAATAATATTAGTAATGTAACAATTTTCTCAAAACATTTATTGAAAGTTACAATTGTTCATCAATGTATGAAAATTACAAATTTTGAAAAATAAGTAAGACAAGTTAATGCACGAAGCAAAATTAATGTGCAACTATCCGTCAATTGTGGACGGATAGTTGATAAACAAACCCTCATATATCGTGTCCCGGAGTTAACAGTTGTAACCTATTCTTACACTTGATTGTGTTCATTGCAGAAAATCCTGCTTCAGTTAAGCAGGACGTTGAAAAGGGAATGAGAACTTTCACAGCCTTTGTAGAAATAGCTCGAGATTCTCTCCGGAGAGAAATCCACAATGATGCCATGTCTTGCTGTGAGTGCTGGAGCTTCAAACCTCGGCCATTCCTCACATCAAACAATGCACTTTCTTCCTGGACATTTAATTCTTCTGACTGTATGACAGAATGCGCAAAGTCCTTCACACAGTAATGTATGTACAATAATATATTACAATTGCAGTAATTTTTTTCCAATGTAGCGGTTCATAGTAATGTGAAATACAAATATACATTTTTTTCATGTCTTTCAATTTAGTTGCCACAGAATTAATAATTTTCTTTCGATTTTCTCGCGGCACACCAACGGCCCATTCGCGGCACACCAGTGTGCCTCGGCACACTGGTTGGGAAACGCTGCTCTAGACAGAACTGGTTGTTATAAATTAAAATAGCACCACTGTTTGACACACTGGAGATAGGGGAAAGTTTTATCCTGCGGTAAATAATTCTATCAATCTTTTCTAATGTTAAAGAAAATCACAGTTCGAACTGGGTTTTGTAAAGTTGTTTGTGAACCGAAATGTCCATACCCGAAATTGTTTCTCCTATGGAAATTAATGTAAATACAATTATATAAATGATTCATTCTGACACAAACATGGTACTGGTATTTTTTTAACATTTTTATATTTTGTGTTATAAAAAATACAGAATGAAAATAATGTTATCCTTTTAAAAGGCTAAAAACACACACAAAAACACATAATAGAACACAAAGTACTTTTTGATCACAACACTCTGACAGATAATATGTACGGCAAACATGCAAAAGCACTACTGGTTGTGTCGCCAAACATAAGGAGCCAAGGGGCCCGAACCACCCAAAGTAAATTTGGACCCCCAGAATTTGAATTATGTTTACTTACATATTTCAACAAAACTAAAATAAATTAACGCCTCCCCAAGAAAAGTCATTCAGAAATCGGCGCCACTGACTAATGGAAGTGTGGAATTATAGGTACATGTGTGTGTATGTGTGTCTGTGTTTGTACTCCGAAATATTGTTCGTAAACCAAGAGAAAAGTTGCTCACGAAACGTGTTCCTTAAACCGATTTGTTCAGCTACCGACAAGTTCATCTCATCGTCGTCCACCTTTATAAATATGTGATATTGTCATCTTTGCTTAAGACAATCGTACTTTGTCGTGTAATAACATTTAGGACCAATCTTATTTTAAAGCTTGAATTACAGTTCTACCTATGACTAAAAGCTATTTCGGTAGCTTAGTCGGTTAAAACGAATCTCTCAATCCACTTAGCGACCCGGTTGAATCCTTGGCGGGTGAGATTATTTTCTCGTTCCGATCCGATTCAGAAATTCACATTACCTTCATAAAGCGAGTAATCGTGTGGAAATACAACCTGAGCGCTGAACTGACTACATGATCTTTCTATCTACGTCGAGGTCTATTATCTGTTCCGGCTTACCTCTAAATGGAGATAAACAAAATTATTCGTATCCTTCCGCTGTTGTTAAACACTATGATTGGCTGCTGATGCGTTATTCCCAGTCTTTCACAGGGAAGAATAAGTTATATACATACTTGCATTTTAACAATCCTGTAAGGTACGGAGTGCTTGCAGCAGAAAAAAAAATCTCTAAATGTTATTTAAAACACGCGCAAGGATTCTTTGAATTTCGTTAGTAAGAAGAACTTATTAAAACACGTTTAGCACAAGCTGATTTAAACTCCTACGTAAAGATTTTCTTTGCTGTGTTTTACCACAACACTCGCGGAGCCAGGATTCATACCAGCCATCTTTCTGACTTAAAAGTAGGGATGGCCAATTCCGGAATTTTTACTTTCCGGAATCCGGAAAGTAAAATCGGAAAATTCCGGATTTCGGAAAAATTCCGGAATTCGGAAAAATTCCGGAATTCGGAGAAATTCCGGAATTCGGAAAAATTCCGGAATTCGGAAAAATTCCGGAATTCAGAAAAAATCCGGAATTCGGAAAAATTCCGGAATTCGGAAAAAATCCGGATTTCGGAAAAAATCCGGAATTCGGAAAAAATCCGTATTTCGGAAAAATTCCGGAATTCGGAAAAATTCCGGATTTCGGAAAAAAATCCGGAATTCGGAAAAATTCCGGATTTCGGAAAAATTCCGGAATTCGGAAAAATTATTTTTTCTTTTTGTAATCCTAAGAATTTTGTTCAAATGCAAACGAACAAATTTCCTTTTTGTAATCCTAAGAATGTATGATGCAAGTTAAGCTGAAACTTATATCTTAAAGTATACACTACTCAATCTTCCCATGGTTAATGAGATGTAGTCCAAAAGTACGATGTACTCCTAATATTTAATTTTTGTTTTACTGTGATATTGTCCAGAGGTAAGACATATATTACACTGAGATAAACAACTTGACATAATGAAGATGTTATCATACGTAGTTTTCCAGAAAATCATGAGAAACGATTTTTTATGAAGTTAAAATATGCGTCGCTTGTTGCCAGTGTAATGCAATTGATAACTTTAATGCTGGAATAGTCTTCTTCTTCTTCTTCTTCTTCTTCTTCTTCTTATTATTATTATTATTATTATTATTATTATTATTATTATTATTATTATTATTATTATTATTATTATTAATCGTTTATGTACTGTAAAAGAAAAATATGAACCGTTAAGTAGTATATTTTATCTTGTTTTTTGATATCTTCTAACAGTAATAACAAATTGCTTGTAAATACGCAATGATTATCAAGGACAATGGCATATTAATGTAAGGACTACTCTGCAGACTAGCAATAAACAATAAACAATAACATAAACAATAGTCCCAAAAAAAAAGTAACTAACTTGGGCACGTCAGAATATTCGCGAGAATATAGGGACGCATTGAGACTAGCAAAAAACGTGGTGTTATTATTACTCAAAGGGCCGTACGATGGAGGCTTTAACGTTAATGTTAATGGCACCAATGAGCACTTACTTGCTCTAATGGTTAACCTCACTTTTGAGATGATTCTTAGAAGTGGGCGTGTTGGCATGCAGTTGGAGTACTAACGATTTGCGTCACTATCGAACACTAACTTAGCACTAGCGACGTTTAAAGTCGAAATTGGAGTCTGACATAAGTGGCTTGTCAACTTCACGGACATTATATTTTCCTTGAATGCGAGAATTTTGCGCCCTACCACAAAAATAGGAAAAAATGCACTCGCAATATATTTGCACTGGAATGTTTGCGCCCTACCCCAAAAAGAGGGGAAAATGCGCCGGCTATATATTTGCACTGGGATGTTAGCGCCCTACAATTCAACTTATTATTGTATTGTGTAAAGTAACTTCCACTCGCACTTGAACTAGGCTTGCCTCTCATCGTCTCAGTGAGTTACTCCATCCGTTATAATATTCCGAACAAATGAAAAAAAAAAATACAATTTTAGTTCACTAAAGGGCAATCCATACAAATACAATTTTTCATTATACTACAAAATTTACAATAAACGTATAAATGACTGATATATAATTATTTATTAATATAATCAAAGAGTATAATTTAATCTACAAAAGGCTGTTTGGCTCTACCCAGATATCTCTGTTCACAATCCTTGAGAGTTGTTTGGCTTTTCAGGACACAAAATATAGAAAAGAAAATGTAAAGTGAATGTAAAATCAGTTCAGTAATATTATCAAGAAAACTATGTACAGTGTGTTTACTTGCTGGAATTACACTTCAAACACACAATTGCGTTCAGTCGTTCTTTCAGGAAAAATGTTCCGGGGGGCACATTTAGTATTCCGGAGGGGGGTCACTGCTGGTACTATTCTATTTATTATTATATTATAGACGTATTATTTTGGTCTCCTTCGAGGGGGCACTCTGAGAGCTCTGGGGAGGCCAGTGTTCCCCCAAAATCATCTCTGGAAGAAGCAGTGATTGCGTTGATCCGTTGTGTTCTTTTGGCTTATATTGAAGTTTATTCTCCCCTTATATAGCCACAATGAAAATAAATCACAAATGGCATGGTTGTGGGGGGAGGATTGTTTATGCTGTAATGTCAGCCCCTCCGAGGAAATGCGTAAGCTCCAATAGGTTCTTTTATTTCGCAGGTCTCAAACTTCCCGGTGGAGGTACATCGCAGGCGCAATTTTCCCTGTTCTTGAGGTAGGGCGCAAATTTCCCAGACGCAAAATTCTCGACACCGTTCGAATGACCTCGGAAGACTATATCTTTTTCAATACTTTTTTATAATTTTTTACTCGAGATTTCTTCATAGCTTCTTATTAAAATACTTACTAATATATCCTCATTTTATTGTCCTAACCAATCAATATGGGTATGGTGTCAGTAAAATATTTAGATTGATCGAGCCTCTGGTGTGTAACCACAGTATCATGCCCCCATTAGAAATCTTGGCTAAACGAATCAATATATGTTGCCAATAAAATAGTTTAGAATGATTGAGCCCCTGGTAAATAACCATAGTATTTCGTGACAGACCCCCCCCCCTTCCTATTACCATATTCTAGCTACGTGCCTGACTCAGCTAAATCTCTACATTCTTTACCAAGCACACATTTTCTAAAGCGGAAAATGCTCTCTAAATACCTAAGCTCATTATTTTCAGCAGATGCACAAACTGGGTAACATGCTATCTACATGAATGTTATATATGTCGATTACTGGAAACCGCTTCTCGCTATCTATTACCATATTTACTATATAATGATTAACGTTAAAACCGGAAATGGTTGATTTGTACCGCTTCCGGTTTGAATATTACATTCATCAGGGAACTCGATTCTTAACTATTGACTCTGTACATCATGGCCAAAATTGATTGGTAATCCATCAGATAGTTCTTGAGACTGTTTGTTTCACTGACGGACAGAATGAATATATGGCTATAGAGTTTTGATAAACTAAATTCGTTAATGAGTGATGATGGAACAAATATAAGAAAGGGAACCAAGAGTACCACCGGGAAAATTTTCGAACACAAAATTAGCCATCGAAAACCCACATGTCCTGGGTTAGAATACCATAGATGAAAACTCTACCACTGAGTCATCAATCACCCGCTTATTAGTTTTGTTAACTATTATATTAATATAAATTAATGAATGCCTGCTTATGTTAATTATTGAACAATTACATTGTATACTTCGTAAAGTCAATTTGTATTTACTGTACATACAGTGAGCGCAGAAAGTGTTCGTACACCTATGCTATTGAAACGAGAATGCCTGCGAAAAAGAAACAGAAAATTTAAGAAGTGTAATAACACACACAATATGAATAATGAAAACTAAGCTTTATGAATATATCAATAAAGAACCACAAAGACAAGTTTAATGGTCAGAAAGTAAATAAATTCCGTAGAAAATATATAGAGTAGACGCAAAAAGTGATCGTACACCTGACGTACGAATACGAAACAAAGATACCACAACTGGGGTTCACTAGTATTCACCTGAGTATACACCTCTGTATAGCATGACGAGTAACAGAATGAGTTTAGTTGTGAATAGGAGTGAAAAAACTGCACGGTGGGCTGTCGAAATGGGAAGCAACCGAACAGAAACAAATGAGGAGACAAGAAAAGTAATTATTAAAGTGCATAAGAAGGGTAAGTCTTTGAGAAAGATAGCAAACCTCAGGGGCAGATCCAGAGGGGGGCGATCGGGGCCATCGCCCCCCCCCCCCACATGAGGAAACTTTCTTATTTTATATATAAATAAACCCATCCATAACAAGTTTGGAGCTCTTAAAAGTAGCAGTATTACTGCCGACCGCCCCTTCCCCAGAAGTCCGTCCTGGATCCGCCCCTGTATAGAGTAGCCACAATCGAGTATTTTCCGCTGTATGTTTGGAGTCGTTGTCTTGCTGAACAATAAATTGTTTTCAAGAACCATCTTCTGCCCACTAGTATGGAGATATTCCTTTAATATGTTAATATACACTTTGTAGATCATCACTCCATCGATAAGGTGGAGACGACCCACTCCTGAGGCACTCATACAACCCCAGACGAGCACGGACCCTCCTCCGTGTCTTACTTTAGAGACGAGATTTTGAGGATTCATCTCTGTATTCACCTTGCGCCATACCATACGCCTCCCATTGGACTCGATAAAATTAAATTTATTTTCGTCCGAAAATATGACCCTATTCCAGAAAGAAGCCTGATCCCTTATCTTTATACTCTTTTTCAAACTTTAGTCTCTTTATACGATTTGTCTTGTTCACCCAGAACATTTTCCTGGCTATCCGACCATGATACCCTGCAAATATTCCGCACTGTACTGGCTGATACTTTAACACCGCGTGTTTCCAGATCCGTTGCCAATTGCACAGCACTACTTTTTGGAACCTTTTTTCTTTCCCTAATAATGTAACGTTTAACTTGTTCACTCAACACTCTTGGTCTTCGAGTTCTTTTTTTATTATTTTTTTTATGGTTTCGCACAGTGATAGAAACATTATACATCGCAATTATTGTTTGTACTGTTGAACAAGGCCTGTCTGCAAGGTTTGCCAGGGGCGGATCCAGGACGGACTTCTGGGGGGGGCGGTCGGCGGTAATACTGCTACTTTTAAGAGCTCCAAACTTGTTATGGATGGGTTTATTTATGTATAAAATAAGAGTTTCCTCTTGTGGGGGGGGGCGATTGCCCCCTCTGGACCCGCCCCTGACTCTATAATACCTTGAAACAGCTTCGCACACCTCCCCAATCCCCAGACATGAACCCCATAGAACATCTATGATCTGTTCTGGAGACAAGAATCAGAAGGCACAGCTTGTCTACTAAAGAAGGCCTAAGAAAAGCTATTCAAGAAGAATGGGACATAATCAGTCCCGAAGCTACAGAACTACGAACTACTACAGGTGAAATCAATGCCACGAAGATTACAGACAATCATTAACGCACAGGGTAATCCCACAAAATATTAAATAACGTAATATACTTTATAAGCATTAATTCAAGCATAAGTGTACGGTGACTTTTTGCGTTTACAAAAAAGGAATTCTCTCTTTTCTTCTGAACAAAACAGTGATTGTGTTTGTTTGGCCTTTCTCTTGTATATAGAAATAAAATGTATGAATGTGTAGTCTTAATTCTGGTTATATATATATTTTTCCACCTCCCGTTCTCATGCTAGCTGTTTTCAATATAAACTATGCACGGTGTACGAACACTTTCTGCGCTCACTGTAGGTATGTTGACAATAAGCGAATGTTATTAGAATATTTGTTGAGATTTATTTTCCTTCACTGCCTTTCGCCTGATTAAAAAGTAGTTTGCAGTGCTTTGGAGCAGCTGCAGGTGGGAACGCGATAATGTTTGAGACATACCGGCGACTTTTTTGTGTGTGAAAATAAGATCTTTCTCATAAAGTAGTAAATAACTGCAGTAGCAATTGTCTACGTAAATGATAAAGACATATCCAACTACAAGAAATTAATACAGTATATATAGCCTATTCATTATTGTGTTTCTCTTTTAACAACTACTAGCTAAGGATGGCCAATTCCAGAATTTTTACTTTCCGGAATCCGGAAAGTAAAATCGGAAAAATTCCGGATCTCGGAAAAATTCCGGATTTTTTCTGAATTCCGGAATTTTTCCGAAATCCGGAATTTTTCCGAATTCCGGAATTTTTCTAAATTCCGGATTTTTTCCGAATGTCGGAATTTTTCCGAAATCCGGAATTTTTCCGAATGTCGGAATTTTTCCGAAATCCGGAATTTTTCGGAATTCCGGAATTTTTCCGAAATCCGGAATTTTTCTGAATTCCGGAATTTTTCCGAATTCCGGAATTTTTCTAAATTCCGGATTTTTTCCGAATGTCGGAATTTTTCCGAAATCCGGAATTTTTCCGAATTCCGGAATTTTTCCGAAATCCGGAATTTTTCCGAATTCCGGAATTTTTTCCGAATTCCGGAAAGTAAATTTTCCGATTCCGGAAAACAAAATTTCCGGAATCCGGATTCCGGAAAATTTTGGCCATCCCTACTTAAAAGCAGAGGGTTGGCTGGCATCATAATCTCTGTACATGTTTAAGCGTAATGCTTCCATTATTATTTGATTATATATATACACACTCGATTGCAGTATTATTATAGTTTGTATTACATTTTTGTCACTTTTATAAGAATGTCGTAGTCTTATAAGCTTGTTTCTTTGTAAAAGTAATAATTAAAATTATTTTGCTGAGGAGTACAAGCGTCGGTAGGTCAACAGTAGGGATGGCCAAAATTTTCCGGAATCCGGATTCCGGAAATTTTGTTTTCCGGAATCGGAAAATTTACTTTCCGGATTTCGGAAAAATTCTGGAATTCGGAAAAAATCCAGAATTCAGAAAAATTCCGACATTCGGAAAAAATCCGGAATTTTTTCTAAATCCGGAATATTTCCGATTTTACTTTCCGGATTCCGGAAAGTAAAAATTCTGGAATTGGCCATCCCTAGCTAGTAGCTGTTAAAAGAAAAACAATAATGAATATATATATTTGTATTAGTTTCTTGTATTTGGATATGTCTTTATCACTTACGCAGACAATTGCTACTGAAGTTATTTACTGCTTTATGAGGAAGGTCTTATTTTCACACACAAAAAAGTCGCCGGTATGTCTCAAATATTATCGTGTTCCCACCTGCAGCTGCTCCAAAGCACTGCAAGCAAACTACTTTTTAACCAGACGAAAGGCAGTGAAGGAAAAGAAATCTCAACAAATATTCTAATAACATTCGCTTATTGTCAACATACCTATGTACAGTAAATACAAATTTATAATATTTGACTTTACGAAGTATTCAATGTAATTGTTCAATAATTAACATAAGCAGGCATTCATTAATTTATATTAATATAATAATTAGTAAAACTAATAAGCGTGTGATTGATAACTCAGTGGTAGAGTTTTCATCTATGGTATTCTAACCCAGGAAATGTGGGTTTTGGATAGTTAATTTTGTGTTCGAAAATTTTCCCGGTTGTACTCTTGGTTCCCTTTCTTGTATTTGTTCCATCATCACTCATTAACGAATTTAGTTTATCAAAACTCTATAGCCATATATTCATTCTGTCCGTCAGTGAAACAAACAGTCTCAAGAACTATCTGATGGATTACCATTAATTTTGGCCACGATGTACAACAGCGTTTCCCAACCGGTGTGCCGCGAATGGACCGCTGGTGTGCCGCGAGGAAATCGAAAAAAAAATATTAATTCTATAGCAACAAAATTGCAAGACATAAGAAAAAATGTATATTTTTGTATTTCACATTACTATGAATTTCTGCCACGGAAAAAATACTGTAATTGTAATATATTATTCTACATCTATTACTGTGTAGCAGACAGTATTTTGGCTCATACACATTTCCACGGTTAGCTGCTATGTTACGCTTTAATTGAGAGTCATACTAACACCGAGAAATGGAAGCACTTGTACGGTACGCGTCAAGCGAACGTTCGTAGAACACTCATTCGCACGTGAATGACAGAACAACACTTTGTTCAACAGGTGTGATATGACTTCGACGCATCGCAAACTGCACCAGTTTTGGTTAAAACAGCAAAGTTAAAGGTACAGCTCAGATGACGAGAAAAACCCTAAAACAGGGGAAGCAGTGAAAGGTGAACGACACGGTCAAGTCCATCTTCGGTTTTTGAGGTGTGGTCTATACTTACAAGTAAACCTTACGTTTGGGTGAATCGAGTTGCTGACTGAGACACATATGAGAAAATAGTACTAAATGTGGTCAGTATTTCAGTGAAGTTGTAGGTGCGAAGCTCCAGGGGTTAGGAGATACCCACGTTGAAGTTATGGTCAAATTTCCTATTAATAAGGTGTCAGTTTTATGCGTTTTGTTTAAAACTTTTGTCTGATTCAAAATGGCGGATTTGAACATGGCCGCCATCAAGGTAACTCTTACCATAGACCTAATATTTATCCACCTGCTTTTAATTTAATTATTATCATTAACATAAAATTTAGAAGGTGGGGTAAAGGAATAATACATATGCTGCAACAATATTTAATTTCCCTTTAACTTTTTACCAATTACGCGTAAATCAAAATTAACATCACCATTGTTCTTCTAATTAAATTTGCGCCTTAAATCATGTATTACATGACCTATTCCTATTTTAAAAATTTAACCTTAATTCAAAATGGCGGATTTCAAGATGGCCGCCGTCAGGTATACCCTTACTATATGACTTCCCCCTAGTCCTAATATGTACCCACATATTTGTTATACACCTTTTGTCGTTACAAGAGGTCTTACAGAGCTTTCACCTCCAACTGTATGAAGACTATTCTGTACTTCCATGTGATGTTCTGGTAGCTGTATCTCCTAAACCCCTGGAGCTTCGCACCTACAACTTCACTGAAATACTGAACATATTTAGTACTACTTTCTCATATATGTCTCAGTCAGCAACTCGATTCACCCAAACGTAAGGTTTACTTGTTAGATGTCATCTGCTACTATCTGTGTGCTATTCCGTGGTGTCATTTGAAATCCCCGTGCGAAAAGTGGGCGAGCCCATACCTACATCACACTACTTCTGTTAGGGTTCTTCTCGTCATCTTTGAGCTTGTACAAGACATTTGTTTGTTCGTTCGTTATTTAGTGATCTTCGTTCTTAATGAAAGGTTGGATACTAACTAACTAACTCTATGGCCTATGGAACCTGGAGGTTCAATGCCGCGTTCACAAAAGCTCTCCACTGACTTCTATTCTTAGCTAATTGGATCCAGTTTCTACTTTGTATTCCTATCTCTGCGAGATCCATCTTAATATTATCCTCCCATCTTCGCCTAGGTCTTCCTAATGGTCGTTTTCCTATGGGTCTACCAGTCAAGACTTTGAAAGCGTTTCTACTTTCTTCCATTCTAGCTACATGACCTGCCCACCTAAGCCTCCTAGACTTGACGACCCTAACAATGTTGGGTAAACCGTATAAACTATGTAGTTCCTCGTTATGAAGCTTCCGCCATTCCCCATTCTCGTTCCTCTTGGGTCCGAATATTCTTCTCAGGATCCTGTTCTCAAATACTTTCAGTCTATGTTCTTCCCTCAGAGTAAGCGACCATGTTTCGCAACCATACAGAACAACAGGCATGATTATCGTTTTATATATTTTAAGCTTCAAATTCCTCGACAGAATTCGCGACGACAAGAGATTTTGAACCGAATAGTAACACGAATTCCCTGCTTTTAGTCGACATTTAATTTCTTCGTGAATATGATTTTCGTCTGTTAATATTGATCCTAAATATTTGAAAGTATTCACTTTATCAAAAGTATTATTTAATATTTTAACGCCTCCACAATTTGCCGTATTACGGTCCCGACGCACTTCCATGTATTTAGTTTTCTCTGCATTTACTTCTAAACCCATGTCCCTGCAAGCGTTTAATAATATCTCTGCATTTATTTCTACTGTTCTCCTATCATCCCCTATTAAATTTACATCATCAGCATATGCCATAACCTGGTGAATACCGTTCAACTCTAGGCCCTGGTTGCTATCTCTAACTGTAGGAAAGGTTGGATACAGTTTTCGAAAAAGAAAGCGTATTTTTAAAAATCTGAGTCCTATATTTCTTTGCAATTGTTTTTTTATTTTAAAATTAGAAGAAAAAATAATCATAATGAATTAACATAGAGGAAAACCAGTGATCGAGCTTTCATCTCTGTGAGAAGGAGATCAGTAATCACAGAAAAAATAACATGGTATTTTATATTTGCAAATAATAATAATAATAATAATAATAATAATAATAATAATAATAATATCTATGAGTGTGCCGAGAGAATTCAAGTTACACCCCTGCGGTGGCTCAGTGGTAGAGCGTTCACCTCTGGTGCTTGGGGTCTCGGGTTCGATCCCAGCCCCCGCCAAGTGAACTTTGTGGTGGACAAACACCGTGCTCGTGGGTTTTCTCGGGATTCTCCCGTTTCCTCCCACTTTCTTCATTCCACCATTTCATTCATCACTCATCATCACCGTCTCCTTTAGCCTAACCGGCATAACCGTGGGACGTAAAACTCAAAGATTTCATTTCATTTTTCAAGTTACACCCGTAGTGTGCCGCAAGTTGATAAAGGTTAGGAAACGCTGATGTACAGAGTCAATAGTTAAGAATCAAGTTCCGTGATGAATGTAATATTCAAACCGGAAGCGGTACAAATCAACCATTTCCAGTTTTAACGTTAATCATTATATACTAAATATGGTAATAGATAGCGAGAAGCGGTTTCCAGTAATCGATATATATATAATATTCATGTAGATAGAATGTTACCCAATTTGTGTATCTGCTGAAAATAATGAGCTAAGGTATTTAGAGAGCATTTTCCGCTTTAGAAAATGTGTGCTTGGTAAAGAATGTAGAGAATTAGCTGAGTCAGGCACGTAGCTAGAATATGGTAATAGGAAGGGGGGTCTGTCACGAAATACTGTGGTTATATACCAGGGGCTCAATCATTCTAAACTATTTTATTGGCAACATATATTGGTTCGTTTAGCCAAGATTTCTAATGGAGGGGATCATATGAAATACTGTGGTTACACATCAGGGGCTCGATCAATCTAAATATTTTACTGACAACATACCCATATTGATTGGTTAGGACAATAAAATGAGAATATGTTAGTAAGTATTTTAATAAGAAGCTATGAAGAAATCTCGAGTAAAAGAATATAAAAAAAGTATTGAAAAAGATATAGTCTTCCGAGGTCATTCGAACGGTGTCGAGAATTTTGCGCCTGGGAAATTTGCGCCCTACCTCAAGAACAGGGAAAATTGCGCCTGCAATGTACCTCAACCGGGAAATTTGAGCCCTGCGAAATAAAAGAACCTATTCGAGCTTACGCATTTGCTCGGAGGGGCTGACATTACAGCATAAACAATCCTCCCCCCACAGCCATTCCATTTGTGATTTATTTTCATTGTGGCTATATAAGGGGAGAATAAACTTCTATATAAGCCAAAAGAACACAACGGATCAACGCAATCACTGCTTCTTCCAGAGATGATTTTGGGGGAACACTGGCCTCTCCAGAGCTCTTAGAATGCCTCCTCGGAGGAGACCAAAATAATACGTCTATAATATAATAATAAATAGAATAGTACCAGCAGTGACCCCCCTCCGGAATACTAAGTGTAAGTGTATCCCCCGGAACATTTTTTTGAAAGAACGACTGAACGCAATTGTGTGTTTGAAGTGTAATTCCAGCAAGTAAACACATTGTACATAGTTTTCTTGATAATATTACTGAACTGATTTTACATTCACTTTACATTTCTTTTCTGTATTTTGTGTCCTGAAAAGCCAAACAACTCGCAATGATTGTGAACAGAGATATCTGGGTAGAGCCAAACAGCCTTTTGTAGATTAAACTATACTCTTTGATTATATTAATAAATAATTATATATCAGTCATTTATACTTTTATTGTAAATTTTGTAGTATAATGAAAAATTGTATTTGTATGCATCGCCCTTTAGTGAACTAAAATTGTATTTTTTTCATTTGTTTGGAATATTATAACGGATGGAGTAACTCACTGAGATGATGAGAGGCAAGCCTAGTTCAAGTGTGAGTGGAAGTTACTTTACACAATACAAAAATAAGTTGAATTGTAGGGCGCAAACATCTCAGTGCAAATATATAGCCGGGCATTTTTTCCTCTTTTTGGGGTAGGGCGCAAATTTCCCGGGCGCAAAATTCTCGCATTCAAGGAAAATATAATGTCCGTGAAGTTGACAAGCCACTTATGTCAGACCCTAATTTCGACTTTAAACTTCGCTAGTGCTACGTTAGTGTTCGATAGTGATGCAAATCGTTATTACTCCACAGATAACGTATGCTTTTTAAATAATGGATATAGGTCTTCTAACTGCATGCCAACACGCCCACTTCTAAGAATCATCTCAAAAATAAGGTTAACCGTTAGAGCAAGTAAGTGCTCATTAGTGCCATTAATATTAACGTTAATGTCTCCATCATACGGCCCTTGGAGTAATAATATGACTTTAACAACTTTATACATCAGGCTCGCCTTATTAAAATTAGCCAAACGAACACGATAACACCACGCTCTTTGCTAGAATCTCAATGCGTCCCTATATTCTCGAGAACATAATGCGCATTGTGGATATCCCCTAACGTGCCCAAGTTAGTTACTTTTCTTTTGCAAATATTGTTTATCTGTTATTTATTGCTAGTCTGCAGAATAGTTCTTACATTAATATGCCATTGTCCTTGATAATCTTTGCGTATTTACAAGCAGTTTCTTATTACTGTTAGAAGATATCAAAAACAACAGATAAAATCTACTATTTAACAGTTCATATTTTTCTTTTACAGTACATGAACGATTAATAATAATAATAATAATAATAATAATAATAATAATAATAATAATAATAATAAGACTATTCCAGCATAAAAGTTATCAATTACATCACACTGGCAAAACGTTTTCATTATGTCAAGTTGTTTATCTCAGTGTGATATACAGTATGTCTTACCTCTGGACAATATCACAGTAAAACAAAAATTAAATATTAGGAGTACATCGTACTTTTGGACTACATCTCATTAACCATGGAAAGATTGAGTAGTGTATACTTTAGGATGAAAGTTTCAGCTTAACTTGCATCATGCATTCTTAGGATTACAAAAAGGAAATTTGTTCGTTTGCATTTGAACAAAATTCTTAGGATTACAAAAAGAAAAAATATTTTTTCCGAATTCCGGAATTTTTCCGAAATCCGTATTTTTTGAATTCCGGAATTTTTCTGAAATCCGGAATTTTTCCGAAATCCGGAATTTTCCGATTTTACTTTCCGGATTCCGGAAAGTAAAAATTCCGGAATTGGCCATACCTAGTCAACAGCAAACCAACGTGCATTATTCTTTGCGCAACAAGAGTTCGCCTCTGACAGATAACTGCATCTGTTGTTGTGAATAGTGTGATCAGTGACGTATTTACGATTTTGTTTCGGGAGGGGCTTTACTAACTTTCGGAGGGGGCTTTGCCTGAAAATGTGAAAATTCTGCAAGATATTTCATATACTTTACTATAGTAAGCAAGATTTCGGGGGGGGCTTAAGCCCGGAAGCCCCCCCCCCTAAATACGCCACTGAGTGTGATGTATTTACAAAATAAATATAACGTCTGAAAATTCTAAAAAAAAAACTGTAAAAGAAAAGTGATTTAACATAATTTATAGAAGTGGATCACAGGAAATACTCGGCGCTTTTTGAAGACGAGGAAAAGAATGTGGGAAGCAGCCTATTTATAAAAAGAGGGTTTCGATATAAGAAATTTTCAGGAAGGAAGATTTTATTAGAGAGGAAGAATACATTTGTTATGCGCTGTCGTTTCGGGTTATATCGAACCCTAGAAAATAGTATGGCTTGACGAAACATGAATCAATTCTAACCACTTAAGTAGCAAATGTGGACTGACTCGACAATTAAAATTACAATGTCTGTCCTGATTGGTAAAGGAGGGAAATTGATTTTATTGCATACAGGCAAATGTGAGGGCTTCATTCCAAACTGTCATCTGTTTAGATCACATAAGACAACAGGCAACAGATATTTACGAGACGAGATCATTTGGTGCTGATAATTTTCTTTTCTGATGCCTGTCTTCCAGTAATTCTAAAGAAAAAAGATCTTTTAAGTGCATGTTAGCACAAGAACTCGTATTTGAAGTATATGAAAGCAATAACTTGCTACATTTTGGGAAAGTTGGACAGAGAATATTTGCATGTAGCTTTGCGTATCGTTGTTTAAAGGTAAGTTCGGAGAGATCGTCTCCATACAGCCTTCGAGGCACATACGAGAGCCATCTTTTAACCTTATCATGACTTATGATTAAAAAGTTATACAAACTTAAGATGTCGGCAATAATCAGCTCTGAATACTTTTGGAAGTTAACAAGCAAAGAAGAGTCTATAATTAAAACGTAACACTTATATATGCAGTATCCGGGGCACAAAACACATGAATGTATTTGCATAACAATAGATACGAGAAAGAAATTGGACAAATTACGTGAGAAAGATGATAACACGAAAAGAAAGATAAGCAATTAATACTAAGAAACAGAGATTCTTGCACGATTCATACCTTTTTAAGGTAATTACAATAACTGTAGCACGTTAACTTATTTTTCCCTTCCTAAACAGATTGAACAAAAGAATTAATGGTACAAATAATGATACTGTATATATGGTTCAAAATTTTTGAGGTGAAATGTATACATTTCGCAGGTTGGTTTGTGCACTGACTGTAAGTAGATTTCACATAGGAAAGTTTAGGTGTCTTTCTTTACATATATAAAGTTATGTTTTTGTGCTCATTTGTATTAATTAGGTATAAATATTTGTTGTTGAGTTTTGCGTAGACCAATTAAGTTAAAAAGAAATAATAATGTAAATATGTCGGAAAAGAATTAAACCTTTGTGAAGTGTCACGAACTTTTGTAGATTTTTTTTAAGAAACTTCTTTTTTCCTTTCAAAGACATCAGGAAATCTCCGCCGACCTTCTCCACGGAATATCTACGGTATTGCGCACATATCAAACCTGAAATATGGTTTACTGCTTAGCCAATTCAATTTGCGTTGTAATTATTAGGCTTCTAAATAAACTGTGCTATGCCTAAGAATCGAAAGTTTTATTGAACGACTATATCGATCTGTCCGTCCGTCTGTCTCTCAATAGATATCAGAGTAAAAACATTAGGAGATATAAAAGAGCTGCTTGTCAGAATCGATTCAGTGTTCTTACAATAACTTCTATCTCATAAGTTATTCAAACCAGTGCTGGTAGAGATTTACCATTTTTAATTTCAATGTTGATCGCCATATATCAAAAACGGTAAAGAGGTAGTGAGAAGCGGTCTTTTGACGATTCAGCGTTCCAAACACAGGTTCCATCTCATCTATTAATTCTCTATTCCAACGTTTCCCAACCGGTGTGCCGTGAATGGGCCGCTGGTGTGCCGCGAGGAATCGAAACAAAATTATTAATTTTATAGCAATCAAATTGCAAAACGCAGGGAAAAATGTATATTTGTATTTCACATTACTATGAACCTCTACTAGGAATCTACAATTTTAAGTTGCATACCGGCTTACTGTTATGTACATTTCTAATGTTTAAAAAAAAGTATTTATAATTGTTATGACCATTATTGCTTCTTTATTGTTGCAGACTATTTCGTAACCTGAAAATTTAAAATCTCATTCAATCCTTTCGACAAATTACCTACATTTGTGTTTTAAAAGTAAAAGAGATTTGTTTGTTTGTTCGTTATTTAGTGATCTTCCTTCTTAGTAAAAAGTTGGATACAGTTTTTAAAAAGAAAGAGTATTTTTAGAAACCTGAGTCCAATATTTCATTGCAATTGTTTTTTATTTTTTAAATTAGAATTAAAATAAGCATAATGATTTATCAAGGGGAAAAACAGTGTTAAAGCTTTCTTCTCTGTGAAGAGATCAATAATCACAGAAAAAAATAGGCTACCACTGTGTTTTATATTTACAAATAATAATATCTAGAGTATGCCGCGAGAATCCAAGTAACACCCGTAGTGTGCCGCAAGTTGAAAAGGGTTGGGAAACGCTGCTCTATTCAAATCGGAAGTGGTAGAGATTAACCATTTTTAATTTCAACGTTGATCGCCATACAGCAAAACCGGTAAGAGGTAGAGCGAAACAGTCTTTTGGCGATTCAGCGACCCAAGAATAAGATTCCTTCACTCCATTATCTAAGTTAACTAACTAACTCCACTATCTCTCTATTGAATCCGGAAGTGGTTGAAATTAATGATTCTTTGGAGAAGTGTGTTCCGAACACATGCGTCTTTATAATCCAAGAAGTGTATGATGGATGTAGGACAGGAATGAAGAGTGCGTTTGGAATAACAAGAGTCACAGTTAAACTGGTACTTCATCAGGGATCGACTCTTAGCTCATGCCTCTTTGCAGTTGTGATGGGCGAGCTTACAAAGGACATCCAAGAGTTAGTACTTTGGAATATGCTTAATATACTCTGGTGCTTGGATCCCGGGTTCGATCCCAGCCCCCATCAAGTGAACTTTGTGGTGGACAAACACCGTGTGCGTGGGTTTCCTCGGAGTTCTTCCGTTTCCTCCCACTTTCTTCATTCCACCATTTCATTCATTACTCATCATCACCGTCTCCTTTAGCCTAACCGGCATAATCGTGGGACGTAAAACTCAAAGATTTCATTTAATTTCATATGCTTTTTATGGACGAGATCATGCTAGTGAGTGAAACGAAGGCAACATCGCAAAAGAGATAGATACCTGGAAAGGAGTATTGAAGAACAAAGAGTTTAGAGTTGGTTTCATTAATTTCATTAATCTACATTACCCATTTAATAGAATTGTAATCGAAAATACAAGAGCAAGACCGGACAAAAAAGAAGTGGTAACGATGAGGAAAAGAAAATGCAAGAACAGAATATGTAAACAGCAGAATTTGCAGCAGTTAGACAAAATAGCGAGAAACGACAGGCGTATTAAATAGGGCACCAATATTCCTTGATAAAGTTTACAAAACGGAAGTTAAACCCCCTAATTATGCGGAGCGGAATGTTGAACGACGAAGAAGAAAGAGCAAGAGGAGTTGCACGTTACGGAAATGAAGATGCTGCTTAAGAATGAAATCATCCGAGGAACAGTAAGACCGGAAGTAGAAAAGCTACAAGAAAGTGGAGTTCGATGTTTTGAACATATAAGAAGACCTTCGAAATACGTAGCTCACTGAGTCTATGGGAAACGAGCACGAAGCCGACCAAAGAAGAAGTGAAGAGAATGTGGGAAGAACGACATGATGCAATGTGATGTCACAGTAGATATGACTCAAGATAGAAACAGGTGGAGAACAGTGAATTGAAAAGCCGACATAAGCTAACTGGGGAAAAAAAGGTATAGAAGAAGGTAACGTTGTCATACAGGCCATCATAGATAGCAAGAGCAGTTTTCTGAAATTAATTAAAAGTCCCAAGAACATATTCCATATTTAATCCATTCTCATTACTAAAACCGTTACTTGGATCTCTTTACTCAGACTAAAAAAAAAGGAAGGGTGTAATGAAAAATATTACCCGCTGTAACACCCGGGGATATTTGCTAGATTGTGCTAACAATAGACAGAGAGCAGATTATTGGTCTACTATGTTGACAGAAAAATACTTGGCTCCAGTGGCAGCTCGTGCTTTGAATTTTAGGTGGTGCACATAAATAACGTCACCTTTTCCATTATTATTATTATTATTATTATTATTATTATTATTATAAATAATATTAATTTAATAATAATAATAATAATAATAATAATAATAATAATAATAATAATAATAATAATAATAATAATAACAGCGGTTTCTTCATCGCATGCTTCAACCATGCAATGGAGAAGCTCATTTTGTATGATTTTTGATCTACTCTTGAAAATTGTTGCGCTTTCTAAATTATTCTTGAGAGCGAGAGACTTAAACTAATTAAACCACGAAATACCTGGATTTGAAGAAGAGTCTGTTTCATCATGTCCTCTTAAAGCTAGTTCTAAGGTGCCACGAAACCGAATGTAATTGATGATTCTATTGAGCACGTACCTGTTTTGCATCACTTTTTGATTGTGATTCTCAATGGACCGACTATAACCAGCATCTAGTTAAGCAGCAATACTCACATTTCCCAACATAGTGAGATTAAGAACGTGTTTTATATGAGCTGACGAATTTTCATGTTTCTTGATTTTGTCGTGCAGATGCTGGATATCCACACCTGTTTTACTCCATACATCTTGACTTGACTTGACTTGATTTTGAGTTTAACGTCCCTTTCAGCAGCGAGTCTATATGAGGCGTGGCCCTACTGATTAACGTAGAAAAAAATGAAATGAAATCTTTGAGTTTTACGTCCCACGGTTATGCCGGTTAGGCTAAAGGAGACGGTGATGATGAGTAATGAATGAAATGGTGGAATGAAGAAAGTGGGAGGAAACGGGAGAACCCCGAGAAAACCCACGCACACGGTGTTTGTCCACCACAAAGTTCACTTCGCGGGGGCTGGGATCGAACCCGGGACCCCAAGCACCAGAGGTGAACGCTCTACCACTGAGCCACCGCGGCCCCCTGATTAACGTGGAATCCGAACCACATGAATCCAGCCGGGAATCGAACCCGGGTCTCCCACGCCAAAGACGCGTATGCTAACCGCTTAGCCACGAAGGAGCTCTCCATACATCTTCCCCCGCCCCGAACAACAATACGGAAAACAAAGAATTTTTATTTCACATCCACATAACCACTTAAGCTGTTCGTACAAGTTGGGATTAAACTTCGTTGTAAATGTTCGTCTCTGATTTCTATCCGATGGTTTTCTTAAGTAGCTCCCTTACTGAAGTTCTTTTTGAAAATGGCTCGTTCAACAGAGACGTTACAGAATTCATTGCCACTTCACGTATATAAGGGACAGACACGTAATTATGCAATTACAGCAACCATGTTCCAATGAACAACAAAGACGAACGAACGTACGAACGTACGAACACACACAAACATAAAACACTACAAAGTCTGCTTTAAAATCTCACCCCCTCTCCCAATTAACGCCGTTTTTCTAAAACCTCCTTTCCAACTCTCTCATCCATCCATACACACATGAAAAGGAAAACATTCTATCTATGCTGCCAAATTTCTACTCATTCAGATACGACTGTATTAAATACTGACACCTTCAATTTGTCTTCTCTCTTCACGGGGTCGCCTTTACTGTCTTCATAGCTGCCTTCACCTTACTTGCTTGACAGAACCAATAGTTATAACCACTTGCCAATCTCGCATTTAGGCAAGGTGCAAGGTTGTTTGCCCCTTTTGCCCGTAGTGACTTGGTTACGGCACACAACATTGTCACAAAGAAGCAGACCATTCACTTTCAGGCAAGAACCGTGTCAACCAATACAGTAGGGGGAGGGACGGTGGAGAAGTTCCAGTTTCGAAGCATTTTCTTTTGGAGAAGTTGTTTTTTGTTTGGCAGACTTGCTCGCAAAAGATCTGAAAGCATATGGATTCTTATGAGGAAGTGCACGGCGTGATAATCCCTTTACTGCCCAATCCCCACAGTGGCCCAGATGTGGAGTTTGTCAAACTCCCAAGCAGAAACAAGTAGCCATCCTTGTTTCAAATGCTGACAATAAAACGAAAAGTGATTTATCACAAATAAAAATTGAAAATATTGGAAGGAGGTTTGTATATACAAACATGCAAACATTAAGAGAAACCGCCACTGCTTGGCTCATCTCACTTCGTTGAAACAAAATAAAAAAGTTATATTTTTTCTTGAGGGGCGCTTGACCCCTTCTAAATCCACCAGAAGCCTAAATAGTTTAACATGAAATCCGCTGAACTAGATACGCTCCATCTTAAAATAAAATCGTCACGAAAATTTCACCCAAGTAATGGTCATCCTCTCTGGTAAGCTTTTTAGAGTAGACTATCGACCATATCGTCCAATAGTATATTAGATTTTTTTTTTTTTTTTTTTTTTGAGGTAGTGACTTCTAGTGAATACCGCATGAGAAAAAATAGGCTAAGGGAGACGGATGATTAAAGCATGTGAATGATGAAGGAAGAATTAGTAGAATGATACTGTGGGAGGAAAATGGAGTTCCCCGAGAAAACTCACGAACACAATGTCGACAACCAAAACCTTACTTGAGCGGGGATCGACTCCACCTACAAGAGGTAAACACTTTATCATATAGCCACCGTGCCTTTCACCACATGGGCAAAGCGTACGGCAGATCAATGGTAGAATGCTCACCTCTGGTGCGATGAATTCTTGATACGTTCCAGGTTACGTGCGATTTTTCTCCAGATTCTCACGTTTCCTCCCATATTCTCATTTGACCATAATTATGACCAATTTGACCATAGTTATGACCTTTTGTTCTCCTATCAAAAACAATCATATTATACTTGGAGAAGATTTTTTCGGCATCAACACTCGAGACCTGAAATCATATTGAATGAAACGAGCTGACAGCAAATGAAATGATACAATGTCAACTTCCTTATCCTTACTGATGAGAACTTCAATAACCTTACTTTTAAATTCACTGTAAGCAACCAACAGATCATGAACATTTCCACCACAAAACACAGTCAAGGATTTAAACAACAGTTCAGTTTTGTTGATGTCTACATCTTTATGAAGTGAAACAGTTTCTGGATCAAATATCTCACAGAGCTTTTCGTAAACTCTCCACACAGAATTGTCATCACTTGTTTGAGTGTAATTTTGCAGCCTCATCAATACTTTTGATACGCAGGTTTTCAACTTTACTTCAACTTCAGTCTAGTGAGAAGCACAATCCTTTTTAATTAACTCTGCAGTGGCATACCCAAATTTTCCTACTTGAGCTAACTCTAACTTATTTTGCAAGTTTTTCATTTTCCCGACAATAAGGTAAGCATATCGGTCCCGACTGGCCTTAGTGACGCACAAAGAGACGTTGAAAATCCTAGAAAGTGACATCACGCCATTCCAGCTTACGGATTTTATAGAGCACTTAATTTAGCGTCGTGCACGTTTTCGGTAAAAACGCAACGATTTTTAAGTTAAATAATGTTGGAAATGCACTTTTTAGTTATTATTGGCAATAATTAGCAAGAATACCACTTTTTCGCTTTTATCCGGATTTATCGCTAGTAATACCAGATTTTGCAAAAATTCGCGATAATATGAACGTGATTTCTGGCTCTGAAACGAAAAGTTTGAGGTTTTCGTGAAACATATAGGGTAAATGTGCCAGTCCTCGACCACCTAACTCATTTTCTTATCGTCCTTAATTGTTTTTCACTCAATGGAACAACTTAGGAGGATGCAAGTAGCTCACACGTGTTCCTAAAACTAGAGTTTATCTATACTTTATCCAAAACTGAGATAACTTATACCATTTATGTAATATTAGTCGGAGAAACTCCAGTAACTGATTTCTTTTAGTGTTCGGCCATTTTTCGTTAATGTTCGACCGCCTACTGCTTAGTCATCGACCACTACTCGGTTAATGTGCTTTTAATTACAGTATGAAGGCTAAAGCATAACTTTACCAAACTAATAGCATCTGTAGATGTTACATCACTAGTTTTTCAAGTATCACTTCGCAGTTTCGCACAATAGTCGCTGAGATTAAGTAACTTTGTGATAGTTTTATCAAGAAAGGGCCCATCAAATTCATTTAAGGTTCAGTGGAATGCAGCACCAAACATGCTTCGTCTTCTCTGGGTTGAACGGCTATAAACCCCATCTTCTAAATTAGTTTTTAATAACTAATTGTGTTGCTACCTTGTATATCGCTCTTTTAATTAGTGGTGCAGAAATAACACGTGTAACATCTTACTCAGTTTCCATGTAGAACTCTCGAAAACGATTTGAACACCGATACGTCGCAGGGTTGAAGAATATGTGTGCTGTTTGGTGGAAGGCAGTAGAGTACTATAGCATGGCTGGAACAAAATTCGCTGACTTCCATTACCAAGTGATTCTTGTGGCCGTTGATTAGCAGAAGGACTGGTTTCCTAATAGAGGGATCATTTACCCATTTTAGGAAGCCGTTTGCTATCCATTCGTAGTGTTTCACTTCGCATCCAGCCGCTATCTGATCTGACCTGTCTATGAAAATCTCTGAAGAAACTGCACTGATGACTTCCTTTGGAAGATGTCTTACATACAGATATACGACCATCGGGGATACAATTTCTCCTGCTGCGGAAAAAGTTCAAAGCAGTGTTAATGTTTCTTTCTCGTTGCCCTTCACCTCGTACATATTTTTCCACGCTTTGGACCCCAACGCCTTTCCTGATTTGTGACATAGTTTAAAGCTGGATTCATCAGCATTAAATATTCGCTCAGAATCATTTAGAATGTCAGATTGTCCCGTTTGTTTCAAGTATTTCTCAAGGTCCTAAAACCACAAGCGAATGTTTCCCTCGGTTACAGCGTATCGCGCCTTGTTCAAAGTTTAAGGACACGATTTGTGGGTGTCTCCACAAGTAAATGTAGTACCAGGTTTCACCATCTCGATTGTCTTTGAACGGCGTTTTGCGTTTTTCTGAATCGGGTCTATTTTTCGCTTTTTGGGACTGTGACCATGAAATTTATCCACCAGCGTTACCCGAGGAATTCCATAGATTACTGATGCCTTTCGTATAGAGCGTTTTTTTTTTTTTTTTTTTGACAAGCCTCCAGAGCTTTTTGTAGTTCCTCGTTTGAATAAGCTGGCAGTTTAAGCTTAGGCCTACTCACTCATTATCTCTGAAAGAAACAAAACTTCTTAAGGACATGCAAGGAAAACAGATGTATTCCAGACGTAAGCTGATAGTAGCTATTCCGCTAACAATATCTGAATGCGTTCCACGACGAAGCGAGAATAGTGTAGTACAGTACTAAACGAATTTGGCCAAATATAATAAATTTATTATTCAAATTAAATGTCATACCCTAACCGTGCCGTTAATTTTCCATGAAAATGTTGGGAAACTACATGAATATTCAGTTACTTAAATTTGAATTTACTTTATGGCCTTTAGGCATCTACGGTTCCGACCGGGATAGGGTGGGGGAGAGGATGTTGGAAGTTAGACGGCCAGGCCCTATTTTGAAGATACCATCCCAGCATTTGCCTGGTGTGACTGAGGAAAAACCCGAAAGAACTCAGTCAAGATCGAACTGAGGACCTGGGATCGAACTGAGGACCTGGGATCGAACCGAGTACCTTCCGAATGCTAAGCCAACGCTTTACTATTTTTTCAAAATTCATCTCAGCCTGAATGCTCCTCGAGCCGATTGGAGATAACCCAATCCTGACAGGGACACGAACACAGAAATATCGAGGACAATTAAAAATACCCTTGCTCTTGAGAGGGATTCGAACCCTCAGTGGATTGCATTACCACTGAGTCACGGCCATTCGGTGAATATTCATGTGTTAACGGTAAGACTCAACAGATGATTATACAAATGTAAATTGATCACTGAATTAGTGTTTGAATTAAGAAATTGTGCGAGAAAGTACAAACGCAAAGCATGGTCGAACACTGAGAAACAGCTTATCTTCGACCAGTACAAATGTATTACGAAAAGTAGTGGTCGAACACTAGTAAATGTCTTCGTTTCCATTATAACTTCAGAATTGGTAACTAGGTACCAGGCACGTAGCCAGGATTTCGTGAAGGGGGGGGGGGGTCCGTCACATGTAATACTGTGGTCATCACACCAGGGCCTCGATCATTCTAAACAATTTTACTGGAACATATATTGGTTCGTTTAGCGAGGATTTCGTAACCGGGGAAGGGGGGGGGGGAACATGAAATTCTGAAGGCCCAGGAGCTCGATCAATTTAAAGTACTTTACTATCAACATAAATTGGTTTGTGAGGATATGTTGCTAAATATTTTAATAAACTGTGAAGAAATCTCGAGTAAAATAATACCAAAAAAAAAAAAAAAAAAGTATTGAAAAAGATTATACAATATTTACATTCTTCCTCTGTTTCTTCAAATATGACAATTTTCCTTTCAGTATGATCTCAACTATTATAAAAAATAGATATTCACTATAAAAAGTACATACTCAAAAAATGTCTTCTAAAATATTTTGCAATATCTGCGTTTCTTTTTCTGTTGAATCAAATGTTAACAGAATTTTCTTTCCACACATATTTTTGTTTTTATTATTCCGTCATCAACTGTCTGTTTCAAATGACAGGTTAAAGGAGCAGTAGAAAATTGTTTTTGAAATAACATGTTTGATATTGTAAGGATGCGATGACGAAAAATTATGATAAAAATAACGTCCACGCTGTTACACACGGCACTATGCTTTCGGAAGCTTGAAATCTCCCTGACTAGTAGCAGAAATTCTGAGAATTCCGCTACTTTTCTAGAAATTTCAAATTCCCTGACTCTTCCAGGATATATCGCTCACCTCGCAACCATGTATTTCAAGTAATACAAATTTCCTCATAAGAAAGAGTAACCAAAAGCTTCCTGTAGTTTATTTTTAACGCTGATCCTTCTTTTTCTCATTTCATTTTGTTTCATCCTTCTCTAAGTTTTTTTTCATTTTTGGACTCGAAGGGGGGGGGGGGTCCGGACCCCCCTTGGCTACGTGCCTGTAGGTACTCATTTCAAGCAGATGAATCGAAAATAAGTCGTTATCGACATTTCTACAATTTTTCAGTGCTCGACCACCCTGTGGTCGAACACTAGTTAACAAAGAATATTTCATAAGTCATTGTCCGACCACTACATTTTATTGATTTATTCTTCATACCTTACAGTTATCACTAAAATTTAATTTCTAAAATGTGCTCTACAGTTCCATATAACAGAATAATATGTGCATTTCTTACCTGGTGAGATAAAACTATGGAAAAGCACGAAAAACAGGGTGCTGTCGTTCCCATTTGCAACAGATTAAAGTTGTCAAAAACTCCGTGCGTCTTCCGTAGACATACATTTGATTGGCTATTACCGAATGCATGTGCAATATATTTTGACAGTATCTTTGTGATTGGTTCAGAATACGCTGCAATTCAATTATAACGGAAAAGCATGTTTTTTTTTATCAGAAAATAAGCCTAATATATGGTTTTAAAGTGAAAAGTGGTCGGCAACTTGGGGGTGGTCGAAGACTGGCACAACCACCCTACATATTTTTTTTAACGTTTCGCACATATCGCATTAGCGAAAAAAGTTTCGTCTCTAAGTATGACCAATCTAACCAATTCAACCATAATTATAACCAATCTGATAATATTTATGACCAGCCTGACCTGACCATAATTAATTATGACCAATCTGACCATAATATTTCATAATTTGAATAATCATTCATAATTCATTCATTAATCGTACGACTGATTTTGCCTAAAGGGCATACGCGTGGTACATTAAACTATAAATTTCATTTCGCTTTAATAATCGTAAGAGTGTTAATTCATATTGTTTGTAGGTACAAAAATATGACTTCAACATTAGCTACATTTCTTCGTTTGTGTATGCGTGCTTCATTATGAAGCTCCGTCAAACAATGAAGACGAGAATTTAGCAGAGAAAAAAGAGCCTTAAATTCCGTGACAAGCAAAATTTTTCAGTTTCCGATAACGATCAACAAGGTATCACTAACCACACATGCATGTAAGAAGCCACAGATAATGAGCAAACACATTTAAATATTCTGTTTCTTCTTTTTTAATTCTAAAAAAAAAGAAGAAGAAGACTAAATCTCATTATAATGAATCAGTTGGTGTTTCATTACATTTTGGGAATTAATTCCAAGAAAAGACGTCAACAATAATAAATATCACAAAGGTGTTAAACATGGAAAAGTTTTACTCCAGGGCGTGAGGAGAGGATTGTGTAACGCTTGAAGAGTAACAAGGATATTTTAGACTTATATGGAAATTTAACTCAATTATATACGATTAAACTAGCTTTTTGTATTCTTACACTACAAAATCTACAAGTTCCAATGTTGCAAACACATTATCATGTTTTCCCACCAAATCAAAAATATAAAACTACTAGAACACCACTACAGTACAGTTTACGAAAGCTAGCTTCTGACAATCCGACAGAGCTAGTGGTGTACTGATAGCGCTGTTGTAAAGGCTCTGTATTTTGTAACCACTAGCCGAGCATGCTAGTGATGAAAGTCACTATTGGCGTGGGTTCAAATCCGGCCCAAAGAAAGCTCTTTTCATAACCCTTTTTTTTCTCATTAAAACAAGACTGGAAATAATATTCAAAAAAGTTATTTACCGAGCGGGTTAGAAATAAAAGTCGCTTTTGGAATGGGATTCAAACCTGACCCAAAGAAAGTTCTTTAAAAAAAAAAAAATTCATAACACTTCATTAAAATAAGCGTGCAGTTTTACTATATGGATCTAAATATAAGAAGTAGTAGTAGTAAAAGTAGTAGTAGTAGTAGTAGTAGTAGTAGTAGTAGTAGTAGTAGTAGTAGTAGTAGTAGTAAAAATAGTAGTAGGAGTAGTAGTAGTAAAAATAGTAGTTGGAGTACTAGTAGGACAGAGTTACAAACCCCGTAGCGGTTGGTTGGATTCTGTTCTCGATATCAAATGGGCAAATTAAAGACTTGCCCAAATTTTTCTGTATATTTTACATGACAAATTTAAAACAGCTAGCTAGGGTAGCGTGCGAAAAAAAAAAAAAAACAGGGTAGCGCGTGGATACTGAAACGCTTGGGATCTGCGAAAATGCCTCCGACGACACACTTAGGACGCTTAACAAGTCTTAATTCCATAATCGCAATAGTGTGATAGAAAGGTATGACGTCTAAATAATAAAAGACCTAATAATATTATTATTGCTTGTAACAATGGCGTGCGTAAGGGATGAATTTCGGGATTCATTTTCCTTTCAGCCAGATATTGTGGAAAAATAAACGTTTACTAAATTATGATTTTAGCACGACCTGAGAGGACATGAGATTGTTTCACTCTTCCTCCCCTTCATTTACCAGGCCAACATGTTTGGCTCTACATATGTTTGTGAAATTTCATTTTCAAAAATGATATTTTTTGAAGAACCAATATCGCTCATGATTAATTTCCACTCACTTTGAAAACATTCTTCGCATAAACTGCTCCCCGTGTGAACCTAAGTTTAAGAAACTCACTCAAACCCACAAATGTAATTTCTTCCATTGATTTTTCAATACCCTTACACCTGTCTATTAAAATGAAGTGAAATCTTTAAGTTTTACGTATGACGGTTATGCCGGCTAGGCTAAAGGAGACGGTAATGATAAGAAATGAACGAAATGGTGGAATGAAAGAAAGTGGGAGGAAACAGGAGAACCCCGAGAAAACTCACGCTCACGGTATTTGTCCACCACAAAGTTCAATTAGACCTAGCTGGGATCGAACCAAGGACCCTATGCACCAGAGGTGAACGCTCTACCACTAAGCCACCACGGCTGCACCTGTGTCTATTGTATTTCATATTATTTTGTGAGCGAAAATTAAAATTAAAAAAATTAGTAAGGAATATGAATTGTTTTTTAACCGCGATAAAAAATTTCAAAATTCGGAGCCCCTCCCTTCTGCACTAGAGTTTTTCATTAGCCATTATACTAAAAAAAAGTTCCCTACTAATAAAACATTAAAAAGGCACCACATTTGGTGTGAAAACCATTAAATTGGCAACATTGATCAGTTTTCACCTGTTAGAACAAGAAAAATTCTTCCAAAGTAGAGCTTAGTTAAAAAGAAAAAAGAAAACATCGAGAAAAGATGAAGAGATAAAACGGAGCAAATTCTTTTTTGTTGGAAGGAAATTTTCTTGTTCAGGTAAGCAAACAGAGGCAGAGCAAGTTTTGTGGTAGTTTTGGGTGACAATTAAGATTTATGTATGTTTTTCATTGTCACATAAATAATCTGTCGACAAAACTTTTTTAATCACATGTTAAAAAAGAAAGACAAATGAATCCTTCAACTAAAGATTTATCAATGCCACAAAGAAATCGATTCAATTGATTCTGTCTGCTATTGATAACCTAATCGGGTTTCATCCACCCAGCACTGTTCCACACATTGACGTGCTCAGACCTCCAGATTAGTGGACTTACGTCTGAACTTACCTTCGGGTGCGTTATCTTTTAGCAAAACAATCAGAAAGACTGGGCTGGAACTTGTAATTGGAGCGGGTTGAAGTCAATTGTTTCTAGGACAATAGATATATTACAACCAAATCCTTCTGGTCAATCAGCTTCTTAAGCCGATCATCTCTCGTCAAGAGCGATTTTTACCGCAACAGAAGAGTTCCATTTACAAGAGCAATTTATATGAACCCTCTTCACACCGAACACCTCTCCGCTCGAACGGAGACCACAGGTTTTCGTTAGAAAATATTATTTTACTCTTATTATCACGTTACTAAGAAATCGTGATTCGTCGAATTAAAAATATTTAAAATTTTAACAAATACCGTGGTAGCCAAGAAGTGTTAATAATCTGAGTTGATAGGAACGGCCGGTGAAAACCAGGAAGTCAAAAAATATTTGGTGCAACCCTGCAGGTATACTTCGGGTTTTACTTGAGGAGGCGAGATTCTCCGCCGATATAAATAGTTTTCCGCCTTTTCCATTAGTAAGGCCCTGTTTAATAAAACTCAAAGTATGCATTTAAATATGTACTGAAAAGTTAGAAAATATTCACTATAAACAATATGATTTACTATGTTCACTGTGTGCAGGATGAATTTCTTCAGTATGCTACCAAGATTAAAAAAAAAAAAAAAAAAAAACTGGTGTCAAACTTCGTCAACTATGTGTTTCATAAAGTTTATTCAGAGAGAGAGAACCACAGAGAGAACAAATCAACATATGGACACAGAAACTGAAGAGCCAAAAATGGAGAACATATAATTCTGTATTTGTTAAATATATTTTCCCCACTATTTTCTCGGTTATCATATGCCACAAAGGAGAAGTTTTACTTTACAGCGGTGATCCTATCGCCGCGAATTCTTTCTTGTACACAGGCTTCGCTGTTTAGTTGAAACTACGTACATTTAAGTAGTTAGAAGATGTTTTATTAAACTGTTAGATTATAAACATTGAGATTTAAAAAAAAAAGTTTCATTCCAATCCGAGGATGGGCAGGTCGTACAAGGTAATACCTACTCTGTGGCCCGAATGTTTTCAATATTATGGTACTTAAAGTTTTAGAACATGCCACTGAAACTTACCCTTTTCTTTACCACTTAAAAAGTTACTCTTGAAGTTAGAGTGAGAATTATATTAGAAGTAAACTTCCGGTAAAATATTCTTTCTTTCGAGGAAAGATTTTGTTTTATAACATTTTTTTCTTTGACTTACTTTCTTCCTTTCTTTTTCTAGGAAAATACTACCTTGAGAGTCGCCTACAGGTAGGTGACTAGACTCCATCTTCCGAAGCACTAATTCATTTCTGTCGATAAACAAGGGCAATAAATTCTTAGGAGAAAAATTAGGCATTACAACAGTTCGACATTTCTCCTTCAATGCATTAATCTTTTTCTAAATTCCCAACCAGAACGTTTCGGTCACAGAAGTATCTTTTCCTTTCCCATTAACACAGATTTAAACAATATTATTAAGCGCTAAGGAAAAAGAAAAGAACGTCCTAAAAATGAAACCTCTGTCAATCTTAAGTTGAACAACGTGATATACTTTGTGCAGCCGCGGATCCAGGATATGATCAAGGGAGGGGCTAACTATAGTTTACCCCCTTATCCAATGTAAAGAAAGTACAATTGAAGCCCTTTTTATCCAGTGTATACATGAGCGTCAAGGGCGGGGGGGGGGGCTATAGCCGCCTGACTGTGCGCATGAATATCGGAGTCTGCAGCGGAGAGAATTATCCCGTCCTGCTGGATTTTTAAAAAAATTGTTCTAAGTATAGAATTACAAGAAGAAAACATGTCTTGAGGGTGTCATCTGTGGCATCTTTTAAGTACTGCGAGCCTTAGCATACTGAAAGTAAATTGCTGGAAATCAGAATGAAATTTTGTTGTGAAATGACTTGATGTTAGACCGAAGTAAATTCGTTTTGTGTTCGTTTCAGCTGCAATGCCAGATTACTTTCTTGCAACTGAGTCAATCAATTTTCCGTTTCTCTGCAGGTATTTAAAAATCACATTCATCTTTACAAAAGCACAAGTGAAAAATACTGCTACTCTGTATCATAGTCACTTTTCCGGTAAGAACAAGCAGAATCACACAGAAAATATATTATGAAACTTAAAGAAATAGTTATTCTTCTTACAGAAGCTGTTTAGAATTACTAAACAGTTTATTATAGCCATTAAAACAAAATATGAATTCTGCTCTGCCTAAAAACGCGCTTTTAGGTGTGAAGTTTGGAGCTGCACTTCCCTCAAATAATCCTTACTTGCATATTAATTTCCTGTGTCGAAAGATTAGGCAGTAGGGGAACTAGGTAAAACTGGAATTCTCGTTCTACCTAAAAAATAGGATCATTGAAATATTTTCTACAAACAGCTGGGGAGGCCTTTTTGCAGAACGGGAATGAATCATCTGGATAAAGGCAGACGTCGATTGCATCTTCTATAAAATATCTTTATTTTTAGAGCTAATTCGGACAGTATATTTTCCTTGATATTTCTTAATATTGAGAAGTGTTTGAGGAAATATCATATTTTAAAGGATATTTTACATCAATACTTTACATTTATGTTTGAATTTAAATATTAAGTCCGTAGTTTAGTGGAAATTCTAATTTCAGTGGAAGGATGGCAAGTATGCTTTGGTTGTTTCAAAAATGTTTCTTTTTTCTCATTGCCTCATATTACTTCCATATACAGGGTGGCCCAAAAGTAGCTATACATCCCTGCAATGATGAAGTATACCATTCCAGTTTATTGGTTTATTCGCATCGGTTGTTCCGAGCTTAAAGTATAAGTAAAAAGACATTAAGAACAAATAATAAGGAAACTTAGTCTACCTGATGGATAACAAATATTATATCAAATATAGTGAGCTGATCAGTCCGGAACATATATTTACTTTTGGGCCACCCTGTATATTTATTACGTACTTGAGGAGTTAATGTATTTGTTTTATAGAGTCGATGCGGATTTATTCTTGTTATATTATGTATTAGTTGTCGAGGGCGTCTCTTTCGTTTAGTTTTGTTATCATATACGATTGTTGAAGTTAATTTGACTTGAAAAGAAAATGAAAATAACAGAGAAATTGCTGCACAAAGTAATTAGTTGCTATTCTGGAAAATACATAACAGTAAATACATAAAGAATTGAAATTATGTTGAGAAGAAGAACTCTACATGACAAGAGTATACTTTTTAATTGTTTGAAAATGTTAACACTTTAACCGAAACATGAGTTTTAGGAACGTTATGAGAAACACAAGGTCTCAGAGACCCATTAGTCAATTTTGTATTATATTTACTTTCAAATATATTTAAGGTCTTTTATAATAAAAGGGCCAAATAAATTTAAACTGTGACAAGCAACCAGGGTTGCCACCATTGCGTTTTAAAATTTACCACTGGATCTTTGAGACCCATGTTTCGTAAAGCTCCTTTGTCACATATAACAATTTATTACAGCGATGGAATGATTTAATGTTTGTTTGTTTCACAAAAAAGTTTTACATTCAACGGAAAACAACTTATCACTAAAGTGTGTACACGAGTATTCTCACACAATTTTGATTAGGTTCCACTTATCTTTTCGTTGTCTTGAAAATCTTACGCGTATACAAGAAATTTCACGTAAAATCAGTACCTCTGGCCACATTGCTATATGTCTGACGTCACTTGTAACCAACGAAATATAGTTTATAATATTGCCGTCTGCACCAGGGGCGCACCCACGGAGGAGTCCACTGGGACGGACCCCTCCCCAAAATTTCTAATTCAATATACATTTGTACACTTTCTCAATGAAACCCGGAGATTCAATGCCGCGTTCACAAGTGCTCTCCATTGACTTCTCGTCTTAGCCAACTGGATCCACTTTCTGCTTTGTATTCCTATTTCTGTGAGATCCATCGTAATATTGTCCTCTGTAATCTCGAGATTAAGGATGAGCAATGGTAATAGTGGTGAGATTAATGATATGTATAATAAAATGAATTTAAATATGATAATGAGTTTAATTTTGAATAGCATGTAAATTATTTAGCAAAGTTGGTAGAGCAAATAATTATAAAGTTGGTAGAGCAAATTTAAATTAAAATGGTAAATATATTACGTGAACAAAATGAATTATTATTACTTTAAAATTTTGAGAAAATATGAGACTCTAATTTACAAGGCCATTAACGTGGTTTTACTTCAGGTGAAACGAGACAATACTATCCCCCACTCACAAAACAACATGAGTGTTTTGCTTAACCATGTTTTGCTAGGTTGGAACAACTCCAGGACAGCTGGAAAAGACATATGGTACTGACACATTTTACATACCTTGATTGACCTCCTGGTGAAGAAATGATGAATTACGATTTTATTGAGATAAATGAATTTAATATGCAGTAGGCACACGTTAAGAAACAAACGTTAAGAAGTTACAGAGAGAGAAAAACAAATACTTTTGTTTACGAATTTCGAGGTTAGTTTTGCCGAAAAGTTTTATACTTGTTATAGGCCTTTTTTGATTTTGTTAAAAGTTTGTGCACGTTACATCATATTTTTTTGATCCTGGTTTCTGGTGCTTGTTTTGGATTCCATGTTCTTTGAATCCCGCGTTGGCCTCACTATCTTCCCTTTTAGTGAGACGTATATTCAACGTAGGCCTCGTTTCTCTTCCCATTAAAATGAGACTTCCTGCAACACTGATGTTTCACCTTGTTGACCGCTCCCGAAAGGACTGTAGCGTTCTTACTGCTGTGACTAGTCCTTCTTGCAGTAAGAAGCTAGTCTTTTAGGAAATAAATTCACGTTTCCCATTCTCACGGTGTACGTAATTTAGTTTGCCTGCGTGATAAATGCTCGTTTCGCCTAACTAGCGCGATGCAGCCCGTTAAGTGGCTTATGAGCGACTAGCTCATTTTCATTACCCTAATACAAAAGGGAAGATGACACTGACTTTATGCATAACTTGTTTAACAATTGTTCGTAGTTTCTGTTTTCAAAGTTTTTGCCTTAAACTCATTGTAAAAGTTCTACGTTGACAAAAAGAAAACTATCATCGTTCTGTACCAATGTACATTTCTGGATACGACGAACTTCTAACTTATAGCGTCGAATAGTTTAGAGCATGACCAAGACTTTTATGCTCTTAAAATTTGTAATAATCAGTCCCCTTTGCTTATTCGCAAAAATACTATCATGAGCAAAGCACCGCGATCACTTTTATTTTCGACGTAATAGTACTGAATTTCCAATACTTGAAGAGCACGGCGAGCGTTACTTCCCCTATCGAAGTCAAGACACGAATTACCAATACTTGAAGAGCACGAAGAGCGTTACTTTTCTTACCGAAGTTCAGAACTGAATTACCTAGTCTCTCCGCTGCTATTTTCTTTTAACAATCCCTTTGTAGTTGCCAAAATTTGTTCTCGCTTCCCACCGCGATTCTTATGACGGGGATGTTTCCGCGAGAGGGGGTTTCACCACTGGTTGTTGTCCTTCCTGACCTCATTAGTACATTTTGCCTATTTTTCACTTCGATTACATAAAACTGGTATTCGATATTTAAATTCTATCCCCTACACTGTAGTCTGCAAGGATCAGGCTATCAACTGATATATTACACTTATAGGAACATTCAGCAATAAAGATACAAATGAACTATTAACACTATTTACATACTTTGAAGTTGAGTTGTTTTCAACCTCACACTCTATTTACGTCGTGCTTCCACCTGTCGGGATTTCTCGTAGGCATTTTACCTGTATGAGAGGTTTTCTCAACTCAGGTATCCACCCGATTTTCATTGTTTTTCAGAGAATGAAATGTTTGTTAATATACAACACATTAAAATAAGTAACTATACGTACAAATACACACCCTAGAAACATATGACAAGCTGTCATTTCATTATTAATATAACATGATTTTGTTTGACGTTGGTGCTAGTTTTCTCCCCAGGACGTCATCTGCTTCGACAAGAACATTGTCGCTATTCCATCTATCATGTCTCTTCCCCAGGTTCAAACTGTTGGACTTGCTATCCTGAATCGAAATAAGCCATTCTTTTACCAGTTTCTAAAGCATTCAAGAACGCGACTAACTTATCCTATATACTACAATACCGAAAACTTCAAGAAAATGCTTACATCAATAAAGAATTATTTGCGGAAGCATATTTACAAACAGGGGTGAAGGTTTCTACAAGGAATGCTCTCTCCCTACTTTTCCTCTTCCAAGCAGCCGAGAAGTTCAAAAATCCTTGATCCGTCCTGGCTGGCGGAAAAGTTCGTTGAAAACCCAAGCCAACGCAGATATAGGTGTGAGAAATGGACAACTTCGCATTTTCTTACACCTCTTTGTATTCCTTATTTCCACATGTATCTCTTAACTCCAGCAAACGTTTTAACAATGGCTGTTCTCGACATCGTGTCTCCTGTATACAACGTCTCCGACTGCAGTAAAATTGTCGACTATGCCTTTTGTGTTACTTTAGGTATATGAAATCCAGCCATGTATACTCCTACTTTGATTAATAGAGTTAGCAACGAGGGACCATATGCTTCAAACTCAAGTGTGTTCTCCTCATGTAGACAAACGCTCTTGTCTTTAAACTCTTTTCCTTTCTGTGCTGCGCTTCAAAAGAGCTGAGTTCTACATCTTTATGTGTTTTCCTATATAGAATATTTCTGAAGCTTTGCATTGAAATTATCTATCAATTTAAATCAAGATTAATAAGATTCTAACTCATTTAAATCCTTCACATAAATCAAAATGATATAAAACACTAACAATAACACACATAAAAATGAACTTAAATCTAAATTGTTGCTTCCACAACTAATCCTTTATTTAACTACCTAAATCTATACTAAAATAATCATATGCAAAAATGAACATTCCATACGCAAATTAATCAAAATAATTATATGCATGAATTAAATACCTAAATATATAAAAATTTACATATGCTATTGTATGCTACATACACATCCCATCTACCTATGTCTCCCTAATGGACGTTTCCCGATTGGATTTCCAGTTAAAACTTTCCCCATTCCCATTCCTCTTGGGTCCGAATATTCTTCTCAGGGTCTTGTTCTCATATTCTTCTCAGAGTCTTGTTCTCAAATACTTTCAACCTGCGTTCTTCTCTCGGTATAAACGACCATGTTTCGCAACCATACAGGACAACAGGTATGATTATCGTTTTATATCGGGTCTATTTTAAGCTTCAAATTCCTTGACAGAAATCGCGAAAACAATAGATTTTGAACTGATTAATGATACGAATTATCTACTTTTAGTCGATATTTAAATCCTTCGTGAATATGGTTTTGGTTCTTAATATTGACCCGATACTTGAAAGTGCCCAGTTTGTCCAAAGTATTATTTGAAGTTTTAACGATTAAGATCACGACGAACATCCATTCAAGATAAAAACATTAAAAAAATGAAATGAAATCTTTAAGTTTAACGTCCCACGGTTATGGCGGTTAGGCTAAAGGAGACAGTAATAATGAGAAATGAGTGAAATGGTGGAATGAAGAAAGTGGGAGGAAACGGGAAAATCCTGAGAAAACTCACGAGCACGGTGTTTGTCTACCACAAAGTCCACACGGCGCGAACTGGGATCGAACCAGTGACTCTAAGCACCGGAGGTGAACGCTTTACCATTGACCCACTTTCAATTGCCCATAAAAAGACTGAAAGTTTTTATTATTGGTGATTTACTTAAGTAATGATAACGAAACCGTACAAGCATACCAAGTTTCAAGTTGTTATTCCAATTCCAGATACTCAAAATATGAGATTATAGGTTTAAAAAAACGCCCATTTAAATAACATGGGGGAATAAAAGTTACCATCATGCCAAATTTCAACTTTCCATGTCAACTGGAAGTATCCCTTTATTTTATGTCAGTCAGGATAGGTTAGGAGGTCTCGTCTACGTTTGAAAGCCCCTGATACTTTATGAGGCGTCGTTTTATTTACATCTATTAAACCCTTTTGGTATTGTCTATTATAACTGATCATCTGCGAAGATTTTCTCTACATTTTGTTTCACACCTTTAAATGTCGAGAACGAACATTTTCTCCTCTTTATCCCTTTACATTAAAAAAAAAAAAAAAAATGTGTACTGGAAGGTAGTGTCACCTGTGGTTGTAACCGCCATATCACAGACAAGACTTTTCCTTGTCCCAATAATTATCTTCTATTTACTCCCTATTAGTAACGTCATCACAACAATTAATAGTATAATAATAACAATTTCCTTTTGTCACTTTCCTCCCATTGTTGTAATTTCCTTTTTTGCTCGTGGGTGTCTGCCTATTCCTACTTCCTTCAACAGCATCCAGCAGTTGTTGAATGGTATCAGCTCCTCCACCAACCTTCATTAAAGAACTCTTGTTCGGCGACAACCTGGTTATTCATTGGCACCTGAATTCTGTTGTTATTTCTCTATTGTTCTTCTGAAAAGCCTCTGCCATTGTTCTTGTCGTTGGTGTCACATTCTGTGGTCCACCTTTTTCTTCCTTTCTTCAGTGCAAAGGACCATTGGTAACTTCTGTTAAGTTTGGTTGTTGATGCGAAGCACTGCAATCAAAAAAGAAACAAACACAGTGTTACCATAAGATGAAATTTTGTGTGTAATCAACATAATAAATAGGTATTGGGCAAAGTAATTAGTTTACTGGGTTGGCTGCAAATGCTACAGTGTTATAGTATACGCGTAGATTCTAATAGGAAAAGCAATTTTCATTCTAAACGGATATATTCTGTTACTTGCAGTTATAAATTAAGTTGTAAAATAGTAAAGAAACCTTGTATTGTGCACTGGAAATTAGTTCTGAGTACATTAATATTAAATATGTGCATTGGGTTATAAATTGTGGGTAGCAGGGCCATAACTTGTGGGGGGGGGGGGGCAGTGGGCAACTCTCACCCAGGTAAGTTCCCTGCCGTTCGAGGGGGGCCTATTTTAAGACAAAATTTTCTTACTCCAGATACGATAGGAGCATGAAATTATAAATGAAGCATCAAACAGGTTCACTACATTACATAAACAAAATAGCACACAACAGGTAAATAAAACAAAAATGAGTCGTGGTTCCATTTCAGTAAAAAATGTCTCTATTAGGGATCCTAGAAATAATATTTATTCGGGACCCTAGTAATTAATTTATCATGTATGGAACGAGCCAGACCTTGCCGTGCGGGAGGGCCCACAGGCACAAGATGGAAAGGGGGGCCCAAAAATTATAAAATCAACTTTCTTTAGGGGGCTCAAATACACGTACTAATGCTCGCTCCTCCAGAAAAAAATCTAAATTACGGTGCTGGTGGATAGTCTATTAAACAATAATATTCTAGATCAGAAGTTTTTGTTATGACAACGTTAACCGAGTCATTATTAGTTGTTTCTCCCCAGTCTTCGACTAAAATTGCTTGTCAACTAAATAGCGGTTACACAAATATTAATAGAATTAAATTGAAGGAATACAATTGAAATTACAAAATATAAATCGTCCATTATTGTAGAAAATCTCAAATATTAAAGCCCAGATCTAAATATGGTTACAAGGCTCGGGTTCAATTCTCGGTGGGAACACTCGGTCGAAAAAATGTAAAATCTTTTCCAGCCCAGTCATCCTGAATGAGGCTTTCCTTGGTTTTCCTCATTCACACCTGGCAAATGTCGGGATGGTACGTAATATAATGATCAAAGGGCACTTCCTTCCTTTCCTTATTCCTTAATTCCCCGGGTAGTATGATCGTCGAGGGATGGTCATCTTTCATACGTGACGGGCTCTCATCGTCTCAGATGCCGAAAGCCCAGAAATTCAATTTCTAATCCTGAATATAGATACAACCCTTGTTCTATTTTCGAGTAATTAAAAAGTAAAAAATGCAGTTTTTAAGCTACACTACACTGTTAAAATACATTCTTAAATCTGAGAAACCCTTTCTTATCTCTGCGCCGAGAATATCTTTCCTTAGAAACAAGAGTTTGAAACTCTCATTAATGAGAAATGAAGAAAAGTAAGTGAGGTTGTATAAAACGGAATAAGAAAATATACTGTTACTTTCTTTATGAATGAGAATTTCCAAATCTCACTTCTAAGAAAATATTGTCTCGGTGCACAGATAAGAAACGGTTTCTCAAATTTAAGATGTTATTTTTAACAGCGTAGTTTAAGTCTAGAAATTACCTGCATGCTAGCGCGATCTATTGACGACAGGCAGGCAACGCAGATACTGATACCTATTACTACGACTACTAACAATTATGAAGTAGTGGTACTGACAAACTGAGACATTTATTTTTTATAATAAGGGTATTGTAGGTAAATTGTAAATGAAATGAAATCTTTAGTTTTACGTCCCACGGTTATGCCGGTTAGGCTAAAGGAGACGGTGATTATGAGAAATGAATGAAATGGTGGAATGAAGAAAGTGGGAGGAAATGGAAGAACCCCGAGAAAACCCATAAGCACGGTGTTTGTCCACCACAAAGTCCACACGGCGCGAGCTGGGATCGAACCAGGGACCCCAAGCTCTACCACTGAGCCACGGCGCCCAGTAGGTAAATTGTATTATTATTATTATTATTATTATTATTATTATTATTATTATTATTATTATTATTATTATTATTACTATTATTATTATTATTATTATTATTATTATTATTATTATTATTATTATTATTATTATTATTATTATGCAGATCCTAGCTTGATTCGTGGTAGGCCCCTTCATCATGAGGAAATGAGAATACCATTTGAATTAAGAGAAAAGAAATTCGATCTAAAATACTGGAAATAATGATGTTAGGAGTCGATGAACTGACCACACATTTCTCATTTAACCTCAGACATGGGTTGTAGTGCAGGGAACTTTTTTTGTACTATGCACTGTAATTCTGTATTGTCTGCAAGAGTGTTTTGACCTGTAATTATATTCACACGTTAATATTTATGTTTAGAAAATGCCAACACGATCATTTTAACTAAAGCAGATTGCAACGCTGTCGGATGACTGTCATACAAAGGTGTCAAAGCCAAGCGTTCTAGTTCTTTATACTCCCAACTGGGTGTTTATAGATTTGAATGAAAATTCTTGCGTTATTCAACCATGTTTCCCCTTTATTTAATTATTGTCCTCGATGAACAAGGAAGAGAATCAAACTTCACAAACCATCACTTTAAGTTGTCTGCAAATGTCACAACGCCATAGCATTATTACTTTCATAAAATTGACTTCTTTTTGTGGGACATTTTTCTTTTCTCAAGAGCATATCAACCATTACAACAAACACATCCGTTTATTGAAAAAAAAAAGTCTCTCATTCATTTCCAATGTGTCACCCAAAGGCAGGTACGTATATTTTCACAGAATCCAACAGCTAATATTGAGCTGCCTATTGTTCCCTGATATTGTTTACCTTATCCTGTTTGGTTACTTACATCGTGTACACCTTCTGTAATACCGGATAGGTTATAAATGGCCTATTCTTGTTTTCTTTGTAACAAAAAAAGAAGTGTAATTACATAACATTGAATATCAATATGCTGTATACCCATATTCAGGGAGTTTTGTAATATCATTTGGGTTTTATTGTCAACTCCAAAATGTCTACTTCCGCTGCTCACACCATATACTAATATTGGAAGACAAAATTTTGATCAACAAAAGGAGTCTTTTACAGACCTTTTATATCCAAAGTAATTCATAAACACTTTCCCCCCCCCCCCCCCCCCGAAGTTCAGGTCTAGCTAAATTGCTTTTTTTTCACATTTGGAAACTGTATTTATTTACCTCGTTTTATCAAGATTGCTAGATTCGTTAGCGATATAATGGAAATCAGTCCCCGTATAAGCTAACAAACACAGTATTGACACGATAATTTGAGTTCTCGACAATTAGACAATCCAATGTTCTGTGTTCTTGTTAATCTGTAACATCCAGAAAATACTTAACCTTTCAAATTCGTTCGCAAACCGTCTTTGAAGCCAGTTAGGCTGTTGTATTTCTAACAATGTATTGCTATACCTAGGTATGATCCGCCGATTTGATCCTTCAGCTCACTGCTTCATCAATTCCGACATCAAAATAGGTGCTTGCTCAAATAGCACACTAAATAATATCGTACTTTTCTTCTCTCTTGAATTCATGAACAAAATGAGAGTACTCGTAGAAACTAAACTATACTTATACCAAATACTGTAATTAGGTTGTAAGGTGCCAAAAATAAGGTTCATGTAATGCCGAGGAAAATAAGACGTGAACATGTTTGGTTTGAATAATATGAGGTATTTTACCATGCGACACTATAAATCCTCTTTTAGCCGGATTGGTTCTCTTTTCGAGTCTCAAAGATGACCTGGTCAGCTATTTATTTATTTATTCATTCATTCATTCATTCATTATTATTATTATTATTATTATTATTATTATTATTATTATTATTATTATTATTATTATTATTATTATTATTATTATTATTTTCGTTCATAAACGTATATTACCAACAATTAAACGGGTTGAATTTGTTACTGACAGACTTTCTTTTATTACTCTTAAGGGACGGTGGTGTGATATTATTGTTTTAAATGTACATGCCCCAACTGAAGATAAGGATGACGATATAAAAGACAGTTTTTACGAAGAAGTGGAACGGATATTTGACCAACACCCGCGATACCATATGAAAATTCTATTAGGGGATTTCAATGCGAAGATAGGACGAGAGGATACTTTCAAACAAATTATAGGGAACGAAAGTCTGCATAAGGAAAGTAATGACAACGCTGTTAGACTCGTGAACTTTGCAACATCTAAAAACCTAATCGTGAGGAGTACAAAATTCCCACGTTGCGACAAACACATAATCAAATTGATCACGTTTTAGTAGATAGAAGAAGGCAATCTAGCATAATTGATGTCCGGTCGTTTAGAGGGGTTGATTGTGACACTGACCACTACCTGGTAGCAGCGATAATACGAGAGAGGTTATCGTTGAATAAAGGTAATATTCATTGTCCGAAAACGGAGAGATTCAATTTAAAGAAATTAGAAGAGAGCCAGGTAATAGAGAAATACCAGATTGAAGTTTCGAATAGATTCTCGGCTTTAGTAGATTCGGAGTGCACTAGTGTTGAGGATACCTGGGTTGAAATTAGAGATAGCATTAAAATTTCAGCAAAGAAAAATTGGGACACGCGAAAATACGTAGGAACAAACCATGGTTCGACCAGGAATGCATAAAGCTAGCAGAGAAGAGAAAACGGGCAAAATTACGCTAGCTACAAAATCCGAATGAAATAACTACACAAAATTTCGCAGATATCAGGCGGGAAATTTCCAAAACTTTTAGAACAAAGAAACGCGATTTTCTGAAAGCTAAAATTAAGGAACTTGAAGATAATAGTAAAAATAAAAACATCCGGGACATGTATAAGGGGATAAGCGAATTTAAGAAAGGCTATCAACCTCGTGCTTACATATTAAAGAAATCTGACGGTACAGTTCTCACTGATACGGATAGCATCTTAAATAGATGGAAAGATTTATTTGACGATTTGCTTAACACACAACCAAAAACTAGTGTGCGTGGAGAAAAGGAAGTACACACCGCAGAACCGTATATTCCAGGACCCAACCGAATAGAAGTAGAAACCGCTATAAAAAATTAAAGAAACACAAATCTCCAAGTGTAGTTGAAATTCCGGCTGAGTTAATTTTAGCTGGAGGCGAAGTATTGTGGAACAAGATACACAAACTCATTCTCCTTATCTGGAACAAGGAAGAATTGCCACAAGAGTGGAAACAATCAATCATTGTTCCAATTCACAAGAAAGGCGACAAAACTGATTGTAATAATTATCGAGGCATTTCTCTTCTGTCAACATCCTATAAAATTCTTTCAAATATTCTATTAGCAAGACTGACCCCATACGCAGATGAAATTATTGGAGATTATCAGTGCGGATTTAGACGAAATCGATCAACTATCGACCAAATATTTACCATTCGCCAAATACTCGAAAAAAGTGGGAATACAATACTCCGGTACATCAATTATTTATTGATTTGAGAAAGGCGTACGACTCGGTTAGGAAAGAAACATTATACAACATTTTTATAGAACTTGGAATATCGAGAAAGCTAATTAGATTAATTAAGATATGTTTAAATGAATCCCAAAGTAAAGTCCGAGTAGGAAAATTTTTGTCCACGAGCATTCACGTCGAAAATGGCCTGAAACAAGGAGCTGCGTTGTCGCCATTATTATTTAACTTCGTTCTGGAATACGCTATAAGGAAAGTCAAAGATAGCAACCAGGGCCTACAGTTGAACGGTATTCACCAGGTTATGGCATATGCTGATGATGTAAATTTAATAGGGGATGATAGGAGAACAATAGAAAGAAATGCAGAGATCTTAATAAACGCTTGCAGGGACATGGGTTTAGAAGTAAATGCAGAGAAAATTAATTTATTAATGTTAATATTGTTATTGGTATATTATGAAACGTTCAATTTCCAAGGAAATGCAACACATGCAGCTGTAAGCTTTACTATAAGGGGTATAATACGGTTTCCGGGGTTGATGTATTTCAATCAATTGCACATATGCAACCAATCAATCTACTCTTCTTGACGAAAGAAGCGATAAATACCAGAAATGTTCGCTTCTGGTAACCTACTTTTAGTAGCTGAAAAAGCTGAAAATACACAATCCCTGGAAATTGTACACGTGTACTGGTAGTGGGTAATCAAAAATGACTTATTCCAGTATCGATTACTTTCCTTCGTTCATATATACTATGTGACGTATGTGTGCAGTAGAGACCTGCACGGGCCGAATTGGGATCCAGCCCGAACGTACCTAGGCCCGGCCCCGAAAAGTTTTGGAGATTTTCGGCACGAGCCCGGCCCGGCCCGGGCCCGATAAATTTTAAAAGTTTTTGGCCCGACCCCGGCCCGATAATTTTTTTAAAAAAATTAGCTCGAGCACGAATCTTTCTCAAAATTTAGTACTAAATTTGACCTAACCCTCAGAAACATTTTCTAAACTTTGGTTCACAACCTGACGCTTGCCTTCCGAATGGTACCATTGCCTGTTAGAACTTTGCCTGTCATCGAGGGAACAAAAACTCCATTCCCTGTAACAAAAATCTAACTTAATTGATTTTTAGCATAAAGTGAAGATGGCAATATTGTTTAGCGACAGGAAAACATTCCCACCCCGTCTTGTCATATTTTGGGTTCAGTGAAGGTCAAGGTCAGAGCTCAATTTACCGCATAATGCCTGCAATCCTCTATAGTGAAAGTGGAGCCGCTAAGCAACACAAACTGTAAATAGCTATTGCATTCTTTGTAACATTTTTCACGGACACGCTTCTTCAACGTTTGGCTTTATTCCAATTATCGTTTAACGAAAGTCAATAATTATTAAAGAATTGCAATTGATCAGCCCCAGCCCGGCCCGACCTGAAGAGAAATCAGTATCGGCCAGCCCAAGCCCGGCCCGTGCAGGTCTCTAGTGTGTAGTCGCTGGATATAACCCATCCCCGGAAAGTAAATTAGGTACCGTGTACAGAAATGGGTCTCCGCAAGTGACCAATTCCGATACTTTCACCGACTACACTACGCGTGCTTCTCTTGGGACTTTTACTGATGATGTCAATACTGTCATAGTTGTTGCCTCGTTTGTTGCAATGTGTGGTCTACAAGTTTTAAGTCGATCTGCCATAGATACAATTTCTTGGAATGCCTTCAGTAATTTGAACACAGTACCATTGTTAATGGGAGTCCTTTCCAGATGATGGCAGCTACCTGTAGCTTAATTCTCCAGAGATCAGCACAATCTCAATGCGCTTTGCATGCGTCAAGATTATATTCTACTAGTAAGTCACCTGAAACGATACAAAAGAAAAAGGGTTTGGGTACAAAACCTCGCGGCCAGAACCTCGCGGCGACAACCTCGTGGACCAAAACCTCGCCTGGCCAAAACCTCGCCTCCCAAAACCTCGCGGCCCAAAATCTCGCCAGGCCGAAACCTCGCCTGGCCAAAACCTCGCCGCCCAAAACCTCGCGGGACAAAATCTCGCCGGCCCAAAACCCCGCCTGGCCAAAACCTCGCCGCCCAAAACGTCGCGGGCCAAAATCTCGCGGGGCCAAAACCTCGCCTGGCCAAAACCTCGCCACCCAAAACCTCGCGGGCCAAAATCTCGCCGGGCCAAAACCTCGCGCCCCAAAATATCGCCATACCCAAAATCTCGCCTGACCAAAATGTAAATGTTCCAACAGATGATAAGGATGACGGTATAAAAGACGCTGTTTCAGAAGAAGTATCACGGGTATTTGACCAAGTCCCTCGATACCATATGAAAATTCTATTTCTGTATTAGAGGATTTCAATGTGAAGGTAGGGCGACAGGATGTTTTTAAACTGGTTATAGGGAAAGAAAGTCTGCATAAGGAAAGTAATGACAACTAACGAGGTTAGTTTCGTGAACTTTGGAACATCCAAAAACTTAAAATTTTAACAAAAATCTAATAATATTTATGAAAATATGAAACAATATATGAGTTTTTACGACGTCCCTTGATTATGTCCTATAGGTTAAAGGAGACGTAGATGACCAGGATGAAGGAAATGATCGAATAAAGAAAGTGGGAGGAAACGGGAATAACCCAAGAAAGCCCACGCAAACGATGTTTTGTATCTTATTATTATTATTATTATTATTATTATTTGTAATGTGGAATTGCATAATAGGAAACACATTGGGTAAATTTTAAAGAAAAGTTTCATTCGCGGCGAGGTTTTGGCACGGCGAGATTTTGGGCGGCGAGGTTTTGGCCCGGCGAGATTTTGTCCCGCGAGGTTTTGGGCGGCGAGGTTTTGGCCACGCGAGGTTTTGGGCGGCGAGGTTTTGGCCACGCGAGGTTTTGGCACGGCGAGGTTTTGTCCCGCGAGGTTTTGGGCGGCGAGGTTTTGGCCACGCGAGGTTTTGGGCCGGCGAGATTTTGTCCCGCGAGGTTTTGGGCGGCGAGGTTTTGGCCACGCGAGGTTTTGGCCCGGCGAGATTTTGTCCCGCGAGGTTTTGGCCGGCGAGATTTTGGGCGGCGATGTTTCGGCCGCGAGATTTTGTCCGTATACCAAGAAAAAGTCATAGCTTCGTAATGGTCAGCGCTAGACCTAAAATAGCAGTGTCATTTGCTACGAAAGTTTCCTATTAAAATGACATTAATACTCACCAGCCAAATTCAAGATGACAAACGTCATTGTGATATGTCCTCGAACATTTTCCTCATCGCTATTTCCCACTTAACATTGTTACTTTGGTTATAATTTGCAGCGTTTACCACTTATTAGAGTATTTCCGCACTTTCTGGACCTTCCTGCACATATTAATTGGTCTACGCGTTACAGAATTATACATGAACATACACATATTTAATGCTATCATTTATTGAAGAGTTTTACGGTCTAATTCCAAAGACTGTAATCAGCTTCTGATAAAAAAGAGTTACTGGAACCTTTGAAAAAGTACACTCTTTGAAACTGCAAAAAAAAAAAAAAAAAAGGATAATCAAAATCGGTACATATCTATTTTGAAGGTATAATGAGGCCGGTTAAAGACGATATTGGCACTTTCAGCCATTGAAGAGTTTCATAGCAGTCTAACTCTGAAAATTATTGTTAGATCCTTATGATATTCAGGAAGTCATGACCAGGTGTAGATAGATTATCATGTTTCCTCAATGATTTGCAAGTTTCTTGTTTGTTTGTAACAGTCTAACAGTACAGTAGTTGGTAGCCATCCAGATGTTAACACCGCCCAGTACCGTTAGTGTTGCCATATTACGTCATAATGCCGGTAAATAGATGTTTTTTTTTTATGACACGCTATTATCACGGCAGTGTTATGTCTTCACTTGGTGTCAATGTCGTTATTTTGAGAACGATACATTCCTGCTCAGCATACCAATTAGCATTCTCATTTGTCCGAAGAAAAAAAGCCACAACTGACTTTAATTTCTGATTTTTCAGGTATCATGAAAACCAATCTTCACCTTCGTATGTTTATAGCATTCGTGAGAAGAAGTATCGAACACACACCTCACAATTTACATCAAAACCATCTACAAGAACAGGCCTCTGGGTGGGAGTTTCATTTCGTTCGCACTTATTATTCAAAGGTTCTGATACTGCAAAGTTCGTGTTGCGCGACGTCATGGACATCCTGTAACTCGGAAGACTATCGTTAGATCCTTATAAAGTTTGTATGAGACCACAAGTAAAGAATATCCCTTTAAAAAAAAAAAACATTTAACAAAATCGGTGAAAGCTGTATGATCATATACAAAATTAATAATACACACCGTCAGCCGTTCAGGAGTTTTATGCTCTAGCTCCGTAGACTATCGTTAAATTCTATTGAAGTTTGTGTAGGACAACAAAGAAAGAATATACTTTGAAACAAAAAGAAAAAAAATATCAAAATCAGTACACCTTTGTTGACTTTATGCGTGATGATACAACTATCCTATGAATACTGTCAGATATCGAAGAATTTCATATTCTAGCTCTCAAGACTGTCGTTAGATCCTTATGAAGTTTATATGGCATCACAAAGAAACAATACTCTTTCAACCAAAAAAGAAAGAATAATAAAACTTGGTGTATCTATATCGAAGTTATGCTTGAATATATGCATATTATAGTCTTTTAATTACAGTTTTCACACTACATACATTGATGTGTTTCATATCCTAGCTCCAAGACAATCATACTAACGAACTTTATTTTGACCACTTTCGGTATATATATAGTTATGTACCACGTGCTTGTGTTTATAAACACCCAACATGTGCTTGTGTTCAAAAACATGTCCTGTTATTTATAAACAACAACCACGTGCACTTTACTATAGAGAACTACAGTTGCAGATGGCGGAGACAACAGCGACACCTCCAGTTACATGACGACGAGAGGACAGCAGTGCCACCGCCACACTCGAACACCTATAGAGAATTGTATGGACAGCTACCAGTCTGCGATTGTTCACCCTTCCTTTTAGGTTGCTCGGAGCTCTAGAAGATATTCAACTCAAGCCTCTAGTTTGCTTTGAATTCTAGTCGTCCCTTCCTCCCGTTTCGGGATTCCCAACCTCAGTAGCTTAGCTTATTGCGGAGCTCTGTGACTTTCAACCCCCTCTCTGCTTGCTTGGGAGCGTTGGAGATTCCTAATCCACTCCACTTAGCTTGTTGCGGAGCTCTGTGGAAATCTTGCCTTAGGCTAATCGGGCCTAAGGTCACCTACCTCTACCATATATTAGAGGGGAGACAATTTTGGACTATAACTTACTCTGTCAAGCTTTGTCTACAGAGGGAACTTTACAATATAAAAGGGTCGAATTGATTCCTCCTCCTTTTTTGAAGTAGGTTAAAAATATATTACGTTAGTTAAGACGAATGTAAGTGCGATGTATAATAACAGTATAATAAATATTAAGAAATAACAGTGTTGTCTTCCTCCTAGTTACTGAAATTATAATTTTAATCGTGGACCACTCAGTCTTTTTTTTTTTTTTGTTTGTTTGTTTGTTTTGAAAAGGCAATTCTCCTACATTATTTGTAATCGTTCATTGGTACGTTTTATAATTTTGGATGCTGTTGATAAGTTATAAAGAAATTAAAATGAGTCCACTTTTCCGTACTGAAACCAATTCTTTATGAATTAAAGGTTTGAAGGTTCCTCAACCGTCCCAGATGAACCATAATGGTTAACATTTTTTAGTTCAAGTGGTCACGGGCTCGATAAACGCATTACGGTAGTTCGGATTTTGCCTTTAAAAAGTAGGTCCATGTGTCATATAGCCATGATGATGAAAACAGACACTAAACTTCAGGCCCGAACCTCATCTATGTTGAAAACTTGATCAAGATTAGTCGGGTAGTTGAATAATCACTTAACATTTGGACATTTTCGACACTGTGCATATATCATCCTGGAAATTATGTTTTACAGCTATTCATTCAACATGAAGACAAATCCATTGAATGATATTTTGCGATTAGGAGTAAAGGTCAAGGAATATTCCCACATACACGATAATCAGTGGTGAGGTGTGGAATATTTGTCTGGTCATCTCAAGTTTTCCAAGCAACGGGGCCCTTCTTTCAGTAAAAGAATGGGGACGGTAATTTTTCTCTGCAAGTTGTAAATCATTACCCATTCAACTATAAAAGTTGAGTGAAATTTCTGAAACATTTACTATGTTGATAATTAGCACCATCTTTGGTTTCTATCAATTGATTTAAATAGAAAATCATTTTTCTACTTTGAAATGAACTGCGATTTGCAATAGTTTTGTTGTATTCATTTCTTGTTCGTGTCTATTGAAATATATCTTACTTCTTGAAAATTAAACTTCGTGATATTAATATTCACTAATCAAGTTCAATTTACTATTTCAAATAGGAAGGAGGATTTACCTGGGGCTAAGATTATTTTTGGAAAGACTCGTGCCCAGCACTTTTCATTTTTCAGTTTTTAAGGATTTTAGCACACTGTTAAATATAAAATTCTATGACACTTATAAAAACAGCATTTCTTTATTATTATTATTATTATTATTATTATTATTATTATTATTATTATTATTATTATTATTATTATTATTATTATTATTATTATTATTATTATTATTTCAGTGTTGTAAATGAGCGCACTCATTTGAGCTAGCTCAATACAGCGCGCTCGTTTTTCTTGAATTTTGTCATGAGCTAACTCGTTTTGAAAATGTGAGCGTTGAGTTAACTCGAAATATAGGTGAGTTTGAGCGTAAAAGACGCTCAATTTCACGCTCAACACTGGATATTGTTATTTTCACAAACTAATGTAATCGTCCATTTGTACGTTTGCTGTCGTCCGATCTCTGAGAAAAGACTTTAAATACTAGTTTGTCATTAAACAAATGCTGCAGGTTAGGAAGGTTAGGGCTAGAAATAGCTCGAGGCCACTGAGAGTGCATCTTTCAAGTAATATTCGTTTACTTGGCGTCAGTTATCATATCACCTCAGTACCTTAAAATATAATTTAGTTTTTGAATTTCTCCATGTAATAACACAACGTAAGTAGTAGGACAAGAGGTTTTACATTTTTTTTGTTTTCTTTTGTTTCCATTGTAATGTTAACTTCTACCGTCTTCCGGATTAAATTATTTATTTTTTGCAACAAATGAATTATGCATCAATCGGATTTTCGTTTTTTTTTTTTTTTTTTTTTTTTAACTTTCGGGGGACGATAGGAGAGAAAAATCTATGGCGATCGAGATTAACGGATTTACACGCTTCATGGTCCCTATATACCGAGAAATTGCTTTTTAGAATATCCATCTGTCCATTCATTGATTTCGATGTATGTATATACATTTGCCTAGAGGCTTTATTGTTTTAGATAAGCACAAAATTTAAAATGTAAGCTTTTTATAAGATTGTTAGAAGAGTCTTTATAATTTTCTTCCTAACCCCCAAAATAATGGTAGATTACTTAAATATATATATATATATATATATATAAATGTGATTTTCAAAAAATTGTTGTAACGATTGTTTATATTGCATACATGAATACTTCATTAACAGTCCTATACTGTGGTACAAAAGTCATTTCTTTCGAAAAAATCAAAAAGTAGTAATTACTTTTGTAAGTGATTTATTATTACACTATTTTATCCAAAATGATTGAAGCGATTTCGTTCATATTTCATGAAGTTTACAATATTATTAGAATTTCACGAAAACGAAATCCAAAGACGAGACATCTCTCTCTCTCTCTCTCTCTCTCTCTCTCTCTCTATATATATATATATATATATATATATATATATATATATATATATATATATATATATATCCTTTGAATTGAACAAAATAATATGTATGAGTGGAAAACTCATACCGTACGTAGTCTCTGAAAAATAGGAAAAACTAATTAATTTGTAAATCTAAAAATTGACGCCGTACGAGAACCGTTCTATACTTATTAAAGTGAAACTGATGTTGAATTATGTTCTCATTATGCTCTTCATTATGATAATAGGAAGATAATAGCATAGTATGCGTAATAAGATATAGTCTAAAAATATCATAAACTCTGAAATTTTAATTTCTGTCGAAATAAAATATTGTCCAAATATAAAGGATATACATAAAGGATACAAATATAAAGGTATATTATACAGTTGACAGATAACTCCAAGTGAGCAAGATAACATCCTTAAGGGTAAATTCTAATGTGTAGTTTTTGAGGGGAAAAAGTAACTTTTGTAGCGCTAAAAAAAAAAAAGTGTCATTCGTTTCCAATAATAATTAAAAGGTTTAATTTTACTAAAATAAATTGTTATATAGGCCTATTTGTGCACCGTATGTGTAACAAAGTACAGTGTTAACTAAGAAATTGTTATCTTATCTTCACGATAACACAACTACTCTTTACGCACATACTACCGGCAAATCTTTCACTAACAACCTAACAATAACGCAAAACTTATTTTTTGCTTTTTAAAAAATCCGTAACAAATAATATACGCTTGAGACTGAGTTTTTCTCTGTTGATAATTCTCAAATCGAATCAGGCGATTTTGTTCATATATCACAGATAAATATTTTATTAATAACCCTATAAAGATGCATATATTGCTTGTAATGAAAATATTTACAAAAAGTAGTTTACTCTTGGCAATTTTTTTTAGACATTTCCTCAAATTTGGGCAAACAAATGTTTTCAATGTTTTAATGTTTCCAATACATTTACTCTATTAGCAGACTGCTATTACGCTAAACACATTTGCTATTTCGCTAAACACAAATATATTTGTTTCATAACACGCAGGAAGGTGCAAGGGCTGAGAAAGCAAAGGCAACTGAGGCTTAAGATGGATCATCACCCGGAAGTCAGTACATATTTTAGCTCATTCCCTTAACCACTACGCAATAAAACGTTACATATTATAAATATTGTACTATAAGATAAAGTTATGTTTCAGCTAGAACACAAGACGCTGATTCATTTGGTTGTGTCTTCTGATATCGAAAAAGATAACAAATAAAAGAAAATATTTGATTCGTTTTACAATGAGCACACAAGATGGCACTTGCTGTTAGATCTTACTAGAAGTGCTCAATTTTATGAAATGTTTATTTGAATGTATAAAGTACTTTAAAGTAACGACCTTATTACAAAATAGATATATTGTTTGACCGTTTTTAGTGTTATGTTTCACATTTTATTTAAATATTAATTTACATTTAAGGAAATAGATTTTGAGAAGAAACTTGCGCAGAACGCCATAATGCGTTGTTGCCAAATTTGTACTTTTAATTCCTGGATTCTAGCGTTGCAGTTCGAGGAGCGGAACTTAGCTGTGAATTCCGGTAAGGGTCGAAAACTCATTTCTCCAGTACGTATCCAAACAGAATTCTATGATTACTTCTTTTATTATCTGGCACCAGTAAACACTCGACACTACCTGGCAACGCCGCACTATTCAAGCAGTGTTTAGCATAGCACCGAGAACATCTAGTGTAAAGATGTCGAATTCACACAGCTTTACAATACTTCAGACAAGTGTTTATTATGTGTTAGGGTACATAAGATGAGTGGAGTGCTTCTCTTATGTAGCCACATTTGGAGGTCATTCTACTTTATTAATGTAAATACAAATTTGCTTGTTTTATAAATCCGGACCTTTTTCAATCTATATCATTGTAAATATTTTTAGTTATTAAATGATCAGAGCGTGTTTTCCTTACGTTGAGCGTCAGCTCAAAACCAAATGAGCGTGAGTTGAGCGAGCTCCTTTAAAAAGCTTGAGTTCGAGTTTGAATTAACTCATTTTTTATACTCTGAGTTTGAGCTGAGCTAAGCTCGTTTTAAAAGTGAGCGTTTACAATTCTGATTATTATTATCTGAGTTATTGATAAGTAATGAAACACTACCTATAAATCTGGAACTGTCTGATTTTCAAATAACAAAAACTAGTTATTGTTACCGTTTTGAAAGATCTAAGTACTTTCTTTTTTTCTATAAAATGTCCACTGTATTTCGTAATGTTCTTTTTCGCAGTGGTTCCTTCACGGTATACTACTTTGCCTGTGTACACCATTTGAAAATGGCTGCCTTAGCCCAATTTGGATTGCCGTAGGATTTCTCTGTTATAATCTAAGACAAGAAATTGATTTGGAAGGTTTGCTATCTTCTGTTTTATATTTAATTAATGACGGATTGCACCAAAATCTACTAAACTACTGGCAACTGGGTTTACGTGGTCAGTAAGGCGTCTCATCTACCAATTAAATGGACCAGCTATATTAATCTAGTAGAGCTGGTATTTGTTGCTGCTTGGAGTCATTCGGCCTCAGTGTTGCATACGAGACATGAACAAACAAGAAAATAAGGTTTTATCGTTTCGTCTCGATTTTTAAAAAACAATTTCTCGTATTGTTTTGTAAACTAATGTAATTACAAAATGCCTGATTTTTTTTTTCTTAATTTCGTCTAGAAGTTATCAGATGCCTTAGAGTCACGAGAGGTCTACGAAAGTAGTGACATAATAACGTTTAAACCATGCTTATTATGTTATTATATGTTGCAATGACTTGAGGTACAAGTACTTTATCAATTTATGGTGTTCATACAACAAAATCACGTAGTTCTGAAACAGTGCTTGAGATCTAAAACTTGAGCGCATTATTACTCTACGAAACTCGAGAAATGTATTTAAACTTATGTATCATCATTACTCTTACTGGTTAACTGGACATAAACACTAATGTTAACCTTCTGTAACTGGAGTTTTATACTCTGTTGAGGGTACAAATAAATAAATAAATAAATAAATAAATAAATAAATTGATTCTCTTTCATTATTGTCTCGAAAATGAGTCTAGAATTTTCATGCCTCTCATTTCGTCTCCAATTTAAAAAGCTAGCCTACTTCTCTTGTCTCACCTCGTTTTCGAAACTAGAATCGAGATGAGAAATTTCTATTTCCGTGGACAACACAGTTCTTCCTCTGTGAAATAGGTAACCGAGGTTAGAAATAACATCAAACTAATATACGGGGATATGTATAAATGCATTAAATTATGAAATGAAATCTTTAAATTTGACATCCTACGGTTATGCCGGCTAGGCTAAAGGTGACAGTGATGAGAAATGAATGAAATGGTGAAATGAAGAAAGTGAATGGAAAGAACCCCGAGAAAACATACGCGCAGAGTGTTTGTTTAACACAGAGCTCAATTGGCGCGAGCTATGATCGAACTTAGGACCCCACGCACAAAAGGTGAACTCTACCACTGAGCCACTGCGGCCTGGTTTTAAATTATATGAAGGTGTAGTTAGTCGAATTATTTAGTATTATTAAATATTTCATTACAATTTTGTATATTAGTTGCTTCTGTGTTCCATGTCCTTCTGAAAACTTGCCTAAGAAGAAGTTGCTTGAGCAATATACCATACACATTAAGATAATAATGAAACTGTGATGTATGTTCATAAACAAGTGTTGCGCAGATCGAGAAATTATTTTATTTGAAGAGCGGATTAACTGATAATGCACAGATCAGAAAGCAGAAAAGACCAAACCTTACAATCTTCCTGTGCAGCTGTCATAAATTACCAGTATGCAGACCAGAAATTCAATTAGTTAAACAGCACTCAATGTCTGCTTGTGCTTTGTATCCCTAATAATCTTTCAGGTGCTCTATTGTTTAGATGGGAGATTGCTAACTCACCATTCAGGTAGATCCGTTCTCTTTTCTTTCTTTCTTTTTTTGCGTACGGTATTAGGCAGGTGGTGGCCTACTTAGAGGTATTTCGGAATGTTCCTATAATTCTGGACCATTAAAAATATCATGTCCATTAACTCATCATTTAGCGTAAGCAACAGACATTTAGCAGATGTATTGTCGTGTTTTTGGTCCTATTTTGTTCTTTCATCATTTACTACGGCAAATAACATAAGATAAGTTATTAGTTGTGGAAATAAAAGCTTTTAGCACAACCTGTACAAATGTTTGAACTCATAAGAAGTAGAGGGTTGCAGCCAATGGGGGAGATTCAAGGATCATTTTACGAGATAACATCAAAGGCATATTATTGATTGATTAAAATAGTTTAACATCTTTTTTAGCACCGGAGGGTGGCAAGGTGGTTCGGTGGTAGAGCGCTTACCTCTGGTACGTGGAGTCCCTGGTTCCATCCCTGTCCAAGTAAGTTTGTGGTGGACAACATTGTACTCGTGGGTCTTCTCGGGGATACTCCCGTTCCCTTCCACTTTTTTATTTCACCAATTATTCATCATCATTCACTTGCTTTAATCATCGTCTTCCTTAGCCTAACAGACATAAGCCTGGGACATTAAATTCAAAAATTTCATTTTCATTTTTTTTTTACCAGCGAGGCAATCGGGCCAAACTATTTAAAGTGAAACCCAAACTGACACTAGGACTTTTTTTTTTTTTTTTTTTTTTTTTTTTACTCAAGGTAAACTTCCTCACTCGGAATCAAGGACGGGGCAACGCTTCTAAATACTACTTGTGATAGCTATTACTAAATGATATGATACTAAAGAGACACAGGTGAAATTTATAAAGGAATAATTAAGAAGTTTGGTTTACCTAAAAACTGCTTTATATATTTACTTTGTCGGTACGACCGTCCGGAAGACACAAAATCTCAATAACTACTTGAGGTATCACAATTAATTTTATCCAGGATGCACAGGGGCAAGAGTTAAGAATAGCGTTCATTTGTAGAGGTAATCCATCCTGTTAATCCAAGATATGAACAAAAAATTCCATTTTCCATATATTCTTGTGAGAGTAATTATGGATATCATTCTTGCTGGATAGATTATCCGCAATGCTTTTGAGATTACCGGGTTAGTATAAGTCAGGATAGAAAATAGTCTGTTTGTGGAAATATAACGATAAAATGAAACTGAAAAATCTCGTCAAATCTAAAGATTTAAATATTTTCAGTTTCCAAATATTCATTCGCCCTAAAGTATATTACATTTAATTTGAGATAATTATTTAAACCTGAGCTTAGTAAAGTTTAACTTATTAAGGAGCTTGGATTATCGAAAATCTAACCAAACAGTTTCACGTGGTGGAATTAAGAGAGGAGATTAATTCATTTCGTCATTAAGATCAAAAAGAAGAAGAACACTTAAAATTCTAATCTGAGGAAATCGTCTGTTTATCACGTAAAGTTTAATAAATATGAAACGAAATCTTTAATTTAACGTTTCGTGGTTATTTTGTTTTAGGTTAAATGAAACAGAAAATTAATTAAATCTTCATTATTATAATAGAAATGAAATGAAATGAAATCTATGAGTTTTACATCCCACCGTTATGCCGCTTAGGCTAAAGGAGACGGAAATGATGAGAAATGAATGAAACGGTGAAAGTTTGAGTAAACGAGAGAACCCCTAGGAAAACCCACGCACATTGTGTTTGTCCACCACAAAGTTCACTTGGCATGAGCTGAGATGGAACCAGGGATCCCATGCACCAGAGGTGAACGCTCCACCACTGAGCCACCGCAGCTTATTACAAAAGAATTGGTGAAAATTAGAATAGAGAAGGAAAGGGGAGAACCCCGAGAAAAACAGGGATAAAATGTTGTCCACCATCAAGTCACTTGTGTATCTAAAGAGGGACATGGCAGCGCTTTCCTCTTGTGTGGTGAGGTTCCTAGTTCGATCCTCGGCCAAGTAAGTTTGTGGTGGATAACATTGTGTCCGCGCGTTTTCAAGGGGTATTCCCGTTTCCTCCCACTTTCTCATTCCACCAATTTTTCCATCATCATTCACTTGCTTTAATCATCGTCACTCTTTGCCTAATGGACATAAACGTGGGACACTAAACTCAAAGATTTCATTTCATTTTCATGTATATCTAGAGGAACTGAAGGAGCTATGGAATATCACTTTGTATCTCAGATGTAAGTTGGTAAATTTTTATGTGAAATAAGTAGACCTACTTTTTGTGCAGAGTTATGATTGATTTAATGGTTTGTAGTCTAATATATAGAAATGAAACTGATTTTGTGCGATATCGAATCACAAGAAAACCTCTGAATGGTTTGAAAGGAATTTCTGAATGTAGATAGGTGATAGCCTACCTACAAATTGGACTTTTTATCAAGACATTTTTATAAAAATGCGTATCCTAAATGGAGTAGGCTATAGTGACTAGAACTTACACGAATAAATTGAGTATCTCATAAAACTGTCAAGTTTTCGAAGATGAAATTCGGTACATCGGTACATAAAGTTCTCATTAAATGTAAGCGGAAATCTGTCCCGGTGTTTTCGAAACTAATTTCCATTTTAAGAGAGGAAGTAACCACTATAGTATATATACATACATACATATATATATATATATATATATATATGTAAAATGAAAGTCACTATGTTTGTGACTTAATAAATCTTTAACCACCCAACCGATCTCGATAAAATTTTCAACATAGATGAGGTTTGGCCCTAGAATGGTTTTTATCATTTCATTTTGATGGTGTAACTTACGAGAGGGGGATATATGTATAACAATGATCGAAATGACCGATATTAATGTCGAGTCGATAGTTTTCTGGGTCCCTGAGATGAACAATGACACTTCCGTATGCATTTTAAATCGAAATTTAGCCCCGCAACTTGGGGGAGGGTATATATATATATATATATATATATATATATATATATATATATATATATATATATATATATATATATATATATATGTGTGTGTGTGTGTGTGTGTGTGTGTGTGTGTGATCGAAAATGGCCGATATCAGAGAGCGCTTAAGTAATAGTAAAAAGTGAGTGATTAACGGAACATATTACTATTTTTTCTTATTTTAATCTCTCATATTCTAATTATTCTTATACATAGTTTGAAGCGAATTTTTGAACATAGTATCCACCTCAAGTTGGATTTTTATCATGTAATTAATTCGCCCATTGAATCAGGATACGCCCATTTGATTAAAGAGCGCATCCTAAGGGAAGTTCAAAACATATCCCAAAATTAAAATATCATATGGAGTTTTAAAATCATTTCACTGTCAATGATTTGCGTATTCTAAGGGGGAAGAGTGTTCAAATAATATACATAAATATATTCTTCCCCTGCGAAGAACAGTCATTTTAGTTAGTAACTGGAGGACCACAAAGTTTTGGAAAATAATTATTGAAAATGTGAAGGAAGATAAAAGAATGGAGTTCTGTCATTATACACTGAGAAAAACTCGTTCTCCGGACACCGGTATATTGTACAAATATACGGAATCCTCTTTCTTACTACAGAAATCATAATGGAGCATACGTTATCCATATGCTACATACGCACTGCCCTTAGATGTTACATCATGCCGTTGCAGGATGTCTAACATCTAATAGTTTTCCGTATATCACATGCTTATACATACTTATGTTACATTCTTCAGCTATATGTTATATACGTCCATTTGTATGTGAGATCCTGACCGCCTGTGTTGTTTCATACGGAATGTACGTACAGATGGAACACTTATACGGAAAGTATTATAAAACATGGTTTTCAGGTATACGTTTGCTGTACCTTAAGTCCAAACAGTATAGGATTTACAAATGTAACATACGATTTTAGGTACGCCACATACATTTTTTTCTCAGTGTACTCTGCTGTTTGTAAACATTTCAACACCAAAAAAGATATATGAGAGAAACAAATTTATATTTGCACCACGGATTTACTATAGTTTTAACAGAAAATTATCAACGTAGTATAGACTTATTTCTTACGAACAGATTTTTTTTTTTTTTTTTTATAAGTCTATATATCCCATTGAATTCTCTACACTTCAGTAACGTACGCAGAATTTTGATAATATGGGTGCAGATTGAGAGAGGAAATCAAAAGTACCTACATGCAAATAATAAACATATTTATGCATATATTTAAGAGAACAGCATGCATGGATACGTGTACCTGCAAACTATGGATGAGTTAAAGGAAATATCTGAGAAAATGGAAGTGTATAAGAGTACTTGTTTTACAATGTAAATTACTTACATAAATATATTCCCATATATGTCCGGTTATTTCCCCGAAACAACATGGCTTCTTGCCAAAATAAAACTCAACAATAACAAACCTTGTTAAATTTACTCATTATTTAGCTACAGAAATTGCCAACAAAAATCAAATGGATGTAGTGAGTATAGACCTTAGCAAGGCTTTTGTATGTCATCAATCACGATATACTGTTAACTAAACTCACTATATTTAACTTTACATATAAGTTACATTAATTTATAATACCCTATCTTCGTGAACGTTAACTCCGTGTACGTTACAACAGCGCTTTGTCTGAACCATACACAACTTACCCTGGTATTCTGCAGGGTTCGAACGGGGGACCTCTGTTGTTCTAATTACACATAAATAATTTACGTGATATAATACAATCGCAGAAATTGTTATGTACAAGTGGCTTTAACATTTATTATAGGCCTACTATAACTTCTGAAAGAGATGCTGTCGCATTACAATGTGATATTAGCCCACTTTATGAATGATGGAAAATCAACGGGCTAATGTTAAATGCTAAAAAATGCAGCTTAGTTTCGTACATTAGAAAAAAAAAAAGCTTATTTCAGTTTCAATACCAAATCGATAATACTTTATTAAAGACAGTTGAACATATCCGCGTTTAGAGTAACAATAAAATCAAATCTTTCATTTGACCTTCATATTAAGCAAATAAGTGAAACATATAGGAATCTCGGATTATAATGAGGTTCGGAAATTCACTTGAAAATCCCGATGTTCTTAAAATACTGTATTCTGCTTATGTACGCTCTAAACTAGTGGTTCTCAACCTAATTCCTATCATGACCCCATTTTATCACATCCTCTTGCCAGCGACCCCCTTATAGTTTCTGGTTTGTAATAAGCTTGTGTGGGATTTTTAATAGAGGGGGTGAGAGTGAGATGTCTATGCGTCGAAGATGCCTACAAATGCACTACTTGGAACTTACGCAATGAGATGGTAGGGGAATGCCCGCAGCAGAGAGAGAGAATTGTATGTCTGTTATTTTACCAAAACCATAAGGTGATTGAGGTAGTGTATGAACGAAGAGAAGAAAAAGTGCGGTAAGTATCCTTTGCTATAGCTAAAAATAGTTGGTGAAGTGCACATAAGTCGTGGTTAATAAGTAGCTATTAAAGTTATTATTCTGAAACTGGGAACGAAACATGAAAACAGGTTTTGCCATGAACTGATATGAGTCAAATGCAGTTTGAGGCACATGGCGTGTAGATAAGGGATTAGGCATCTTGAACCGCTCAATGGGATAGATGCCTAAAAAAGTGCGGTGCAAGATGCCTATAACGTTTGAGTTGCATGCTGTAGTTCAAGATCCCCAAAGCAGCAGAAAATGCAAGAGAAATATGTGGATACCTGCAGATTGATACAAATGTAAAGCTAATATAACAGTTGCTTTTCCCATTCGATATACACGATTATACTGCTGTCATAGTGACTAAATATTCCCCATTTTGTCTTTGCAGATAATTCCACGGATATATCAACGAATGTCTCAACGAGCGGAGTGGTCGGAAGAAAGCTTGCAATTCACAGTAGAATAACTACAAACAGGAGGAGTGGATGCATTCTAAGCATCACAATTCTACTAAATTCCGTCGATGTCAATGAAACCGTCTCCAGATGAACGCACGTGTAGAACACTTTATTGGTGTTAAAGGATCTCCAATGAACCAAGTTAAGTCTGGCGAAAAAGGTGAAACCATTTCTGTCATTAGAGCAGAAGATGTCTTTCTGCCTCCTACATGCATTTTTAAACGTAAGGACAAAACGCAGGAGTGGGCAGACTCTATACCCAATGGTGCAACCATAATAACGAACGAAAAATCTGCGTACGTCAATTCTGACATTTTCATGGCCTTGTTACAGCAGCACTTCATTCCGCATAGACCTGCGCAGACTGGGAAGGTATTATTCATTCTTGACGGCCACACTTCCCACTATACAAACCCAGATATGCAAAAAAAAAAAAAAAAAAAAAAAAAAAAAAAAAAAAAAAAAAAACCTCCCATCTGCTGATGCTGAAGACATCGCCTGACCAGCTTTCACACGAAGATAACGCCAACAACTCTGATTCTTCGAAAAATGTAGAGTTGACCACTGCAATTCAAACGTCTCCGCAAGTATCTTCCAATGATATTGGTCCTGTATCAGTTCTCACTCCAAGAAACGCCAGATGCAAATGACAGGAGTGTGTATTAAATTGGGATGTTCCAAACACGCTTGCGAAAAATTATCCACCAAAACTATCAACACCTGGGAAAGAAGGAAAAGTACTTATGCTGCACAATCGGATAACTATTGCAGTGTTTGTGAGCTGTATTATTTTGATCCAGATAGTCCTAACTAGTAAGTGGATTAGATAAGGAAATTGCCTGTCAGAAATGCTCTTATGCTACATGTTCTGAAGATCCTGCTAAGTGCTCTAGTTGTTTGTAATCGTACGGACTAAGGAATCTTAGACCTACTTGTTTTTGCTTACAGGTTAACTAGTAGTTAAGGTTGTGCTCATGTCACACTATGTTCCAAAATAATACACCACATTACGTTTACAGGTGTCTGTTTGTACGTTATAGTTTTCTGAACATTTCTAGTGCCTAACGGTTTAACATTTCTGACATTGTATTCATTGTTCAAATGTTTATTGTGCTTTCTGGTATTGCCTTAATGTTTACTTAATATATTATAACTGTATAAAAATTACTTTGTTTTCGTAGTAAAGGTACGATTTTCTTTACGTTCGATGGTTTTTCCTATAGTGTGTTGACTGTTGTATTATTTACACGCATTCCATATAGTTTTTTGTGTACATTAGACTAAACCGTTTTCAGTATTGTATCGGTACATAATTTACTAGACATCAGAATAAACAAAAGTCGTTCTATTTCCAATCTTACGGTAATAGCCATGCCAAAAAGGTGTGGCATCTTATCCACAAGAAATAGACGTCTTATACTGACAGTGCGACAAAGATACCTATTTGGAAATGTTTACTTATCCGCCCCTCTATCACTTGTTGTATCTAGTTCTTTCACGACCGTCACACAGGGTCTAGCGGAAGGACTAAGCTACTTATCCTGTAAGTTTCAGTCTTCAACTCGTATTTTTCTGTTTGCTATTATCTTTAAAAACTATGGCATCTTCCCCCAACCCACTCTATACCTATTGCGGAGATCTCACGATATCCATCTATTTCTATAATAGTAGAATCCATTTCTTGTATATATTGGATACAGTAACTTTCCTAAAAGCGAATGCATTAAAATCAAATTTCGTCACTTCGTTTATATTACAAATATCGAATTCGATCCGTCATATTGTTTCAAAACAGAGGCCGTTTGAAAATTTTAAAACTTCATAACTCCCGTAATTTTGGGTCATATGATATAAAAGTAAAATGATTTCTTAGTTTGGTTTAAAAAAACTTGGACAGTTGTTAAACATAGTTATTGCCTATTTTAAATGACTTAATAATGTGCATCACGAAGATTGAACCGGACGTTGCCACACTAGTGAAATCACACTATGCCCACCTATCTCATTAGCTTTCAATTTTAATTGTATTTCAATATGCAGATTTTGTTGCATTTGTATTTTTCTTGTATTTCAATGTGCAGTTCTCATTAGTTTCACAACGTACTTCTTTCATTTAAGTTGATTTTTTAAAACTCTGCGCCTATTGAAAATGTTTAGTAGACCTATTTTTTGTTGTTCTTAACAGTATGCCCAAAGGCGCCCATCAGGGGGAGCAAAGTGGGGCTCTCGCCCCCCTAAGAGGAAATTGTACTTGGGAATATCGAAAACCCAATAGAATTTTTACATTAGTTACAGCAAAATTTGAAACTATATTTGAAACGTTGCTTATACTTGCCCTCCTTGGAAACCACAACATGGGCGCCCTTGAGTATGCCTATGTATAAAAATAAAAATGTGCCTATCAGAACAAAATTCAAAATAATACAAAAATATTTTCCTGCATTAGATTCTAATTATATTTATCTCTTCTGCTTATCTATGCAACCTCATGAAACCCTCTTGCGACTCCGTAAGGGTCACGAACCCTAGGTTGAGAAACTCTGCACTAAACTAGAGTACGCAGAATAATTTGACATCTCTATGTACTAAAATCGATTCATGTATACTTAAAGTAATACATTTTAAATTTGCACGATTTATATCCTATAAAGAATCAAGCATCTCTCCAAGATATGAAAAAATACAAAGACCTTTTACAACTCTACTTACTAGAGTCACTTGAAACTCGGAGAACTCTCATTTGTGCTTTATACATAAGTTTATATATAGTTACATTGATTCATGATACCTACTATTTGAAAACTACAAAGTGTCCCAAAAGTAGGTATACAGTCCCGTACTGATCACTCATGGCATTTCATATCATTTCCTCTTGTTATCCATACAGGTATTGATTTAGTTTCTTCCCTATGTGTTCTTAATTTATTTTCACTTATACCTTAAGCTCGGAACAAACCAAAGCAAATACATTCAATTTATTAATAAATTAAAATGTCATACTTGATCGATGCTGGTCTGTATACTTACTTTTGGGCTACCCTGTACTTTCACATTCACAACGACAGAACCTCGCCTAATAACTTTTCATCTGACGAAACAACGCACAAATTTAGATATATTGCCTGTTAGAAGAATGCAATTCCAGCAGAATCAAATTCGACACATATTTAATTCATATAGAGCGTCATATTTATCAAATGCAGATAATGTATAATATGTATAATGTATGCTAATTGTTTATTAGTAATGTTACAACATATAATTGGATTCTATTATTAGATGTACTCCTATTGTGTTCAAATAGAAATAAATAAATTTTATTCTCTAAAAAAGAAGTACATCAAGATATTTTATAACTACGGAATGAAACCATGACCTTAAATTCTTCAATGAAATCTCCAAAATTATGTTAACAGAAATCAACTTTTCGAGAAAAAGCAATATGATTGAGCAACATGAGGCAAACACAGAAAAAAAAAATAGATATTTAAAATTTAATGAATTGTTGAAAACATGAAGACTGGTGTTCATGTGAGTGCAGCGGCCGTCTATCTTACATCGACATTTCACATAGCTTCAAAAAAATTTATAACCACAAAAGATTCAGTTCGAACTTCGTTGTTTTGTGATTGAAAATATATAGAGTGGTCTTTGATTAGTCATTAGAATCTTAGAGATGTACAGAACCTGTCGGAAGGGATTATGGAAGCCCTGGAAGTACATAAACCTCCTTTCCTAAAGATTTTTAAAGAGTTTGGTTTACCAATTAAAACTCGTCATATTTACATTTCCTGCTTATGTGCCTGTCCGTGTGCCCGGGAGACAAAGAAAAAAAAATCTCAAGAACTTACTTCATGGCTCACCATCAATTTTGCCATGGGTGTACAGGGTCCAAAGTTAGGAATCGAGTTGGTAAGAGTGATCTACAGACCGGAAGTAGTAGAAATCATCCATTTCTAACTTTAACATTGATCATTATAAAGTAAAAACGATAATAAATAGCAAGAAGTGGTTTCCTGTAGTCAATTATTCATATCAAAGATGTATATATATATATATATATATATATATATATATATATATATATATATATATATATATATATATTATCTACATTTTAATAACTCTACTAGACCCGGAAGTAGTAAACATCTACTACCACTTTCGGGTCTAATCTTAATTGAGAAAATATTACACCATATAAACCAAACTCCTTTACGTGGCGTACACATGATACAGCTAATTGTTTTTCCTCTAATACCTGTCGACGAATAGAATTGTTCAATAGTCTTTTTATTCCCCTTATTTATGTATAGTATAGTATAGTTACGAGAAAGAGTTAAAAAGTGCACAGTTTTAGCATGAGACACAGACATATTTCGTCTATATGTGTCTCTTCAAATATTAAGAAATTAATAAATAATATTTTGATTTGAAACAAACAAAACTAAAAACTGAAAAATTCAAATTATTACATTCTGTTCTTCAATAGTTCGTAAGTAAATATATTGTATGTATAAGTATGTATGTTTGCAAACTGTAAAAAGCAATATATAAAGTTAGAGCTAGATACAAAAATACTATTTATATTAATGGAAACTATTGCTTAAATCGTGATCTATCATTATATATAATTTTGGGACTTTTCACAACTGAATTTTTGCTGCACCATCTAGTACTACTATATAGACCATATTCATAAAAAGATTGCTTCCAGGAGCGAGTTTTCACCTTATTTAAACTATGCTCATATACTGAGATTTCCGTAATTTTATTAGTTCTTCAGAAATCGTAATGATCGCAAAGAAGATAAGAATATTTTATTGAAGTTGTTGCTAGATTCCATATACCAAAGGAATGACGAAGCAGAGAAAATTTCAACGATAACTTCTGAAGAAATCTCAGAATTTTTCCTGCAGAATTTCACTGTCTCTGCTGCCGGTCCTATACGCAAAACGCTTCACAGTTACAGTTCTCGTTTTGTTCGAATATAGATGCCCTTACTAAAACTTATATAAAATTTACCATTTTTTTTTGTTTGTTTATTCATAAGTGAAAGGAGATAATAAGATGCAACTTACCACAATCATAGGTAATGTTAAATATGAACCTGAAGAATATTCAGTGTTGCCATGCATAGAAATTACAGTGTTGCCAGAAAAACAACGCCCCTAAAATCTAAGCAGCGACTAGAGGATCGACCTCAACGGCATTTCACTACGTAGGCCTATTATGTTGTTTTCGTTTGCTGTGAATTACTTTTTAAATAATAGGTGTATTTAGTTTGTAATAAACAAAATAGTTTTAACATACAGTTATTAAAATTAAATAATAATGTTATTTAAAAAGTAGTTATTGAAAACCAAAACAAGATTATAGTAACAAAATGCAGTTGAGTTCGTTCTTCTACCTACTGCTTTCACTTAGATTTTTAGGGGAATTGTTATTCTGGCAACACTGTAATTTCTATGGATGGCAACACTGAACATCCTTCAGGTTCATATTTTCTGTTGTAGAATAACATTTTCTATAATTGTGGTAAGTTGCATTTTATTATCTCCTTTCAATGGTAAATTTTGTATTATTTTTAGTAAGGCAGGCTCTTAACAATAATGAATAGAATCGTACCAAGTTCACACTTCTTTCAAAAGTTTCACAATTTATGCAGAATAGAGGGCATATTCGAGCTACGGGATTTATAATTTTGAATTAGTTGTAGGATCAGGCCCAAAACCAGCCAAAGAGGTTTGGGGGGCCATGGATATGCTAGGGAGGCCAAGTCATTAAAAATTCAGTTACAAATATCTAAATTGTGTTTTTTGTATTAATAATAGCATTTGGTATTGAGGTCTGAAGGGGCCACGAAAAGTTTAGGGGCCGCCCCCCTACATCCCCTCTGGTTGCGGGCCTGTGTATGATTAGATTTTTTACTGTCTTTACTCGAGTTTATTATTGTCACGCATGTACTGATTTTCTTTCGTGGATGTCGTTATATGTATACATATATATCTTCATTTGATTTCACATGATTCCTTGCACAAGAGTTAACATTGGTTTTGGAAACTTTCGTTTCGAATCCTTTATGAAACATGATAAATAAATAAAAGATCGTGTTTTATATAATACGGTATTTCCTATTGGTATACTATTCAGGATCAACATAGAAAATAGTTACGTTTATTGTTGTCCTAGCTAGAGATCAATGTTGCACTATCAAATGGAGTACCTAAGTTCGGATTCCATCTTAAACCGTAGATTCACACAATACTTTACGGCTCATGATGATTTTATTGTGTAGTCCGGAGTGATTCATCTCCCGGAGCAACGAATTTTTTCCTGGGGCAATTCTCCTATCTTGTTCAACTAAGGTTACCAATACATATTTCTGCAGTTCTACTTTTACCCTTTCTGTGTTTAAAATCTCTAGGGATAAATCGTCAGAAATAATCACATCAAGGTTTACAGTGACCCTGACAAATCATCATTATAAATGCTGTTCCTCTTGAAATATAGGATTTAAAGATTAGCGGATAATTGAATTTATACTAATTGCTAATGCACCAACTAACTAACTAACTCTATGGCCTATGGAACCCGGAGGTTCAATGCCACGTTCACGAAAGCTCTTCACTGACTTCTATCCTTAGCTAACTTCATCCAGTTTCTACTTTGTATTCCAATCTCTGCGAGATCCATCTTAATATTGTCCTCCCATCTGCGCCTAGGTCTTCCTGATGGTCGTTTTCCGATTGGTCTTCCAGTCAAGACTTTGAAAGCGTTTCTACTTTCTTCCATCCTAGCTACATGACCCGCCCACCTAAGTCTCCTAGACTTGACGACCCTAACAATATTGGGTAAACCAAATAAATTATGTAGTTCCTCGTTATGAAGTTTCCGCCATTCTCCATTCCCTTTCCTCTTGGGTCCGAATATTCGTCTCAGGATCTTGTTCTCGAATACTTTCAGTCTATGTTATTCCCTCAGAGTAAGTGATCATGCTTCGCAACCATACAGAACAATAGGCATGATTATCGTTTTGTATATTTTAACCTTCAAATTCCTCGACAGAATTCGCGACGACAAGAGATTTTGAACCGAATAGTAACACGAATTCCCTGCTTTGAGTCGACAGTTAATTTCTCTGTGAATATGATTTTCCTCTGTTAATATTGATCCTAGATATTTGAAACTATCCACTCTATCAAAAGTATTATTTAATATTTTAACGCATTCATAATTTGCTGTATTTCGGCCCCGACGCACTTCCATGTATTTAGTTTTCTCTGCATTTACTTCTAAACCCATGTCCCTGCAAGCGTTTAATAAAATCTCTGCATTTCTTTCTATTGTTCTCCTATCATCCCCTATTAAATTTACATCATCAGCATATGCCATAACCTGGTGAATACCGTTCAACTCTGGGCCCTGGTTGCTATCTTTGATTTTCCTTATAGCGTATTCCAGAACGAAGTTAAATAATAATGGCGACAACGCATCTCCTTGTTTCAGGCCATTTTCGACGTGAAAGCTCATGAACAAAAATTTTCCTACCCGAACTTTACTCTGGGATTCATTTAAACATATCTTAATTAATCTAATTAGCTTTCTCGATATTCCAAGTTCTGTAAGAACGTTGTATAATGTTTCTCTCCTAACCGAGTCGTACGCCTTTCTAAAATCAATAAATAGTTGATGTACCGGGGTATTGTATTCCCACTTTTTTTTCGAGTATTTGGCGAATGGTAAATATTTGGTCGATAGTTGATCGATTTCGTCTAAATCCGTACTGATAATCTCCAATAATTTCATCTGCGTATGGGGTCAACATTTAAATTTATAGAGAAAATTTCTGACCTTGAACGTATTTCTATGAAGACCAGATTTGCGACATTTTGGATTCGGTTATTCATTCATAAGGATTAGAAATCATACTTATCATCTACATGGTCGAAAATGCATGTACTAAAGCTGAATAATGTAAAAAGACTAATATATATATATATTAAATAGTATAAGTCTCATAAAAGGCCAAAATAATACTTTTGAAAATACTAAAGAATTTATCACTATGTATACTAATCAATGTGTAATATTTTAATGTAATGATTTGTTTATAAACTTATTTACGTATACTGGCTGCACCTGTAGGTAATACAAGTCAATGTTGTTACATATAAAGTAGGTACACATATTACACGAATTACTTATATTATTCCTATAAAGATTTTCCAGACTTTTATATTTTGAAAATCACAGAAATATTAAATAAATTTCTAAGCCAGTAAATCTTTCAAAGTCTTAAAATAAATTGTACATCTACTAGCAACAACTCCATTCCTAAAAATCACTTAAACTCAGCACAATTTTATGTGTATAACATTTTAGTTTTTAGTTTCTTTTCAAAATCATTTAGAGACAGGAATTGCAATTCTAACAAATATATCAGTTAAAGAATCTGAACTTCCAGTGAAAGCAACACCCAGAGACACTCATTTTGCTATTTAAAATTAGAGCAGCATTTCACGCTGTCATTAACCAGTACTATCAATAGTTAATGTAAAGTTTAGAATTATTGTTAAAATTTAAATTTCTATACTAATTGGTATATTACTATTAACCATATCAAAATACGAACTCAAAACTTTGTATACCAATTCAAAATCAATTTTCAAATCGTCAAATCAAGTCTGTCTATACAGTACACGTGCAATCAAACACACAAAAATATCACAAACACTTTCATTACTTTATTTTACATTCACTGTATTTAAATTAAAGCTAGTTTCTTTACAAAATCACATCCTCCTATACATGTTTCAAACTTACCATAAAAGTTTAATTTGAAGAAATCTATGTAATTAGGAATAAATTACAAAAAAGAAAGAACAGAGTTGAGTTTAACGTTCCGTTCAGTAGCGAGCACATGAGCTCCCGCCGGAAATCAAACTTGGACCTCTCACACCAAAGGCCCGTATGCTAACCGCTTACCCACGAAGGAGCTCAGAAAAGAAAAGAAACAAAGCTCCTACAAATGCTTAACTTATTTATTGTTCCTTTAAACTAAACAGTTTATAAACACCACCACATCTCTTTAGTAACTTAAAAGAGAAGTAATTAAAAATCGTCATAAATATTGATTGTTTAATTTCGGTTACTAAGTTTGTAATAATGTTATCCAAATCTCTTTTCAAGAATGCCTTTCTCAATGTTTAGAGTAATTTAATGAAATAAATTTGAAGTAAATTTCTCTCTGTAATAGGTGAAACACTACAAAAAAAAGGTCCTCTCTCCCAAGCCCACGAAGGGTGCGATATAACAAAATTGAAAAACAATTTTTTTATTGGAGTATATTATTTAATGACTTCCGTTCTTTAAACGTTAACAAATGCTCTCCATCGTATTCCTAAATCACTTTATTAGTTTGTTGATAATATGAATCATGTAACACTAAGACAATCAATCACTTTATTAGCTTGTTGATAATATGAATCATGTAACACTAAAACAATCAATCACTTTATTAGTTTGTTGATAATATGAATCATGTAACACTAAGACAATCAATCACTTTATTAGCTTGTTGATAATATGAATCATGTAACACTAAGACAATCAATCACTTTATTAGCTTGTTGATAATATGAATCATGTAACACTAAGACAATCAATCACTTTATTAGCTTGTTGATGATATAAATCATGTAACACTAAGACAATCAATCACTTTATTAGCTTGTTGATAATATGAATCATGTAACACTAAAATAATCAATCACTTTATCACTTTGTTGATAATATGAATCATGTAACACTAAAACAATCAATCACTTTATTAGTTTGTTGATAATATGAATCATATAACACTAAAACAATCAATCACTTTATTAGTTTGTTGATAATATGAATCATATAACACTAAAACAATCAATCACTTTATTAGTTTGTTGATAATATGAATCATATAACACTAAAACAATCAATCACTTTATTAGTTTGTTGATAATATGAATCATATAACACTAAAACAATCAATCACTTTATTAGTTGGTTGATAATATGAATCATATAACACTAAAACAATCAATCACTTTATTAGTTTGTTGATAATATGAATCACGTAACACTAAAACAATCAATCACTTTATTAGTTTGTTGATAATATGAATCATGTAACACTAGAACAATCAATTATTTTATTAGTTTGTTAATAATATGAATCATGTAACACTAGAACAATCAATCACTTTATTAGTTTGTTAATAATATGAATCATGTAACACTAGAACAATCAATCACTTTATTAGTTTGTTGATAATATGAATCATGTAACTCTAAAACAATCAATCACTTTATTAGTTTGTTGATAATATGAATCATGTAACACTAAAACAATCAATCACTTTATTAGTTTGTTGATAATATGAATCATGTAACACTAAAACAATCAATCACTTTATTAGTTTGTTAATAATATGAATCATGTAACACTAAAACAATCAATCACTTTATTAGTTTGTTAATAATATGAATCATGTAACACTAAAACAATCAATCACTTTATTAGTTTGTTGATAATATGAATCATGTAACACTAAAACAATCAATCACTTTATTAGCTTGTTAATAATATGAATCATGTAACACTAAAACAATCAATCACTTTATTAGCTTGTTGATAATATGAATCATGTAACACTAAAACAATCAATCACTTTATTAGTTTGTTAATAATATGAATCATGTAATACTAAAACAATCAATCACTTTATTAGTTTGTTAATAATATGAATCATGTAACACTAAAACAATCAATCACTTTATTGGTTTGTTGATGATATGAATCATGTAATACTAAAACAATCAATCACTTTATTGGTTTGTTGATGATATGAATCATGTAACACTAAAACAATCAATCACTTTATTGGTTTGTTGATGATATGAATCATGTAACACTAAAACAATCAATCACTTTATTGGTTTGTTGATGATATGAATCATGTAACACTAAAACAATCAATCACTTTATTGGTTTGTTGATAATATGAATCATGTAACACTAAAACAATGTTTAAGATCTACGACTTGAGTGAACTAAAATTTCCAGTCTACATGTAAAATGAAAACTTACATTATCGCACTTGTTTTGGGACCTCAAACTTACATTACCGTAACCTGAGACCGGATCGACATTAGCCCTTATCTAGAATCGAACCCTGGCCTCGCACTCTAGAGTATAATAGAAGAGTAAAATACTTGATACCCTGTTCATAGCTATGACATTTCACATATACAATTCTTATAACATAGTTTCCCAATAGAATTTCAAAAAAAAAAGGGTTAATAAGGGCTTATTAAAAATGTTCTTAGCTTCCGTGTATAATATAAGCAAACAAGAAGAAGAAGGAAAAGAAGATCCAGTACAGAATTTGAACACACGAACATATAATTAACAATCTATTAACCCAAACCCAGAACTATTTCCTACGCTACTTCAAATTTATTTTGAATTAAATTGTTTCCTAGTACATACTAGATTTTGTTTACAGTCAAGTGTGAGTTTGTGGCGAATAATTGGAAATTACATCTCTTACAATGTACAAACTTATTTTTCAAACAAATCACAGTTTTTACTTCACAGGTTTTTACTGATGTAAACATGTTGAATCTGTAAAATGATAGGCGTTGCTATGATCGTTATTAATAAATAAGCTACAGTAGAATTGTAATAACAATTAGTTAAACAATTACATTTGTTGAAGAAAGTTAACTAATGATAATCTCTTAACGGGGTTTTAGTGGCTCATCGAGATTTGCTTTTTTTTTAAAAAAAAAAATAGCTAACATGTTTTGTATGTGCTCAAGAAACTTATTAGTGTAACTAAGTGCATTTGCAAGTTGAGATCTGGGTTCCAGTCCCTAAAAGTTGGAATTCTTAAACATGTTGCAATTTCAATTTCAATCTATATTCAATGTGATAAGCAATTAAATATAGTGTGAAGAAGGAATGAGTTGTTGAAATGACAAAAGTGGCGGGGAGTTGGGGAGGACCACAAATGAAGACAAAGATTTGCAAATTTATTTCATTCAATTTTTCCAGCTTTGATATTTTCCGTTTATTTCAATCAATTTCTAACTCATGTTTAATCATTGGTGTTTTTGTTTCTTGTCTTAGTGAAATAATACGTTATACACACAGCGAGTTATAATGTTTTGATATGGGACTCTCATTGGAAAACATGCTTCAAACAATAGAGGCTAATCTTTAAGTAAACAGTTTTTAAATCGATTATGCACCAAGAGCCTGTTGCAGAGGAACTGCTTAAAAAGTTACATTTTAGTTGTGTTGTATCTATCTAGCGTTTGTGATTCCAGCAAAGATACTTAATTCGATCTAATGGAGTTATGTCAGTCAGAGGTTCAATAACTTTTGTTGGTGACTGTACAAGAATACCATATCATGTAATATTCTTTACATAAGGGTATTTCAAATTTCTATATAAGCAATAAGAGTTTTCACTTCTTGGCAAAATGTTTGTTAACTTGTAAGTAACGTATCTTAGTAATTTGAACTGGATTTTTCCTACTTTAAGGATTTGCCTGAGTTTCAAACAAACATTGTATATTCATGCTTGGAGTGAACATAAGTTTGTTACAATTTTTGAGTAGTAGTAGATTTAGTTGACGTTCTACTGTTTCTTAGAATGAACCCAAGATTTTTGTCTGTTTTATTTGTTATGCTATCAATATAAGTTCCAAATGGAAATGTCGTATCTCCTGTATTACACAATTGTACGATATCAGAAAAGAAGTTTAGCTTAAGCAATACATGAAAGAAATATCTGTACAGAATCAAGTAAGGAATATTTAGGCAATGTAAGGAAAGAAGTATTTGGACAACATGAGGAAAGAAGTATTTGCAAAATTTGAAGAAAGGAATATTTGCACAAAATCAAGGAAGGAATATATAGTCAATGTGAGAGAAAAAGTATTTGGACAAGACGAGGAAAGAAGTATTTGGACAATAGCAAGAAAGAAATATTTGAACAAAATCAAGAAAGGAGTATTTTGTCAATGTAAAGAAAGGAGTATTTGGACAATATGAGGAAAGAAGTATTTGGACAATAGCAAGAAAGGAGTGTTTGCACAAAATCAAGAAAATAATATTTAGTCAAAATCAGGAAAAGAGTATTTGAAAAATATGAGGAAAGAAGTATTTGGACAATAGCAAAAAATATAACGACTCACTAAGAGTAGTCGTCAACCTGGTTCGATAAAGTAAGATGTATAAATCTTGAGTGGTAGTACTCATTGACAAGTAAAAAAAATATCTTTAATAATTATATACCATTATTCTCACCTTTTCTATTAGAATGATAACGTCGATGAACGTTGCTAAAATGGTTTATTAGCTGATATACTTTATAATATATTTTTCTTCAAACTGTCAAGCACACAAACTTGATGAATAGGTATCCATAAACATTTTCATAGCAACAAGTATCCCATAATATATATTTTACATATATTAAAAACATTCTTCTTTTGTTATTATTAAATTAACATTCTATTAAGTATAGTGCACATGTATGAGCACTTTCTGCCCACGGTACAGGAAATTATTACTCTATCCAAAGTATTTTGTTATATAAAAATGTCGCCCGACGATGGGACTGAATATAAAAGTCATGAGTGGGCTTGGCTTTTATCTTCAAGAACCACTGGTCCGTTTACAATAGTGTTCTTAACTTACATATGTTCTTTATATTTTGATCACACCTCGTATATATCTTCATTACATTTCATATATATATATATATATAGATACATTTATAACAAATCTTTTCACTTCATTAATACTTATCTTTTATTATATTAATTATATTTATTTCATTATTATCAAAACATCGTCGCTTATTAATATAATTAACGAGGGTGAAACACAAATTACTAAGATTAATAGTTTTGAGCATTATTAAAACTGTGATGTTATAAATAATGTTTAATCTTTCAGGGCGCATTAAATAACAAATAAGTTAGATGTTGCATTTTAATGTATACATCGTGGCACTAAAATGTCATAATAAAGAAGAATCTTGTTCGGATAATATATAGGATAGCTCATAAAAACAGTCGTCGAATAATTAGTTTTATAGAATGGATCTTATTCTTAATATAATCTTTGACAGTTAAGTTTTCAACACAAATCGATCTAATATAAATAACCTTTGCTTTTAATCATTTATGAATCGAATTATAATTCTTACATATATTAAAAACATTTGAGAATTATCATTGATTAATGAGAATTAAAGAAAATTAAATTGAATAAAAATAAAATAAATGTTCATGAAAATCTATAGCTGATATGAATTTAACCTAATTTCATTAACGGTAATCAGGTTACGTTCGTACTTGCATACGATTCTAATAAAGTACATTGTACTGCACAATCATGATTAGGTTCCGTACTATTGTGTACATGTATTTCATCGTGATTCTGATTTTGATATGAAGTGCCATCTCTTGACCTCCAATTACGTCTATTCACGTAGTTCGCTGTATTCCTGGAATTTCGCCATACATTTCGTCTATTTTTAAACCTATTTTGATTATATGGTCTAACATATGGATTGCTACGATTAATTAGGTTAGGCGGATTCCCTACATAACTTTGCCTATTTTGCTCATTTTGATTGCTAGAATTTATTCTGCTTAGGTTGTGTTTCGTATTATTCACACTTCGGATATTTAAATTCCGAACAGGCACCAAATGATCTGAATTATTCTTATTTTTACCCATTCCTGCTTGTTGATTCATGGCATGGTATTGAGTTTCATAGCATTGGACAAGCATTAATAAATGGTTGAAACTCATACACTGTGTGGAAAATAAGATCTGTTGTAACTTAAATGGAAGCAAATTTCGAATCGATGCTATTATTCTCGATTCCGATTGCAATGGATTAACGACCTTTAATTCATTGTATGTATTTACAACAAACTCTACAACAGATTTATGCAATCGAGGATTGAAGTGTTGATTTCTAATGGTGGCATCTCTATTCGCAAGCAAAAAGTCATTTTCATAATTTGCGATCAGTGCCGCTTTGAATTCTTCATAAGTACTGATGTGATCACGTACTGCTTTAAACCATAATGAACAAGGTGGGAGTAATACATGAGGGATTAATTTCATATATTGTGATCTATCTATACACATTATATTGCACTCGTCCTGGAATTTCTCTAAGAAAGAAGTAGCATTCTCGTTACACTTACCACTGAATTTGCTCATAGCTCGTATTTCACTCATCTTAACACTTAATTTTACCTTCCTTTTATCATTCCATGTACCCATTGGGTGACAGTTCCTATTCATGACGTGATGTGTCGTTACATCATCTATGTTTCGCCCTTCTGTACTTTTCGGATGTATTTCTTCCAATATAATATCCTCATCAGACACCGGCGAAGGTGAGTTCATCTCTGGTGAGTGGGGAAACTCCATGCGATCACTACACATGTTATTACGGTATGTGTTGTCCTTAACCTGTAGCATTCTAATTTCTTCCTGTAACGTAGCTATCGACTGCGTATTTGCTCGTATGTTGTTAGCATTATTGATGACCTGGATCTTTTGTTGTTGAACAGAAGATTCGGTTACTTCTAAATCCTTTTTTATATCACTGATTTCTTGTCTCAGGTGATTGTGATTACCCTGGCATTCCTCCGATATTCCTTTTAACTTTTCCTCGAACTGCGAGGTGATATCGCTCATCGTCTGGATAATTAATTGTTTCGTTTCATCCGACTTCTGTTCCATCTTCTGTTCTATCGTCTGCTTCAATTCTTCGTATTGCTTGTTAGATTCATCAGACTTCTGTTCTATTCGTCTACTTAATTCTTCGTATTGCTTGTTGGATTTTTCGGAGTTCTGTTCTATCGCCTGCTTTAACTCGGTAGACGTCTGCTTCAATTCTTCATATTGCTTGTTGGATTCTTCAGAGTGATGCTTCATCGTCTGCTTTAACTCGGTAGACATCTGCATCAATTGCCGCTGTAAGACTAGCAAGATTCGGTCTTCCGATGTCAATCCTGATGTTACACTAGGTTCACCGTTGTCACTATTAGTGGATTCATTCTCCATTATTTCAGTGTCCATTTTCCTTACAATTATTCTACCACTTCTCAGTATGGTCAAATTTGTATTCATTAACTTAATTGTAAAAGTAAATTCACCCTTACTTTACTTCGGGGTAAGAATTTATGAAAAATCCCGGGTGAGGTAAACCAAAATTTTTATAACGACTCACTAAGAGTAGTCGTCAACCTGGTTCGATAAAGTAAGATGTATAAATCTTGAGTGGTAGTACTCATTGACAAGTAAAAAAAATATCTTTAATAATTATATACCATTATTCTCACCTTTTCTATTAGAATGATAACGTCGATGAACGTTGCTAAAATGGTTTATTAGCTGATATACTTTATAATATATTTTTCTTCAAACTGTCAAGCACACAAACTTGATGAATAGGTATCCATAAACATTTTCATAGCAACAGCTATCCCATAATATATATTTTACATATATTAAAAACATTCTTCTTTTGTTATTATTAAATTAACATTCTATTAAGTATAGTGCACATGTATGAGCACTTTCTGCCCACGGTACAGGTAATTATTACTCTATCCAAAGTATTTTGTTATAAAAAGGAGTGTTTGTTCAAAATCAAGAAAATAATATTTAATCAAAATCAGGAAAGGAGTATTTGAAAAATATGAGGAAAGAAGTACTTGGACAATAGCAAGAAAGGAATGTTTGTACAAAATCAAGAAAATAATATTTAGTCAAAATCAGGAAAGGAGTATTTGAAAAATATGAGGAAAGAAGTATTTGGACAATAACAAAAAAGGAGTGTTTGTTCAAAATCAAGAAAATAATATTTAATCAAAATCAGGAAAGGAGTATTTGAACAATATGAGGAAAGAAGTACTTGGACAATAGCAAGAAAGGAGTGTTTGTACAAAATCAAGAAAATAATATTTAGTCAAAATCAGGAAAGAGAATTTGGTCAATCATACCGGTAGAGGTATCAAACGAGTAACATTAAACAAATAGAGAAATTAATTCTTCCTTGTTACCTTCCAAATCATCAACTGAACAGAGAAGATATATTCGGTTTTAAAATACGACAAACACATATAATTGTTTGTTTCCAGTTACAGTATTTTTGCCTTAAGGACAATCATGCACCGGTGCACTCTACTTATATTTCCCAACTTCTATAATTTTCTAGTAATGTCGTGCATATTTGTTTCACCTTAATTACTCATATTTCAAGGAAAGAGAAATATGAGCATTTTTAGCAACAAAAAAAGTAGGAAAAAATACAATTTTAAGAAAGCTTATAAGAAGAAGAAGAAAATAGGTAGGAAATTTAAAAGCAAGAGAAAGGCAGGTAAAAAGGCAGTTAATTATGAGATGGCTGTAAAGTGCTCGTTTAGAGAAATAATATTCCTTCTTATCTCTGCAGCTGTCAGCGCCATCTATGATTTTCGACTGTTAAGCAATTCTTTTCAATCAGTGTTAAGTATATTGCAGTTCATGGTGACGTGTCGTTAGATAGGACCACCAAGCAAGTAAAAAAAAACAACAACCCTTTCTTTCTCTGTCTTTTTTTCTAATAATCTGCTTTTAACAAGGCTCAAATGAGAATGTTCCTTTTAGCCTTTTTAAGACATAACTGTGCATTTATGCACGTGGAAGGTTTTTTTTCTCCTTTCTTTTGTTTTACGTTTTATGTACAGGAAGTAATAAAAAGTAAGTACTTGCACATAGCACTGCCATATCTATAGAACTTAAAATTGTCTACATTACATCTTTATTATTATAAACTTCTTTTATTAATTTTGACAAAATAATGACTCTAATCATTCTTCTAAATTCATGTCATACATAATATTCCCTTTCAATTGATTACGTTAGCTATTTAATAACTAGATTATCAAACAATTTTTAGTAATATTATTTAATTTTATTAGTGCATATTTTAGATTACCAAGCTATGCTATTTATGAAAATGGGAAGAATCATAGAACGGATATGTCCGTTCATCCGTCTGTCGATAGTTACCAGAGCAAAAACGTCAAGCGATAATGCAAAATTGTCTTCTAATATAGATCCATATTTAGCAAAAACATGTTTCAACCTCCTCCCTTATCCGTCTATTCCAATCGGAAGTGGTAGAAATACAGTTTCCGGCTTCAATATTGATTAACTAAAACAACATTGACATAAGATATTGAGAAGTTATTTTTAAAGATGTATTCAACGTCGCAAGAATGAATTCTGCTTCTACCTCTATCACTCTAGTGGAACCAGAATTGGTTTAAATTTAAGAGCACTTCCGTTTTTTATTTTGGTTCTTTTGTGACCAGAAGTAGCATAAATCTACTTATCCAGTTTCAATGGTATTCGTCTTGGAGGGAAAACTATAAGAAATATTGAGAAACAATTTTTTGACATGGGTTCATTTACTTAATGTTACTTGTTTGATACGTGTATTGGTATAGTGTACAAATATTCCCTTCTTGATTTTGACTCAATATTCTTTCTTGATTTTGTGCAAGTATTCCTTTCTTGTTATTGTTCAAATACTTCGAAGCTACAAGTTTTCTTTTTCTTTTCTTTCTTTTTTCTTTTTATTTTATTTTATTTTATTTTATTTTATTTATTTATTTATTTATTTATTTATTTATTGTCGTTGTTGAACTCGTGTTTCATGCGGGTAACAGGTATACAGAGAACATGTTGAGCACTATTAATTGAAAAGTGGTTCAACAGTATTCGTTGAAAGGTACCAGGATCGACCTAAAGGCAATGAAGGTACTGATGTATGCTATCACATTCAATTTACCGATCATCAATCATTACTTGGATTGTTCATAAAAGTGTGAAGGAGAATTGACCTGTGCTTTCAACATTTCAAGGATAAATTATTTTCAATGTTTACAGTATGGGAGTGTTTTTATGTATCTCCTTTCTATAGTCCAGGTCCAGCCCCGAGCGACTTTTTGAACGCACGATATAATAACTAAAACACTTATTCATTCTAATAGTATAAATATTTCATCACGTAGAAGTATAATACGCCAACTATTTAAAGAACATTAAGCTTATTAAGTACATTTTGGAATCTGGTTTCAAAAGTTGACACGAGACTGATTCGATAAACAGCACAGTAAGCAACTTATTGTATAGAACTTATTTCATTACGGTTAATCAAACTATGAAAATGGCATTTGGATAAAATCACAGAAAGACATTTTAAGAAAATCTATTATCTTTGATTTAACAAAACTGCATAACAACAAATAGAGATATCGTACATTTTTACGGCATTGAAAATAAATAAATAGATAAATAATAACTATAAAAAATTGGTTTATTCATGCGTTTAAATCTCATTCCACAGTTTTATTTTGTACGACTCTTCTTTTACATTTTTACATGCTGGTACTATTTATTTTTAGCCAACAACATCTTGATTACGGTTCTAATCTTTGTTAAAAGAAAAATCGTAATATATATATCAGAAAGCCTGAGCATCAAGTGGAGTTATAGCCCCTATAGTCCCCATTATATATATATATATATATATATATATATATATATATATATATAGACAAGCGCAGATCCAAGGCCCCACCCCTTGACGCTCAGGTGTACACTGGATAAAATGGGCTTCAATTCTACTTTACATTGGATAAAGCAGCAAACTAGGGTTTAGCTCCTCCCTTGATCATATCCTGGATCCGCGGCTATATATACACTATGTGATCAAAAGTATCCGGACACCCCCCAAAACATACGTTTTTCATATTAGGTGCATTGTGCAGCCACCTACTGCCAGGTACTCATTATCAGCGACCTCAGTAGTGATTAGACATCATGAGAAAGCAGAATGGGGCGCACCGCGGAAATCATGGACTTCGAACGTCGTAAGGTGATTGGGTGTCACTTGTGTCACAAGTCTGTACGCGAGATTTCCACACTCCTAAACATCCCTAGATCAGTGTGTCTGATGTGATAGTGAAGTGGAAACGTGAAGGGACACGTACAGCACAAAAGCGAACAGGATGACCTCGTCTGTTGACTGACAGAGACCGCCAACAGTTGAAGAGGGTCGTAAAGTGTAATAGGCAGACATCTATCCAGACCATCACACAGGAATTCCAAACTGCATCAGGATCCACTCCAAGTACTATGACAGTTAGGCGTGAGGTGAGAAAACTTGGATTTCATGGTTGAGCGGCTGCTCATAAGCCACACATCACACAGGTAAATGCCAAACGACGCCTCGCTTGGTGTAAGGAGCGTAAACATTGGACGATTGAACAGTGGAAAAACGTTGTGTGGAGTGACGAATCACGGTACACAATGTGGCGATCCGATGGTAGGGTGTTGGTATGGCGAATGCCCGGTGAACGTCATCTGTCAGCGTGAGTAGTGCCAATAGTAAAATTCGGAGGTGGTGTTGTTATGGTGTGGTCGTGTTTTTCTTTGAGGGGTCTTGCACCCCTTGTTGTTTTGCATGGCACTCTCACAGCACAGGCCTACATTGATGTTTTAAGCACCTTCTTCCTTCCCACTGTTGAAGAGTAATTCGGGGATGGCGATTGCATCTTTCAACACGATCGAGCACCTGTTCATATTTGAGCGGCCTGTGGCAGAGTGGTTACACGACCATAACATCCCTGTAATGACTGACTTGAAGCCTATAGAACACCTTTGGGATGTTTTGGAACGTTGACTTTGTGCCAGGTCTCACCGATCTACATCGATACCTCTCCTCAATTCAGCACTCCGTGAAAAATGGACTGCCATTCCCCAAGAAACCTTCCAGTACCTGATTGAAAGTATGCCTGCGAGAGTGGAAGCTGTCATCAAGGCTAAGGGTAGGCCAACACCATATTGAATTCCAGCAGTACTGATGGAAGGCGCCACGAACTTGTAAGTCATTTTCAGCCAAGTGTCATGATTCTTTTGATCACATAGTTTATATATATCTATATATAAAACCATGTTCAAAACTTTATGAAAACACTCATTTTTGTTCTGAAAGTTAACTCTCCAATATAACTTTTGTTTAATTGCTTAGTGAAGTCAAGAGTCCTTTTTCGACACTGAGACTGTGTAAAACATGGTCCTACAGTTTAGGGTGAATTCCGAACCTTCGCCAGAGGGTTGGGGGAAGGAGACGGGTGCCCCTCAAATGGCATCAACAGCCCCCAAACATGTTTTGCAATGTAGGTCAAGTAATTTAAAACTATTATTTTCGGTACATAAAAAGAAAATAGCTGCCAACCCAAAAGTGTCTCTAACCCTCAGCTTACACCCCGTCAAAATAAAGCTGACATCATCAAAACTGATTGGACTTTTTTATATATTATAATTAGTAGCTATTTATACGAGACACTGAAGTCCGTGACACGCAGGAATCGGCACCAGAGCCTGGCTCCTGATGGGATTGGATTTTCAATAAACATTAATCTTTTTAATTGACTCTTGACAATAGAGCTGATTATCATTTGATTGATTGTAAATCTTTGGAAGTACAGTTCTATACAAATTGAAGCAGTGCGTCCTTCATATTTCGTAGTTCTGTTCATATTTCGTAAATAAACGTTCCCTTAATAACTTCAGCATAATGAGTCAGTTTAAGAAGTTTGAGCGAGAAAGTTCAGTGTAGTTCCCCGTAACTTTTATCATTCATTGATGTCGAAAAGAAAGGAAGTTTCATTTGCAAATTTCACGTTTCTTGATAGGCCTGGACACCTAAGAGTAAGTCACTTTCACTCTTTCATGTAATAATACGATTGCCATCCTTTCTCCTTTTAGGGGTGGAATTTTAAAAAGAAATGCTGAAATATACATGTTTCCCTTATTTTTATTAATAGTTAATATAACGAGTTTTACAACTCCAATTTAGGCTAATTCTTACATTAAGCATTTTCTGAATAAATAGTGGGAGATCTTAATATTATACATATTGTACTCGACAAATCATCTTCATCATATGTATTCTGCCATCAGATCATTGTCGCAACTGAGAAGCTTCCATACAACACGGTCTTTCACTAATCTCTTCGTCTTCACATGCGATTTTTCTGTTTTGATATCATCCATTAAACGTAGTATTCTTTTCTCCCTCCCTCTCTTTTCTGGCACCATGCCCTCTAGCACATTCCTCATGATACAATTTCAATTCCTTTTTAGATAATGTTCCAACCAGTTTCTCTTCCTCTTCTTAATAATATCTAAACATTTTCTTTTCTCTCCCACCGTGTCTAAGGCTCCCTCATTCGTTTTGGTCGACCCAGTTATTCCCTCCATTCTTCTTTACACCCACATTTTTCTAATGATACATTGAATGACAACAACAACAACAACAAAAGTTTATTGGACTCTGTCTCTCCTACTTAAATCGTACAGCCTCTAGGAGTTCTTTTTAAACTTAAGATTCTGCAAGGGCAAGGGTAACCCAGTACAATTGATATGTGCCGTATAGAATGACACTATATACATAAAAATATTTTAAAATATAAACCATTAGCTTATTTCAGAACAAGCCTTTGGCCCGTCTGCAAATTACCTTCACGCTAGGCTGAGTTGTACTATTCTAATTAACGTGAATAAGTGAGACATCTTGCATTTGTAATAATTATTAAGCATATGTAAATATTTGCGCCTAGATGTTTATGCGAATCTTTATCTTTTAAAAGATAATTGCATATGAGCGTTACTTACAGACTGAAAAGGTTTCTGCATTACAAATAGGACACAACAATATTAATACGTAATGTGAACTATAACATAAAACAGAAACACAGTATAGCTTAGTTGTACAGATAAAAATAACTTGCTTGGTAGATCTTTTAAAAGCTCTTGCTGTCCAAATATTACGTATTAAGAAAGCTGCTCTGATTAGCAATTTGCGTGATGTTGAGTCGTTACAACTTGGCGACACTAAGAATACTTATTACTAAGATGACATAAGTGTAATTTTTAACTATTAGAGGTTAGCGTAGAACGTCAATTGGTACTTTGAGTTTCTTTATTGTCACCGCGTGTGTACTCATAACCTTCGTGTTGTTCAGTTTTCAAATGTTCTTGTCGTCGTCGTGCATACAGTGAATACAGAGTGTTATTCACGTATCTTATATATATATATATATATATATATATATATATATATATATATATATATATATATATATATATATATATATATATATGGTAGTACGCAACGGTACGGCGTACTACCATCTTTTTTTTAATTAGAATGGAATATTCCCTCTTCTGTCTTAGAAAAAATGGGGTTGACGAGCAATTTCGGAAATATCAAATAGTAAAAATATAGTTTTATTGTAAATGAGAGATTTAATTGTTTTCCTTTTCCTTTTTTTCTCTGGAGTTTCGAATCTTTGTTTCTCCTTGAAGGTAGTTAATTGTATTCAGGGACTAGAAATATTTTATCCATCCTATCTGTCGCTCACTGGTATGCCCTCGCGCCTCCTTGTTTTTTTTTTTTTCTTTTTCGCACGTTAATACGAACAATAAAGGCTCTGAACCAACCAGATTTCTTTTTACTGAAAAGACTGACCTCCCATAACGAAATAATCCCAACAAATTTGTCTGTCGCTGAAGTTCGAATAAACTGAAAGCCAATGGAAAAGTTCTATTTGGATTCTAACTCTGTATTTCCTCGGCAGAGCGAGCGTTTGCTCAGTTCCTATTTTAATCTATCCAATTAATTGTTTTTATTAATTAGTAGGAATTGGATTAAGTGAGAATATCTCCTCCTTGATTCTTTTTCTAAAAGTTTATCGACCATTCCATTGTAACGGATGTTACATTTGGACGAATAGAAATTGTTATAGAAATGTCCTTACTGGGTCAAGATATATCAAACTGCCTCGAAACATCACCGTTTGTCTGTGTATTTTAGTAAACACTTAATTCGTTACATATACATGATACCACAACTCAGTGAGAGTGAAAATGTGGCGTAACGGGCGTTACAGCAATTGGACATGCACTTTCAAATGCATGTAAAGTTAAGCCAAACTCTGCGAACGTCCAGCTCAAAATTTGTTTCCAATTACACTAGTTAACAAAGGTTTTGTTACATAAAAGGAAATACCTGTTCTTAAAGGAACTTTTTGCGCTGAATTCGAATATGCACTCGGTTTTTCTCCATCACATACGATTTTCCCATAACAGACGGATTTTCGGGAAAATCCCTCAAAAATTTCCCTTTTCGTTTCTTTTACACCCCAAGATCTTTTCCCCTTGCATATACTAACATAGAAATTATACCTGAGTATACTTTGATTCATATTTAACAAACCCTCCAAGTTTCGTAATAATCGCTTTATTCTTTCTAGAGAAATAAATATGTTTGTATGTATACTGTGTGTACTGTTTATTGCACCTTATAGTAATGCTTCCAGATCTCTTAAGTTGAGGTAAAACGTTTTGCTTTATTACCACAAACACATATATAAAATATAATACAATATAATTTACAAGTGTGACAATTTACAATAAACAATAATACAAATGTACCAAAAGGTCATGGAAAGACAATCAAAACTATCACAATATATGAAACTTCCATTTGGTTACAAAAACGTACACTACTTCCTTCTTTTGTAAGAAATGTTGCATTCTCTAACAAGACCCCAACAATAGTCCCCCATCATTGAAGGATCCCATCGTCCCTGGTACCTTTTCTCCATTGCCATTATATCTTGGTGGAATCTTTCCCCCTGTTCGTCGCTGAGAGCACCTAGGTTAGCAGGAAAGAAGCTGAGGTGGGAGTGCAAAAAGTGGATTTTTAAAGACATCCTACAACCCAACTCTTTGTATTTCTGTATCATGTCCTGTACGATTTCTGTGTAACTCTCAGCTTTCTTATTGCCCAGAAAGTTGCGCACAACACACTTAAATGCTATCCAGGCAGCTAGCTCAGCACTGTTTAACTTGCTGTCAAAGCTATCATCAAGCATTAATTTCCTAATTTGGGGACCAATAAACACTCCCGCTGAAATCTTAGCATCACTCAGGTTAGGGAACTTATCTCGCAAATACTTGAAACCTTTACCAGATGTGTCCATGGCTTTGACAAAGTTTTTCATAAGTCCTAACTTGATATGAAGTGGCGGTAGTAATATCTTATTAGGATCTACCAAAGAAGCGTATTTGACGTTGCATTCTCCAGGTACGTAATTCACTCTAGGTTCCCATTCCTTCACTTCATAATGTTTGTCATCAGCTCGGCTATCCCATAAACATAAAAAACATTGGTACTTCGTGTAACCGCACTGCAGTCCTAATAAAATACCAACTACCTTGAGATCACAACATATTTGCCAACAATGGTCCTTGTAATTTATAAGATTTAGCAAAGTTGACATGGTGTCATAGGATTCCTTAATCTTCACTGAGTGCGCAAGTGGTATAGAAGGTTTTATATTTCCATTATGTAAAAGGACAGCTTTAAGGCTGACCTTTGACGCGTCGATAAATAACCTCCATTCTTCTGGAACGTAAGGAATTCCTAACTCCGCCATCAACCCATTTATATCCGTACATACGCACACATTATCTTGCATTGAGAAATAGCTTGAAAATTGAACATGCCTTTTCCTGTACACTGATATGTTCGTTTCTGCATCCAATAAGTTCCACTGCTGGAGCCTTGATCCCAGAAGTTCCGCCTCTTGTTTTGTCAGGTGCAAATCACGGACTAGGTCATTAAGTTCACATTGCCGGATGAAATGTGGCTCGCAAACACAGTCAGGGATGAACGTTGGATCCTTGGATGTACATGTTGATGTCGATGGTTCATCAAAGTCATGATCATCATCAGAGTCTTTTGGCCATATCTCTTCCCAGTTGGTAGGGGGCTCGGGAAGTGGAAGTTCATCCCCGTGCGGAATAGGTCTAATTGCGGATTTAACGTTGGGATAACTTATTGTGTATTTGCTTTTTTTTAGAATGTCCCTTAACTACTGTGAGACAAAAATAACAATCATCCAGATGGTTGGTGGGTTCTCTCCACACCATTGGTACAGCAAATTTCATGAACCTCCGTTTCCCTTTCGTCCATGCAAGTAAAGTGACGTAGCACGACGCACAAATTATGTTGGGTGCCCAAGTTTTGTCCTGATCTCCCACACGACATCCGAAATATATATAATATGGTAGTTTCACCGATGGCGTAATGGATCTACACTGTCCTTTAACTACAAACTGGCCACACACATAACAAAAACTATTTGGTGAGTTAACACACGAACGCCGTCCTCTTGACGCCATTGTACTGATCACAAACTAAACTTCTGGTCTTAGTTGGGTATAATGCCGTTAAGATCAAACATGAAAGCACTCTTAGCAGCAAAGACAACTTTGAAACTGAAGTAGTGTTAAACCACACGTCAATATAAAAATGTTCAAAACTCCCTCACCAGGTGTCAAGAACACAAGAAAGAAAGAAATGCGCGGGGGTAGGGGGGAAACGATACCGTAGTGGAAAATTCAGACTGCATTAGTTCATTGTTGTCAACAATGAGTCTGTATTCCATTCTTTCTTTCTTTTGCATTCTGTTACATTTGATAACAAATATTGATAACCATTTCATGAACAAAACGAAAAAACTTGGAGAATTGTATATATATGTATTAAGATATACATATACTGTACGTTTAAAAAAAATATACGTTGGAAGTACATTCTATTTTTATACACGTTTCTAATTTACAGAGAGCAATACAAGTGTGTTGTTGACTATTGTAAATATTCATTTTTATGTCTGTGTTTGTAGTAATAAAGCAAATCGTTTTTACCCCAACTCAGGAGATCTGAAAGCATTACTATCAGGTGCAACAACAGCATTACTAACAGTGCACACAGTATACATACAAATATATTTATTTCTCTAGAAAGAACAAAGCGATTTTTACGAAACTTTTAGGGTTTATTAAATATAAATCAAGGTATACTTAGGTATAATTTCTATGTTACTATATGTAAGGGGACAGGAGCTCGGGGAATAAAATATCTGAAAAAGGGAAATTTTTGAGGGAATTTCCCGAAAATCCCTCTGTTACGGGAAAACTGTACGTGATGGAGAGAAACCGAGTGCATATTCGAAATTCGAATTCAGCGCAAAAAGTTCCTTTAAGATCAGGTGATTTTTCTCATGTAACAAACAAAAAGTTTAAATTTGTTAACTAGTGTTATTTGTGCACTTTACTGAAAGTATGGTGTTGTGAATATTACAAACAGAAATTTCATAAGTGTAATGGCTTTTTTTTAAATGTTCAATACCGTAACGGGTGTTACACAAATTGTAACGGGTGTTACACAGTGCAAATGAACTTAAACTTTCACTTTTAATGAACATATTATGTAAAGAACAAAATATTACAATGTTAATAGATAAAAAACACAAAAATAGGAAATAGGAAATAAAAACACAAAATAATAAACATATAAATCAGAACAATATAGGAAGGTTCAGTATTAAATATGTAGGTCTGTTGATACACTGATCATCAACAAAGGTAAATTCTTCTTATGTTTCAGTAACATTAACTCTGGAACTAAACTGCTACACAACTTTACGTTATTCTTTAATTTTCATAATCAGATTTGGCAGTTTACCAATCACGTCATGAAAATGAATTATATTGTGCCGTGCTGGGAAAATCAGTGCCCGGGGCGAGAGTATACGACGGCGCCCCCGTACATATTAGTGAGGTTGACAGACCAGCCGCTAAGCGACGCTATGGTTGGGGGCGAACCGTAAGAAAATTTTCCTTCTATTTTATATATGTGCAAATGTATTTTCCTAACATGTGTAATATTATAGGACCAATTCCTAAAACAGGAAGAGAATTTAAGTGCATACTAATTTGTACTGATATGTGAAGTATTTTCTCTCTTTTTTTCTTTCCTTTTCGTTTCCTCCCGAATTTTTCGCCCCTTTACTTCGGCGTCCGGGGCGGTTGCCCCGCTAACCCCTCCTTACGGCATGTCACTAGTATACTTTCTAAATTTCGGCGTAGTTCAAATTCCTTTTCGCCACAAGATTTCAAGAACATAACTCAAATATCACCATTTTCATCCGTAAGTCCTTGACAAATTCCAACTTGACGATAATCTTTGTTATTTGTTTCATCTTTCATTGCCAGCAAGACAACATTACAACACAAACACCTTCTTTCCGCAAAGGGCTGATCACAACTTCATTCGGAGTCTGTGTACACATAATTTTAGTGTAGGTTTTTTCTGGTTTCTTGATGAAAATCTGTCGCGCAGCAGCCTCTAATGATTTGCTACACGAAGACTTCTAATAGCATCGTATTGGACTTCTGATAAAGAAGTAAGTAGACTTCTAGTATGTTATGAGTATTCAATTGAAATATGACGATTTTATGATATTTAATCACTACTCTGAGTGTGCGATTAACGAGGGCATGAGAGGGAGTCCCCCATCCCACGATATCTCCTAGATGTTATTTTCTCTGGAGTGCACCTCATCACCTCCGGTTCAATGTCCCTTAATTTGCACATTGTTCACCCTTACCATAATTCATGTTTTCAGAAGAGGACTCTCTATAACTTTACTAACTTCAAATTCCCTCTTTAGAGTCTTAGAGCTAGCCTAAGTGTACAAAATGTCACTGTCAAACCAAGCTAACAATTCACGTGTAACACCCGTTACATTGGCAATGTAACACCCGTTACGCAGTTATTGATTATTAAATGATAAGTATAATGATATTAATTTTCCTGTTGTATTCCCCGTGTGCTCATTTTTTCTTTTGCAAAAGATAGACTACTTCTGACTTTTAGTACAAGTTGTATAGAAAGAAATATATATATATTTGTAATGGGCGTTACATAATTACATTGGTACAAAATGTAGTCAAATAGTAGACTACTTAATATACTAACAGCTTTAAAACTCCTGAGATTCAGTTCCTAAGGTGTACGTGTTTGTCTACACTGCAGTGCAACTGAATCAAATGCTTATCATGTGTTGATTAGGGGTGTCCAACAACGTTGGTAAATTCTCCCTTCGACTGGCTTCGTACAGCATGGAATTTCAATCGCTCAAAAAGACAAAAACAAAACTTTTTTAACAAGAAATCGATCTGCATAGTAAATTTTGAACCTTTCTGGTCATTTTTATATAAATAACGAGCAAAATATATTTAAAACCGTTTTCTGTCCTTAGGCTCATATTTACGTGAAATGGCCGTCATCCATTAATTTAGTAGAGATTTGTATAAGAACTTTTTGGTAGCATGATAAGTATCCTGAAGAACATTATGTGAATAATGTACACTGCATGCGTGTTGTTACTTAAATTCAGAATTTCTGGATCTCTTGATGCCTTTTGAGAACAAACAATTGCAACTTATTTTTACTCGTTTACAAAAAGAGGAAACAGAAAGAAACAAATCACTAAGAAATATTAATTATCATTACGTTTATTGTATTATAAAACTAAGATAAAAGAATCAGACATTTTAAAACATCTTGATATATATTTACGCAGTGGCGTATTTAGGAGGGTGGCTATCGGGCTCAAGCCCTGCCCCCCCGAAATTCCAGGTACAACAATAATCCTTCTTACCATAGGAGAAATATAAGTGCTTATTCACGTGTTGTGCACAGCTCCCCCCCCGAAACAAAATCCTAAGTACACTACTGTATGTAAGTAAGAGTTTTCAGTTATATGACCGCAGTGTTATGCTAAAGGTATGCAACTTTTTAACCATTATAAATATGAAGTCCAACGCACCAGCACCTCAGATTTATAACGGTTAACTTTTAGAAATAAAACGCTGTACAAACACACACAAAATATAAATCTAGAACTATATCTATCTATCTATCTATAGACAGATAGATATAGATATAGATATTTTTAATAGATAGTAGTAGATGTTTTTTTTATAAGATGTGAAAATTATAGTGTCGTTTCCAGCAATAACATTATGAAGATATGAAAAAAAAAAGGTAAAACATGATATATTATTTAAAATTACATATTATTGGGAATTTTGTGAAATGTATATGTACTTTATTTCTATAACATTATAATAAGAATTTTGGTTGATGTATTACAAGTTCTTGAAATTTCATAATTTTAAGCAGCGTTGCAAACTTTGCCAGTATATGCCATATCTCAAGAACGATTTGAGATATCAAATTGCTGTAAGCGGCAGTATGATCTTTACGTCCGTTGAAAACCATCGATATGATTAGATGTGGTACTAGTCCATGCTCTTTTTGGATCAAAAGATACAATATATTTCAGACAGAAATTTTCTTGTAGGCCTTATATCTAGAGAACTACATATACTGTTGCCAAACCAAAACTACCACTTAACTCAGTATGATGTGCTTATTCAGTAAAAAATACCAAAACTCGATTTAGGGGCCATTAAAAATTTTTGTGGGCAATGCTCCAAAAAATCCAATGTTTTTCATTAAATTATAAATTTTCTTGTAGACCTTATATTTGGAAAACTACATATACTGTAGCCAAACGAAAACTACCACTTAACTCAGTATGTGCTTATTCCATAAAAAGTATGAAATCTTGATTTAGGGTCCATTCAAAATTTTTGTAGTCCCCCATCCAAAAAATCCACTATTTCATTCAATCAAATATTTTTTGTACGAGAACTACATCTTATCTCGAGAACTACATATAGTGCAGCCAAACCAAAAGTACCACTTAACTTAGCATTGTGTGCTTATTCCGTAAAATAAAATGAAATCTCGATTAGGAACCATTCAAAATTTTTGTGGTCCCTAATCCAAAAAAATCCAATATATTTCATTCAATCAAATATTTTCTTGTACGCCTTATATCTGGAGAACTACATATAGGGCAGCGAAACCAAAACTACCAATTAACTCAGTAAGATGTCCTTATTCCGTAAAAGAAAGAAAAAAAAACGAAATCTTGATTTAGGGACCATTCAAAAATGTTGTGGGCACTGAACCAAAAAATCCAATGTTTTTCATTCAATTATAATTTTTCTTGTAGGCCTTAAATTTGGAGAACTACATACACTGTAGCCAAAGCAAAACTATCACTTAACTCAGTATGGTGTGCTTATTCCGTAAAAAATATGAAATTTCTATTTAGGGTCCATTCAAAAATTTTGTGGCCAATGATCCAAAAAAATCAATATATTTCATTCAATCAAGTATTTTCTGGTACGCCCTATATCTCGAGAACTAGATATAGTACAGCCAAACCAAAACTACCACTTAATTCAGTATGATGTCCTTATTCCGTAAAAAATAGAAAATCTCGATTTAGGGACCATTTAAAATTGTTGTGGCCCCTGATCCAAAAAATCCAATATGTTTCATTCAACCAAACGTTTTCTTGTACGTCTTATATCTGGAGAACTGCATATAGTGTATCCAAACCAAAACTACCACTTAACTCAGTTTGATATGCTTATTCCGTAAAATATACGGAAACTCGATTAGTCTAAAGACCGTTCAAAAATTTTGTCGCTCCTGACCCAACATCTAATTATTGGCCGAGATCGCAATCTTTTGATCCATTTTATGGATCATCCCTAAAATTCTTGTTTGATACATAACTTTTTATAGATAGAAAAGATAAACTTCGATGGAAAATCAAATATTCAAACTCTTTTAACCTTCTTTCTATTTATTCAAAAACTCCCATACTAATGTCACAGTATTGAGTACTAAGGTACTTTGAATATTCATTGTCCCATCCCTCTCACTGGCATTATCACTCTTGTAGAAACCTCAAAAAGTTTGGACGTTTGTTGATGTTTGTCATACTATAGTGTCCTAGTTGCAAACGCTGAACAATAGGGTTAATAATATATGATTTCGTTTAATATGCAGATTTAAAAATTATAATAATGTGATATTGATAGAAACATAACTTTATGATGGCTGGCAATATTATTAGTCTGGTGGTATTGTAGATTATATCAAAATGTACCTCTTATTATATTTGCAGGGTTCAAAATTTCAGTGTTTTCTGTTTATTAGTTTAAGAATTATAAGGCGTTCCAAGGTAAATGGTCCACCCTGTATATAACAATTCTTGCGGCGGAATGTGTGCCTGTCAAAAGTACCAGATTAGCTATCACTGAAAGTTTTCAGGATATTCACTGGATACATACTCTATACATATGAATGCAGTTTCTACGTTAAAATTATTCTACAGAATTCTTATTTCTTAAATGTTTATTTACACATTCACTCAAACAACATTAAACAAATATTCCACATACAGTAAACCTAACAATTTTGTACAAAATTAAGGTATCTTTTATGTAACTGGAAAGTTTCGGCGATAAAACAGAATAATTCCAGCTATAACGCCATAAAATCTATCTGAACTATTTTAGGTGTACTCCTAACAATAGGTGTTCATTTTACTCCAACCTCACTCACCCTCGCACTCGCAGTGGCAGCTGACCCTCGCTCTCGTTCACCCTCGACGTCGCGTCATTGTGGGCGAGGGAACTGAAGGGTGGGAAAGCCCTCGGGAGGGTCACCCTCGCGAGGATGAATATCTCTGCTCCTAAGTATGTAAAGGTAAGGGTAATTATATTAAAGAATTCACTTAATTTTGTTAATACTTGATATAAAGCTAATTACATTGTAGGATCCACTTAATTATGTTAAAGTAGGTGGGTTAAAACTTCTCTTTGGCTCAAATACTTAAGCAACACTATAGCAAGAATTATCAGTAACTCAGTGGCGTGCCGTGACTTTTCTCACAGGGAACTAGGTTCGAAGAGAATGTGTGCTGTAGAGTGGACGTCCTGAGTAGTATTGTTGGCACCAAATAACACAATGTTTCTGTAAACGCTTCTTCAACCAAGCCTCTTTGTAATTTCAGTCACAATTTTATTTGAAAAATCTAAGAGTCTGTAAACCTATATTAATTCACTCCGCAAATTGTTAAAATTAAAAAAAAAAAAAACTCCCGTAAATTGATTTAAACAAGCAATCAGGAAATCGAGATTTCAAGCACTGAAAATTCTTTAAATCTAACAGCTCAAGAAATTGTAACTCACTGAGATCTTGAAATCACAGTATCAATAATGTCATTGAAGATACGCACGTATTTAATTTCTGAATCTTTGAGTCATCTACTTTACGTCTTTTATTAGAAGGTTCCCATTGTCATTCAATTCTACTTTTCTATAAGTCTTCAAAATCGTTTCTTGCATTTCTAAGTTGAGATACCATCTTTTGTACTTTTGGATGCAATATTTCACATCCAAGGTTTTACTTTAAAGAATGTTGAATAGTATATCCGTGCGCGAAAAAAAATGACTGAAAACTTTTAGTATAAATGCAAAATCGAAATCCTTCAATGATAACTCACACATTTTTTTTCTTTTTTTCTTTTTTGTAGTCATGAAAGCTTCGGTGTCGCAATTATCTGAATCTTCTACAATGTTCTCAAAACACCGTAAGAGTTATATTTGATTTTCATTTACTGCATTCACAATTCTGGATTTGTAATTCTATCTTATATTGGCAACCGTTGGAAATCGCTTAGTTACTTCTGATTCAGCAAGCGCGTTACTGCGTTTCGATGAATTTGGAATGCCACTTATTCTAAAAAAAAATATTTTACATTCCTTGATGTGATTAACAGACTGTGGAACAACGAGATTGAGTCTGTGAGCATAGCAGTGTATGGTGAGTGCACTCAAACACCATTTCACAAAAAATTGTAAACCGTTCAAATGTCCAGAAAATATGGCAGCTCCATCCATAGCCTAGTGCTAGAAGCTTTTGCTTACAATTAAAGTGAGAGAGAACTTCGAAAGCATGCTCACTTCGAGCAGTCGCAGTGCAATCACTAGTAACATCTGCAAAACAAATAAATCTTTCATGTATTACCATCTTTCACGTACCGATTGAATGTTGAGAGATCTTTGCAATGTCCGTAGTTTTGTCCAACATTATTGCTGTAAGAAATGTATTGTTTATTTCTGACTTAATTTTATCCAGAATTACTCACCAAAACATTTAATAATATAATTCTGAATTCTGTTTGATGTTCCTTTAAACACTCCCATGCTGTGAAGATGACAAGTCAACATGGGCGCCCGAACAAGAGGGCAGGGTGGGGCCCGGACCTTCCTCTGGCTCACGAAAATGCATACGTAATATAGCAAACCACGTACATTAAATACCAGAAATACCAGACGCAACATAGCAACCATGGAGATGGGCCCCTCCCTAGAAAATTTTCTTCAGGCGCCCCTGCAAGTCCATTTAGTGTCGTACTTATAAAGTAACTGAATTACTTCAATATAATTTCCCTAATTGACAGAATCTTCCTGTTTGTTATGACTTCTAAATGATAGCTCTTGTTTAGCCATAAAACAAGAGGAATAAATCAATCGGTTCATTAGTTCTCGGTTTGAATCAACTTCTGCATTGCTTGCTCAATTGAAAATCAATTCTGGATTTCCCGAAAGTTTTCAATTTAGTTATTTTGGGCAGGTGTGAATAACATTTTTCTTGTGAAAATTGTTCATGTCACAAAAGCCATCATTCTTGCACACGTCCTTTTCTATGCGGAACAGAATACAAGGCCAGCAATACAGTTTGTTTCTTGTCTTACATGCAGTTAACTATTACGAAGAAGCAAAATAATCCGTTTTGATATTATGTATATAATCTTTCATTTTTGTCTAAATGGAAATGCTTGGAGTTGTTCTACCACTGGTTATTATTTGTTGCATTTCTTGAAAATTAAGGAATCCAATGGTCCAGAATACAAGACTGAAACGGCCGATCCCCACCCCTACTGTCCCCTATACCAATTGAAGTAATATCACTGCTTGCGCCATCGCTTTGCTGCAAGGGACTCGATTTCTGAGACGAGTCCCCTTCCATACTTTATTCTTCGAGTCATTTGCAAAGTATATCGATAATCTAAAAATTTCACACTTCCCTAGATTTCTTAAAGTGTCAAGATTAATACTGTAAATTTAATAGCGTTAAAACTATTAACTGTAAAAAGCAAACGAGCATTAAATTCGCTTACGACAGAACGCCCGTGCTTAGAGCTTAGACAACATAATATGAGGACTAGCTGGCTGGACCCTGTTCCCTTCCCCGAGAAAAGCCGATTAAAACCCGAGCGTTTCCGATATCCACTTCGCTGTCGCACCCAGCACAAGGGCGTTGACTATAGTTGTGTCAGAACAATTGAAATAGTGTTATTTTACGAAAATGGAGAAATACAAACAATGTTTTCGTTTTCTTTGGTATATATTTATCACAAAATACTTTAATTAAAATGCCAGAGGACTAGCCTAGTCCCCTAGTCCCCTTGACGGCACGCCGCTGCAGTAACTGTAACACAATGTAATAATACATTAACTAACAAATTGCACTTCTTTGAGACTCTAAATGAAAACAATTCAAATTGTTTTCTTCATCTTAAGAAAAAAGAAAGACTATTCGCTTGTTCATATAATGTTAAAGTCGTTAAAACATCTATGGTAATTGTTTAATGAGCATTGAGGAACCGAAGGGTCATTGAGTTTGTTGTGAGGGCTTTCTGCACAATTGAGGGTTCAACGGTTGGTAATTGCTTGATCAATATCTTAGTATATGAACATCCATAATCATGACTGATGGTAACCTGCAATTAACATAATTTCCAGTTCACCATTAACATAGTTTAATTACCTATAAATGCTTAAATTATATGTTTTAATTAATCATCCGTTTTTCTTTGCCATTTCTTTATTGCTTGTTAATAATCCTTCATGATTCTTGATGGTTAGATAGATATACTCTCAACTGACGTATGAATTACTCTGAAGGTTTCTTTGGTGTTGAGTTCGTATATGCAATTTTGCAAAGAAAAAAAATGGACAAAAGTTATTAACTGATATTATGTAATAATTAGGAACAAGTAAATACTAAATCATAAAAGTTATATTTGGTCCTTTTTTCCATTACTCCATTTTATTGACAAAAGTCATCGCTTTAAGAAGTGCTCTTTTATCTATTTGAAAATAGCTTAATACTTTACAAACTACTAACAAAAAAAAAAAAAAAATCACAAACCAAAATTTCAATACACTGTATTTTAAACTGTGGTACAGTTTCGGATATCTAACGTATCCTTCATCAGACACCATATAAACCTATATAACATAAATGAAGATATATATATATATATATATATATATATATATATATATATATATATATATATATATATATATATATAGTCATTCTTATGAAAAAGTCTAAATTTTATTGGCTGAAGCCTTTAACCAATCCCGTAGGTCTCCGTGTCCATTTTCCAACCAATCACGTTCCGCCATTTTTGGTTCTTATTAGGGTCTTTTTCAATTTCATCTTGTCTACGCTATCCAAAATTCTCTGCCATAATTCATTAATAGGTAAGCCCCCGGTCCAGTTCATCAGCTTATGTCTTCCTACCTTCTTTATCCAATCTGCTTCTTTCCACTTCCTTATTATTATTCTCTTATCCGTCTCCAATACTTTCGTCTTATCTTAGTTAATTTCGTGATTAGTCTCCTTAACATGTTTGTATATCGCATTTGTATCTATTGAAGAAATTTGGGGTTTCAAGAGTTGGATAAAGGCACAAGGAAGGATACCAAGAATGAAAGGTTTCTCAAAATTACATAAGAAAGAAGTGAAGCTTAGACCCGTGCTGGACTGTAAAGGGAACTACTGGGAGCCACTAAAGAAGGAGTTGAGGGATATTTGTGAAACTATAAGAGAAGGACAAGAATCGAGCTGCGTGAGGAACACAGAAGAGACCAAGGAAGTGTTAAGGAGAGTGGATCTTAAAGGAGGCAGAATACTTATGTTCAGTCTGGATGGTAAGGCTATGTTCCTGAGCCTTAGTAGAGAATCAATAATAAGTGTCATAGAGGAAGAGATGGGAAGTAGTAGTATCAAAGGATGGACAAAAGGGAAGGTAGTTTAGGCTCTGAATGTACTACAGGAAAACAGTTATTATGTAATATTGAAAAGATGGTAAGAACAGGACAAAGATTGAGTATAGGTTCAAGCCTGAGCCCAGTACTGGCAGAAACACTTATTAACAAATGGGAGAAAAAGGTGAAAGAAGAAGGGGTAAAAATTTAATCATGTTTTGTAGGTATGTGGATGACTGCCTAGGCTTGTGGAAAAGGACTAGGAGACAATTAGAGAAGTTCAAGGATAGTGTGGAGGATAAAGAGAAAGACATAACCTTGGACATAGAGTAAGAAGAAAATGGAAGCATAAACTTTTTAGACATGAACATAATGTAACAGGGAGAGGGGCTGGTTGCAAAGTGGTACCAGAAGGAGTGCACAGCGGTAGTGTTCTGCCACAAGAGGAGCGACACAGATAGGAGTACGAAGAGGAATTTAATAACCAATATGATAAGAAGAATAGAAATGCTGGAGAACAAAGAGGGAGGGAGGAAGGAGAGCGTAGAGAAATTCTACAGACAGAGAAGAAATGTTACAGCAGGAAGGAGTTAGAGAGGGAAGAAGAACGCAGGAGGGGAAAGAAGAAGGAAGAGGATGAGAGTGGAAGATGGCATGGTATAGAAAGCATGGGAGAAGAAACGGAGAAACTGAAGAAGTTACTTAAGAAAGAGGGGTCAGAGCTTATAGAAGGAGTTTAGATAACTTATTGAGATCAATAAAGAAGAAGAATAGAAAAGGTACCAGAAAGATTAATGAAGAGGAAGAAGGAGTCATCTACAGTTTATGGTATTTAGACTGCGATATGTCATATGTAGGAGAGACGGGAAAGAGACTGAAAGAAATTATAAAACAACATAAAGATGATAAAGATGATGTGAGGAGGAAGAAAGATACCAATTCGTTATATACGGTAAACATGTTAAGGAGACTAATCACAAAATTAACTGCGATAAGACTGAAGTATTGGAGATAGAGAAGATAATGATAAATGGAAAGAAACAAATTGAATAAAGGAGGTTGAAGAGATAAGCTGATAAACTGAACAGAGGGTTGACCTATTAATTAATTATGGCAGAGATCTTTGGATAGCGTAGAGAAGATGAAATTGAAAAAGGCCCTTATATGAACAAAAAATGGCAGAACGTAATTGGTTGGAAAATGAACACGAGCACCTATGGGATTGGCGATAGCGTCAGCCAATAAAATTTAGACTTTTCATAAGAATGACTATATATATATATATATATATATATATATATATATATATATATATATATATTAGAGTGGGCCGAAAAAAAATCTTTATTTGAAACGCTATACTGCGGAAAACTTGTCTCTATGGTAGATAAATGAAATGCAAAAGAAATATATATATATATATATATATATATATATATATATATATATATATATATATATATATATATATATATATATATATATATATATTTTTTTTTTTTTTTTTTTTTTGCTTACGTCTGGCGGTAGCGCAATGACCCTAAACTTTGAAAAAATATAGATTTTTATAACTTTTCCAATACATGAAGAAAATTCAAATAACTTCTATAACAAGTATCTATAGTCAAATTTCAATAGAGAAAATTATAGAAAAAATAAATAAAGGAAAAGGAATACATTTTACAATGTGTTAGTAGCGCATTACACTTATTAAAACACTTTTGTTTTTAACAAAAATTGACATTTTGAAATATATGACTGATTGAAACCTACAAACTGTTTAGTGATTTTATTATATTAACCACAGTCAGTTTTTCTCAAGTTTCGAATATTGTGGCAGACAAGTTAAATCTGTGTTTGATAAAGCTTCAATGCCAACAGCAACGCCTTACAGAACTGTTCAGTTAATAAATGCATACCATGTCAGTTATCGTAATCTTATGAAGTCCTTTGAGCGGGATAAGGAAAAGTTCAAAAGGAGAGTTGAACACTTCAAAAGACAATCTTTGTTACTGTTTGATGTCTCTGCATGTAAGTGCAAAATAACATTTGACTGCAATTGCCAAAAGGTCACTGATACTGAGGTCTGTGAGTGCCCACTGTCTATTATCTGTAACTGTGAAAAACCAAAAAAGATACCCATCATTGAATTAAAATTCTTGTACTCCAAAAGAAATTTGGGCATAGGTAAAATTAGAAGTGTAACAGAACAAAAGAGATTACCCAAAGATATGAAAGAAAATTGTCTGAACATAAAAGAACTCAGTCCAATGTTAATTTATTATCACAGCCATCTTGTTCAAAATACACAGATACAGAAACTCTCCTGTCAAAAGAGGTAGGCAGTGATTCGTCTGAAAAGATAGAAGATAGCAACGATGAAGATTTCGAAGAATTTAAGCCTGAGAGTAAGTCACCATGGCAGATGCGCATTACATTGAAAAATACTGCTCTGACTAGTGATCGTATTGGAGTATCAGATAGAGGAACGGCGGCTATCACTTCAAGTGTGTTGCAAGATTTTAGTCTCGTAATTGATGAAGACCACACCCATGTTATTGACAAAAATAAACTTAGAAGAGAAAAAGTGTTAACCGCTCAGAACTCCAAATACAGAATAAGGACAAACATAACCCACTTCAAGGTATATATTTTGATGGAAGGAAGGATGACACCCTCGTGAGTGAGAAAGTAAACTCAAAGCAGTTTCGAAGAACTATAAAAGAGGAACATTACTCAGTTTTACAAACACCTAATTCTGTGTTCGTTGGTCATGTTTCATCATCTTCTGTTTCTGCTCAAAACGGTGGCTCAGTGGTAGAAGGTTCACCTCCGGTGCTTGATCCTCGGAGGCGAACCCTGGTTCGATCCCAGCTTGCGCCGTGTGAATTTTGTGATGGACAAACACCGTACTCGTGGGTTTTCTCGGGTTCTCACGTTTCCTCCCACTTTCTTCATTCCACAATTTCACTCATCTCTCATCATCACCGTCTCCTTTAGCTTAGCCGGCATAACCGTGGGACGTAAAACTTAAAGTTTTTTTTTTTTTTACAAAATAATTAGTGGGTTGGTTGATAGTCAAGAACTCTTACAATCGTTAAGTTTTCATGTTAGGAAGCATAGTCTATCATTTTACTGTTGCAAATCTAATACACTTTTACATTAAAACTCACCAATAATAAAAATTATTAAAAGAAAACATAACCTATCTATATATATAAAAGAGAACGCACAAATCCTTTGTTCCCTCATCACGCTAATACGGCTGAACCAATTTCTTTCATTTTTGGGGGGTTATTATGATTTGGACCCTAGATGGTTTTTATCATATCACTTTAATTTTTAATTACCAGTGTCTTGAGATAATTGACCATTCAAGTGTCCATACGTACAAATCCTTTGTTATTAGTTCATCATAGGTAAAAATAAACGTATTTATATGCAACCCGCATGACCATGTGACTCGGCGGATTAACATAAATGACAGGCGCTATAATTTTAACATTTACTGCAATTTGAAAGCGAAAAAGTAAAAATTATCTAAGTAACAAAGTTTATTGCGTTCCGGGGTGACCGCAGCGAAGCGGGGTGAACGCTGCTAGTTACTTAAAAAAAAACTTTTGTGATGTCGACTTTACGATAATGATTGAACATTATACAATTATATTAAAAAAATGTATTAACAAATGAGACAATAAGTTTTGTATGTAATGTTGAACAACTTATTTGAAATGAAGAATGTACACTATCCATATGTGTACTTTACAAAAGTAATGTAAAATAAATGCGAACTGTTATACAGGTATAGCTACGGTTTGCACTTTGTTCATATATTATGGACTTTTAATGAAACTATGTATTGATTCATGTTATGTAATGTTTGAATGTATATACAATTTTGTTTCATTTTTCTGTATATTTATTCTTTCTTTTTCTTTTTTTATTCTGTTATTCATTTTACTATTTAGTATACATACCAGAGTAATGTTAAAATTTAACTGTAATACCTGTTGTGAAGGTTGCAATAGTTCTGTAATAGATATGGTGATAAAGAAATAAATTAAGAATGTGTAAAAATAATAGTTTTATTAAATTGTTTCTTATTTCACTTTTGCAGTTCATTATACATCATGCTGTTGGTTCCTGACGTGATTCCAATGTATTTTTAACGCACATGAGCTGTGAGCAAATGTTTTTGTAACAGAAATATACTCAAGGAAATACAGTGTATGAAATGCTGTATTTTTCCGTATGGTGTGTGAACTTTATTCTCCATTTTTTTTTAAAGAAATATAGGGATGCAAACTATAAATGGATTTATTTATTCGGGCTTAACAGGAACGTCAGCGATGAGGCGATTTGTTCCAGTCACGAATGGATAGTACAAATTTCGAATCTATAATATATATAGGGTCTATATATATATTTAAATTATTATTTTATCTGTTTTTGCTTTAAGTATGTTAATGTAGAAATTCAAGTTCGAATCCAATAGAGAACGTTTGCTACTGCTGAGATAATCTGGTTTCGATAAGTCATAAAATCAGAATTTAATCTAAAAGAAAGTAGCGGCATCCTTATACATAATAATATTCTGGAACATGGTAATCGGATTTTTTTTAAACTTACACATAGATAGCAATTGTTGTCGATCAAGATATCAAACAAAAACAGGGGTATTGCTATCAACAAAAGCGACTGTGTTCATGATAGGTGCTAGAGACTTTATCATTATAGATGAACAGCATGAACAGCACATTATCATTATACACTTTAGCGAGAGATAGCAATATGCCTATTTTTGGAAAGAATGTTGGAAAACCACTGAAAATTAATCCCGAAAGAAACAATCAATTGAAACAATAAAATTTGCATTAAAAAGTAATACTAAAAATTTCTTCTAAAAGTTTAACCCAATAACCTGGAGAGTGAATTATATACTGCAAAATACAGTAATTTACAGGGCATAACTGGAGCACTGCAGAATTTATTTTATCACGAAAAGCTGTATGTGCATAAATTTGAAAACTTCTGAAAAAAATAAAAAAGGTAAGTGCAAAATAACAAACTTATCTTGTTAAGCATTATATCAGTTTATTATTTTCTAATTTTTATTGCATTATCTAGAATAGATGACAAAACATTACATATTAATTGTTTTCTCTTTATGGAATTATTTTTATTTATATATTTCTGAAAAAGTGAGATTTTAGAGATACGTTCCCTCAAATCGTTGACGAATGATTAGCTATTTTATAAATGCAGTTTGTACTTACAAATAAATAGTAACTAAAATTAATGGAGTACAAATGTTTCAGCACTTGGAAAACATACTAATGCGAAATTTCTAATTAAACGTCCCATGGTTATGCTCCGAGGCTAAGGAAGATAATGAATAAATTAAATGGTGGAAGGAAACGAAAGAACCCAGAGGAAACCCACGCACACGGTGTTTGTCCACCACAAAGTTCACTTGGCACGAGCTGGGATCAAGCCAGGGAGCCTACGCACCAGAGGTGGACGCTGTACTACTAGCGCATCGCGGCCCCCACTTAGTAGTTAGAATGAATCCAGATTTACATTTACATATAAATTCCCATGTAAATAATCTTTTCCGGAGTATGATAACTTTGTATATCAGGCGCACCATTTGGGGGTGGGCAATACCCCACTATGTGTAGGACTATGAATTATTCAATGTATAATCAGTGAAGCATTTAAGAGCTCGGCGCTCCTAGGCACTTTTGCTATCGGCGCCCCCAATAATTACACGTTTCACCACCCCTTCATTCCTAATTTGATACTTGAAGGGTCGGGGAGACCACGCTCACAGAGGAAGATAACCATGCTGTATCACTACTGCGTAGATGCAGAGCGGTTTTAAGTTAATGTAGATGACAGTTTCTTGTGTTCATATTTATTACCGCATAGAATCAAAGTGCACGGCACTTCTATCAAATGTAAAAACCCTCTATTTGCTCTTATTTTTTAACTTTTCCACACGAAAAAATTTTAAAATATTTAATTTTTAAATTTTGCGCTCTAGGCACGGGCCAAGTTGGTCTAATGGGAAATGTGGCACTATGTATACTAGTGAATAATTATACACTCTTATCGGTGGAAAATCTTAAATCAAAATTAAACCTAATAAGACCGCTGCTTTACAGGCCCATATCCAAGGGGATTTTAGGGGGGCAAGCCCCCTAGATTTTTACAGCCCCCCTAAAATTTTCACCGTAGGCTTGCAACTGAACTATAACATGGTGAAATATAATCAAGTTGGATCGCCTCCCACACACATATTTTTGGGCTGGCTACCGGCCTGCTGCTTTATATAATGTTATAAATAACCTTTCTTTCAATTCAAGATAACGTATCAGAAACTTTAAAGCCTAATAATAAAATTACATTTTATAACCTAGCTTATGAGTAATTAAAAGATTCTGCTTTAAATTAAATCGTGAATTGTTTTTCAGATCTATTCCTAAAATCGGATCATTAAGTTTATTGATGAAGAAACGCGTGAAGATCTGTTTCATCAAAAAAGTGCGTAACTTACAGCGTCGAAAAATGTAGGTGGAAATCGTGATTTGATCTCTCTTACACAGAAACTTCCTAATTTTACTTACTCCCCTCTACCTTCTTTTTAGTTTTCTATAAAAATACATTTATGCATAGCCTATTAAACGTTTTGTTAAATTCGTGATTGCTCTAAGGAACTCAAGTTAGTGTGTCTGCCCAACAATAGATAGACTCCACTTTTTAAAGAAAGTATCATGATTGTTAGAGCAACAACCATGCTTTTCTTAAGAATACATTTCTAATTTGTGGTATGGCATGCAATGATCAGAATTAAGTTATCGGAAAATAATTGAGGTCAGTAAATACTTGTAACGCATATGTTCATTTCTCAGAACTTACTACAGAGGTTGATCCCTTTCCATCGGAACCAGTGACGACGCCAGCTTTGAGTTCTTAGGGGGGCAAAGGAGGGGCAGATACAATTTTCGGGGGGGGGGGGCTATTTGCCATACCAAAAATGACATATTTATTACGTTTGACTTATTTTACATTACACTGTGTATTCCGTTGCTGTTTTCATATTAGACTTATATGATTATAAATTAAACTTATTTCAAGTAAAATTTGTAACTAACAAATAAGTAACGTCTGCACATGAAATATTTTTCAATGAAATTTTTGAAGCCTAAACATAAATTGAATTACTTTAGCGTATGCAACAAGTAACACATGCATCTAGTACTACAATGCTACGTCTCTCTCTCTCTCTCTCTCTCTCTCTCTCTCTCTCTCTCTATATATATATATATATATATATATATATATATATATATATATATATATATACAGAGAGAGAGAATTTGAGGAGCTGCTGAAAATGTCGTAGTGCAATCCAGAAGGAGTGTAGGTACTAGGTAGAAAAATGAAACCTCGTTTAGAAAAACATATCTCTGTATGTACAAATATAAATTTTCATATTAACACTTAAAGACCCGGAGGGGATTTAAATGTAGAAACGCTTGGATCCCGGCCATTTTAAATGTATTTTTAAAATTTTGTTACTCAGAAACTACCCTTTTAAAGTGAATGAAACTTTCAGATTCAATCGAATAAAAATGTACTAATATAACAGAAAAGCAGTGATGCACTTAGCATTGATACCGTTGAATACAGTGTTGCAAACTTTAAGGAATATTTTTTGTATGTTGGAAATCCAATTGAAAGATACATTGTCCGATAATTTCGTGCAAATTGCAAACGACCATACAACTAAATGTAAATAAGTTTAAATATACACTACACATCACAATATGTCACTCCGCCCCCTCCTCTCCCTTTTGATGACATGTTAGGTGCGAGGACGTTTAGAAGCGCGGCGCGATGGTTGAGAACTAGTGCTAAGAACAGCATCGAGTGTTGTTTTCGTGTCACTGTCGGAAGATTCTAGTTGTTTTAATATTGTAGCAATGTCTAAACATTAGATTCATCGTCCGTTTCAAAATCATCGGAGTCAAACTCGCATCTATTATTTCCGTTATTTCTCCGGGCGAAAATACGCCACTATCATAAGAACGACTTGTTGCGGTGGTATTCATGGCCAGAAGCTCAACTAAAAAGAGGAAGTGAAGAATAAGCAAATTACAAGAAGGATGTTGAAACAACTACACACACTTCCATTGGCTTATAAAACAGGAGAAAAAAAATAACTACATGATTTTTTTCCTTCTGAGTACGCATATCTTTTTGGGGAATATACACTTGACACAGCATGTCATATAAATCTACGCAGTACGTGACCTGTAGGCATGAAGGTAATAAAGATTAGTGAAAAGTAAACAGAAGGGACTAGCTGTATGAAGCTGTTGGCTTCTTTCGTCAACTGCGTGCTGAAGTGCGGGAGCTGGCCTTGATGGGTGCACGGCAACTAAAGTTGTCTCCGGGACTGAACGCCTCGTAACAAGAGGGCAACTATAGTTGTCCATGGGTCTTTAAGTGTTAATAATGAAATTCTTATTGTTTCTCAGGCCTCTGAAGTGATTATGTGTACCCAAACAGATAATTTCACAAACATCCAGATCCTAACTGTTATAACATTTTTGTTCCACCAAGGAAAGTCACTGAAGTAAATTAATTAGGAAATCATTGAAACACCACGGGACTCCCCTCAGTTATATACAGTGGTGAAGAAGTAAGTGGCTGAGTATAAACGTGACGATTTCTCAACAAATTATGCTTTACATCCAAGATGATTAAAAGCAATGACTCTTCCCAAAATAATGGATGCAATTTGTGACATTATTCTTGAAAATTGCAACATTTCAGCCAGTGGTGGATATAGCCCGGGGCCGGAGGGCCTAGGCCACCCCAGTTTTTGAGTGACAAAAATAATTTAAGCTATTATTTATATAGTCTTTAAAGTGTATAGTAAACTCACGATATACTTATTATAGTCTGAGGTCTGGCTGCACCCCGCTTTCTCAATTCTTACCTTCTCAGCAAAACTTGTGTCAGAGATTGTGAGCATTTCTTTTGAACGCGTCGGTAGCATAATTCAGAATGGCTTGGGTATGCGCAAGTTCTAGGCATAATGGGTTCCCAAAAAATCTGTCAGGAGAATAAAAGAGTGACGGCATTAAGAGAAGTCTTCTTCCAATTTGACCGTAATGTTGATCAATTTCGCTCACGAATAGTAACCATGGACGAAATATGGTTCTACCACTATGATCCTGAAAAGAAACAACAGTCAATGGAGTAGTAGCACTCATTTCTCCTTCGCCCCAAGAAGTTCAAGACACAGAAGTAGGTTGAGAAAGTGTTCGCAACATTCTTCTGGGATAAGTATGGAGTCGTACTCATAGACTACTTCCGCAACGGTCAAGAATTTAATCCAGAATCTCTACATTACTTACAAAACTGAAAGAAAAATTCCAAGTTCAACACCACGGAAAATGAAAAGAGAGGAATTATGTTCCTTCAGGAGAATATACCTGTCCATCAAGTCCCTGCGAACACAACTGACATTGCATAATCTAGGATTTCAGTGTCTAGATAATCATTCTTATTCCTCAGATTTAGTTCCATCTATTACGTGTACTTATTTCCCAAACTTAAATAACACTTGAAAGGACGCCATTTTAGATCTGATAGGGGTAGTACTACGAACAGTTGTGCGAGGAAATCTTCAGATTTTTTAACTTTTCTGCAAAAACTGGAGCACTATACAAGATACTATATTGACTCTCGGGGGAAGTGTAGAAGAAGTAAAATTTCACCATTCCACGTGCACTCCTGGGTTGGGCTACGAATTTTTCAGCAGTTCCTAATCAATATAGTAGACATCACGTCAGTACTTTGAAACAAAATAAGTAAGGGAGCACTAGTATATACCAATTACCAACTAAAGATTAGCACTCTGACAATACGTTTTAATGGGAATCAATTTAATTCCATAAATTTATTATCATTTGGAGGAAGGGAAAACACAACTCTTTTTATCCCGTTCAAAAAAATAAGCCCTGGTAGTTGCAAACTAAGCTGTTATAAGCACATCCTCTGAATAGTGAAAGCTGAGAATAATGTTTCAGAAAAAAGAAGTACAGAACCTTTAAATAAAACAAAATATGAAACTGAAAACTTAAAACCTGGATAAATATAAACAAGTTACGTAACTGGTTTTACCTTTCTTTTATTTCCAATCGAAGTTGATCCAATAAGAAGAAAACAAATCAACGAAATCTAGTATTGTTCGCTAGGCACGATAATTAAAAATCATAAGAAAGAAATATAACTAAAATTTACCTCAAAAGACGCTAAATTAGAGAACATAAATATGCGTGCATACCCAGACGCTCAAAGAAGAAAGCTTGAGGACTAATCTACCACATAGTAAATGCATGGAAAGTAGACTACAATTTGACAATAAGATTGGTTATGATACTGATATAAAATACTACATGTAGAATGTTTAAAGATTGTAGAAGTCTGGGGGGGGGGAGCAGTCTAAGTGGCAGTCAGAGGGGCAGAAGTAGCTACTAGGGGGGCGATCGCCCCCTTGCCCCCCCTCTGGCGTCATCACTGATCGGAACAAATTGAAGTTTACATTATTCCATTAAGGACCATTACACAACAGCACAGTTTTCCTGCGTTAAACTTATTGGTTGCTGATGCATAAGAGGCATTGTCCCAGTCCTTGGAGGCTTTCCAGAAGTAATTTAAGTGCGAACTCGAACCCGACGCCGTTTGAGATATCCAAACCTAAAACAATCAATGAAATCACATTTGGACTCTTCATAAGAATACTCTTGAACGGAATAGCATGGATTGCGGCAGCCATGCATCGGTAGAACACCAACGATATTTTAGTCATGCGACTTGTAACGTTGATCTGGTGCAGTTCAACACGATGAGTGTCGTCGCCATAAAATGCTGGTATTTTGTCTGAGTGAACTTGGGCGTAAGACATGTTGTTGATAATAAAGATTAATTTTTTGATAGTCTTTTCGCCCTTACGAGTTTTGAGCTTCCTTCTGCAGCAAAAGAAAGTTATAACTTTAAAACATTTCGAGAAACTTTCTTTGCATTGACTGCATTGCACAAAGTTAAAACAGTTATCACTATTTGAAAATTATCAACATCGTTTTTTCATATAACTCTACGATTAGTAGTATATATTTACTTAACTATCAAATATATATAATTATGTATTAACAAATTATTTTCTTTATAGGTACGAAGATTATACAAGAGTCATTTATACCTATAAGCCATCTACCCTATTTCTGGAAGGAATTGGTAAGTCAATACTGTAACCAAGGTAGGTAAATATCACCCCATGTTCTGCTACGAAATAGTGCCTTACTAGAATTTTACTTATTATATACTACTGTATAATTTGAATCAATTCATGCTACTATTATTGACATCGAGTTTTGGCGAGAGAATACAGGAAACCGATGGGTCCAAACCCGATTGCTGTTGCATATTTATTGTAACTTCCATGGTATCAAAAAACTTACACAAGTAATCAATAACTAAACAGTATGGTTATGGACAGGGCCTTCGCGTGAGCGGGGCGACCGGGACGATGGCCCCGGGCGGCCCGACCAGGGGGGCACCGGGACGACAAATGAAGAAATTCAAGGAATTCACATTATGTTGGTAAAAGATTTTTTTAAAAAAAAATAATGCTAATTCAGATATTTTAATAATGATCAGGCTACGTGTGAGTAAAATTTATTTACTTAATTCACAAGGACAACATAATAGGCTTAATGCCCAGTTATAGTGTCGTGTATAATATATACATTATTATACATACGCAAATATACGTCGTCTAATTATACAGAAGTTATTGCTTGGCAAATTCTTTTAAACTTGTTTCCTGACATACTAAATACATCTGCTACATGAAATCTAATCATTTCGTTATATGAAGCACACATTCTCCAGAGAGGAGACTTATGTAATATGTTAGTTGTTGCTTTTCTACAATAGAATGTTCCAGTGTTTGCTGTTCTTCTTACATGTTCGAACACTTAATAACACTTTTGAAACTGGGCCGCGGTGGCTCAGTAGTAGAGCGTTCACCTCTGGTGCTTGGGGTCCTGGGTTTGATCCCAGCCCCTGCCAAGTGAACTTTGTGGTGGACAAACACCGTGTGCGTGGGTTTTATCGGGGTTCTCCCGTTTCCTCCCACTTTCTTCATTCTTTAATCATCATCACTGTCTCCCTTAGATAACCGGCATAACCGTGGGACGTAAAGCTCAATTTACTTTTGAAACTAATTCTGGGCAATCAATTTTACAGTTTAATAATTTATATAAGTACAACAAATCAAATATTCATCTCCTTTTTTGTAATGTTCGAAAACTAAAATTCGTTACTAAGTCTTCATAGGGTACATATTTTGGGTAGGAACAGGTTTCCTTATATGCAATCATTAAAAAAAAAGAAGAAGAAGAAGTTAAACTGTATATTTTCTATTGCATCAGAGTACTTACTGATGTTTGGTGTCCAAACAGTACAACAGTATTCCAATTTTGATCTGACATACGAAAAATATAACTTTATAAATGTTGATTCTTTATAGAAATCCTTTCTTATCCTATAAATTAAACCTGGGTTTCTATACGTACTACTAGTTATTGCGTCAATGTGATCAGCAAAGGTTGGTTTGCTATCAAATATAACTCCTAGATTTTTGATAGTATTTGGAGTAGACAAGAAAGTGCCGCCTATTATATAGGTAAAGTTTTCTTTTCTCGTGAAAGATACAGATTTACATTTTGGACACATTCAGGACTAATTTATTATCACATCATATTTGAACTCTTCGTAGATTCTATTAAAGTTTCACACAGTCATCAATTGAACTGACTTCGGAGTATAATTTGAGACTGTTGGCAAAAAGAACTTGAGAAGTTTTAATAGACAGAGGAATATCATTAATAGCAAGAAGAAAGAACAGGGGACCTAGATTACATCATTGAGGGACTCCCGATAGAGTATTAAACTTGAAAAATACCAGCAATGTAAAACATTGTTTAGGATTATTCAACTGTGACTCTCTCCAGCCCTCTGTGAGATTTTTTTGTTAAATCCTGGAATTTAATATTCATATCGTTGTCTGTGTATTCTATGCTATTACTTCGTTGATGTTTATCAAGTTTAAAATAAACAAGAATAACACTTTATTTCAATAATTCAAAACCTGTTTTCATTAACTTCTATGTTTTAATTGCAAAAGCCATTCACTTTTTAAAAAATGACATAATACTAACTTATTTTATCTTACATTATGATCTCACATTCTATATTTAAATCTAGGAGTACAGAATAAACTCTGGTTGTTTCTCATAACACAGTGAGGGGGAGGGGCGCCTTGGAATTCTCGCCCGGGCGCTTACAAACCACGCGACCGTCCTGGTTATGGAAAGCTTGTTCACTTCTACATTGCGTTAACACTAGTAAATACACCCTTTAAGTTTTAAACTTGAAATTGCATATTATCGTGCTATATGTACGTTTTTGTTAGTATTTACGATTCCTTACAACTTCACTTCGTTTATCTTGTTGATATGAATTTATCTCTCTCTCTATCTACCTATCTATCTATCTATCCATCTATCTATCTATCTATCTATCTATCTATCTATCTATCTATCTATATATATATATATATATATATATATATATATATATATATATATATATATATATATATATATATATATATATAATATTTGTATTTGAGTTTGCGTTTGTGTTTGTTATATAATTTAATTTGTTCTTCCTTTTCTTCTCAGATCAAAGACGTCATTTTTTTAGAACCTTATTGGCAACTTTATGAATCAATCATATAGATTATTCTCAATAATTTCAGAAAGAGAATATTTAAAATAACACAAATTAACATAACAAATAAGTAAAACACTGGAATACTCGTAAAGATGAAAAAAAAAAAAAAGGAGCAACATTCGTTTTGAAATGACAAGTTATACGAGAAACCGGTTAGTTTCAACTTGTAACTGGTGGTAATGACAGCATTTAAAGCGTTACATTACACTTAACGTGAGCTCCAGATCATGATTTGCACTTGAATCTGTTACCGTTGATATGTGCACAGACCACCTTGCAAGATCAATTCTCTCAGTATGGACGGTACTCACCACAGTATCTTGCCTTTAACTAGACAGGACCACGCTACCAACCGCGGATTCGTAAGAATAGAGCCCGAAGAAGATTTGTTTTGTTGAATTAAGTCAAGAGAAGCAGGATGCGACGGCACGGTTGCTCACCATCCCAAAAACTGTGTTCCAGGAGTGTTTCCAACAACGGCGGAAGCGCTGGGAGAAGTGTGTGGAGATTACATTGAAGGAGATTAGTGTTTCGGATTTCCAAATATATATATATATAATTTTGTCAACTAAAGGTTTGAACACACCTCGTATAAGGTGGTTTTGTTGAATTTTTTCTTGATCCAAGAACTTTCTCTTCGGTAGTCCGGCTTTCGTGATTTTTAAAGGCTTTTAAGCCGTTAGATATGAGATTTCTTACTTTTGGATCGTTTGAAAACAGACGTGTTAGAGGTGTCGTGTCTTCCGTTGATTAAATGCACATGTCTATTCTGCGTTTTTCATTTTCGTTTGCTTGAGAATGGTGTCTTAGTCATCTTTGAATGCTTTTAGTCCGAATTACGGACGCAAAATATCTGATAAGAACACTCTTTCTTCTAATTCTTTGAACCGTATTTGGACATTATGATCTATTACATAAATATTTCTGTCAAACATAGGTAGTTTCTTCTTGAGACATGTAGTAAAAATACCCGATGATGTACTCAATGGATTTAATTTTTGCATACGAACGAGTAAATTAAACTCATTTCTTCATGTTCTTTAGTAAGACTATTCATGTTCTTCTTGAACAGATTCTACTGGTGTAGTTTACAATGAGGTATATTAATGAATTTGTTATTTCAGAGATTCAAGATGGTTTTTCTGAGTTTTATCTATTTCTTAATTGACATGTTCAACTTTCTTGTCTTGCTCTGATAGTATACCCTTTTTTCCTGATAGCAGGAGTTTAGCTGGATTTGATAGCAAATTATTATATCCCTTCCTTTCCAACTTTGAATCAAATAAACTCATGGTTGTGAGAGAAGGAAATCTACATTACGGGGCTATTTACCTAAGTAGGTCACCGAGAGAGAAGCCAAACATGAAAGTCGTAGTGTATTTACAAATGGAGGATTTTCTTTAAACAGGGACAACATACAATGTTGCCTCCTTGCAGTGTTGCCCACGAGATGAGGCAAGAGAAAATTCTTCGTGTCAAGCTACGAAGCAGACAAAGCTTTTCCAATACAAACATATACACTCTTCGAGATGATACTCTACTTTCAGGACATCTTTTCGAGACGAAATGGCCCCAAATCTCATTTTGTGGGCAACACTAGCTCCTTGCAACAATCATTCTGACATTATTTGTTAACCAACATGGAAGAAAGTTATCCATAATTTCCTGCGTTTTGCTGTGCTTTGATTTCGTTACTTTTAGTTGTACTTTGTTCATCTCATTATATGTTGATGCATGGGATGTTATGTTTTGCTATGGATATGTTCTATATACATTTCTTTGAATTTAAATTATGAAAAACTTTTGTGATCATTCTAATTTATGTATTTTACATTTGTAATAAACAAAAGCAATAATTCAACAACTGTCGACATCTTGGGCCTTATGCAGAGTCGTTTTGACGTATGATTAGCGTCATATTAAAGGCCTGATTACTGCAGGAAACATTTTTAATGGAACCCTTTAGTATGTCACTAATCAAGCGTCAGAACGACTCTGCATAAGGCTCCATATATATCTAACATTTAGTTCCACAGTGCTAAGTGGTTCCAGGTTCACTTTCCTGCGATGTCACTGCTTTTCGGACAAGACTTAACTATAGGCCCATATCTATAGTTAATTTATTATATTATAATATTCATTGTATATTATTATATGTTTATTATTTATCATATATGGGCCTATAATTGTAAGTTGTTTTTATTATAGGTTGTAACTATAGGCCCATATCGTCATTGCTGAAATGGAATGTTAAATTCGAAGCATCTAAAATACATGTATCGACCAGAAATACCAACTATAAATACAAATAATTTTTTCCAAATTCAGATTTCTGCATCTTTTTTTCATTTGTTGTTCAATTACACAAATATATGCTACGAGCTCGAATGTTCTTTCGACAATCGCAAAGGACCTTCATCTACCTCCTTTAACTTCTCTCTTCCCACATATACAAACAAACAAACAAACATTCCTTCACAGACATACACAAAAAAGTCCCATCCATTAATAAAATGTTTTCATCTTTTAAACGGTATAATGGACACCTCAGCGGAATACTTATGAAATGGAAACAGGCCCGCAACCAGCCACAGAAGTTTGGCGGGCGGGGGGGCATATGTTAGGGGGCCTAAGTCATTAAACATTCTCTTACTAATAGCTAAATTGTGTTTCTTGTATTAATAATAGCATTTTGTGTTAAGGTTTGGAGGGGCCACGAAAAGTTTAGGAGAGGCACGACGACTCCCTAACCCCCTCTGGTTGCGGGCCTGAAAGGAAATAGGGTAGACAATGTTTGCTCCATCAAAAGACAATTCATTTCTTGCTATGGTCTTAGTATAATGGTCTCGTCGGATTCTGAAACCTTCACAAAGGAGCTACTTCTTGGCTAAACAGTTAGCGTACGCGCCTATGGAGTGGGAGACGCGGGTTCGATTCCCAGCGGATCTCATGTGGTTACGAATTCCACGTTAATCAGTAGGTCGATGTTTCATATAGCCTAGCTGCAGAAAGGAACGTTGAACTCAAAAATTCAATAGCAACGAACCTTCACAGAAGATATATTTTCTCCATTCCAGGTGAATATTACTCCGGTTTCCGATTAAGAAATTTAATCTCATTTTCTTTCTTACACGCTAATATATTTGTTTTCTTTAAAATATATTCGTAAGTTGCGAAGTCAATCCACTAAAAATATTAATGTACATATAAAGACAAACTAAATTACCGCAAAATTGCAAAATGTTTGAAGTTTATAATAATGTACGATCTTAGGCCTCCCAATTAGTTACTTTTCATGGCGCCCGATTAAGTTACAAGAAAGAAACTATTAGTTAACCAACGAACAGATTAGTCAAAGATAAGCACCTGACGCCATTAACACTAACCTCCATACAAACAAAAGAAGAACGAACAAAAAAATAATGTATCTCTCTCACACACGAGACCTTGAGAATCATTTTCATGCAATGCAGATATTATGGAGGGCAAGAAAGTAGAAAAAATGTTTAAGTGAATAAGTGAATTAACTTATAATAAAAAATGATATCGTTAAAAAATTGTATAGGGAAGAAAAAAAATCTTCCATTCTGTACTCATTATTCTTAACGAACATTAGTGCTAAAAGAAGGGAAAAAATATTAAGTCTGTTAAAAGATACCGTAATAATAAAATTTATTTAACACTTATTAGGCGAAAGATCTCATTTTTGTTTTTAAGAAAGGGGGGATAAGGAAAAAAGATCAAGAAATAGCACACTTTCAATTAAAGCAGCATTAATTTTGATCTCAAGTCAACGTCGCTATATGAGATATGTATCTCTCAAATTGGGATATCAAGTTTATATTCTTTAGAGATAGGGGGAGAGGGTGAAGGAATTAAAAAAGTAAGATCGTCTTTTGTATAATTTAGAAAAAAAAAAGAAACTTGGTAAATGAGAATCTATTATAATTGGCGTATCAACTCCTGCTTTTTTTCCCCCTTGTTCCAGTATGTTTTTTGGTATACAGATAATTTTCACGCTTTGGTGTTCAAAAATGAAGAGGAGAACAGGAGGATGAACGAAAATTATATCTGAGGAGGTGATCTTGGGTTTGGCATGCTTGAGCTGTTGTTATACAGATGTGTATCTCAATACTAATTTTTGCTCTTTTTTTTTTTTAATCATTTATATACACACACACACTCATTAACATTAAAACGTTTCATCGTTTAGTTAGCACGAAAAGAGCTTCTTGGTATGGTCTTTTTTAAAAGGAAAAAAAATGTTTCGTGTTTATCCTTACACTTGAGTAAACGTAATTTGGTGTGAAAACAGAAAAAATCTGACTATTTTCCAACTTTTTTCTTCATTTAGAATTATTGTCATTATTTTAGCCAGCTTTCATTAATTCATTACTTACAACATCGAATAAAACAACAATATTTAAATTTCTCGGAGTTGGCTGAGTATTCTAACGAGTGCATTATGTTGCATTGCATGTCTATATAAAAAATATACGAGGAAAAAAGGCGTTGCACTAAGTTCCCTTTTCTTTCTGTAAATGAGCATATTTGCATATAAGCAGTTTTGCTTATAATTTGTTCACATATTATATGAACAAAAATGAAGAAGTCAATGAAACTCCCGAGCAACAATTACTGCCACACACATCTTCAGAGCCATTGTTGCTGCCCCTTTGTTTACTGGCTCGTTACGCTGCATTACCTTGCATTATTTTACTCTATGTTGCTACTCTATTATTATACAGCATAAGAGTTTTGAAGATCGGTATTTTCTGTGCTAATTTACTATATAATACCTCCTCATATGAGGCATAGAACTACTCTTTGATACTAGATACCAAACGAATTATTACACAGGAGCACTATTTAAGCTGAATTAAAAGCAATAAGGGGTCATCGTCCAAGGTAAGTAGTTGCTATGCAAATTTCTAATCTAAATATAGCGAAGATAAATGTCCTCGCTACTGGTGATCACATTAAAACATAATCGATCTCAGAATTTAACATAAATACAAGTTTGGACGCATACAAAGCAAAATAAAGCAGTTTTAATTAGTATTAGTCACAGGAGTGTCATTAGGGAAGGCCATCTAGGCCCGAACACTCCCTGTGTTTTGCTTTCAGCAAAGGGAGGGAGGGGGGTTCTAAAGACGACACAGAAGCACAGTAGTGAATACAGACATACTTCGACATTATACATTCACATACAGGGTGCGGAAAAGTCCCGAAACGATCCAATATCTCGCGAAGTATAAAGATCAGCGAAACAAAACTAACACGTGTTAAATAGTTTTGAGAAAGCTATCCAATTATACCAAACGTAATCCCCTATCCCCAACCCTCTTCGGGGATACCGGGGTAACTTTAAAATTTTAAATAGGAACCCCTATTTCTTATTGCAGATTCGGATTCTCCAGAAAAAGTGACAGTGATTTGACCCAAAATTGAAGTGTCTTCGCAGATGGTGCTTGAATCGACACACACAAAAAATGGTAGTGATGAGCGCAAGAGTCTTGGTCTTGTAGTTTTTGCAAGAGTTTTGCATGCAAGACCAAAACCAAGACCAAGACCAGGAATCCCGATGCAAGACCAAGGGGTATAAGACCAAGATCATACCTGCAAGATCAAGACTCTTCCGCAAGAGTCTTGCACAAGTACCGGTACTACTTGAATTCTTTTATAAAATGTAAAAAGAGGAAAAATCATTGCATCCTCACTTGAATTTCTTGGCTTCAGTAAAAATACCTCTGGAGTGAATGTATTCCCAATAGTTTATGTAATCCGTGTGAGTCGATCTTCTCCTGCAGCATATAACTACAGAATGTAGTTTTCTGAATCGGTCGTTCGCGTTTTCTGTAGTTATTACTGGTTTTTAAGCCATATAGGTAGGGTTGCCAACTCTGAAAAAATAAAAAAACGGCACCCCCTCAAAATCTGCTATGATATACCTCTGTTCGGAAAAATGAAATGAGATCTTTGAGTTCTACGTCCCACGGTTATGCCGGTGAGACTAAAGGAGAAGGTGATAATGAGTAATGAATGAAATGGTGAAATGAAGAAAGTGGGAGGAAACGGGAGAACCCCGAGAAAACCCACGCATACGGTGTTTGTCCACTACAAAGTTCACTTGGCGGAAGCTGGGATCGAACCCGGGACCCCAAGCACCAGAGGTGAACGCTCTACCACTGAACCACCGTGGCCACCTATACCTCTGTTTGGATCCATCCATGGGAAGAAAATGTACCATCGTGAACAAAAGCATTAGCACCTGTATTCTGCATATCCTTAGTACATTCACTAATAAGCTTAATAGATGCATTGTTCGATAAATGAGAAACTGAAATCGGCATTGATCATTTTATTGCATTTACCAGTAATTGCCACTTCTTTAAAATTATCGAAACAGATGAAGAAAAGCATATTAATCCTTATGTAACAATTTTGTGTTTGGAAAATGAAATTTGTTCTTTAAACTTGTACTTCAACTACAGGAAATTACTTTAAGAAGTCTTTTTTCACTCTCAATAAATGTGTAAAATTCCTTACAAGTTAATTTCAAATTTTCCCTGATACATCCCTGTTTTCTCTTTAAAATTATCAAAACAGATGATGCTGAAAGATGATAGTTTGGATTTTCACAATGAAAGTTACTTCTAAAATCTATACTTCGAACTAGATGAAATTGCTTCGAACTAGATACAAATTTGAAAACAAAAACCGGTTATATAGGGACTGGTAAGAAGTTTGTCCGGTCACCGGCTTTAATCAAAATAACAGCAATATTTCCGGCCAGGCCGGTCATTCATTCAAGTCAAAGCCTGTTGCACACAAAGAAATGTATCATTTGTGCTGGATTACGATGCATTCCTGAGTTTTTAAACAATGAGGATTACTTATCGGGAAATCAGACACTATTCTATAGGTGTGTTTAGGAGGTACTTAAAAGTTAGCAGCAAATTTAATATAAAGATCAATAAGAGAAAAATAAAAGTTATGAGATGCGTTAAAAAAGAAACAAATAAAATGAAGATTAACAAATAAGATCATCTGGTGGAAGAGGAATATTAATTTTGTTACTTATTGTTAGAATAACAAGGGATAACAGAGGCAAACAAGATGTGAGACCCAGAATAGATCACTAGAACGAGTTTAAAGAAAAACAAGAGCTTCTGACCGGAAACATTGAATAGAATTGAAGATAAGGCTAATGAAACCATATGTATGGAGTGTGGCGTTGTATGAATGTGAGGCATGAACTCTAGAATAAGAAACACATAGAATGAAAACGTTCGAAATATAGTGCTACAGGAGAATGTTGAAAATTGGGAGGTTAGATAAGGAATTACATGAAAAATTATGGACATGGTAGGAGAGAAGAAAGAGGTAGGGCTGAAGAAGGTTTTGAAAAAAAAAAGAGATAAACTGATTGGACACTTATGCGACATAGAAGAATCGAGCTGCGGTATTAACTATGGAGGAAATGTAAGAAGGGAAAATACCCAGAGGAAGACCGCAGTTGAAATGTACGGACCAAATAAAGAAAAATGTAGGGAAAAAGATATGAAAATGGAAAGTCTGTCTCAGGATAGAGAAAAATGAGAAGCTGCGTCAAGCTCATCGAGATATTGATGATCCGATAACTAACTAACTAACTCTATGGCCTATTGAACCTGAAGGCTCAATGCCGCTTTCACAAAACCTCTCCATTACTTCTGTCCTTCCTTAGCCAACTGGATTCAGTTTCTACTTTGTATTTCTATTTCTGCGAGATCTATCTTAATATTAACCTACCATCTACACCTAGGTACTTCTAATGGTAGTTTCCGATTGGATTTCCAGTTGACACTCCGAAAGCGTTCTTACTTTCTTCCATTTTGGCTACATGACCTGCATATCTGAGCCTCCTAGACTGGATGATCCTAACAATGTTTGGTAAACGGTATCCTACTGAACACTGGTTGCCAGCTCTAAATTTCTAGCCGCTAATGGCGACCTGGCAACTTTGAATTTTGCGCCCTGGTATATGGTATATTTTTTAATTGACACTAATCATTGAACGGTTATCCTTAAGCAGAATTTGAATTTCCTCCTACTAAATGAAAACTTCCACTAAAACTACTTCCAAAGGCCAAGTATATGCATTTTTAAAATGAGATGAGGAAAACTAATCCTGGAGGCGAGCAAGAATTCTTCGATAACCGAGATGAGACTAGACTTCTATAAAAGGTTATGAGACGAGACGAGAAAATCTTATTCCTCGTCTCTTCCCTTCTCGTGAGCAACAATACTCTGAGCTGAACATTTTTGTTTAGTTGTAAGTTGGAATTCTTTGAAGGGCATGCCATATAACAATACGGGTATACATATAACCTCACTGCTGAAAGAAACGCTAAGCTTAACTCAATTCGATCCAATGCACCACTGAGCTGTCTCGGGCTATATGATTAGCGTAAGCACCCTCGTAAGAGAGATCTGGATATGATTCTCGATGGGAGCTCATGTGGTCCGGGACTTATGTTAAACTGTCTCATATAGCCTTGGTGGTAAAAAAAAAAAAAAAAAAAACAGTAAGCTCCAAACCAATTAGGGGCACGGTAGCTAGTGGTGTTAGAGGTTCTTCATTCGATCTCAGTCAATGTGAGTTTCTAGTGGTGTCTGTGGGTTTTCTCATTTCCTACGCATTCTCATGTAACTCATTCACTTTAGTTGATCATCAGTCTTCTTTAGCCTACAGGGCATAATCGTCAGACAATAAACTACAAATTTCACTAAGTTTTCCAATCCAACCAACCAATTTATTTCGGCAGCAACGAACATTTGTGTTTCTGTTAGATGTGCAGAAATATTATAATATATTAGCAAGGCGAATAGCATAGTAACACATACGCATACATTGCACAGTACTGCGATACCGTAGTAACCTCCGGACATTACTACAGTATTATCATCATGCTCTCTCTTTTTGGCTACCATATCCTATTGACAACTACTTCTTCTGCCATTTTCGTTACTTTTAACCGCAAGGAACTTCCTTGATGCGGTTGACAATCTTTTCGTGTCACAAAGTTTTCTCACTTCTTGTGACAACCCAGTTGTTGACTAATTGTAAAAGTCTCTGGGTTTGAAAGAAAGTAAGCTGTTAGTAACCTTGTATGAGGTAGTTCCCAACCATTTTCAGTTTGTGGTAACTTTAGTTTATCAACAGCCTTCTATAGCTGTCCAAACATATTACATTCTGAAACCTAATAAACTTGTGTGTAAAATTAAGAAAGACAAAAACAAAACGTATCCAGCACTGTTTAATTCCACTGTTTTCACTGTGAATTTGCTTAGTGTAAATAATAACAATTCATCATTACAAGCAGAAATCATTGTGTTAATGAATTTTTTTTGTTAACTTATCCTAACTGATGTGTCTACTCGAAGTCAACTTTGGTAGTCATCAGCATTACTGATAAATGGTCACGAAAGCTGACGGAAACTCGATCCTCTTGTCATACAAAATTACCATCATTAAGAATTTTTTCTTTCTTTTGTGAAAGATAAAAATATATGCAATAGTGTTTCGAAAGGCCGAGTATGTTTAGGCTTCACAAGGTGAACAACACTTGTTGGAAAAATTTTTTAGGAATGTTTTTTTTTTCTGTCTGATTGTAATCAAGTGTCTTTAACTACGCGCAAACATCGTATGTAGTTACCCATATAGATATAATAATAACAAAGAAAGAGGCAATAACGTCAACAAAGGCGAGAGATAAAATAAAAGACGAATTGCCAGCATTTTTAGAGTGGCCGTGCGTGTTGTGTAAAATGTTTGCCTTTTCAGAGAAAAAAAAATCTTCTTTTGAGTTCTCTTGTCTCTTGTTCAAGAAAAAAAAAGCGCATGAACAACACCCATTCTTGTTTAATTGAATGCAAATTTATGCTCATGTCCCGATATCTATCTTTTCCCTTGGTTGCTTTTGGTGTGCGTAAATGTCTGTTTCCATAGTATAGTATGGTATGTGTATACTGTGTATATGTAATTCTTCGCAACAAACCATTTACTTATCATACCATGCGTGATCATATAAGAAATATCGTAAAGAAAAAAAAAAGAACAGCAAAAATGACGGTACCAGTTTTTTTTTCCTTTTATGCTTAATGTCTACTTCATCTTGGAAAACATAGGTAATTAAGAGCGTCTCCTAACTATACACCCTCGCCAATCCCCCTCCCGCTCATTTTTTGACGCATTTTTCTAAACTGTGAACGCAAAATGGTATAATTGCTTCTCTCCAAGGTTTAATGAGTTTTATATTGCAACAAAATTAGTTGTAATAATAATTATAAAAAAGAAGAAGAAGAAGAAGAAGAAAAGAAGAAAAACTTGTCTGTCCAGGTTTTGTGACTGTGCAGCCAGTAGTGGCTTTTGACAATCACCTTGGCCACTAAAACAACAATTGTTCACTGAAGCTTGGCGTCTTGAATTCAGCACTCTGTAATCTGTGAAAATGATTAATGTTTATTGTGTTTTATGTTGGTTTACATACGAAGACAAAAAATAAGAATAATAATGATAATTTAACGTCTGTTGTTTATTATTCATTTTAATTTTCTGTAAACTCTTTGTTTTTTTATTGTTGTAAAAGAATCACAATATACTTTTAAAAAAACTAAAGCGTGATTATTCCAGTTTTCACTGGTATAATTAAAAATGACTTCAAAAAATAATTTTTCTTCTATCTGGGGCCTCATTCCGTCGCGGTTAGCTTTAAACGCAACGAAAATTTTGCGTTTTAGTATGCGATTATCAGCATAGAAGTTATAATTAATTGTTGCATTATTTGCGATTTGTTGCGATCCGCAAAGTTTGCGAATATCGTTACGGAATGACATCCCTGGTAACTCAGTGGTAGAACATTCAATATAGACAAGCAGGTTCAAACCAATAGTTTAAAAACAATACTATACATTTAAAATCATTATTTTGAAAAGAGACAAAAATAAATTCATAAATGCTCTATAACTTTATAGAGCATCGAGTAAGAAATGACTTGTTTAAATAGAAAATAAATATTGTGTCTCAAGTTATCCATATTGAAGTAGCAAACTTTGTCCGTTACTGGTGAAAATGATAACGTTATATAGTGGCTGTCCGAAAATCTTATTAGGGAAATCCATGATGAGAAACGATATTCATATGCCAATGATGCCATAGAAATCATAAGTAGACTCCAGGTTGGCTGAAATTGAAGAAACTTCTTCCAGAAATCGGTGACAAGCTTTCTGTGACCACAGCATCAATATTCAATGATGATGACTATCATCAAATGTATTCTGCCATTACTATCAGGACACAACTGTGAAGCTTCCATGCTCAACGGTCTCCTGCTAACCTCTTTGTCTTCACGTACGATCTTTCTGTTTAGTTATCGTTCATCAATGGTAACCTCCTCCGGCCCCCCTCTCTTTCCTGCCACTATACCCTTTATCACGTCCCTCATGATGCAATTCCTTTTTTAGCCAATGTCTCAACCAGTTTCTCTTCTTCTTTTTAGTAGTATCTAAATTGTTCTTTTCTCCCCCATTTCTAACATCCTCTCATTTGTTTTCAGCTCAATTTAGATAATTCCCTCAATTCCTTTCCACCCCTGCTGAGCTCCTCCGTGGCTAAGCGCCTTTGGCTTGGGAGGCCCGGGTTCGATTCCCAACGGGAGCTCATGTGATTCGGATTCCACGTTAATCAGTAGGTTCGCGTTTCATATCGCCTCGCTGCTGAACGGGACGTTAAACTCAAAATCAATTCCTCTTCACACCCATATTTCGAAAACTTCCATCATTTTCCATCACTTTTTCGTGATGTCCATATTTCTTCCTCATACCTTTCAATGAGGCTCTTTTGAAATGTAAGGCCAAGACACTCTACTTCATAGGGATAGAACATACCTTCGGAGTGATACCTCCTTCCAAACTCCTGTTAGAACCTTTCTATTTCAACTGTGCCCTGCTGGCGCTGCTGTCGATATGTGTTTGACCGTAACTTCCTCGAAAGAGGATAGACGAGTTGGTCTAGTCGAGATCTTTTGGTTGTTAGATGCGGAAGAGTTGCCGCAAAGATTTATTTTTCAAGGACTTCGTTGTGCACTGTCTTGTTGGCCATTCTAAGTTGCCTACGATCTTCATCCGTCAAGACCAAACGACTGAATGACAAATTGGCAACACAGCCGAGGTCATTCACTTCTTTCCCCTAAGCAAAGGGAGAGTTTCCTTCATAAAAGAGTTGCGGACGTGGGACCAAATTATGTTTCACATATTTTGCGAGGGCACACTTGAAACAGAACGACTCTAATCTAGTTCACAGCAATAGTATTTATTCTCTAGGTCAGTCATTTCCAACTGATCACTGTGTAACGTGAGTTTGCTGCCATGATTTCTAGTAAACCTCACAAAGAGGACGAGGGACAGAAAAAAAGTTGGCGTTGATGAAAGGCAGTGGTGACAGATAAACGAGAAAGTCGAAGGCGTAGTCTATGGTTTTGCAGATATATCATTCGTTAATCTATGACTACTTATACACAGCTAATCCTTGTCATTGTGTTCGACTTCCCTCCTCTTTTTTGCTGTCCCTGATTGTCTCTATCATTTCACCGATCCAAAATATGTGCTCATAAAGTGGTGAGTTGGAACTGGCATTATAGACACTAAGAATAATTGCAAAGTTTTGTTTTACTTTTCGTCAATTATGAAGGAAAATGGTGCCAATTTTACAGTTAAGAATTCCCGTTCATAAATAAATAAATAAACAAGTAACAGTGCCATGTGTACATTACGGAAAGAAGTTTGGTTTGTAAGGTGTAATATTTTATCAATATTGAAACTATAACTTCTTAGTAAAGATATTATAGGGGAGAGCAATAAACTTTTGAAACGCTTTGCTGATGGTAGAGAACCGCTTCTCTCTATTTAAAGGGTTGGATCATAAATCTTGGCATACGTCTGATCCACGACATACCTGTATTCGTTTCAGTACAATGAAAGCAGGTTAAGGTTCAAAGTATGGTCTTTAGAGTTGGACTGTCTGCAGCCACCTTTCTGCCAGTTCCTTGATTCCAGGTATTCTCCTTAAATGTAAAGAAGTCCACCTACTGTTGTTTCCACCTCTTGCTGGTTGGTGAAGAATCGTGATTTCAGGAAGTGTGCCATGGAGCAATACACGACGGAGCAAGGTCAGGATTATATGCCAGGTGTAGCATCAGTTCGATGCTATTCAGTTCGCTGAACTTTTTGTAGCGCTTCTCTAGCCGAGTGTGGATTTGCGTTACGCAGTTCCAGTAAGGCGCACTTTCGGTTCAACAATGGAGGATATTTTTGGTGTAGTTCAGCATACACCTGCTCCAACTGTTCGAAATAAAGATTGGCATTTATGGTAGGACCCTTAGGAACGAATTCGAAAAGAATTATCCTCTTACACGTATTTATGGTCGGAACGGTCTTATTTAACGACCGGTTCTGGAAGATGGTTTTTGCTTAACCACTGGTTGAGTAAATCGGATTCGGGAAAACATGGCTTTTTATCACATGTGACGATCCATTTCAGAGAACGCGGATTTTTGCAGTGATTGTCGGCACCTATTCATTTTCCTCTTGATCTGACAAGGGAACATTCCGATTTGGTTAATTCAATTACTGAAAATGATTGCTAGCACTGGATTCACCAGCAAAAGAAACAGAGAAAAACTGGGTGTTTAGTTGCAGACCGTATACAGGGTTGGAGATAAGTGAGGGCAAAGTGCGAAGGTAGAACACAGAATATGTCTAGAAATGCCATATTAGTTATGAAACGAGTAGAGGGATTGAGGTCAAATGTTGGATATGAGGAGTGTATGTACAGCTCCACCGAATAGACATAATGTGAATCATGGGCCGCCATGTTGGAATTAGCGCAATTAGAATATACGGGAAAGGGGTCATGTCGTATATCGCTCTTGACGCACACCGTCTATTGAAATCAGTAGTGGCCAATACAGTTTGAGATCTATGCAACAGGAATCGCTATGGCAATGTAGTAATACTGTCGTAAAGGTGACGTAAATGAGGAACAACCACAAACGTGAATAATTTCACTTTCCAGTCAACAAGCTTTCCGATCCATTAAATATTCGTTAATATTCTGGCAAAATGCAAATACGACCAAGGACAATCTGAAAGACTTCATGACTGGCGTTTTCTAGTCTTCTATAGAGCAAACAAAACTTCTGCTCCTCGTTAATTCGTGGAGAATCAATAAAGACGAAGAGTTGGTGCAGAAACCGGACAACGTTGAACTTACCCGACTTCTTATCTCTGATGGTTGGCGTCACTCATACAACCGTTGGATGAGTTCTTCCGCCCATATAAGAATTTCGTAAAATATATAGCACACCGTTTTTCTGTCATCTAACTTCAAAATATAACAAGACAACTGTATTAACTTGCAATCACTCACACTAACATCAAGGTTCCAAGTTATGATTAATTTACTTTAATTTAATTTAATTTATTGACATATAACACAACAGGCACAGGCCTAATTACAGTGTTACATAGTATATCGTTATACAGATAATATAGTTTAATAAAGCTATTGGTAATAATTACATTTGTCTTACAAAATTAATAGACTTCTTAAAACTACCTACATCCATTGCCAGTAAACCCAGGTTGAAATTTTCTTTAACTAACCTGTTGTAGGTTGCACTAACTCTCCATATAGGAGATCTGCTTAAAACGTTTGTTTTCGCTGTCATACAAAAAAAATGTATTTTTCGAAGCCGTGCGCAATTTAATGGATGGTGCTTCGATACATATTTTTTCGTTAAGATCAGGACAGTCTATTTTGCCGTGAAAGAGTTTGTGTAAAAACAATAAATCAATATTTCTTCTCCTGAGTTCTAATGTTTCAAAATTAAAATTTTCAACAAGGTTAATGTAGCTTTCAAATTTTGGATAGAATTTTGTTTTCTTAAGGGTAAGAAGCCTTAAAAACTTATTTTGAGTACGCTCAATCAAGAATGAGTATTTCTGTATATTAGGGTTCCATATATTACTACAATATTCTAATTTCGACCTGACGTATGCATAATACAGCACAATTAAAGTTTGATCATTTTGAAAATCTTTACTGACTCGATAAATATATCCAAGATTTTTGTAGGCTTCTTTGCAAATAGTTTCAATATATTATAAAGGTTAATTTTGAGTCAAAAATAACTACCAAATCCCTTATAAAATCAAGCTTTTTTAGTTTTTCCCCTAATATTGAATAATTATATTGAATATATTTTTCTTTTCTAGTGAATGTTAAATAACTGCATTTACGAACATTTAACTTAAATTTATTGTTTTTACACCAAATTTCAAGATTTAGTAAGTCACTCTGAAGTTCTAAACAGTCCTGAATTGTTTCAATTCTGTTGAATATTTTAAGGTCATCAGCAAACAGTAGATTTTTAGAAAATTGAAAGCACTCAGGAAGATCATTTACCGCCAAAATGAAAAGTAGAGGTCCCAGATTCGAGCCTTGAGGGACTCCAGATGTTGCATGAAAGATTTGAGATTTATGATTACGATACAGTACAGTTTGTTTACGATTTTGAAGGTAGGAAGCAAAATATTACAGAGTTGATTTCGAGAAGTTAAAGGATGCCAGTTTGTTTAAGAGAATGCCATGGTCAATGACGTCAAATGCTTTAGAAAAATCAGTATATATGACATCTACTTGTCCTTGCTTGTCAAGTTCCTTCGAAATGTAGTCTGCTATTAGTGCTAGATTTGATACAGTAGATCTGCCCTTCAGAAATCCATGTTGACTGACAGATAATGCAGGTTTAACATGATCCATTATTCGCTTATGCAGTATATATTCATACACCTTGGCAAACGCAGATAAGATAGAAATTGGTCGGAACTGTTCAATGTTACTAGTTGAGTTGTTTTGGGTATTGGACACACAACTGACTCCTTCCATTTTTCAGGAAAGGTACATGTTTTTATAGATAAATTAAATATAATATTCAGAGGTTGTAAGAATATATCTGAACAGCCTTTCACAATGTACGTTGGGATCATATCTGGGCCACTTGCTGTTTTCGATTTCAACTTCCCTACTGCTTCTTTTATTTCTTTTTCAGATATGAGAGGTAGTGAAAATATATCAAGAAGAGCACTGGAACGGTCATTTAGAGACATGCTCGATAAGTCATAGTCCGCTCTTAAGGAGCCATAGACTGAACTAAAATGTTGCCCGAATGCTTTAGCTATGTCCCTATCATCAGTAAGGTCGTGACCATTGTATACTGTATGCGATCAGAAGACAAGTGACGCGATTTATTTTTAATGAAGGACCATAATAATTTCGGATCATTCTTCAATTTATCTTCTGTGCTGCTTAAAAACTCTTTATAAGGAGCAGTTATTTCTGCTTTAATTTCCCTACGCAGTTGACGAAATTGCTCTTCATGGTACTTAGTGTTGCCTACACTGAGACGACTTTTTTTTACGATGATAAGTTTTACGTTTAATTTTATTAATAATATTCGGGGTAAACCATGTAGGGTAGATTTTATTAGTTGCTCTTTTACGGGGAATGCAGTCATCAAATATTTGATACAATACTTCATAAAATAGATCGACAGCGTGATTGACATCCTTAATATTCTCCAGCATCCCCCAATCTACAGCTAATAGGTTTCGGTAAAGTTTTTCAAAATCTGCTTTCCTAAAATTATAACCTACTGTGTTAGGCACTGTTTTAAGTTTGGTTGAATACAATGCTGTAAACTGAATAAGAAGGGGAGGATGATGTTTATCTTCTATTACCAGTGGATCGCATTCTCTTTGAACTGTAACTTTTGAGAGATTTGTGAGAACAAGATCTAAGGTTCCGCCATTGCTATTAGGAATATTATTAATTGAAATCAAATTAAAGAGGGACATAAAATTGTCAAGACTTTTACATTTAGCTGATGTCATTAAATCGAAATTTGAACTAGTTATTTGTCGTAGATTCAGATCCCCTATACAAAAAATTGTGCAACCCACAGGACAATTTGATTCTACAAATTCAAAAAACTGTTCATATATATGAAGTGGTGAATCAGGCTCTATGTAAACACTACAAATATACACGGTAATTGACTTCAAAACCAGTTTGACAATTACACTTTCAAAATTAGTGTCCCAGCTATTTACTTTTTGAATATTATATTTTTTAAGCGCAGCAAACAGCACTCCCCCACCCTTAGCCTTTTTTTGTAGTTCAATATTTCTGTCTTGCCTCCAGACCACATACCTATCATCAAAGAATTCTGAGTCAGAATTATTTGTCGTTAAAGAAGTTTCTGCCAAGCTAATAAAGTCATAAAAGTTAGATAAAACAGCATTATGAAAACAACTGGCTTTAGTACGCAGGTCATTGACATTTTGAAAGCACAAAGAAAATGTTTGATTTTGATGTTTTGATTTTCGTGGGTCACTGATTCTACCAAAAGAATAGCTACTTACTGGAAATGTTGGCTTTTGCTGTCTCTGATGGCAATTTTCCCGGCCATTTATTTTGGCGCTTGAGCTGCACCTGAGTGCGAGGGTCCTGTTGTTTCCCTGCCCCGCCTAACACTGCCTTCCTTTTGTACCCGAGGGGTCATCCACCTTCCGTGTTTTCCGCCTTTGGATTTCTCTTGAAAGCTGTTTTCAGTATTGCTAACCACGCGCACTTTTTCTCTATCCACACTCTTGCCTTTATCTTCGTTACTGGTACACACCACAGAATTATTAGAAACACTAGCACTAGCACTAAATTCACTTCTCTTGTCATTTTCATCACTGCTACGACTTTCGCGGAAAATTTTAAACACTGTATTACTTGTTGTGTCAGCACGATAGATATCCCCTTCAATCTTCAGTTTATTAAACACTAACACTGCGCACCTTCCTTCCTTCCTTGCCTCTTGTAGTTTTCCAGACAATAATCGTCTTTCAGCAAGCACTTTTTCTGAAAACTGCTCATGAATATACACATGGGATCCCTCCAACTTGGATTTCGCCTCCAAAATTTCTGCTTTCTTTTTGTACCGCAGAAATTTCACAACTATATCCGACTGGTTACGGCCCCTACCTAAGAGATGCGCACGTTCTATGTTATCATGTTCTATGTTAATCCCCAACTTTTTCTCTATAATATCTTTCACAGCCGCCTCACAGTCTTTCCATGATGGTCGCAAGCCTTCACATTTGACCTGCACATTTCGGAAGATAAGATTGTTTCTCTTGCTCTGATTTTCGTTATAGTCACACTTCATTTCAAGTTCATCAATTTTCTGTCGCAAATCACTGTTCTCGTCCTGCAAGTGAGCCACTTTTGCTTCTAGATCTTTCACTTCCTTTGAAAGGTAATCAAACTTCGACTGTAATTTGTCAATTTTTGCATCAATTAATCCAATCTTGTTCACGTTCGGTTCCATGCTGTTTAACTTTAGAAGGATGTCTTCTATTTTTTGTTCAAGAGCTTTGCTCACTGGCCCTGGATTTGTTTCAATGTTACCTATCAACAGCGCTATCAGCACAATTGCTAGGCAGATCGCCTTCCCACTTCTATATTTCTCCGTTGTTACGAGTTCTTCCTTCGAAACTTTCATTTCGAATGCTGCACTGAACCTCCCTATAGCAGCGCGCCACTGCTGAATTGTAATGCCCATTGGGATGGAAACACTGATCACTCAAAGCTAATCCAAGACACGTCTGTTCTCTTCGACGACTCAATTCTTTCTACAAAACTGAATATTTGCAAACAGAACCTGACACATTCATGACACCTGTCGATTACTGCTACAATTTCAATACATGAGACAGCTGTGACGAGCCCGATTGTCCATCTTTATCGTTTTTCAAATGTGCACACTATTGTCTTCCTTTTTGTATCAACTTCACAATCACTCTTAAGTTCCATAACAGTTGCAATTAAACGGAGGTCTCAAACTGTATTAACCACCATTGATTTCAATAGACGGTGTGCGTTAAGAGCTATATGTCGCGTGATCCCTTTCCCGTATATTCTTCTTGCGCTAATTCCAACGAGGCTTTTTAGATGTCCTCCATGATTCACATTACGTCTAATCAGTGGAGCTCTACATGCATTCCTAATATTCATCATTTGATTTCAATCCCTTTCAAAATGAACATGGCACTTCTAGACATTTTCTACGTTCTGTCTTCGCACTTTGCCCTCACTTATCTCCCACCCTGTATACGGTCTGCCACTAAATACCTCTTTTTCTCTGTTTCTTTTGGTGCTAAATCCAACACTAGCAATCATTTTCAGCAATTTAACCCTAGGACTCCCGGTGGGGTCCAATGGATCCCAAAACTATGTTTGACAGTTCGTCAGTATTATTTTCCGGGATTCTAAGGGTTAAATCACCATGAATGTTCTCTTGTGAACTGGGGTTAATCCACATGACACAAATGCGCCAGCTTCTAATGGTGTTCCCGAGTTCGTGCAAGGTGACGCACTACAGTGGACTGGGACGTGTCTAGTTATTTCGACAATCATCGTGTGCCGGTGGATGGATTCTTGTCAATGATGTGTCGTATGATTTCAGAATCTCTTGCTCTGTTGCGGCCGGATCTTGACTAATCTTCGACATTTCTACAGCTTGAACGAAATTTCTGAAATGTACGAGTTGCTGAGCTGTGTGCTTCACTGCATCTTCCTCTTTCGCATAACAAATGTTTTGGGTTGCTGTCGCAGCCTTGTGTTGAACACTCATCTTCACTGCCAGTGAATACTGATTGAAGATGTGGAGTGGCGGCCTCCATATTAGATAATCCACTTATCACACTACCTCCTGGTCAGTTCGACCTTGTATTTACGCTCAATCGCGGAGTATACACGTGTCTGCTGTTTGGGTTGTGGAAATATTGCAAGATGCATTACTTACCATTGTATTTATGTTTTTAATCTATTGCAATCAACCTTAAAACCGGATGGAATTGGTTGACTTCTGCCACTTCCGTTTTGAAAACAGAGTTAAGCGAGAAAATTATTAGAATTCTTAGGTTAGGTTAAGTTAGGTTAGATTCGGTGAATCGATTTCAGAAACCGCTTCTCGCTATCTCTTATCGGTTTTTCAATCTGTGGATCATTATTGAAACCGGAAGTTGTAGTGAATTTCTATCATTTCCGATTTTAATAGATAGTTAAGAACGGAGATGAAATGTATTCTTAAAACGCTTAATCGATTGCAGAAACCGCTTCTCGCTATCTCTTATCGGTTTTTCAATCTGTGGATCATTATTGAAACCGGAAGTTGTAGTGAATTTCTATCATTTCCGATTTTAATAGATAGTTAAGAACGGAGATGAAATGTATTCTTAAAACGCTTAATCGATTGCAGAAAACCGCTTCTCGCCATCAGTTGCCGGTATGCTTTTATAGTGGTTAAAGTAAAAATCGAAAATGTTAATTTCTACCATTTGTGATTTAAATATCTACAGTATCTTAATCTTTGACCGTCTTTATACCGATCAAAATTGATGATGATCTATTAACTGTTTTTTGAGATTTCTTGTCTTCCTAACGGGCACACGGACAGGGTAAACCACACTCCTTATAGTCCGGGTACCAGACAGAAAACTTCTTTATGCGTTATGGCAAAAGTTTTAAATGATTAATTTTGATAGTTTAATATGCGTGGATTTCGAAACTGCTTGTTGCCATTTTATCACCATTGGACAAATTTAAATATTCAAGATGGCGTCCACAGGCACGTAGCCCAGGATTTCGTAATACGGGGGTCCGTGACGAAACACTGTGGTTATCACACCAGGGGCTGGATCATTCTAAACTATTTTACTGGCAACATATATTAGTTTGTTTAGCCAGGATTTCGTAATACGGGGGAGGATCGTGACATGACATATTGTGGTTACACACCAGGGGTTAGATCAATCTAAACTATTTTACTGGCAATATACCCATATTGGTTTATTAGGACAATAAAATGAAGATATGTTAGTAAGTATTTTAATAACAAACTATAAAGAAATCTCCAGTAAAAGAATATTTTTAAAATATTGAAAAAGATATAGTCTTTCGAGGTCATTCGAACTCGGTTCGTCTTGTCTTCTTTCTCCTTATCTTCGTTTAAATGCCGTCAAAGATAGCAATGAGATCTCTTTGACGGTAAAGACATCCTATAAAATGGATCAGTGTTGCTGCGAAATTGGACGCGTAACTGGAATTTATATTGCCAGGCTCATATTTTTGGTGATTGTGGGTATTTCTTAAGTTCTACCTGAGAGTCTATCTGATCGAACCGGTTTATCGATTGTAATTTGTAGTCCATAGGATTAGCATGGAGCTATAGGGAACTCGTAATGCTACGTTCCAATAATGTCCATTTTAAACTTGAACCCCTTCCGTTTCCTCACACAAAGCTCGTCATTAGAAAAGAGTAACCAAACTTTTGCTGTAGTTTTATATTTTAACGCTGATTCTTCTTTTTCGCGTTTCTTTTCGTTTCATCGTTCCTTAATTTTTCCATTTACGATTTCGAAGGGGTGAGCCGGATCCCCCGGACTCACCCCTTGGCTACGTGTCTGGCGTCCAATATGGCAGATCAAATATACATATTGTAAATGTAAAGCGACTTCTGTAAACAAGGTGTCATTTTCTCTGTTTTCTGGGTCATTTAATTAAAAAATGAAGTCTATTTCTTAAACGAAGCTATAGAAATCTAAATATTCAAGATGGCGTCCAATATGGCGGATCAAATATGCATATTGTAAATGTAAAGCGATTTATGTAAGCAAGATGTCATTTTCTATGTTTTCTGGGTCAATAAATTCAAAAGTGAAGTCCATTTCTTTAACGAAACTATGGAAATTTAAATATTCAAGATGGCGGATCAAATAAGCATATTGTAAATGTAAAGCGATTTCTGTAAACAAGATGTTATTTTCTATGTTTTCTGGGTCAATAAATTCAAAAGTGAAGTCCATTTCTTAGATGGCGGATCAAATAAGCATATTGTAAATGTAAAGCGATTTCTGTAAACAAGGTGCCATTTTGTATCTTTTTGTGGTCGAGAATTAAAAGCGAAGGTTTCTGAATGATAAAACGAAACTTTTATTTTCCAAATATTCATTGAGTATTTATTTTTTACGGTATTCATGTAACAGTCAAGACAACATGAATATTATTATAAATATCTTCTTCTATAACATCACACATATTTTAAAATGTCCTCAACATTAACTAATTAATCCTCGTTAGCTAAAGGGTCAATCCATGCTAAGTGATCGAGAAAAAGAAAAATTGCTTCTCGACCTTTTCAAAAAAGTCTAATTCGTTCAGAAATGTTGAGTCGATATAAGAGTACTTCAAAACCACAATTAATTTTTTTTGTACAACTAATGGCGACGCAGCGGCTGCCGCCATTTTGCGTTTTCTCGATTTCAGGCGTTTGCGTTGTTTTGAATATCTCAATATGTATTCCTAGCAAATTGAAAATCGCTGTCCAACTTGTGCACAGCTAAAACTTTGTCCTCTTAATATTTTTGCCTAAAACCACTTGAAAGGGGTCAAATAAGGGCCTTCAGTTAGCAACATTTTTGGACATTGAAGACATGTTTGGGAAGAGACTTCTACATGAAGTAGTGCATAAAATCCATCTGGAAAACTTTGCTCAAGTTTGAAGACCACAGATTTTCCTATTTCGTAAGCATTCTCCACGTATGCCTCTTGAGATGCTATTTTTCCGGATACAATATTTACTAATCCTTCATGGTAATCTACTGGTCTTAAAGGCTGTATGAACATCTCTAACTTCCTTGCCAATTTTTCCTGTCTTCATATTCACGAATAATCCTTCCTTTGCTCTCTTCTTTGTGATACAACGTCTCCTTCGGTCTGACATTGTTCCTCAAATTGCATAGATCGTTCTGTAGTTGGTTTGTTACAAGCATATTCAAAGCCTGTCGTTTCACAGCAGCACAATTCATTGTTATATCTCTTAAGGAAGTTTTTCTTTCACCATGTCCATATCTCATAAAAGTGTTTTTAATCATCATGTCTGATCATATCTTAGGTGCATGCCTCTTAACATGTTTTCCACTCAAGAAGTGTTCAAGGCATTCTTTAGGCATTCTTTCCATAAACCTAAGATATGTTATAGCATATTACAAATAGTTCCACTAACTAGCAGCGGCAAAGTAACACGAGATTTCAGAAGGCAATCTTTCAAATGTGTAGACACCAATCTGCTTCCCTTTCTGTACTCACAAATGACATCATCAATAAAATAGCCTTAGTAAGGCATCAGCAAACCCACAAGCGAGTAGCGTGACTTTGTTTACTCTTTTTCTCCAAATATTCCATTATACTTTCGAAATTTAAGTATGTTTTCAGTCATACTTTCGTTTAAGAAATGTGCTTCATTTTTGAATTCATTGACCCAGAAAACATAGAAAATGACATCTTGCTTATAGAAATCGCTTTACAATTACAATATGCATGTTTAATCCGCCATATTGGACGCTACCTTGAATATTTAGATTTCTATAGCTTCGTTTTAGAAATAGACTATTGAATCCTTTGACTCAGAAAACATAGAAAATGACACCTTGTTTACAGAAATCGCTTTACATTTACATCATGCATATTTGATCTGCCATATTGGACGCCATTTTGAATATTTAAATTTGCCCAATGGTCATCAAGCATCAAGCGGCATCAAGCGGTTTCGAAATCCACACATACTAACTATCAAATTGAATCATAAAACCTCTACCATACTGCAAAGGCTACTCGCATTTTCCCCGTTTGGCACCCGGACTATTAATAAAAAACCTTAGTCTATCCTCTTCCCTAATTTGTGTTATTGTGAAAGTTAGCAACACTTGATAGTATTTATTTTATCTCGAAGCAATTACTAAGAATGTAGAGGCATGTTTCTTCAGTGACAGGGTGTTTTATATATGTTGTTGGTGGTAACAGTAGTCATGGTTTTAAATTAGAGAAACAAAAAAGAAGAAAGACCTGCTCCAGGGATATAAAAAGGATGGGGAAGGGGTCAAGACGAGAATTCAGCACACACACACACACGTAAAAGTACTAACAGGATATATATATATATCTTACATATGCGCTTGTAAGCACATATGTGTAGATTAGTTTCAGGAGCCAGCTATTTCATTCCAGACTTGTCTGATAGAATCCCTTTGCGTGATGAGTCGAGCGCCAGCATTCCATACACTCGTTCGGCGCACGACATATGAGCTACTGGTCTTACGCCTTCTTTTTAACCCGATGAATCTGTTCTTCTCCCATGTACGTTAGAAGAAGAAAAAAATACCGCCTCAAGGGATTAAATTGAGGGTTGCGCCGATTTAATTTGTTTGAATGATTTTTCCCTTTAAGTTGGTATAATTTTGATATTACAGCAAGATATTTTAGTCTTGTGAACAACAACAACAATAGCAATAACAATTATTATTATTATTATTTCATAGAAGTACTAATTAATTTTTAAAAGGAATGTAACCAGGCCCGTATCCATGGGGGTCTAGGGGGCCGCACTCCCTAAAATTTTCACGTTAGGCTTGCAAATGAACTATAGTATGGTTAGATCGGGTCCCCCTAACTTCTACCCCCCTCCCTACATTTTTGGGTTGGCTACGGGCCTGAATATAACCTATACCGAAGGACTCCTTCGAAGAAGTATACAAAATTTGACATTAATTCATTAATAGTAATGATAGTTATGATTATGTGTATACGTTTGAGAGAATGTTCTAAAGTATCTTCTGCTTTGTTACTGCAGGACACTTCACATGCAGGGTGATCTGTCTTCGTTTTTTCATTCCTTTGTGTATGTCGACTTTTACTTGGCATTCAACCAGTCCTTCTCATGTTTCATGTACATATTACTATGTTCGAACTAATTGAAACATTTCTATATTACACATTTTGGCATGTGCTAAATTACTAGTGGAATCATGCTATACGGATGATGGTTGACATGCTGAAAGATTTGTTTCTCCGTTCCCAAAAATAAAGTCAATAGAATACTGGCAAACTGATCTCTGAGTGGAAGAGTGCTGCATGTGCAAGCAAGATGTCGGACTGCAGCAGAGTCATGTTATTTGTTAGAGACATGTATAGTCAGTGATGCTATTCTAATCTTTTAACAACCGTCTCTTTCTCTCTCTCTCTCTCTCTAGACTATATATATATACATAATTATATAATATGTAGGGTGTCCCACCAGCAAAGTGCCATATTTGAGGAATGATAGTATTGGTCATGACAAGCAATCGATCGAGATATCGATGAAAACACCACTTTATTTTGTACACATTGCTTCGAGGATACATATCTCGAGAACTAATGAAGACATTGAAGTCATTCAAAAACGTGTTGCAGATAGGTAGCACACGTAATAGGCATTACGGGTCATTCACATATTACGTAACGCTATTTTTGATCAATTTTACCTCCTCCCTTTCCCTTATCCCTCTTCGTAATGCAAGTCTAAACCCTTTTCCCTTTGCTACGTAACGCTTTTTGATTTTTGTTTTTTCACCAATCTTGCTTATTTTGAGGTTTATCACAATAAAGAAAAGCAATTCTAATGGCAGAACTTTTCGTTATAAAAGCTTTTATTTTGAATATAGGTCTATTTGTAGTGTTTTTTTCACCAACAGATCAAAATATTAGAAAATGGTAGTACGGTAATAATATTTTGACCCCATACGGTTGTTTAATTACCCAGTCTTAATTCTTCGAAATTCCATACTGCTATTTTCCCAAGAAGATCGCCCCCAACCTCTTAGGTCATCGATGATTGGCAAGGAGGAAGTTCTGCAGGAAGATGCAGGTGAAACAGCATCTACAGAATTGACATTGACATTTATTTCTGGAATCCAGGATGTTTCCCGTATTTGAAGTTTCCCAGTGTCGATGGTACAAAGAAGTTCTCTTCCCCAGATATCACAGATTCGACGTGGCTGCACATGTGAAGGAACAGGGACATCTCGTTTGTGAATTTGTTTTCGGCCATCTTCTTTAGACTTCAGTTTACCCCTTTTTAATTTTTTCTTGTCCTAAATCAATGCCAGGATGCGAATAAACTCGATTTCTCTTGTAAAATTCAAATCTAAAGATAAAAAAATTCAATATGAGATGAATATCCGACGAATTCGTTTCTTAATATATTATTTTGCTTGGATCGTTCTGTCGCGAAAAATATTATTTCACGAAAAAGAGTTTCTTCTTTTTCAGATGAGAAACTCCTTGGAAGAATAGAGTGGATAATGATTCAAATCTAAAGTTTTAAATCATATTTTCAGAAATAGCAATACGAGTGGAAACCGATGGATTTTGAAGCGGTAATTACGATCGCTAACAACTAACTCCGGAAAAGCGTGTACCGCAAATGCATTGCAGCGATAACCACGAAACATAGCTTTATTGTATGGCAATACACTCAGTGATGCTGGTGTCTAGTAGTCTTCAAATCCCTTCTGCATGATTCTATTTATACAGGCTATATATTGTCAATTTGTCCAAAAAATATAAATATTTATTTATAAAAAATGAAAAGAACTGAATAAAATTATTTGTTTAAAAGATTGCATATAAGCCTGAGAATAAAAATAAAATTACAGAAAAAAAAACACATCTAACGAAGACATTAACCGCCTCCTCCCTCGTGTCATACTTCATAAGCAAGGCCGAACCCCCTCTCTCCCTTTGCCGCGTTACGTAATGCGTGGACCCTTAGATATGTATCACATTCATTACACTCACAGATCCCAGTATCCCGGAATGCATATTCAAATATCTATCTGCCCATTCAAATTTCTGTGCGCCCATTGAATTGGAAGAATTGAAAGTTGTTTGTTTTCACAACAATATAAGCGATCGGGAAAAGTATAGAGGTATAGAGGTGAAAGTATAGAATGAATTTTCACTAATTTATTTGGTTTCTTTCTAACGTTAAAAGGGAAAAAGTTACGGGGTACAGGAAAAGCATGCTTAAGTAGAAAACGCAAGAATGCAATAACATAAAGGTAACCAACTAAGGTAAGTGGACCAATTTCGTTTGGCTAAATGGTACTATAACACGAGTGCAGTAAACGGCAACGTATACATGAAACTTTTCCCTTTTTACGTCATAGAAAATCTTTTGAATCCACTATTTAACAGCGGTGGAATTCAGGGTAGCGATTACCGTGTTACTGACACAGAATGGCATTAATCCCCTTTGGGGATCCTATGGTACAATTTGTACCATACGTGTTTTTCATGGTACATTGCGTTATTTCTCTTCTATTTGAGCTTTTTCGTCCGGTTTTTTTTTTCCAAGTCCAGAGGCCTTGTAGAAGACATTACGTATGGTTTCAGACCGCCCTGCCTCCAGACATAGCAGGTGTTGACGTCATAAGTCAAAAATTTCTTTTCTCATTTACTAAGCCTATGTTCAATATTTTTTGGCGGGCTTATTTTTCCACGTAGAAGATTGAAATTTTGCACAAACATTCAGTCCACCGAGTAGTATTTACCAGATTTTTTTGTTCCGATGTCAGTGCTAAAACGGGGGGGGGGGACCAGAGGGGCAAAAGGTTGAAAAAGGGATATTTTTACCCCCAAAATCCCGTTTTTCGTCATTTTCCCGCCTCACATACATGATGGGGACACGTGAGTCATACCGTCTGAAAGGCAGTTCCATTCTGAAGAGAATGACGGTCGAATTATTATTCTAGAGTAATTAGGGACGTCTCAGTGAATTTTTTTCAAAATATACTTCTGTATAGGGTAACATGGGAAATTTTCTGAATTTTTTTGGCGGGCTTACTTTTGCACCTAGAAGATTGAAATTGTGCAGAAACATTCAGCTCACCTAGTAGTATTTCTCAGATTTTTTTCAGATCTCTGCATTAAAACAGGGGGGTCCAGAGGGGGAAAAATTGAAAAAAGGGATTTTTAGACAAAAAATCCCGTTGTTCGTGATTTTCCCACCTCACATACATGATGGAGACACGTGAGTCATACCGTCTGAAAGGCAGTTCCATTCTGAAGAGAATGACGGTCGAATTATTATTCTAGGGTAATTAGGGACGTCTCAGTGAATTTTTTTCAAAATATACTTCTGTATAGGGTAACATGGGGACATTTCTGAATTTTTTGGGGGCGGGCTTATTTTTGTACCTAGAAGATTGAAATTGTGCACAAACATTCAGTCCACCGAGTAGTATTTAACAGATTTTTTCAGATTTCTGCGTTAAAACAGGGGGGTACAGAGGGGCTAAAAGTTGAAAAAAGGGAAATTTAGACCCAAAAAATCCCCTTTTTTCTGGAATTTCGCGCCTTAGATACATGATGGAGACATGTGAATGGTACCGCCTGAAAGGCAGTTCTATTCAGAAGAGAATATGGTGGACACATCTCCCTAAGGTAATTAGGGATGTCACAGGAAATTTTTACCCTGAGATCATAGTGTTTTGTGGTAATTTGGGGCATTGTGGGAATTTTTGATAAAATTTCTCCCGCCCTTACTATTCAAGATAGAGACTTGAAATTTGGCACACACATTCAGTATACTAAGTACTATTTATCAGTTTTTTATATGGCTACGTTCACACAGGGAGGTCCAGGGGGGGGGGCAAAGTTCGAGAAAAAATTTCCCTCCGAAATTTTCACTTTGACATTTTTTATGGTATGAGGTACCATACCATACATGGTATATGGTATGAGCATGCAAGTGGTACCATTTGAAAGCGAGCTCTATTTTGAAGAGAATGAGGTATGAACCATGATCCTAGGATAAATAGTGATGATACAGTAGCTGCTTGACTGAAAGTCTAAAAAATAGCCCAAAAAGCCCGGATCCGGAAAGGTTATACAATCCATACTGAGCGACACATTCTTGTTCAACATCATTATTTGTAACCAGCATCATACTTGTATGCAGGGATAAAGGTGGATCCGAAAAGGTAGGGGGAAGTATGACGTCATGCTGTCCCCCAGGCCTATATTTGCCCATTGTATTTTTAGAAAGTGGGGGGACGTTCCATATATTTTCTGGAACTGGGGGACGACGTCCCCCGCATTCCCCTTCACTTTTAGCCCTGCTTGTATGAACTAATGCGGTTTACGCTTATAAATGTTTCACAAGAGAGAAATTTACTCACTTTACTTGAAGAAGATTAGGTGAAATTTGGAGCACTTTAAAAAGGGGTTATTTTAAATTATATATGTTTTCTTATGTTATTCTTATGTGTTAGCACGTAAGAACAGAAGATGGCGGAAGAGCTACTTGGGTAACTGTTGTTAGATAATTCACAAGTTTACAAAACTATTATTATGACCGATTACAGAAAACAAAGAATGTTATTCGTTGTTTGGTATAATCACCAAATATAGTGCGTAAATCTTTGCTTATCCGAAAAAATAAAAGCCAGCAAATTCTCGCAGCCAGTACGTAGTTATTTCTAATAGCTCAGAAAGCGATGTCATTGATGTTAAATTAACACATAACTAACTGTTAAATTGGTCTCATTTTGTGTGTTTCAAATAGATATAGACTGATAGGTAGATTTATACAATGTAGGCCTAAATCTGATAGTTGCAACTCCAAATTCTGACACATTTTAAAAATTTAAATCTACACAAAAATTATAGTTCTACGAAATATTTTAAATTGATTTGATTTGATTTTCAGTTTAGCGTCTCTTTGAGCAGCGAGGCTATATGAGACGTGGACCCAAGGGCGCCAAATTCTCTGTAAATTTGGGGGGGGGGCATTCAGATGCAGAAGGTGTATATATATGAAGATTTTAAGACAAATTACACTCAAATTATGCCAAATATTGTACACTCATAATAACAATAGGGGAGCCCACAGGAGCTTTGGAGGGGAGCCCCCTCGGCCCCCCCAGGATCGGCGTCCTTGCATGGACCTACAGTTTAAAGTGGAACCCGAACCACATGAGCTCCCATCGGGAATCGAAGTCGGGTCTCCGACGACAAAGGCGTGTACGCTAACCACTTAGTACGACGGAGTTCATATTTCTAATTAAGTAAGTTTCTATATAAAGAAGTCATATTTACATCCATAATGTATTTATGCTTAAAAATGCTAGATTAAACTCAATGGTTGGGCACTGCACAATCTCAGTTGTCAAAAACGTGAGCAAAAGTAAAAATTGTAATTTAATCTTCCTAGTACATTGCTGTTTTTGAGATCGCTCATGTGGATTTGATATATGTAACCAAATCGCGGATCCAATATGGCGGACTTAAAATGAAAAATACAGGGTGTTTCAAAACAACACCGTCAATATTTGGGAGGTGATTCTTGACAGCAAGATAAGACAAAAAGTATAGACCAACCTGGGTGGATAAACGCTTCCTTTCGGAGTTATAGGCTGCCGAAAACATGAAAAAATGAACTTTAAAGGTCTATAGCTCCAAAACTATGGGACCTAGCTTAGTCGGGTCAAGACTTCACTAAGGAACTAATATGTGCCCTATCCAAAAATTCATATTACATAATCCTAAGGTACCCACGCAACAATTTTTATAGAAGGAGTTTTGCTACGGGCATATAAGTTGAAGTACTCACGAACTACCTCTATAAAAATTGTTGCAGAAGTACCACTGGATTCTGAAACATGGATATTTGAATAGGGGACTTACTAGGTCCAAAGTGAAGTCTTGATCCAACTACGGTAGGCCCCATAGTTTTGGTTCTATGAACCTTTAAACTTAATTTTTCATATTTTCGGCAGCCTATAATTCCGAAAGGAAGCATTTGTGCACCCAGATTGGTCTATACTTTTTGTCTTATCTTGGTGTCAGGAATCACCTCCCAAACGTTGTCGGTGTTGTTTTGAAACACCCTGTATATCGATTTCATTAACAAATTATGTTGCGGGTCTCCAAGATCGCTTATTTTTAAAGCACAAACTGGTGGACTCAAATGTCGGTCTTAAAATTAAATAAAAAATTCGATTTTAAGAATAACAATACTTGGTATGAAGAGTTTCCGGAATTGCCGATTTTGAATTTTAATTAAATTAAGCATTATGACAAAATAATTTCATTACTACATTTTGTTGATTACTTTTATTCATTTTACATTAAACGCAAAGAAATCGTGCAGTTGGCTCATAAAAATGAATTTATGCATTGCCACAAAAGAATTTCGATAAAATTTCTTAGTAATACAACAAAATCGCTAAAAAATGGAAAATGATGAAAGTGGAATAATAATAATAATAATAATAATAATAATAATAATAATAATAATAATAATAATAATAATAATAATAATAATAATAATAATAATAAAGCTCTTAAAAGCACAAAATAATTCAGTACTATTAGCTATCTATGAAATAGCTACTTTTTGTTCTACAATGATGAAGAACGATTTATTGAAGTCAGAAAAGTATTGTTTGAGGCTGGTTTTCGTGGGAAGTTTGACTTATACACATTTTCTACTTTTATTATTTAAACTGGGAACGATTTTAAGCGGGCAGACAACTAAATATTTTTCAAAAGCTAACAATTTTTCTTTTGCCAGTTTTTCGTAAACGAAAAGATATAATGAAATGTAACTTACCTCAATAATAGATAATGTTATTCTACACCCGAAAATACGAATCCGAAGAATTTTCAGTGTTGCCATCCATAGAAATTACAGTGTGACCAGAATTTGAATTACCCAAAAATCTAGGTTAAGGCAACGACTAGAAAAATGAACTCAACGGTAATTGATGACTTATCATGCTGTCTTTGTTTCTTGTTAACTACTTTTTAAATAATATTTGTATTTATTCTGTAATAACTTACATACGTTATTACAAAATAAATATGTTATTACAAAATCAATACTAATATTATTTAAAAAGTAGTTAACAAGGAACACATACAGCATGATAAGTCATCAATTGGCGTTGAGTTCATTTTTCTAGTCGTTGCTTTAACCTAGATTTTTGGGTAATTCAAATTCTGGTCACACTGTAATTTCTATGGATGGCAACACTATGGATTCTTCTGATTCGTATTTCCGGGTGTAGAATAACATTATCTATTATTGAGGTAAGTTACATTTCATTATTTCTTTTCATTTACGAAAAACTGGCAAAAAATGCAAAATATTTAGTAATATGCCCCCCTTAAAAATAATAATAATATTATAAATGCTCAAATAATTTAACAACATTCACATTTTATTTGTACAGTCGAAGTATACTTACTTTTCTTCGTTGATTTCATTTGGGAAAATTGAATTAACTACAAAAGCAAAGAAATAAAACACGATTAAAAACTGCACTTACTTCCATTCTGAGAATCTGAGTTCGACGCTCAATTAAAATATAGATAGATTGTGAGTCAAAAGTCTTTGGACACCCTTTGAAGCTGAAAGGGAACAAGTAAAAAGTGAGCATGGCAACTGATATTGGGTGTGCGGTCGCAACTTTTGGAGTGTATGCCGATCATTGCCGCCATCTTGGATTCAAGTTGATCTTTTAATTGAGAAGGGGGACATCTGACATATTAAATAACACTAACTCCAGCTCATAAATGCAGTGGTGTAGTTATATTTTGTCAATGTTGGAGGGTTCGGGAGTTGTAAAGGCCCAAACGTGGAAAATGATATTGAAACTGACATAATCTCTCTTTGTTGCAGATTATCAAAAATGGGTCTGATAAAGGCACAAAACTTGGAATTCATCCTTATATCCGGGCAACGCACAGCACGGTCGCTCACATGATTACCAAATTCCAGGAGACTGGTCTGTTGAAGATAGGCTACGTAGTGGGCGATCAAAGACTGTCACCACTGAAGAAACAGCAACGAAGGTGATAGCATCGTTTCTGAAATGTCCTAAACACAGCACGTAGTGTGCCATTGGAATGTGAAGTAAGTCAATCCTTAGTCATCCCCATATTGCACACCTATCACTGGCATCCTTACAAGCTGCACGTGCTACATAAACTTAACTAGGATAACCCTGATCGCCGGTTGGAGTTCTGCATCTGGTCTACCGAACAAAAGGAATAGGATCCCTCTTTTTCCAAGGGCATACTGTTCAGCGATGAGATGTACTTTACTTTGAACTGGAAGGTCAATCGGCATAACTGTCGAAACTGGTGTGACACAAATCCCCACTGGGTCTGGGTTGACTCGAGTAGAGAATATATTCCAGAAAAGGGTGTGGTGTGGAATAGGAACACCCGCATCTATGAGCCATTTTTTTTATCAACACCTTAATGACAGTACAGTACCTGATGCTGCTGCAGGACCTTGCGTTTCCTAGTGTACCAAATGCAGACGGCAGCTTTCCATCTCATTTTCAGCACGATAAACCCCCCACATTATGGAGTTGGGTGCATGAATGGCTAGATACACCTTCCAGGAAAGTGGATTGCTCCCGTGGAGTGGCCACTCAGATTCTCTTATCTAACGCCCCTTGATTTTTATCTGTGGGGACATCTTAAGAAGATTGTGTATACTTAAAGAATCCACTATTTGAGACACCTTGAGACACGCATCAAGCACACCTGTGACCAAATTTCATTCGGCATTCTTCTCCGTGTGCAGTCCGAGTGGTTGCGGCAACCACAGTTATACATTGCACGGACACCACATAGAACCTAGGGGTCGCAATGGCTCAGTGATAGAGCGTTCACCTCTGGTGCATAGTGTCCCTGGTTCGATCCTAGCTCGTGCCAAGTGGACTTTGTGGTGGACAAGCACCATGTGCTTGGGTTTTCTGGGGATTTTCCTGTTTCCTCTCACTTTATTCATTCCTCTCACTGCATTCATTTCTCATCACCATCTCCTTTCGCCTAGCCGGCATAAGCTTGGGGCATAAAACTACAAGATTGTTTATTTACCGCATAGAACCTATGTTGGTCTATTGTCTATGTCAAAGATTTTTGATTCACCCTTATTTGGACTGTCAGGTATATTCATCTGGTCGTTTCTAACGATTAATATGTCAACATAACTATCGTATTTAGGTCAACATAACAAAGCCTGTAAGTTAAAATTTTGATTAAGAGGGTTTCGCCATATTTTTGGCTAATCAGGACAACTGTACGCCAAAGGGACCAGGATGCGGGGCTCATCATATAAAATAATACATTTTATTTTAGGGTACAGTCGCGTGAGGAATAGAGCACTCATCTTTGGTGCGTGGGTTTTCTGGTTTGATTCCCGTTTGTATCTAGTGGGCTTTGTAGTAGATAAGTACCGTGTAGATTTTTCTCGGGGTTTTCCCATTTTCTACCACTTTCATAATTACGCCATTCATTCATTGTCATGTCACCTTCTCCCTCAACCTCGGTGCATAGCTCTCTTTTATGAAATACTATAAATAAATTTTGTTTCTCATACTTTATTGATGCTGCCGCTTCATTCAGTCTGCACAATAACGTTCTTTGCAATGCTCTCAATCTGTGGACAGTCACCTTGAACTAAGTTTCTTACATCCAACCCAGTTTGCATCTTTCTCGCCAGTCTTTATTCTATCACATATGTATGAACACCTAATATTGATTACAAACTTAATCAAGGACTGAGCATATTTAAGCCAAACCAAATAAATAAATAAAATAAAAAATAAGTAAAATCGCAACGCTAGTTAATTCCCACTTACTTTCTTCTTTCGCTTCTTCACTATTTTTCTTGAGAACAAAAACCGAGGGGTGGGAATTGTAATGGAATTCTGTTAAAAAGGCACTATTTCTCTTTGATCGTGACCCAAGGACGATTATAAACAATTTATCTGTCTGTGTTTTGACCTTGTAGTTCTCAGGGTTTCTCCTATACATGCTTCCAGATATCCATGCGTCTGAACCCAATGCTAATCACTGACACGATCTCCAGTTATTTCATGCTTTCCTTCAAAATGACAACAAACTTAATAAATACAAATGCGCATTTTAGTCATTAATACGTTACCATTTACAAAGAGAAACATGAATGTAAACCGGCAATTTACGAAAGAAATAACAAACTTCGCAGTTACTTATGTGATTCTTGGAGCTTTTAAAATATTGCTTTCTATCTGTACCTATCTTGCGTATTAATTCTACAGCATTATTAGTATTTAACGGGAGGGGAAAATATCCATAGACGTCACATATCCCAAACAATAGATCTCTGAGCTGAATAAAATGATACAGAAGAGCGTAAATCCTTGTACTTAGCTTTCACGAAAACTGAAGAAAAGTTGTATTTTGTTCTAAAACTAAAAATTAATGATGTGGGATAAGCAAGTCACAAATAAACAGAGAAGTAAAATGAATTTAATACTGAAGTATACACTAACCATGCTTAATGTGTGAAGTGAAATGAATCTAATACTGAAGTATACACTAATAATGCTTAAAATGAATTTAATACTGCAGTATTCTTAAAATGAAAAGTAAAATGAATCTTATACTGAAGTATACGTTTCTCATGCTTAAAATGACAAGTAAAATGAATGTAATACAGAAGTATACACTGAGCATACTTAAAATGAGAATTAAAATGAATCTAATACTGAAGTATACTCTAACTGTGCTTAAAGTGTGAAGTGAAATGTATCTAATACTGAAGTATACTCTAACCATGCTTAAAATGAGAAGCAAATTAAATCTAATGCTGAAGAATACACTAAACATGCTTAATATGAGATGTAAAATGAATATAATACTGACGCATACACTAGCATGCTTTTTATTATGAAACTACCAAGACGAGATTGTAGATTGGCACCTCTCTTCATAAATTCTGCATACTTCAAGCCCTCTTTCATTCCAATAATAAAAACAAAAGGTGGAACGTGTAGCATCTATTAAATTTTCCAAAGCTTAAATTTAACCGGCCATTACAAGTAGTACTTTATTCATAGTGTCAAGGTTTATTTCTTCTAGCACCTTGTGCACACCCTTTCCTCGCACTTTAGGCTACCCAGGTTGTTAATCACTGGTATAGTGATATATAACCAACGAGATTTTTGAGGGTAAAATTTTCATGCGTAGGCCTAGTTTCCGATGAATTCAAGAAATCGATTTTTTATTGTGCCAGAAAATTTGTGGTTCGTTGCTAAGCTGATACAGCTAATAGTTTTTATTATTCTGAAATATATTATTTATTAATTTATTTATGCACTTACATAAAAATGCACATTATTAACTAGCAGGTTGCAGCTATTTGTTTAATTTCTCCCAACAGTGAAGAAACATACTACATGTAATATATGTGGAAGCGTGAGGAAATCTCAACTATATCACACAGGTATTACAATAGGGGCACCACCTACTTGAATGACTCGCTCTTCTCTTGCTCCAAATTACCTATCGAAAGAACGTTTCATTGCGTACGACAAAAGCAAAAATTACCGCTAGGTGGCAGAGTCAGCCGAGACGTGTTTTTTTAAAAATAATTTTTGATGGAGCTGATCTACTTACATAGCATTAATTTTATCTATTTTCAGTAAGAGTTTTACTTCCAATCAATAGACAAGCAAATTCTAAATATCTATTATCACAAAGTAAAGGAAAGACAACACAAAAAACAGCGCAATATACATATAATCGTCATCAGCCGTATCAAACAGTAGTAGCAAATTATTAATTTTAGCAGTGCTTGCAAAGCAATGCATATTTCGATCATTAACTAATTATAATCAAATATCTTTTGTAATACTAGCGTAAAATATGCAGAGAAATGTTTAAAAAGTCTCATAGTTTTGTTATATTTATTTTTGGCAATTGATTACAGAGAAAAGTAGGTAGTAAAGTTGTATAATTTATATATTAATCTTTTGGTAATTAATTAATGAACTTCGGACAAAATCACATTTGATCATATATAAGTCAATATAATGTTGCTTTGGAACAAACAGAGCATAATTAATGCATAATGCATTAATATTGTCAATCTTAAACAGAAAAATATCTCTTTGATGTATATATATATATAAACACCTGAAATTATATGAACTCGGGAGCTTGAACTTTCCTTTGGTGAACTTCTGCGTACGCCTCCAATGATAACAAGTATTTACTACGTGTATTTTATTTAGTATTTTGGGCAAAAGTGCTTTAATGTATGCACTAGCTATACATTAATAGAAGAAGAAGAAGAAGAAAATTATACAATTGATGTCATGAATAATGTTGATTTTGGTAGTGTTTTTATATTTCTGTCGCTAGATATAAATATTAGTTTACTCGTTGTTAGGACAATCCGTTGCCATGTATCTCTTTATATATATAAGTGAAGAAGACGCGATATAATATAGCCTAGAAGTGTATTGAATTGCTGTTAAAGCAATTAATAACAATTTTGAAATATAGTGCAATTTGAATGATTGAAAATAGTGTGTAATCACTGAATAATCATCGTAGTAAGTAGCAACAATATTTTATATGGTTATACTACGAGATATTCTTAAATAATTCGAACTGAGGTGTTATCGTTATTCACCACTAAGAGGAAGAACCATGTAATATCTTGTAGAAATTTGTCACATATAACGAAATATACAAGAAAAATAAATTGTTAAGCATGTACTTATTACTATATTAAAAAAGGAAAATGTATTTATAATATACTGTTTAATCTAAGGAAAACGGGTGATTAATGGAAGTGAATAAATTGGAAACAATTTGCTAAAAGGAGAGCGTAGGAAGGAACGGGAAAATCCACGAATACGAGGTTGTCTACCACAAATTGATAGGACTTAGGATCGAGTCAGGGACCCCGTGCAGCAAAGACGAGAGTTCTACCATTGGGCCGCCATCGTACTCTTTTTTTTTTTTTTTTTTAATAAGTTTACACAACAGAAGCAGGAGAATCATACAATGCAAAATCATATATGCAAATATAATTGCTGATTCCTTTTCAAAGAAAATAATTTGATATTTAAAAAAGAGAAGATTTAACAAACATTTGAACATTTAAAATAATCATTTTCCTTAAGATTTTAATTTTATGCTTCTAATTTTATAGCATTCGTCAGTTTTGTTTTGTATGAACCCGTCTTTTTTTTTTTTTTTTTTTTTACAGTATAAGGGAATAAGTAAAGAACATGAAAAGGAAAATAAATAAATAAATAAATAAAAATTTATGTAGTTTACACACGAATTGTCTTATGACATTAAAATGGATTTTGTGGTAGCTAAAGGAGTGACCTTTAGAAATTATTGCTTCGTTGCTTTCAAAACATCCTATAAACAAAAGTTAATATCTTTTTTTTTTTTTGTATCGAAAAGAAGAAGAAAGAGACAGGGAATTAGAAGTGTTAGAAGATAAAAAATATTTAGAAGAAAAAGTTTTGTAGCATTGAAGACCAGATGGGGGAAAAATCATTAAACGTTATAATAATAGCAAAAGTTTTATGATGCTTAAGATTTTATGATGGAACTTCTCAAGTACGGATTTTTTTTTTTTTTAAGTGGACACTGTGACCGCCTACAATTGCGTCGAAATGGTACAGCTATTTCATATTCTTCCTTCTTTTTGTATCTTCACGGCAATAACAATAATAAAAGTATCTATCCTCTTTCTTCATAATATTCTACTTCTGAAATAATGATGGACGTTCTGGTTATTATTTCGGAATCCTTTTCCCCCCAGTATCCAACCGAAGAACAGTTCATTCGGAGCAGGTTTGATCAATTTACGGTACTAGTTCCATTTTTAAACCCACCTTTTTACCTCTATTTCCAAATGAAATGAAATCTTTTAGTTTCACGTGCCGCATTATGTCGGCTAAGCTAAAGGAGACAGTGATGACGAGAAGTGAATGAAATGGTGGAATTAATAAAGTGGGAGGAAAACGGGAGAACCGCTAGAAAACTCACGCACATGGTGTTTGTCCACCACAAAGTCCACTTGGCGCAAGCTGGAGTCGAATCAGGGATCCCATGTATAGAGGTGCACACTCTACCACTGAGTCACCGCGGCCCCAAGCTCAATTTCCAAAGCTTATAGTATAAATATTAATTCACCAACAACACTTTTTTTCCCCTTACTTTAAATCTCTCAAATCAAATTTCAAATTTTTCCCGGACAATGAGTGTCATGTGAAGCAGAGCGAGAGAGAGAAAATGAAATTACTGCACTTGACCCATTGTCGTACTCAGGAACTTTTTGAGGGGGTTGGAGCCAGCGCCGACCTGAAAATATTTTCTTAAGGAGCATACCGAACTTCATGCACTAACTTAGATAAAGAAATATTAAATATATGGTTGCGATATTAATTTGGGTGCGATCTTCAGTGTTACGTCATCTTGGTGGAATTTTTGAGCTATGTGATCATGTTTCCGTTTCTCTTTATCATTGTTTGAGTAGAAGCCATGACCTCTTGGATAATTTTCGGTACTGTAATAATATAACGTTAAAACCATACGACTATTTTGATGAACGAAATAAATAAAAATCCGTACTTTCATATTTTTAAATGGCGAAACACAGAATATATAAAATCAAATGAAATCTTTAAGTTTTACGTCTCACGGTTATGCCGGTTAGGTTTAAAGGAGACGGTGGTGATGGGAAATGAATGAAATGGTGGAATTAAGAAGGCGGGAGAAAACGGTAGAACCTCGAGAAAAGCTATGCATACGGTGTTTGTCCATTACATAACTCACTTTGTGTTTTGTCCATCAGAAGTGAACGCTCTGCCACTTTCAATTCATCATTTGAATGATAATTTGTTCAAAATACGTTCATTTATAATGGCATTCTTTGCACTTTATAGAAATAATAATAATACAATTACTGTGCCGTATTTGGTTTGAATGTATTTGAATGTTCCCTGTCGCTACTCGAGATACGAGCCAAGAATACAATTTTCCTGAAGAAATACAAGAGAAAACTTATTTTTACCAATAAAAACAGATATACTTGCTGAGACGAGAGAGTCTTGTAGGCAATCCTAGAATATAGATAGATCCTACTGTACAACAACATATCTAATAGAATAAAAATATAAATCTGCAATATCTACGCTTAGTACCGACAGTAGCGTCACCATGCGCCGCAGCTGTAAAATATTTTGCTTCACCGTAGTCGACGGCAATATCCTCAGTACTTAATAACCTTATTAGAAGATAACCCATTAGACAGTACACTTAATCCCGTCTCTTACATGAGAGAAGTTTGTATGTCTGGGGGAGGTAAGTAGTACATGCATACTTTAATAACAGGCATTGATGATTTGTTGCTATAGTGTTGCTATAGTAACGGTTGAAACTGTCTCGCCTCGTATTATTATCGGAATAGCTCTGTCTCGCTCCGTACGTTGTTATGAAAATCCAGTCTCGTCTCGTCTCGTCTCATAGGTAGCTCCAAGTACTTAAAGGTTTGCGATGACTCAGTTTCAGAACGCTCACTTCTGGTATATGGGGTTGCTAGTTCGATTCCAGCTCCCGCTTTTCATCTCATCATTATTGTTTCCTTTAACATCGAAGCATAATTTTGAGACGTTAAACTAAATCCTACTTAATAATCCTATCTTCCTACGGCCCCTGTGCTACTTATACTAATGTTGCCTATGATTGGAGATATCGGAGCTATGGAATTAACCAAAATAAAAAAAAAAAAAAAATACATTACAGAAGATGCGAAGTAATACCGGATAGTAGCTAACAGTGACAGTCACTGTTCCGAAATACGGTACAGTTCCATTTTTCAGTCCTTGTTCTATTTCTCGTTTCTGTCACTTATGTTTTTTCTTTCTCTATATTGCAAAGAAATGAAGAAAGGCAAGAAGAAAAAAGGTCGAAAATAAAAAATACATAGAAGTGAAAGGTCACATCATAAAAATCGCTTGTTATCTTGTCCTTTTTCCAACAATTAACGCTATTTATACCATGCTTTAATCAGATGATAGCCCACAACAATAAACTATAGAAAAGTCATCACTGTTCAAGCTTAATTGCTATTATTTATTTCCAAATGCATTTTCTTCTGGTTGAATTTTACGAGTTCGAGAAATGAAAGAAGATCGTTAAAGCATTAAAAAAATATATATAAATATTTAATGCTTGAACTTCTTAAACAAACTCATTTCAAAAGAGAAATAGAAATGTGTAAAGAAGAGGCTTCATCTCAAGTGTGACCAATTGATATTCGTGGTGACGTGGCTTTCATAATCTAAGCCACAACAAAAGAAGGACAGTTAAGCAAAGATTCATTTCTTTAGAGAAATTTCCAGTTATTTAGATAACAACTGCATTAACCGACCAGCACTTAAAGTTTTCAAATATTACTTCGTCATTGTCATTCTAAATAAATTGCTACTCACCTTTCCTTATATAATTTTTGTTTGTTATGAGTTTCTTCCTTTGTAGGGTGGAGGTTGTATGAGACGGGCTTGGGATCTAAATTACTTACCAGTAGTAAATAATGATCTGTCAGGTAACGGTTGAAATGTCAAAAAATGTGTGCATGCTCGTAGCACCTGAGTTTTATTTAATACTAGTTGAATATACCTATTCTTCGCATTGGATAGATAAAATATGTATGTAAACAAACCGAACGAAAAAAAAAAATAGGGGTATGGGTCATTTTCTACTACTATTACATATCCCGGTATGTAATACACCTGAAACACCTCTGGCCCCCAGCCGATGAAGGCTGTATTTGGAAGTCAACGCCTATGGGATTATCACCATTCATCTCAGCGAACGCGAAAACTATGGATTTGACACTAATATCGGCCATTTTGGACAATTTTTATATGTCTCGGCACCCCCTCCCTTCCGATGACCCCAGGTCTGCAGCCGAATGGACTGAATGTGTTCGAAGTTTCACCATTAACCTCAGCGACTCCGAGAATTATGGATTTGACACTAATATCGGTCATTTTGGATAATTTTCACATATCTCTGTAACCCCACCGCAGGTGACCGCCGTACAGTGGAGTATTTAGTCTTGAAACCCGGACAAAAATATTTACCTTTTAGTATCATAAAATAATCAATTAAATTAAATTAATTTGTGTTTGCCTACAGTTCTAAAGATTCATTATAGCCAAAACCTGGTCCTGCAGTTTTGAACAGTCAGGAAAATCAGGGAAATTATATTATCCTGTGTATTAATTATTCTTTTATTGTTTTAAATTGTCTCTGGTAAATACTTTGAAACTTTTTAAGAGAAAATTCTTAGTTTTGCTACTAATTAACATTTACTACATCAAATAATGGATAAAAAAAGGAACATAAACATAAAATAGAAACAGCAATACACTTTTTTTTAGATATACTGTACAGGGTGTGGACGCGGGCTGAATATATGGGCCGGGCTAAGTATTTGAGAAACTGTAAATGTTGTCGATCCGAAGTCAATTGGGATCAATGTTGATGGTAGGGGGAAACATTATGACGTGGTTAAGGTTGTCGTCCGCCATCTTGGTGGCCGCCATATTGGAATCAATTTGTTTATTTTAAATGGCAATATGGTCATGTGACATATTAAGCAACACCCCCGTTTGAAGGGAAATCCACTGGTAAAGTCAGTTTTCCAAAAATTGGCAATGGTTTTGAAGTTGTAAATTAATTTAGGATAGGTTATGTCATCTTTGAGACTTGAATTTTCTTATGTGTAGAGCATTGTATGGACGGAAACAGACTGTCTCTACTTTTTTCTTGTAGGTAGGATGGGATGTTAATTCGAAAGGAAAGAATCGAAATTATCCTTTTGGCTGGAGGACGCGATTAGGATGTCGCTCATTGAAGACGGCTGCTATTATTGCTAAACTGCGTCCTCTAAATCGAAACTGTTTCTTTCCAGCCTCAACTGCCTCTTTTCAGAGTTGCTCAATAGGCAAAATAGCATGTTTTATGATTGCTGGGCCACGAATTAAAACTTTGTGTAGGGCTGGAGTCATCGGATACCAATTATTTAGTTTCACATAAAGTTCTGCAGTGGCAGTAACGAAGTTCTGAAATTTCTCCACGTCTATTTTATGGCCACTTGAAATTGCCTACAGAATAATCTTGAATTTTTTATATCAAGTTTAAATCCACACCAGTTATTCGGGCAGAAATTTCGTGGTCAGCAAAATACCTCCTTGAAGAGTTCGTATTGTCATGGCCTTGCTTAGGAACGTCCACTAACAAACTCATGTTTTCTCTGAAATTGGCTTGAATTTCTTTTCTTCGTCTCTTTAACTATGGTTTTCTCTTCTTCTGATTTACCTTGCCATTGTTTAATAGGGATTTTGTAGGCTAAGTGTAATATTGATTCGAAAAACCTGATTCTTCTATGAAGGACAGTCAATCCAAACAAGGACAAACATTTCATGCATCATAATTCATGGTGCAGTTTATGAACTTAAAAGTTTCAGTAAATGTCATTTATTGTAGAATTAATTGCATGAAGCCCTACTTGAATAAATTAATTCGACTTTTCTGTATAAACTCAGTCAACTAAAGATTAAACTCATAGGTTTATATCAGGGAACTGCTGTAAGGCCTTCTGAACTCACGTAAGAAACAAATTAGGTAAAATTTATATATATATTTTTTTTATTTTTATGGGGCAATTTTGGGCAAGATTTTATTCTTGGACTAAGTTAACAAAAGATTGAACTTTTAAATGCAAGAGGAATCATTGATTAACTACAATCAGAACATAAACAAAAACACTTGGCAACTTATAAATTTTATATTTTTTTCTCGCAAAAAGCTCTTGACATTTCATTACTTATTTAACCATTAAGACTTAGAGCTAAAATGTTCACATATCATAAAATTAAAACTTCTATCAATGTCCTTTAAAACAATACAGTTTTTGTTGACAATGATCTTAATGCAATTTATAAAATTAATACCTGAAAAACTGTAAACGCGCCACACTAATTTAAATTCGCATGGCCGTAAAAATTGAATGACTTTAGCAATTATTATTTATGTTCATTTCATATTTTAATAATGGAATTTATGTTTACAAGATCCGCCAGTTATGGAAGAACAAGAAATAAACTGTATTTCATGTATTTTTCAAATTTTATTTTTTCGACTTTTGTCCGGGTTTTAGGGTCAAATACTCCACTGTGCGCCGGCCCACATACAATGGTAGCTGAATTTGTCATCGCTAATGGAAGTGTCACCATTGATTTCAGCGACCGCGAAAACTAAGAATTTGATACTAATATCGGTCATTTTGGATTATTTTTACATGTGTCGGTATATCTATTCCATTCCATCCTCCCCAGTGATCTCAGGTCCGCAGCCGAATGGGATGAATGCGATCGGAGTTTCACCATTGATCTCAGCGCCAGCGGAAACTAAAAATTGGACACTAATACCGGTCATTTTCTACTACTTCTACATGTCCCGGTAAACGATCCCCCTGAGACCTCCCTGGTTCGATTAAAAAAAAAAAAAAACGCTTCGTCTTGGTCTGGAGCCTGCACCAAGGTACCCGTGATCAAAATTTGGTAACTCTCGGTCCACTCGTCTGGTCCCCAGACCGCACACAGACAGACAGACAAACACATAAACAAACTCCTTATTTTTTATATATTAAAAGATATATAGGAAATATGGACAGAAAAGCACATTCTTAACCAATTTGTTTAGGAACTAAGAGTCTGTCTTATCTGTAGTATATTCTTTAATGAAATTTATAGTACAAATCTACCTAAATAGTTGACACCAAAATTGACAAATTTGCGGTGTTCGAAGGTGTATCACCCAAAGAAAGGAATGTAATCTGAAACTTGATTATTTGAGGTGTGTAGCTACTTAAACGTACTACCTGAAAAACAGAAAATAAATACTGAGAGGTGCTTCTTTTACAAGTTACAATGTTTCAAAAACGGAAATTTTCAAAAAGATCAAAATTTGAGCACCCTGGGACAAAGTTTTTTTTTTTTTAATTGAATGTTGACATAAGCCCATTATCTTGTACTACAAAGCTGTGCAAACGTCATGCTTGAGATTTATCTACAAGCTAAGTTATAGCAACAGCAAAGTGGTAAATGGACAAGCAAGTGCCAGACTTGGACCGAGTCCATAATTTTATTATTGATTGTTATTGTTAAGTTTAAAATGAATTTGCTGTTGAAAATAGATACGGTAATGTTCAGTGTTTGAACTATGATAGTATTTTAATGTTGTCGCCAATGGGAATAGATTAATAATGTATAATTTATTTCTAAACGCCTACTAAAGAGCATACTAAACAAGTTTTAGCTATATAAGTGATTAATTTCATACCTCAACAGTGGTGCAGTCGGTAGGATCGCCAGTTGATAGTATTTGCCTGTTCAACGTGTCATACAATATTGGCTAAATCGTTCTGCAAAGATACAACTAAGGATGTAATTTGGAAAGAGTATAGTGGCATTTGTCCCATCTGAGTTCGAGAAATACATTATTTTTAATGAATTGTATAGTTAGTATACTACGAAAAACGTGAAACTCTTATGTCGGTGGAGAGTCTTTGCTCTCCTGGCAAAATCTAAAATGACCCTACCGAACACTCAACTTTAGAAAACAATACCAGATTCGTAGTGAGAATCTAATACTTGTATTTAAACTCAATAACAACGATATCAGTCAACTGGTAACATTTTAGTACATTCTACGAGAACGTCATAGTTCTTCCCTTACTTTAGAAACTACATTATTTTGCAATAACTAATGACAATATCCTTCCTAACATACGTTAGAAGGTTTAATGTTTCAATTTTCCCAAGACCATTTAAAAGGAATCATCTTCACTTATCATTCAACACCACAAACTAAGCTCCTTGACCGATTTGGAAATTATGTGACAATTATTGGTACAAGGAATTTATTTTTATTATTTTCGTCCCCGTGTCAGAGAGAAACTTTTAAGTGTTTCATTACTTTACAAAATACAGAATATGAAATTCATTCCACTACGAAAAAACTGTACAAATTACACTTCACAAAAGAGATTCTATCGCATGAGTGTATGATGGTCAATGGTACTTACAATGACATTAATTACAAACTTAAAGAAGTACGTACGTGTAACATTTTATTATCCGCAAGGAACATGAACTGCTTTTACGAAAAAAAGAAAAATAAGACTAGACTTGAATGCTCATGAACAATGTTCTTAGGAAACCAAGTGCCTTAGAATCTACAACAACTACTGGCAGGATATATATATATATAATATTACCCTGGAATTAAGCTAAGAAATATCTCAACTACTTAATGACTACAAATAAATCACAGTAGGATCATAAACAGGACCAAGAGTGGCAAATAAGTTGTAAATCATACAGCAATAATTTTGTTTCAACCAAAACATGTGTGAATGGTGTTGACAATTGTAACTTTCATACAAACTTTGTTATAAACTAGCGGGTGAATAAATCTGAGTTATTTATTGAGTGGAACTTTTTTTTTTTAAATTCAAAGCTAAATGAACTATAAATAATTTTCTAATTATCCATAATTTCAAGTTATTCACGTTAATTTAAGATTTACATTATGTCAGCTACTTCACGAAAGACAAGTACGTTTAAATGTAGTACAATATATTTTTTTTCACTTCTGGACGACATTTTATTCATCTCTAAATTGTGTTAATATCGATATATGTTAAACATCAAAACATGTATAATATATTTAGCAGTACGACAGCTTTTTTTTTACAAACATATGCATTCGAAAAAAATAAAAATAGCTATTTCTATTTTTACAATATATTATCTATTCTATGTACAATATATTATCTAGTTGAGACTATATTTTCACTTATTATTGTTGAGTATAAAACATCGTTTCTTTCGTTTTTGTGAGTGATTTGTAAAGTCATTTAGCTTGGCTTGTGGATAAATCTCAAACACGAGATGCATACAGCAGTATAATACGCGATAGTGGGTTTATCTGTCAAAATGCAAGGTTTTTAAACATTGTTCCTAGGTGTCCAAAATTTTGCCTTTTTTTGAAATATTTCTTTTTTGAAAATTGTAATTTGTAAAGGAAACAACTCTCAGCGTTAATTTTCTTGTTTTTCATATAGTATATTTAGGTAGCTACACTCCCCTCTCAAACAACTATGCTTAAGAATACGTTTCTCTTTGGTGTGAAATGACTTCGAATATCAAAATTTAGTTAATTTCGATGTCAACAGTTTAGATAGATTTGTATTATTTCGCGTACACGTTTCATTTAAGATGTACTACTAAACATAAGATAGACTGTTTTTTTTACTAAAATTGGCTTTTGTTTCATTAGCATAGGGCTTACCAGGCTCGAGGAATATAAGTTAATGTAAACTTTTACAAACGCAAGAATTAGTACTTGTTGTCAAACAAAAATGGCTGCCATTGAAGTTAGAAACATGATACATAAAAATGAAAATTATTATTTTTGGACTTTGTAATCATGTAGGAATCCACAAGGAAAAAAAATCATTTGCTTATAAAATGGCCAAGCAACTCTCATTGGCTCAATTCATATGGATTGACAATATACTTAAGTGTTTACCTCTTAAGTGATAGCGATACAAGCTTAATTTCTATCGATATGACCTTCCTGAAGAGTAGCCAATGTTTCAAAATATATTGATTCTATACTGAAACTGGAAAATGATAGATATATCATCCTCAGTTTTAATAGAAGGATAAGGTCGGAGACGGAACCTGTTCCAGAAACGCTGAATCCGTATCGAAGAAACATTTTCTCAATATCTCTTACAATTACTGTCCTATGAGAATCAATATTGAAACCGGAAGTATAGAATTAGATTTGTACCACTTTCGGTTCAACAGAAGAATAGAAACTAAAAGAGAATCTAATTTGATCTAATTTGGTATCCTGAATCCATATATACATATACATTATGGTCAGTGGCGGCGATTGGACGTTAAAAGTGGGGGGCAAGACTTGACGGGAGATTGTATAACTAATAAGGATACTATCTTTTTTGGTTAAAATACCGTATATCGTATTTCATATTTTATTAAGTAAATTGACAAGACCAATGCAAGTATGTACTATAGCGCTTTGTACGATTAAACAGAGATTTGATTCCTTGTTTATGAACATCTTAAAATTCAAAGCGGCTGATTAATATATTGAATTCCTGTAAGAAGCGAAAGTATGCTGGAATTGTTGTGTTCCACTAGGTTAATTTTTGGGTTATTTTCCGTGGCAATTAAAACACAATTTCTGCAGCTTTCTGAACTCCACAGAAGGACAACCATTACGTACTCACGCAACGCCGAATATTATATGGCACCATTTTTTTCTATGAACCAGTAATACATACAAAAACTTTACATTTCCAAATGAAACCATATACATTCATGGGTTACTTAAAAAAATGTTGGGCAACTGCCCCCCTTCGCTTCCCCCCTAATAGCCGCCCATGATTATGGTAAGAAACTATTTGAACCAACTTCGGGAGCTGATTTCCGACACCGAAAAACCAGCGTGAAACTTTGGTCATTGAGGGATAGTTTCGGCGATATAAGGTGTCGAAAGCATGGGAAAACGAACTTTAGAGAGCTGCAATTCAAAAACAACTCAACGTAGAGAGTGTAGCTTAGAACATGACACTCGAAATCGTACCTCCTCGATTGAAAAAATGTATGTTTCAAACCTCCGCAAGATGTGTGAAAGGTATTCTCCAAAGGTACTTATGGATTCCCTATAACCTGGCAAGTAACCCTTATGTTCCTTCGGGGAATTCCTGTCTCAATAAAAATGCGAGAATTGACATGTTTACTCGTCTAGTTTGAAATTTAAAAATGTTTCGGAAACGAGAGGAGGATTTTTATCGTCTTGTGCGCTACACTATTTGTGAGATGGCAGAGAGGAAATTGCCTTCCTCGGGTTTGATGTATACATACGTTTTTGTTTAATCAGTAATAAGAATACAGTTAATGAAAAAAATTGCGAAACCTCTACTTACTCGTATGTCTTAGAGAATTTTGTCCTCCTTAAAGAAAACCTGAAATGACGTTGCACTGTTCAATGAACTATATAATTGTGCCAAACCTCCAATCAACGCCTTTCCCCCCCCCCCTTAAAGTGTAACACGTTTAATCCAAAAGAAAATATTTCGTGCTAAGGTCATGTTCCTTGTAATATTCTACTTATAGTTGATTGCTTATGCGATACAACAAAAAAGTGTCACCGTACAAATTAGTCAAAAAGAAAATTATCAGAATAAAAACAAACCATAATAATATTCCAAACTAGTTAAGGCTAACAATAGGGAAAAAAAAAGAAAGAAGAAATGAAGCAAGTCGCCCAATAACAAGAATACGAGAATGACCACAATAATTATTAAGATCACAGGGACAAAGGAGGTGGAAGAAAATATTACATGGGTTCGACCACGAAGTAACCATTCAACCAAATTGTCTGGACACGCGATACTTTTTTTTCGCTTCTTTTTTGTTGTTTTGTACTAAAAATATAATGCGTGCGAATGCCAGTCTGTCCATCCATACCTTTTATATATACTTACGTATTATATTGCGTGCAAGTTTTTGTTAAGTTCAATGAAATTCATATTCTTTTTTATTGAGTTGTTTGTTCCAATACACGTAATTACGCATTACGGGCACACAAAGCAGAAATTTAGTCTTATACAAGGTATTTTTCTTATAGCATTTCCAGCACCTGAGCTTTGTAATCAGACATGTAATTTTTATTGGTGTTTGAGATCCTAGTACTAATAATTACACACTACTTACTTGTGTGGTTTTTCATCTAGACACACACATACACACAAAAATTAAAAATCTTGTATTGTAGATCTTGTGTTATTTTTCACACTTTGCAATTTTCGACGTAATCACATCCTACAATAATAAGTGTCGTTTCCTGTCACTGTGTCGTTGAGTCTTGTTTAGGTAGACAAATTGAGCATTTGTTACTCCCATGACGCCACAGAGTCAGTTCTAAAACCCCATTTGATTTTCAAATATAAGTTTCCATCTTTAAAATAATAGAAACAAGGTTAATCTAGCTTTGCTATCTTAAATAACTTAAGCTAGAAATAGAAATCGCTGAGCAAAGTAACGTTTATTTTAAAAAAATAATAAATGTGTAACAGTTTCGCTAACTAAGTCCTGTATTCCGTCAATTTTAAGTCCTGCATTTCAATTCATGACACTGTTTTGCTCTTTTTCAATAAATATGGCTTCTTTCCACTTTGTTACTAACGTCTTTTGTTAAAGTTTTAACATTTCAACCTCACACCAATTAATATCATGTCCTGTGTCCCTCACGTGATTAAAAATGGCATTTCTGTCTCTTCCCAATCTTATATCATCTTTGTGCTGTTTTTAACACTGCAGTGGTCGCGCGTTCTACTATTGTAGAACAGGTGTTTTATTTTTAGAATCCTGAGCAATTGGCAACACGCTCGACCTTAAGCGGTTATGTACCTTTCTCCGAAAACCTTCTGTACATTCGAGTTTATTTTCAGCGCTTGTTCTCTCATATGCTCCGATTTGTTAACATGATTTCATAAGTGTTCTACTATTGTAGATCGCGCGACTATTGGCGTACAAGTTTGTTTCGTATTAGTGCTTTATTTCGTTTTACATTTTCACGTTATTTTTGTGCAATACGTGTTTGTAATATATGAAATGTCAGTGCATGACAGAGAACAAGTGCGTCTTTAGTTAGAAGAGGCAGAAAGTGACTGTGAAAGTGCATTTGGGATTGAAGACATGTAGGAGCTCGAGGAAGATTTTGATGAAGAAAAAGTTGAGTGCAGTGATACCGAAGATGTACGAGGACATATACCGGAAGAAGAAAAGGAAGAAGAAAATATACCAGTACAAGCCAGTGTTGAATTCATGGATCTTGCTGTACCACCTTCTGTCGATACATATGCATTTTATATCGGTAGAGAGAAGAAAGTAGAACCTTCTCACTGCTATGTAGATTCCATAATGCCAAGAAAGTCACGAACTCGCAATTTGAATATAATACCAGCTTTTCATAGGCTTGGCCCACAAAGCATCTTTTCTATGCCTAATTGATGATGAATTGATGAAAAAACGTAGCTGGTGTTAATGCTCTTAATATATTTAGAACAAATAAGAATAATGAGAATGGCAGACGAAAGAATTTCCTCCATGGTCTAGGTTTTGATCTAGGTGATAAAACCAGCAATAAGTCAACGTTTAGTCATGGAATCCTTGCCAAACGACCTTCGACGCTGAGGAAGATTTCTGTTTGGCTTCAGTGAAAGTGTTCCATTACCACAAGACGGAGATTCTGGATTTGGAAAATGTTTCCTTTGTCGCCATTCTCGCAACAAGTCAACAAGTAAAAACTTTTGGAAAATGCCAGAGATGGGTATGAACAGACCAGCAGGAAAGCGTGTGTGACGATTGCTTGGAGTAGGCAGTCATTCAAAAAGAGTACATGAAATCATTCTACCTGTACGATGTATAATAGGAAAAGACTTATGCTGTTATATTAACACTTATACTGAAACACTTGTTCGATTTTCAGTTCAACATTGTTATATATTAAATACGATATACCAAATGTTTATTTCTGTCAATGTTCTTGTATTAATCAAATAATGTAATTTTAAAATATTTTAAAACGTGTATACTACTATAACTAACATACCCAAGACAGAATATCGCCAAAAATCATAACGCTATAGAAAAATACTGATGTTCTACAATAGTAGAACGCGCGACCACTCACGTAAAGGTGGAGGGCGCGACCAACGCAGTGTTAACCTTTCTTTCAGTTCTTTTCCCGTTTCACCAATATAACAATTGTTACATTCACTACACTTTATTTTGTAAACTTGACGAACAATGGAGCAAATTATTGGAAAAAACTTGGTCTGTAGCTAATTTTTATGCCTGTCCAGGAAGAGAAAGGGATTTATGGTGTTTAGTTTCACTTTTGTCAACTTTTATGATTGGCTGAATCCGTTTTAATCAGCGTTCAGATCCATTTTCCGGGATCCTGTTATATTTAGAAGCAACTCTCTCTTGTTTTTAGTGTCTGATGAAGCTAAGTTCGCGAAACTGTTATACATTTATTATTTTTAAATGAACGTTGGTTTGCTCAGAGATTTTTATTTCTAGTTTAAGATTAATCTATTCCTGTGTCCACAAACTCGAATTTTGAAAATGATTTTAACAATAATACAATGAGTTTTAACCCTTATCCGGGCAAGCGGGGCCTCCCAGGCCCAGTAGCTGCATATATATTTTTTTCGAATTTCTCAATAACCATAAATATTTCGATAACATAAAATTCTGAATTCTTCTATCTTTAGTCGAAGTTAAAGTCATGAACATATCGAGTTGGTAAGGCTAATAGAGTTGGTAAGGTCCCGGTTGCCGTCTACGTTACAAAAATAGCTTGCCCGGACAAGGGTTAACGAAAATAGTACTGTATTAACAAATAATAACAACAATAATAATAACCTATATCATTGTATAAAGAAATAGAAGTGAATGACGCACTATCACCTAGGTCGTAGGGGACACGGTAGCTCAGTGGCAGAGCGCTTATCTCTAGTGCGGGGGCCCCTGGTTCGATCCCGGGTCAAGTAAGTTCGTGATGGGCAACATGGGGCTCGTGGATTTTCTCGGGGTAATTTCATTTCCTTCCACTTTCTAATTCCACCAATTCATCCATCATCATTCACTTGTTTTAATTATCGTCTTGCTTCACCTAGGGCATAATCGTGGGACATTAAACTCATAGACTTCGTTTACCTTGCTCATACTACTATAGATAGGATGGTCATACTACTATAAGTAGAAATGTTAACCTTGTTCAGAATATCCTTTTTTACACGAAAGCAAGGAAAAGGATTTTTTTTTTTTGGAAATGTGTATCCTAAGAAATGTGGAAAAAAGGTTCATTTTGTTCCCTCGAGAGTATGTATCTCATAAATCGCTGAAGTTAGAGGGATGAAACACGGAATATAAACTCTTCATTACAATAAGGCGAAACGTGTTTCAGTGTTTTCAAAAATTCTGCTTCTAAGAGAAAATGAGGAGCTTTTTCTACAATGCTACACACTTTCACACATTGCCCTAATTTATTCACAAAACACCGATTGTAAGAATTCGCTTAAGTTGAAAATATGAAATTCCGTATACAAATTCTTAATTAAAAAAAAAAAAAACTCGTAATAGAACAGGTGTTTCAGCATTTTCGAAAATTCCGTCCTTAAGGTGGAAAAGATGAGTAATTTTTCCGTTCTAAGTATACTAGATTTTCGTTGTTGTTGCTTCTTTCTAGGTCTCCTGCAAGACGTCTATCTCCGATGTCGTCAGTATTTCAGGACAGTGTCGCCGGTATACAAATACAGGGTGTACCAAACTCCATATTGATTTATTTATTTACTTTACAGACATGGTTTCGGTGTCATTTTAGATTCAATGTAGCTTCCATTGGTGATACCGCACATATCCCATCTAAAGTCTCAGTTACTCTACAACGTCTTCAGACGTACGGTGATGACTTAAAGACTTATTGTGTCTTACCAAACATGCAGTTACAATAAAATACTTATGCCACTGATAAATAGTAGGTCTACTGGGATTACTTTTACCATACTTTGTACGAAAATTACGTTGTACAGTTGTCACAGATTTGGATTCTTCAAAACAAAACACACAGTTAGCACGCTCGGGAGCAGTAAAGGCAGCTACTGTATCTTTGCTGCAACTGCAGCTAGCGCTTGCGGTGTCTTGTTTCTGAACTAATGTACCACGTGAGTCATAATTTGATGTATTTTGCTACGAAATGACACAAAAACCATGTCTGTAAGATAAGTGAATAAATCAATATGAGTTTTCAAAATTGTAAAGTCCTTTTTCATATACTTTGTATAAGTGCAAGTAAGATTTCTAGTGCCTTAACGTGAGAGAGTGAATTGTGTTTGTGCTTCTTATGTTCTTGGTCTCGGGCTCAGGTGCTTGTCCCGGATACAAACCCGAGAGGTGGTGCAGATCCCACTTTTAATTACGGGCCCTGTCTCATATAGCATTGATGCTGAAAAGAAAAAATCGATCCATTTACATGCATTGTGAAACAGGTCACATGTATTTTGAGAAGGATCTAGTCAAGTTCGTGGGGATTATAATGTCATCTGCTTGGCCTTCAAGAGTACAATGCAAAAGTTTTCTTAAATGTTGCCTAAAGGTTTTATGGAATCACACACTGTTAAATATTTTCCCCTTCTTAGTTTTCAAGATGTCAGATTGATATTTTGCACACGCATTGCGTATACTACTTAGTGTTTTCAAGTGATTTTGAGATCTGTACGTTAACACAGGTAGGGATGGGCAGGAGCGAATTCGAGCGAGTTGTCTTTGAAACTCGACTCGACTCGACTCGAAACATACATTTTCGAACTCGGCTCAAGCGAAAAATTGTTAAAACTTATAGGGTGACTGCCAAACAGACTCAGAACTGATCGGCCTGGGTTTAGGGTTGTAAACGGCTCTGCTCTCAGCTCATTTACTATTGAGCCGAACCGAGTAGTGAGCCCAATAACTCACTCAACCGAGCCGGCTCGTGACCTCGGCTGAATTCAGCAAATCCAAGCCGATGGCTCATCCCAACCAAGCTGACTCGAGCTGATAACTGCCCTGAGCCGAATCGAACCTAGCTGATGGCTTACCCCAACCGAGCCGGATCGAGCAATCGGGTCAATTAAGCCAAGTCGAACCGAGCCGATGGACTCGTTTCAACAGAGCGGTTCGAGCTAATGGCTCTCCTGAGCCGAGCCGTTGGCTCATCTCAACCGAGCCGGTTCAAGGCATCGGCTCAATTGAGCCAAACCAATGACTCATCCCAACTGAGCCAGCTCGAGTTGTTCGCTCAGTTGAATCAAGCCGAGCCGGTTGACATCAGTACCTGGAATGGGGTTCTGCTTGGGCACAAAAATTCGAATTTGCAGATCTCAGCCTTGATGGTAAGAACTACAATACATACTTATCTCTCGTTATAAAAATCTATTGTCGTCTCGTTATTGAAACGAGATGTGATGCGAACACTCGAGCAGTGTCCCCTCTCATGAGCAACACTAAGAGTATTCCACATTACTGCTTATATTTATCATGGCTTTTGCTTTCCATCCTAATCACGAAATAATTTCAAAACGATATAAAACGAGCTGAACGAGCCAACCATTTATTAAGTTTCGAATTGAAACTCGACCTCAAAAGTAGTGACTCGACTCGGAACTCGACTCGAGAAAATTACCTTTGACTCGACTCGTTCCCATCCCTAAACACAAGGCAGGTCCAGAGGATCCTAAACCTTTGAAAAAGGGATTTTTCCAGAAAAAAATCTCCATTTTCATCGAATTGCTCTTTTCAAATAGGCCCTATACGATAAAAACATGCGAATGATACCATTCGGAAGGTTGTTTTATTCTAAAGAGATTGAGGTACGAACATGATCGTAGGGTAATAACTGATTATACAGTAGCTGCTTGACTAAAAGTCTAAAATCTCAAAATCCCAAACTCTTCCGATAATAATCCCTCTCGTGATCCTGATACCTTGACTTCGCTATCTGACAACGAAATATACTTAACTTGAATTCCCTCTACCCCACTCCACCCCCGCAAAAGTTACATAAAAATCAACAGAAGTGCCTCTTTTCTCTCCTTAATCCCAACGTGGCTACCTCATCATTTACCTATCAATTCCATTTAAAGAAACTGAACGTCGTGAAGATTTAGCGGGAAAAACTGAGATGTGAATATAAGCGCGTGAAGAAATTCAGTGACATCACATTTTTTAATCATAAGTTTTGTGATACTTCGAGACACACGTGTGTACTTGATGTGGTCTCACTACAGAGTAAAAGGAAGTTTCTTGTAACACTTCGTCTCTTATATGTTCATTATTATTATTATTAAGCCTACTACTACAGAGATATTCATGGTTTTTAGGTAAAATCAAACAAGAAAGAAAAGTCACGAGAGCATCTACAATGCATCAGCTTTATAATATGAATGCAGTGCATGATTACGATTTACAGTGTTATTCACACGTTTCTCGTAAAGAAATTACCAAGACAAAGAATTAACATTTCGTACCTTGTGGAAACAGAAAATATGGAGACTGCTTCAACAAGAATCCATAGACTTTCAATGTCTTTCATTATCCTAGATCTATTCCTTTCCTTCTTTCTCTCTTTCTTTTATGTTTGGGAAACGGAAATATTGACAGTTCAATCAATGGTACGAACACGATTAAAATAAAACACAATAATAACCTCCCACGGCATCTTTGCAAATTCTTCCTTGCGTGCAACAAAATAATTGCAATGCATGAGTAAGAAGACTTCCCACAATGCAGTTTAATACTCTTTTTCTTCCCGTCTATATATTTCAATACAGAACATTTCTTTATTTTTATTCCACGATTTATTTCCAGTCAATAACCCATTACGAAATTTATAATATTAAGCCTTTTTAAATGTCCTCTTCTCATAAAATTTTAATTATTGTGTAAGGAGCATGATGTACTCAAAAGGATTAGGCTTTACTCACAAGGGAACCTTCCGAAAATGATAGTTGCAGTGAAAGATGTGATCTATGCCAATTGAAAGAGCTGTAACAGAGATGTTCATTCCCAAAAAACTAGCTGCCCATAGCAATAATCTTAAGAAATATAAGGGGTGGAAGTTCGGGAAACAGCAAGGTTGGACAAGGGGGGAAAAGTGCAAATTCCGCAAAAAAAGGGGACACGGCAAAATACAATGCTGACAAGTGATGTATAGAAAGAGACTTGCCATAATAGGGAACAAATGAAGGCCACCAGTGGGGTTAACAGTGTTGCCAACTGCAATGAAAAGTACATGTTTTGCAAAGAGCACTATATGAAGTGAGTGCAATATGCAGTGTCAATCTGTCATGTAGAGCATAAGATATGACGTGTATAATCAGTGGTACAATCTAACAAAAGAGAATAGAAAAAACAGAAGGACGAAAAATACGGAAAAGACGGAGTTGGCCATAATGCGCCACATTTGATCACGAGCTGTGCATATTAGAATGAACAAAACAAGAAAGCACCAACTATGCAGGAAACCGACGTACCTAGAGTCGAAAAGAAAAACGAGCTCCAAAGTTGGCAACACTGGCCATGAAAATCCAGACAATTCTAATATAGTTAGGCCACTCGATTCACAAAAAGAAAATTCCGGCAACAGGCATTAGCCTTTGCATCATTTGTACATGCTTGTCCACATTGTACGAGCAATTGTTCGATGAGACAATGGCCCAAACTGAAGATACATTTGCAGTGAGAACAGCGGAATACTGCCAATCCGTCACACATGGTACAATGATCGGCTGTGAATGTCTCGAAACAGTACTCTAGAGGTGTCGCAACCTTTGGTGGTCTTTCTATCACATATCCACACCTGTAGAAAGCAAACATAATCAAAGGCTTGATCTGCTGTGTGTTGCTGTCTGCAGTACTATCACCGCCTATATGATATATCCAGAGTATCCCACCTAACGCTGCGACTGAAATAGTTTCAAAGCGAAAAAAAAATGTGACACATCCAGTTGCTCAGGAATGTACCCATGTCAGCGGGCGACAAACTTCTGTGAGACGCAAGTGCCCCCAAGTCCCCCATCATAGGGTCCCAGGGGCCAATTTCAAAATTTCAAATAGCACCATCGGTCGAGTTATATTTCTTTCGATAAATCTTGGAAAATGCAACAACGCATATCAGAAATATTTACTATATGGGATTTCAAAATAGCCACCAAAAATATCTGCTCTGTGACAAGAACAACGTGCATTTTTGGCGGCCATTTTGAAACCCGTGCTTCATATAGCAAATGTTTCTTATAGGCGGTGTTGTATCTATCCAGAGAAATATCATCCGCCCCCCATATCCCATTTGAAATGTTGCGGTTTACCCCTCGAGCCTTATGATGGGGGCCCTGGGGGACTTGCTTCTTACAAAGTTCTCTTGGCCCTCGACATGAGTACATTCCTGTGCAATTGGATTTGCAACATCTCTTTTCGCTTCGCAGCAATTTGAGATCGCAATTTTCGATGCCATGTTAAGACACAACATATATTTGTGGCGGCCATTTTGAAAAACATGCTTCACAAATGTTTCTTATAGATGTTGTTGCACATTCCATGATCTATCGAGAGAGGTTCCACTCGGTCCATGGTGCCATTTGAAAATTTGAAGTTGGCTCCTGGGGCCCTATGATGAGGATCCTGTGGGCACTTGCTTCTCACAGATTTTTATCACCCCCTGACATGGTACATTCCTGCACAACTGGACCCGTCACATTTTTGTTCGTTTCGCAAATCTTTCAGGTCACAAACTTTGGTGGGACACCTTGTATATTTCCACATACGACCCAACCATGACATAATGTTTACTTCTATTATCGGTTGTTGGCTCAACCCAACCATTTCATGTTCCCCGACTTGACATTGCCTCAATCACTCTAGATTGATGCATTCCGAGTGATGCCTGTTGCCGGACTTTTCTTTTTGTGAAGCGAGTGGCCTAACTATATTAGACTTGTCTGGATGTTCATGGCCAGTGTTGCCAACTTTGGAACTCGTTTTTCTTTTCGACTCTAGGTACGTCGGTTTCCTGCCTTATTCGGTGCTTCTTGTTTTGTTTATTCTAATATGCACAGCTCGTGATCAAATGTGGCACATTATGGCCAACTCCGTCTTTTCCGTATTTTTCGTACTTCTGTTTTTTTTCTATTTTCTTTTGTTAGATTGTACCACGGATTATGCACGCCATATCTTATGTTCTACATGACAGGTTGACACTGAATATTGCACTCACTTCATGTAGTGCTCTTTGCAAAACATGTACTTTTCATTGCAGTTGGCAACACTGTCAACCCCACTGGTGGCCTTCATTTGTTCCCTATTGTGGCAAGTCTCTTTCTATACATCACTTGTTGGCATTGTATTTTGCCGTGCCCCCCCCCCCCGTTTTATTTTTTTTTTATTTTTTTTTTTTTTTTTGCAGAATTTGCACTTTTCCCCTTGTCCAACCTTGTTGTTTCCCGAACTGAGCCTATTGCTATGGGCAGCTAATTTTTTGGGAATGCTCATCTCTGTTACAGCTCTTTCAATTGGCATAGGCCACATCTTTCACAGCAACTATCTTTTCGGAAGGTTCCCTTGTCAGTGCTGTATTTACGATTTTGTTTCGGGGGGCTTTGCTAACTTTCGGGAGGGGGGTCTTTGCCTGAAAATGTGAAAATTCTGCAAGATATTTCATATACGTACTTTACTATAGTAAGTAAGATTTCCGGGGGCTTAAGCCCGGAAGCCCCCCTAAATACGCCACTGGCTTTACTTATTATGGTTAATCAGTCTCAGTACTGAAGCCCGTGTGTCAAATTGTAATACTTGACTTTACACAGGATGCTAGGATTCTCTCGTATTACCCATCTGACAAGTCAATGCGTTTGTTTTGTGGAGTCACTGTTTTTATGTTTCTGTGGTGTTATTGGTTGCAGAAGTTGTCGGAAGGAAAAGTATAGTAAGAGTAGTTTTCTGCAGTACTCTATAGCAGTGGTTCTCAAAATAATTCCTATCACGACCTCCATTTTATCACAACCTCTTGCCAGCGACTCCCTTATAATATCTCGTTTGTAATAAGCTTGTGTGGGATTTTTAATATACGTATTGCGGAGAACTCACGATATCCAGGGGTAAAAGTGGATATGAAAAGGTAGGGGTATATGACGTCACGCCGTCCCCCTTGCCTATCTTTGCTCATTGTAATTTTTTTAGAAAGTGAAGGGGACGTTATAGATATTTCTGGAAGTGCTGAAAGGACATCCTCCGCGCTCCACCTGACTTTCACTCCTGACGATATCCATTTATTTCTATAATAGTAGAATCCATTTCTTGTATATAGTGGATACAGTAACTTTTCTAAAAGCGAATAGATTAAAACGAAATTTGGGCAGTTCATTCATATTACAAATATCGAATCCGATCCGTCATACGGTTTCAAAAGGGAGGCCGTTTAAATTTTTTAAAACTTCATAACTCCCTTAATTTTCAGTCATATGATAAAACAAACAAAGTGATTTCTAAGTTTAGTTGAAATGTTGGACAGTTGTTAAAAAAGTTATTGAGCATTTTAGTTGAGGTGATAATGTGCGTCACGTAGATTCACGTAGATTGAAATCACACCATGCTCACGTATCTCATTAGTTTTCAATTTTAATTGTATTTCAATATGCAAGTTTCCTTGCATTTGTATTTTTCTGGTACAGTATTTCAATATGCAGTTCTTATTAGTTTTATATCGTACCTCTTTCATTTAAATTGATTTTGAAACAACTCTGCACCTGTTGAAAATGTTAAGGAGACGTAATTTTTGTTGTTCTTAACAGTATGTAGCCTATCGGAACAAAATTCAAAATAATATTTAAAAATATTTTCCGGTATTAGATTATATTTATCTCTTCCGTTTAACTTCGCGATCCCAATGAAACCCTCTCACTACCCCCAGGTTGAGAAACCCTGCTCTATAGGGTTGCCAGATCATAGGAGCAAAAAAAGTCAATACATATGGTCCATTTCTTGTTTTTTGTGTTATAATATTGTTAAAGAAGTGGTAAACAGGAAAAAAATCCCCACACAAAGTGTTGCATTCCGATATTCTGTTACGATGCCTCATCCCGGCGAAATTAAAATACCGCTAATTTTACAGTAATTATGTGATATCTTGAAGTAGAGAAAAGATAATCGAAATGTGGAACAAGAGCGCCCTAGACAATATCATTTTACATGAGATACCGTTATCATGACTCACTTATCTGCTTTCGATTTCGAACAATTTTGAAAATCGGCATTTATTTTCCCGTTTCTAAACAGCTGAAAACGGAAAGCCACTAGGTGACTTGTGATAACGGTACCTCACGCAATATAAAATTGTCTAGGGCGCTCTTGTTCCACATTTCAATTATCTTTCATGTATCTGAAGATATTACATAATTACTGTAAAATTAGCGTTATTTTAATTTCGCCGGGATGAGAACTCTTAAATTGGAACATGTTAAAATTGTACAAAGGAAAGAAAAAGTGGACTCATATTGCATTTACTAAAAGGACAGAAAGAACAGCTTGTGCGATGGATAGAAATTTGAGAACTATTATTAAAATTTGTATATTTTATTCAGTCATACTATTCAAACTATATGCATATAAACCAACAATATAGACCAGTGGCGTAGGCCAAGGGCTGATGCACTCAGGTCCACAATCTTTTAAAGTCTTTCCAGCCTGAGAACAAAGTAGACAGAAACAAAGCGAAATGTATTACTCTGCGGCCCACACGTGCTTCAGCAGCGAGAGACGTGAACAGCAAGATCGTCTGCTTACTTACTGTCGTCGCATAATTTCCAAAGTGTAAGGCTACAGTTGGTTGGTAAATAATTAACGCACTGCTACTGACTACTCCTATGTTGGAAATAAGATTTTCTTACATCGTTATATAAACGAGATTGCCTCTGTCTCTGTTGTCCTCTTTTGTGTTTTATAACACGAGACGAAAATGGATTATTGTCACACATCGTTGCTATGGAACTCTGTATTCTACAATAATTTTAAATGAGTTGGGTAGGCGTGCGAATGCATACGCATGCGCAGTAAATACTATATGTCCAAATAGAGGTGAGGTTGAAATAAAGCTACATCTGTTGTTAAATATCACATACATTGCGTATATTATCACAAAATAGAGGACAAATTCAGATATCTTTATTTTAAATAAATATTTTAGTAGGGATTATATTGCGGTAGAATACTAGTGCAGTGAGACCAACAACCAATCATTGGTCATCAACCCACTGGTAGTCAAGTGGTTTTGTTTACATCTACTTTTTTCTAAGGCTGGAAAGAGAATAGTATAGTGATATCAAAAATTGATTCTGCTAGTATGCAGTATATTGTACAGTCATGTTAAAGAAACACTTCCCATAATCTCGCTTTAACTTTACATAAGACTTCAAGAATTTACTTACTAATACATTATTCTAATATTAAGTAATATTAATATATTACTTATTCATGTATTATTCTTCTTTGGGGGGAGGAAGAAAACTTTTGCGCCAGCATATACATAAAAATTTACCTACTGTGGGTGCGAGTAGAGCATTAAAACAGAAATATGATGCTCATTTTTTTTAATGTTGGTGTTGACCCATCATCATGAAGGGCAGCGGTAGCGTGGTACAACGCTTGCCTCTGGTGTGTGCTGTCCCTGGTTCAATCCCAGCTCGGGCCGTGAACTTTGTAGTGAACAACCATCATTGTGTCGTTTTTCTAGGAACTTCTCGTTTTCCCCACTTCCTTCATTCTGCATTTTTTTTCATTATTATAATAATCTCCCTTAGCTTTCAAGCCATAATTGTGGGACGTAAAGTTGAAATATTTCAATTCATTTTGTTATTATCATGAACCAATTGGAGAACTACATGAATTAAGAAATAGCAAAGCCAGGTCCACAAATAATGATACCTGAGAGCTTGATGCGCTGACCAGTCATCACCCAGTTGAATGTGCTTCAGCTCGCTAGTAATTCCTTCATGAATTGTAACAGGAGTGAGTTAAATATGTCTTTCTGTCTGTTAATTAATTTCGTCAATGTTTAAAAACCATATGACTAAATACCTGAAAAGAATAGATATAACGTGTTTGTTATCTGTCTGCCCGCAATTCGGCTAACCTTTATGTAATGAAATAAAGTCGCTACTTAACGTATTGTCGCAATAGCACGTGAAACTCTGTCCGGCAATGCGGTGAACATTTTAGCCGGTGACGCATGGTTCGTGCGTTGGCTTATATCTATATAACTACATCTATATCTATGTATGTATGTATGTATGTATGTATGTATCTATCTATCTATCTATCTATCTATCTATCTATCTATCTATCTATCTATCTATCTATCTATATATATATATATATATATATATATATATATATATATATATATATATATATTGATGTAGACCTTGTTCATTTCAGCGCTATGACTAGCCGAATATTTGTACAGGAGAAAGAAAGCAAAAGTAGCCATAACTTAAGAATATAAATGCAGCTGATATCAGAAAAGAAGAAATTAAAGACAAAATAGAAAGAGCTTAGGAAGAAGAACAGATACATAATATTTATATCTAATTCGTTTGGTTCGATTCAATTTCTTACCGGCTTTTGGAGTTTATTTTATTTGTTTGGCAAGAGAAGGGTGGGGGAGTGAATGCTGAGATAGAGTTACGACTTGCTACAATTTGTTTCGTCTTGTAACAAGTTATAAGACAATTGTAGCTTCCGTAAGGAAGTAAGGATATTAGTTAGCAAATAGGGTTGTTTATTAGTTACAGAATTTAGATTTAATGGCAATATTTCGACGAATAAGTTAATAAATCATACGCACATATAAAACATTGATTTGTGGTATCAGTGATTCAGCTGCTGTCTAAATATTGTGTTCTGTTTATATTCAATGAGTTGATATAAAATGGATATTATTGAATTAGTATTCCATATAAAGGCGAATGTATATGAGTCGATAGTGTACCATAGTACATTTTTTAATTGACTACAGTGGTCCACTCTGTATTATCGTCATAACACTCAGTGAAGGAAAAAAAAATCTTATAATCATGAAGTAGCCAGTTGAGAATGCTCGAAGAGCATTGACAAAACGAACTTAAAAATAGTTAATTTTTATTATTAGCTTCTATAGGCTTTATACCAATTGTTCTAGGTACTTTATTATTATACTCGTTAAACAATTCTTGTAATATATTTATACATTTACAATATCCGTGAGTACTAAAGTTTTTCCACATGTTTTGTTTAAGAGATCTATTAAAACGTTCTACTTATTAGCCTATATGTTGTTTTACGAAGAGACATGCTCAAAATGGAGAGCTTGAAATTAATAAAAAAAGAAAAAAAATCACAAAACATCATCTCTTTAAGATTTACGGTTCTCGAGGTATATGGCTTCTTAAATCTCCCGAAATCCGAAAGTTTTTGGCCACTATCTCGGGAATGGTAATAGTGACGCGAAAAATTCCATCACTTCTTCACATTGTTTTTGTTGCTCTATCGAGTGGAAGGCTCAAAATTAAAAAAAAAAAAAAGAAAAAAACGTAAATAACACACACACACACACACACAGAGAGAGAGACTTAGAGAATTCAGTAACGATTTTTTTTGAAAATGCCATTTCTACTTTAGTAAATTTAAAATAAACTACTCAAATAATGAAATAGTAGACTTGCTAATTTTGGTGCCTTTCAATATAAGCTAGCCCATTTGGTTTCTTCATGCTATGCAATCATATCATTTATTTATCCAATATTTCTTATACTAAATTATACTTTTTGCAACGTAATTTGCGTTAAGATGCGCAGTTAATCATCTTGTGATTTTATATGATGTTCTACGCGACTGGTGTAGAACAAAGGAATACAGAAAGGGGAAAATAACGTAAACATCTACATATACAAGAAAATGAAGTTGTAAGAAAACAAGTTATCCCTATGTTCTTCAGATTATAAGGAAAATAAAAAAAAATAATAAAGGAAGTATCCACAAAATATGACCAAGACACACCAACAGTAAATGTGTTTCTTGTTTTTCCACAAGCTTATTTAAGACAGATTAACTATGCGATAAAAGACGGCTTTCTTTGAAGCTTTCTGTACCTATACATGTTTTAAAATATATGGAGAGGAAGTGTAATGAAATGATAAGATCAACACACAAAAAAGGGGATTTGCAGTACCTGGGGGGTGTTAGTGTAATAATAATTACTAAACTAAAATTAACTTTACAAATGAGATTGACGATTTAAAAATGAAATTGCAAGCGCTTAAGCACTGAAACGCTTAAGGTTAGTTCGACTAAATGTGAGAAATCTCATATGTATGTGTTATAAGAATATATTTCTGTTAGTTTACTAAAAATAACTAACTGAGAATACTCCAGAACGAGCTTTAAAAGAATTATTTATTCTTATTAACTTCTACAGGCGTTATACCAATACTTCTATGTACTTGATTATTATACTCATTAAGCAATTCTTGTAATATATCTATCGATTTTTAATTTCCTTGAGTACTAAAATTTTTAAACATGTTTTATTTCAGGGTTCTCTATAAACGTTCTACCATATGTTGTTATACGGAGACGCATGCTCAAAATGAAGCGCTCAAAATTGAAAAAAATTAGCAAAATATAATCTCTCCATGACTTACGGTTCCCGATGTATGGCTCCTTGAATCTCCCGAGATCCGAACTTTTTTGGCCAATATCTCGTGAACTATGGCCAGTTGGACAGTGGCCACCGGTACCAAAATGTTCACCATCCTCTTGTGTATTGATCAACACCATTATCATCTCGTTATGACTTTATGGTTCCGGAGATTTGGCTCCTTAACTCTCACAAAATCGGAACTATTTTTGAAAGGAGGGGCAAGATCTCGGGGACGGTAAGAGTGACGCCAAAAATTATCTCCTTTTCTCAGATGGTTCTTGATGATTTATCGAACGGAGGGCTCAATCTTGAAAAATTCGTGAGCAACACACACACACGCACCTCCCCCCCCCCACACACACACAGACATAGAGAATTCAGTAACGAACTTTTTAAGTTCGTTGAAAATAATAAAAAAGAAAGAAAGAAATATAACGATATGTGTATTTTTATACTTGTATTTTATACTTGTAACTGATATTTCAACAACATCTTTGGGCAAAATGTGCTTTCAATCGATGCATAAGCTATTAAAGAAAAGGAAGAAGAAATATATAGAGAAATAGGATATATAAAAATGTAATTGGTTAGCTGTTAATATATGTTGCTGCTTTTGTATTAATATAGAGACTAATTGTCATAGCAACAAAATATAAATAATATATAATTCCAGAACCATCTTGTAAAAAACTACACGCAAAAATCTTTAAGGTGTGTATTTATTGTAGTGATTATATGCCATAATAATAAAAAGGGAAATATTATAATGCAATGTGAAATGTTTTGTGGTGTTTTAGTGGTCTTATTTATATACAAATATTAACTGAGAACCTTTATATAAGTATCATCGTTATAAAATGTTGGTGGTTTGCCGCCAGGAACCTTAAGAGATCCGGACGAAGTTTAGTAGACAATCTCTTAAACAGTAAAATACAAGTGTGCAGATTGATTTTAAGGCTACATAGTAATTTTGATAAAACAAATATCAAGACGGAGTATACTTTAATACGGAGTGGCACAAAAATTTTCAGGGATAGTAAAATGAGTCTTCCTGATATTGGAAATACATCTGAATCAGATGGCAACAGGGAAATGAGCTTTTCTGACCTGGCCGATATCATTAAACAACAAATGGAACAATCGAAGCAACAAATGGAATGAATCAACCAACTTGAGGGTCAATTAAAGCAAAATTTTGGTAACCAAATGGATCAACAAACGGAACAAATGAAACAACTCGACAGATAGGACAATTAAAGCAGGATTTTAGTGGTTGCATGAATCAACAAATGGAACAAGTGAAACTTGATAAGAATTGAACAAAGTGACATTAAAATGGATCGTATTTCACTGAGATGCAAAATTCCATCGAAGTGGAAGAAACTGTAGTTAATGATACCCAAATAAGTGAACCTGAACCTTCCACAGAAACTATGGAAAATACAGATCCTGAATTTGCATCTACGAAGAAGTATGACATCATTGATTTAAATGTACTAATGTGCTTTGCTGAGTGTTCACAAAATATACTGCGGTATTGATTGAATTAGATTATCCCGACTTCTCTCTTCATTCGAATGTGTTTGATGCCTGACTGATACTGTATGTAATGAAGATTTTAGTATGTATCAATATGTGGTAAATTATGATCATCTTCGTCTAGTGAATGCTATTGACTGCTTGTATTCACGATATATTCAATATGATATTAATCCCGGAGATGAAATAATGGTAATACAACCGTTCAATGATATGTACACGACTTTGGTTCATGTAGCAGGAAGAAAATTGATCCCAGTATCCGTGAAATTCAGAAAGAAAACGTGTGTTCCTACCAATGTTTGTAGTGATTGGCTGATTGAGTTGAACCTGTTAAAATGTTCACTCAACGAAAAGACCAAAATGATAGTAGTGAACGATCCGATGGTGCTTTTACAGAACGTGATGCAGTGTGTTGACTTCAATCATCTAGGTATGACATTGCAAAGTTTTGAAAATCTCTTAATGGTGCAATACTAACCTGAACAAAACTAACCTTAATCGAAACCAAGTTCGAAATATCCATGTGAGATTAAAGTGTGATCCCAATGTAAAAGGGGATGTTAAATTCACGTGTACCGGTAATGTAACCGACCTTAATTACATAAGAACAAAAATCGTGGTAGGACAATTGACCGTGAATATTGTGGAAAGAATAGGTACAGATCTGTTAGGAGACACGACATTTCTCCACCAGTAAAACGAATGAGAACCGAACCTAATTTTACCGGTAAGATAACCGAACGTAGCCTTAGTGGTAACAGTAATAATAATAGCGTAACCTAACCTAATCCTAGTGGTAACAACAATAGCAAACGCATTACACTTAGAAAACATGTAATCATTAGATCTAATTTACCTCGAAGTGAATTGCGTGGAAATTCCATAGATGGTACAGATTCTCAAAATAGGTAACAAAGAACTGTAGATGTAAATAACACGCAAGATTGTATTCCGATTTATGATTTTCAATGCACCTTAAACGAATTCGTTGGTCATGTAACTTAAGCTAAAGTTACGGCGTCCGAGGAAACCGTATTCAGTTGATTTTTGTTGTACTTTACTGTAAATACCGTTATGATTTCGTTTGTTATTTATACTTCATTTGAATTCTATGAAGATATAAATAATATATAACAAAAAATTCGGAATGTGAATAATACTTATCAAAGTTATGATAACTATACTAATTCCTAATATGATAATTTCTATATTTATGTTAGTTTATGTTATGATATTGATTATCGTGTTTTGTTCTAGATGTCGATATTTCGTTTATAAATTGCATTTTGTTTGAATATAAAGTACCTCGTGTTTTGTTCTAGATGTCGATATTTCGTTTATAAATTGCATTTTGTTTGAATATATAGCACCATTGATCCTTTCTCATTTAAGAAAACAATCATAAAAACATCATAATAATATCATTTTCGCAATCTTCTTAGTTTTGCCCAAGAAAATGACATAGATTTTGTTAACTTTCAACTTGTAACACGTATCAATGGCCACAAAAGGATCTAAAATCGAACAGCTGTTATGCCGTATTCCGAATGTACCTTTATGTTCTACGTTAATGTATATATTTAAAGTGAAAATAATTAAGATGTTATAGTAAAATACAAAAATAATATTGTTGTGAAAATGAAATATGAGATATACTGATGATGGGAATTATAATTTTATATATAGAAGGGTCATTCGGAAAGTTCAGTACTTCGTATGTAATAGTTAACGACCCAGGATTTCTCTTTTTATTTTCAGAGAAAAAAAATAAAAAGGTCCATTTCTTCAAGGCGCCATTATATAACGATATGTATATTTTTATACTTGTAACTGATATTTCAACATCATCTTTGGGCAAAATGTGCTTTCAATTGATGCATAAGCTATTAAAGAAAAGGAAGAAGAAATATATAGAGAAAAGGATATATCAAAATGTAATTGCTTAGCTGTTAATATATGTTGCTGCTTTTGTATTAATATAGAGATTCGTTGTCATAGCAACAAAATATAAATAATATATAGCTAATTCCAGAACCATCTTGTAAAAAGCTACACGCAAAAATCTTTAAGGTGTGTATTTATTGTAGTGATTATGTGCCATAATAAAATGGGAAATAATTATAATGCAATGTAAAATGTTTTGTGGTGTTTTAGTGGCCTTATTTATATACAAATATTAACTGAGGAAATTTATATAAGTATCATCGTTATAAAAGGAAGGAAAAAACACGTAGTTTGCTATTTATATGAGATTATTATTGAAGTTTCCTGATCGAAAATAAAAATCTTTTATTGAAACAGGGAAATTTCCATATCTTTGTGACGGTGAAGCGAGGCCAGCTAATGCCACAAATTTAGGATTTCTCTCTCTCGCACACACACACATAATATATATACCTGGTGCAGTCAGGGACGCCCGCAGCATTTTTTTCAAAGGGTCCAAAAGTCTGATTCCACGAGGAAGGAAAGATGGAGGCCAATACACAGCAGCGCAGTCGCGTATATACTTACACTTTCATGCGTGCATTCATATAATACATAATACAAAATAACAATTATTTAAGTACATATCCTTATTTTAAGGTAACGAAGAAAGTTATGTCGCTTTATGTGGAGGTCTGTGTTCAATTAGCCCTCACACTGTAACTTGAAAGCTAATGGAGATAAGGCGAAGGTCAGTTGTTGGTGTGAGTATATCCAACATACTACCTGGTTGTGGTAATTCAGTTACACCTAAACTTGCGTAAGGAGAGAGTGAATATGGGACTTCCACTGAACGTCATAAGGGTGCATATGCTGTACGAGTTCAAACTGGAGTCAAACGCCGCTGTAGCGGGGAGGAAGAAATGCCAGGCCTTTGGTGAGGGTGTCGTGACTACGCGGTCAGTGCATCGTGGACTAACAAGTTTAAGAACGATGACGAAATACTCGAAGACGCACAACGTGCCAGAAGACCAACACATGCACAAAATGTACATCTTGAGGTGAACAGTGAACAGACATGTGAGTAATTGGCACTACAATTCAATGTGAGTGGAGAAACAATTCGGAAGCACCTCCATCAACTTGGGAAGCACTACAAATGGGGTCGATGGCTCCTACATGATTTGACTTCGGGCCAGAAGGCAACGCGAGCAGACACCTGTGTTTCTTTACTGTATAGTCTGAGGAAGGAGCCATTTTTGGACAGGGTGTTGACATGTGATGAGAAGTGGATCATGTACAAAGCTCCACGGCGCCGTCATCATAGGTTAGCAATGCACGAACCGGTTCCAAAACAGCTGAAATCAGCACTGCATCAAGAAGTTCCTCCTGTGTGTTTGGTGGAGTGCTCGGGGCATAGTGCATCGGGGACTGCTACCAGCTAGTCAGAGCATCAATGCAATTGTGTACTGTCAACAGTTGAGTCGTGTTCAAGAAACACTCAAAACTCTGGATCCAGCACTTCTGAATCTTCCTGTTACAGGACAACTCTAAACCCTATATGGCTAGGATGACCCGGGACACCATTCTACAAATTGGATGGGAGAGAATATTTCATCTGCCATACTCTCCGGATATTAGACTGTCCGATTATCACGTGTTGTATTCCTTGGACAATCACCTTAAAGGACGCCAGTTCAAATCCCTAGTAGAGGTGCAAAGTGCAGTTGATAGTTCTTTGCTTCACATCCCACCAAGTTCTACAGTGATGGAATCCATGGCCTTCCAGAACGTTGACAAAAGCTGATGGGGACTATTTTTTATCTTCGTGGTACGTCTTAGGTGACATATCGATGTTCGAATGTAGTAAATGAAAAAGTGACGGTACTTTCTTGGTTACCTTCATCACTACAGGAAATAACACATTACTCAACAAGTTCGTAGGATGATTGATGAAACAACAACTCTTACGCAAAATTCGACTTTGTTCATCAATATAGTCTCCTTCAAGAAAGATACATTCCTTCCTATGCTTCTCTAACATTTCAATCTCTTTTTTTATAGAACGATTTATCTTTAGTCTCAAAATAAGGTTCAATTTGACAAACACTTGTTTATTGAAGACAAATCTCTTTCCCTGGAGCATTCTTTTTAGATCCACAAACAAATAGTAGTGGCTGGGAATCTGATCCGGAGAATACAGTGGATAGGGAAGAAATTCAAAGTGCAATTCGCGCAATTTTGCCATTTTTGAGATCGGCTTGTGGCACTGTGCATTGTCATGGTAAATGAACTCTTTTGTTCTTATTCCTTTCCGGAATTTCTTTCTTCAAACGTAAAAATAATATCATATAATATTTGCTATTGATGGTTCTTCTTTTCTCAAGGTAATCGATGAATACAATTCCGTGTAGATCCCAAAATATGGAGGCCAGAAAGCTTACCAGCTGACATTTGCGTTTTTGGGAGCTTTGGGTGGCTTTCGCCGATTGCTATCCACTCGGCTGACTGCCAATTCGACTCTGAAGTGTAGTGAGGGATCCACGTTTTGTCCAATGTCACATATTGCATGAAGAAAGTCCTTTTAATTGCGTTGAAACAGCTCCAAACAACGCTCTGAATCGTCGATTCGTTTTGTTTTTGGTTGACTTTGAGCAAATGTGGTACCCACTTCAAACAGGGCTTTCTCATAAACAAATATTCCTGGAAAATAGTAAGCACACTGCTTCTAATATCTTTAAGGCGTCAGCTATCTCACTCAACTTCAATTTACGATCGGGAAAGAAATATTCCTGGAAAATAGTGAGCACACTGCTTCTAATATCTTTAAGGTGTCAGCTATCTCACTCAACTTCAATTTACGATCGGGCAAAACTATTTTAGGTATTTTTTGTTTTGTTTTGTTTTGTTTTCTGGAACAACTGTACTGAAGAGTTTAGGCGACCAGAGCTTTCAGGATCATCAATGCTTGTATGGTTACTTTTAAACTTAGCAAACCACTTCTCTACCATGTGTCTCGATGGAGTAGAGTCTGAATAATACTTGTGAAGCCATTGCTTTACTTGAACGGCATTTTTTTTTCATTAAAAAGCAATGCTTTATCAGTAGACGAAATTCAGATTTCCCATCGTTTTGAAGACTACACAAGAAACTCACTGAAACCATTGTCACTTGTGATCTAAACGTCAGATTGTTATGAAATTTTGACACGTATTATTATATGGTCAGTACTTCTTCAAGACCATATGATTTGTGAATAGTAGCGACATCTCTATGTCGCCCTACGAACTTATGGAGTGATGTGTTAAACTTTAGGTCTAGTATTTAATAGAAATATATTAAGTACAATATCGTATGGGAGAGCAAATTAATATGTCTTGATATGTATTTCCAAAAGCTGAACAATTGGAAAATCCAAGAGGAGGGACAATTGCAACTTTTGACTCCAATGCGGGCGGTCATGCACCCAGCCAAAGGCGTTTGCAAGGAAGGGGTTTCCGTGTTTTAAACTCCCTTTCAACAAGATTGGTTGGTTGGATTGAAGTTAGCATCCATTTGAGCACCGAGGCTATGTGAGATGTAGACCTTATACAGTTTATGGTGGAAACCGAATCACCGTAATGCGTTCAAATTTATCAAGGCTGTTTCATCGGAAATCGAATTCAGGACTCTGCGCACTAAAGGAGCGTGCGCTAGCCACAAGACTAGCAGAAGAGGGCCGCCCCTTTCAGCAAGAATACCATATTATAATATGTGTATAAAAATGATTACGTACAGTTTGCCACGGTATCATTTGCCATGGTATTGTTCTTGCTAATTTATCTTATATCATAATCGTGAAGATTTACACAAAATCGACTCGTAAGCTAAGGATTGCGAGATAACCATATTATAACATTCAAATCCATTATATTTATAAACAAAATATTGACAAGTGGTCTCAAGCTCGCTATTTGATTACTGTGCTATCGGTTGTTAACACCGCAGTTAAATTTATTCAAGTTGAGTTCAAGCACTCGAGGTAATCATTTATGTGTTTATAAACTCGCCAAAATTGATATGAGATACCATTTGTGTATATTTGAATGCACAGACAACTTTTAATCTAGACATATCATCAAGACTGTCCATAAGGGGGGTAGCAACCCCGACAAAAGTCGAGAACCCCAGACCTTCGGATGGGGGTTACAAAAGTTAACTTTTCTTTTAATTTTTCGTAACTTTCTTAGAGGTTAAATTAAACAGAAAGCGCAACACTTGCGGTATCGACATTTGCGGTAACGTGACATTTGTGGTACTTTGTGTATCGACATTTATGGTACCGGGACATCTGTGGTACCGTGAAATTTGCGGCACTTCGTGTATCGGCATTTGTGGTACTGGGACATTTAAATGTATTGATATAAGTAAAGAGTAAAGGCTAGAATTTACTTTTTTGTTTTACGTACTCACTCATGGGTACCGAAATTCTGAGTAGGTTGTTCCAGGTTCTTCATTCCGGAAACGGAATTAATACTTTAATCATTACGGAATCTTGGAACTATAGCTCAGCATTTCAGAATTTCGAAAACTCGGAATTCTGGAATCTTGGAACTTCATTTAAGGTTTTGGATGGTCAGAATTAAGGAATCTCGGAACTTTAGCCTAACATTTAGGAACTTCAAACATTCGGAATTCCGGAATCACGAAATTTCGAAAATAAGAATTTCCGAAAAATACCTATTACGTTTTATTTTTTCTCTTTGAAACGAAATGAATACGAAGCGTGCGCAGTGCTACGTCGTGGAAATCATCAGAACTTTTGAGTACCTATAGGACTTCAAACGAGGAAAAGTGGCTTTATTGTCATCTGAAGAGCAGAATGAAGAAGGAAATTTTGGAACAAAAGAGGAAGGAAGAAAGAAAGAAACGTCATTAAGCAAAGAAAGTCTGGTAAGAAGAAGGAACGTGATTCCGTTTCTAGACTAAGTTGTGAGGTAGAGTCGTAACTATTTCAAAAGTTATCTTAGAATATTATCAGAACGGTGAAGAACCAGACAAAATCCATTTGTCAGCAGGTATGGGTAACACGGAAACAAGAGTTAGAAGGATGTGACAAATTAAGGGAGAAGAGTGTGGAAGTTAGAACACGAAGGTCATTTTGAAAGCAAGAAGTTAGCTTCCAAATAATAAGCTGGAGATGATGTGGTAAATATTTGGACAAAGTGTTCTTTAAGAATACTAATTATGTATTATGTGATTTGTGTTTATGTTGGGTACAGATTTAATGCTTAGTTATGGTTTACAAATGAACTGTTACCTTTTCGAAATAATAACTCATGGTCAAGTTGTGTTGGGAACCTGTGCATAGTTCTGGTCAATGGTTGTTAGAGAGTATAGTTGGAGAGATTGCAATTTGCACTATAATCGCGTAATAAAGAGCGATATTGCTATAAACCTAATTGAATGTTGAATAGTAGGCTTAGTGATACTACAAGTATTGGTTTCTTGAACATCAGCAGAGTAGATTTGAGATCAACCAAAAGAGGATAATGATAATTGATTTAAAAAAAAAAAAAACAATTACGTATCTAGTTCTGAAAATATGTGTTGAAAATGTCCTTAATTCCAGTGAAGGTAAAATAAATAAATACATAAATAAAAGAAAAAGGAAAGAATACGTGAACTCAAGCTTGCAGCAGCAACTAATACTAACAATCTTTTATGGTCTTTGGAATTTGCAATAAAATTAATGACATGCAAACCGCAAAACACAATATAATGAATTTATTTTGTTGGGTGAGCATTGTTTCTACTGCTACATAAAACTCTAAATGATAAGCATGTTTGTTATGCTTTTAGCTCAAAGCCTAAAATAAACGAAATTCGATTATACCTTTATCGATGCCTTCAATTTCCACGACATAATAGTTTTGAGTGAGCAAGATTGTTCACAGGTTTTTAAAGAAGTTTCAGAGAAATTAAAATTGTTACCTTTAATTTACGTTGAGTTTGATTTATTATGAACCATTTGCTTTTACTTGGGGTTAGAGCACATTTTCCAAAATACAAGAAATTGAACACAAAGAAATCATGAAGGAAAAGTGTTTGATGTTTTAGTTATAAACAAAATACTTATGTCCAGAATCTTAATGATTTCTGAACATTATAAGAAGTACGTGTGCAGAATGATATCAAAGGAACATCAGTTGACGTGTGCAATTAAATATCTTGGCAACAAAACTTTAACTGCTCAATTATTGTACCTAGGTAGATGATATCTAAAATCATAATTCTCAATCTATTCCTTCAACTTTCCAAATATCATTTTGAATCCAAACAGGGAAGAAACTCGCCATCATGCATCTTTCGTGTTGCAGTAGTGCCCCATTAGCTATGATACATGTTTAAAGATTTCTACCAGGGGAGGGGGAAATTGCCATACACTACGACTTACAGTGAGAGCAGTACTACAAAAATACTAATACCGCACACTTAGCGCTATCGGTGATATGTTCCAGGTGAAAGTTTCCCCTGTGCCATACACTGAAATCATCACTGGTTCCAGCATTTTCGATTTCGACTTTGCAGGACAGAGAGAAAGATCTATTGTTGCTACTAATAATATGCGAAAAGTAATAAGTTTCATCATAACAGCTAGATTTGTCTCTGTTTTGATGTAGATTTCGTAATGTTATTTGAAGATTCAAGAATTATGAAATTTTGTAGTTATGAGATTAAGGAATTCTAAAATTCGAAATTCCAAAATTCCTTAGTTTCGATGCCGAAGATACGAAATACCAATGTTCCTAGATTCTGATATGCTGGACCAACGTAAGTCGTAGAACATTCCAGAATTTTAAGATTATGAAATACCGGACTAAAGTTCAATTCTTGAATTTCCAAATTTCGAACTGCAATATCGTGATTGTGGAATTTAGAGTTTTCGAAATTACGAGATTTCGAAAATTCGGGCTTAAGTTTCCAGAGTTCAGAATTCCGACCTTGCTAAATTCCGAGATTATTCCGAAGTGTGGGGCTAAAGTTTCAAGATTTCGAAATTCCAGAATCCGAAACACTCCTAGTAAATAACTTGTTAGTGGGTGACTTCTTTTGTAGCCTGCTGGTTGTGGACGCCACAGTCAAGTGATTACTTCTAGAAGCGCTGATCAAATAGTGGAACCCCAAACAACACAATGGGCCCTGTAAAATTTATGAGTTTAAATAAGGCAGAAACGAAAATAAAAAAAATATGACAGACGTTCGATAGGAATACTGTGTATGAGTGAGTGGACAGTACAACGGTACAACGGTTAAGCAATTCTTTTTTAGAACTAGGTATTCTATCAGTTCACAAGCCCTACACATCGAAGTATTCTCTGGGGTTTTCCTTAGTGCGAACTCGACTTCCTTCGGATAATTTCTTTTCCATATTTCACTATTAATCATATCCGGGATAAAATATTTTCACAGATTCTTCTACTAAAAGGTCAATAAATAAACTATATTATACGAAAGTATTTCCAAAAATTTGCGGCCAGACATTAAAATACCGCGCCACTGACAATGAGCCGTTCATGGTAAATATAGTGTCATCTATGGAAGAAATAATGTATCAGTTTCAACTGTTTGACTGTAGTAATTTGAATCAGGCGCTACGCGTTGAGCTCACATACTGTATGACAATGCTCCAGTGCACACGCCGTTGTTGCCAAGTTTTGCCGTGCTAAATCTGGACTGTAAGGTGAATGCTGAATCTTCTTTCTCGAGGTCACAGTCTGTCGCTGCTACCTTGGCAACAACAGCCATGTGAAGTAGGTCATGATCATGCGGTAGGTTAGGGGAAGACAACGCACTGTGATTGACTCAAGTTACTGCCTCCAATGAATTGACGCAGCTAGACAGTTGAATCTTATACATTACTTCTTCCATTACACTTAAAATATCCTCTCAATCAGCAAGTACTGCCACTAAATTGTGGCTCACAGTATCCAAGAGCCAACGTTAATGTTGAAGGTAGGCAGACAGATCAAAACATGAACTTTCAACCTGCATGAACTTTATTACATTTCAACTTTCAGACCTGCTGTTGAAATAAAGTAACAAAGGATTCATCGCACCATATTACGTGTTTTCAATCATTTGTGGGCCGTTTTGCATGTTCTCAGCACTATTGTCCCTCGCTAAAGCATTGTTGCCAGTGATCAATAGGTTGGAAATCGTGATCAATAGGTGGATATGATTACTGCAATACGCTGTTCTAGGTGTTCTTGGGTACAGTAGTTACTTTTGCCGCATTCGCTCTATGGTTCTTGATGGCAATATTTTCAATGGTCGGCAGCTCCTATTGTTGAGGCTACTCCTCTCCCTCTCCAATATTACTCTTCGCCGATATTATTTTGAATGAATTTTGTAGGTCGTTATTATCTTGGACACAGTTTCTCGAAATACACATTGCACACTTGTCACCTTAGATACAATTACGCCTACAAAACGAGCAGGTGTATTATATTTTGCAACACCACCACCTGCCTGCTTTAACGCTCGCTTCCATTCTACCCTGCCTGACTTACTACGGCGAGGAACTGCGCATGTATTCTTGATGTTATCATTTCATACGTATTATGTGCTGCAAATTATAGGTGTTTGTATTACTTTGATAATCATCTGTATACTTCATCTTTCTTCGGCAGAAAGCCTGCTGTAATTGGAGCAACATCGGTGTCCTAGACAACAGATAGGTCCATGGTTAACAAAATTTAATCACAACGAGAATAAATAAATATACTACAATATTTACACTAATTGAAATTAGCGTTATAACCTGCACGAAAATAGAAAATCCTTCAGAAGAACTGTTCCATCAATATTTAAATATAGTAATCTCCATTCACCGTCAAAGGAAGTTGGAAATTTTGGGAAAGTCCGTCGTTCATGTTAACCTCACATTCATTACTTCTACTTTGTTTGTGCATAGATAATTAATCCAAAATATAAAATTTGCAATTTTCTAGAAACTTCAGTTTTGAAGAAGTTCTTATCGTCTTCTAACAAAACTTAAATGCTACTATCTTTTGAGCTTTACTAAACTAATTGAGTTTTTTTTTTATTATTATTATTTAATGCAATTCTCGAATAGTTTCTTTACTTTAGTTGTTTTAGATCTCGTGAACATTAAACGGAAAAGCAAAAACAAGTTTTACTGCAGGCTGTTTTCATAAGTCTCGAAATGAGATGAGAATATGCATGTGTTGCAAACAATACGTTTTACGGATCAGCAGGCATATACGAGGGGCTCATAATAATTAGGTTGAGGCTAAGGGCAAACATAACGATTGCAGTAAGCACCATCATCTGCCACCTTCGTATTGGCGATATTGTATTCAATGCTTTTATCGGGGGCACGGTGGTTCAATGGCAAAGCGCTTACATCTGGTACGTGGGGTCCCTGGTTATATCCCCCGCCAAGTAAATTTGTGGTACACAACATGGGTTTTCACGGGATATTCCCACTTTCTCATTCCACTAATTCTTTCATCACCATTCACTTGCTTTAATTCTTTTCCAATGTTCTTATTTCAAAGGAATATGGTGGAACGATACATCATCATTGTCTTTCAAGATAAAACGAATACTGAAAAACGTTTTATCTACCTGCGAGAGTTTAGAAATAAGGAATGTTTATTGAAGTGTTTTCTTGAATTCTGGAACTGAAACGAAATGATATTATTTCTGTGAACTTAAATGATTTGTTAGAACAAATGTGATTCAAGCACACAAAATGCGAGTATTGACAATCTGGAAATTGCTTATCAAATATAATACTAATGTTCCCTTCAGCACTATAAGCTTACACGTTTAACCCAGTTCACTGGTATTTCACCAAGCACAAAATTTATTAGCCATTAATTATCTTTATCAAGTGAGGAACATCACGAATTTTATACTGGTGAATAATTGTCTTTTGATGCCTCGGAAGTAAAAGTCAAAAAGCATAAAATCAGATGACCGTGGTGGACATTCAACTGGTACGCTTCAGGGCAACGACTAACCTGCAAACTGTTAAACACAGGCGTACCATCAGTCGAGGAATAGTTCATTCAATAGTAGCAACATGATTTAATTCGTCATCATTGATTTAAAGTTTAAAGTAGCCTTTTTACATTCAAGGAACATATGCGTCACATTTATTTAAACTGGCCTAAAATTGTCCTGGATCATTTAAAATGTTTCACTTTTCGTCTGTCACAAAGTCAAGGTGTAGTTACCAAGGTGTCTACTAACCGGAGGACAAGGGTTCGGTCCCAGCGAGATGGACGTTGCTCGTCAATACGTTACAACAACATCTTCATAAGTCTATCCGATTGTGTCGTCGTTCTATCGTGTTATATTTTCTTCTGAATGCCTATTAGCTATGTCAGGTATTAAAATATAATAGGACATGCCAACTAGGTCAATTAAGGTAAGGCTCTCACACTTCGGCTCGGGCGGCAGATTCTGTACTACTTAAGGTAATGTAGTTAGCAACACAGACTGATTTTCTTTACCCCCACGTTTCCTCAGGTGAATTTCGGTAATTGATCGATATATCGATATTTTTAGAATATCGTAATATTAATACTGAAAACTTTTAGAGATCGATATACTGTTTTTATTTCCTACGTAAAGATGTACAATATTTTCATATATCGATGGAAATTTTTGAAATATCGATGTTAAAATCTTTTACTGATCGATATATTGTATTTACTCTCCACGTTTCCCCAGGTAAAGATAGGAAATATTTCGATATATCGATGGATATTTTTGAAATATCGATATTAAAATGGTTTACTGATCAATATATTGTATTTACTTCCCATGTTTTTCCAGGTAATGATGTGCAATATTTCGTTATATTGATGAATATTTTTGGAATATCGATAATGAAAACTTTTACTGATCGATATATTGTATTTACTACCCACATTTCCCCAGATAAAGATTTGCAATATTTCGATATATCGATGGACACTTTTGAAATATCGATATTGAAAACTTTTACTGATCCCTATATTGTCAGTACGTTTCCCACTTTCCCTAGGTAAAGATATGCAATATTTCAATATATCGATCGATAGATCGATGTTGAAAACTTTATGCCGATATTTTCAATATATCGATAATGTTTCGACATTTTGTCGATATCAATCTTCGGTATCCAAATCCGTATACCACGCATCCTTATCCTAAGCGATCCATCCTATGAAGGACAGATCAATACCTGATCGATTTTTAAACGAGATGTAAATCCAATCTTCATCGGGGATCCAACCTAGACAGTCAGATTAATAAGAATACGGCTTATCAACTACACCAACGCTGTTTTAGTGTAGGTGTTTACAGTATAATATTTTATGGGTTAAAGATACGCATACGCTTGTTTTTTGTTTTTTTTTTAACTCTTCGTAGTCCAGTTTCATACACATGTAAATCATTATTATTTTCGGAAAGATCAATACAAATATAAAAGATACAGACAAAGACACAAACAACTAATAAACCGTCCTGTTTCGAAGGTGGGTCAATCATGCCGCTAACAATATAATATTACAATGCACTTTTTGTTGAAGTTAATTCTTCAAACAACACCTGTCAGCAAATTAGTAATACAACTTAAGGGCCATTACTAGATACTAAGGATCCTCCCCCCATCATCTAAATTTATCAAGACACAAAAGATGGAAATGGATAAGATATAAAGACGGAACAATTGATTACTGTTGACATTAGATACAAAAAAATATATTAATAGTATGATGACAACTGATCTGTCTTTTGCCAATGTAGATGCAGGTGGTCGCATGAGAACAAAAACCTACAAAATCCCAATAGCGCACACCACCTTTTGTTCCTCAATGTGTACAGCTGCTGCTGTATCATAAACGGTATGGCAGCCTTCGCAGAATATGTAGAAGGTATCTGTTTGGTTTGTTTCACCTTTGACTATTAACCTTAAATTACTATGGTATGAGTCAAAAGGACTAATACTTCCGTCCCATTTCCCTAAGTTAGGTAGTTTTGAATTTGCATCATATATTGCTAGTAAAATTTATTAAAAACGTAAAAACTCTACTTTACTCACTGAAATGGCTCAGTATGTATAACGGTGTCCCTTATTTAGGGTAATTTCGTGTTGCGATACACACACCCGCTAAATGTATTTTATGTGACCGTAAACAGCTAGTTATTAACCCGTGTTAACTTGACGACAAAGTCATGAAAAGACATTTCCACATTATAATATAATTTAGAATGTCAAAAAGTGATAACGGAGAAACTAAAAGAGACAGAGAAACGAAACTTTGCAGGAAGCAACTAGAGAAAGAACGGCACGTATCCGTGTACAGACGAACATCAAGGAGTGAACAGAGTTGCTAACCGAAGAGAAAATTCTGATTTTGTAAATCGACTGACATAAATTAGATATCATTATTGGAAGAAACCACAAAAACGACGAAAGAGATGGTAAACGCAGATCAGTGTAGCAAACTTATCGGGAAATAACGTGCAATATGTGTTTAGTGCAAACGCCGCGGCACACACAGGGAGTGAGGTAATAACGTTTTGTACACCTTAAAATAAATATTGACAAGAACTATTTACTCTGACTCTAAGTCTAGAAGGGTCCGTTGAACAATGTTGCCATCAACAGAAGAGAAAAGTTGAGTTTGGAAATGTACAATAACTCGGAAAATGTCACTAATGCAGTATGCTTTGAAACGTATAATGCAAGGCGGTAGAGCATGAGCAGCAGTACCGTAGTTATGTGAGATGGATAAGTCATGTACTGACCGAGATATTCGGTATCTTGTTACAGCTGAGAAGTAAGGTTTTCAAAAGATGGCAAAGCTGCGTACTCCAACGGCGTTTTCATTTAACATATGTGCCACCTTATTTCTCGAAACGTTTGCAACAGTGATCTGCGTTTACCATTTCTTTTGTCTTTATTTTCATTGTTGCTTCCAATGATGATACCCAATTTAGGTCATTCGATTTACAAAAATAAAACTTTCTCTTGGGTTGGCAATATTGTTCATCCAGTGATGTTCATCAATACACAGGCAGATGTCTTCCTTTCTCTAGTTGCTTCGTGCAAAGTTTCGTTTCTCTGTCTCTTTTAGTTTCTCCGTTATCACTTCTGGACATTCTAAATTATATTATAATGTGGAAACGTCATTTCATGATTTTGTCGTCAAGTCGGCACGAGTTAACGTTCTTGTAGGGAGTTAGCATACGCGCCTTTGGCATTGGAGACCCGGGTTCGATTCTCGGAGGGAGCTCATGTGGTTCGGATTCCACGTTGATCAGTAGGTTCCGCAGAATACATATAGCGGGAGTGCGTACCGCAACACGAAAAAACCCTAAATAAGGGACATCCTAATATATATATCAGCGTCTCCCAACCTTTTTCAACTTGCGGCACACTACGGGTGTAACTTAAATTCTCGCGGCACACTCGTGCGGATATTATTATTATTATTATTATTATTATTATTATTATTATTTGCAATAATAAATAATAATAATAATAATAATAATAATAAGATATACATGGAAATCACCAATAGACGGCGGAAAATATAAGATAGACTATGTTATGATTCAGGACAGGTATCGGAATAGCTTAAAGAACGCGAAGACCCTTCCCGGGGCTGATATTTTCTCTGATCATAATCTTGTGCTGGCCGAAGTAGATATTCAACTAAAAAATGTAGGCAGAAGAAAAGTAGGTAACAAAGTGTTGAATACTGAAAAGTTGAAAAACGAGGAAATAAGAAATCTTTTCGCTGAAAAATTCGAAGAAAAATGTTCAAACGAGGAAAGAATAGGCGCAGGTAGTAACGCACGGTGGGAACATATTAAACGTTGCTTACAGCAGGCTGCAGAAGAAGCAGTAGGTTACCGCGAACACAAAACTGCTAAGAAACCATGGGTTAGGGAGCAGATGTTGCAGAAAATGAGGGAGAGGAAGATGTGGAAACAGGTTGATACAGAAGAGGGCAGAAAGATGTACAGAAAGTTAAATAATGAATTACGAAGAGAAACAGACAAAGCGAGGGAAGAGTTTTACAAAAGAAAATGCGAGGACATAGAAGAATTAGAAAGAGTTGGGAAATATGAGGAAATGTACAAGGAGGTGAAATCTATGGAATTTCGGAGGAAACAAGGGAGTATTATGATGGCAGTAGAAAATAAGAATGGGAAGGTAGTCAGCGAGAGAAATGAGGTCATAGGAAGGTGGAAAGAATACGTTGAAGACTTATATGAGAGTAGGGATAGACCGTGTAGCCTAAATGTTGAAGTGGAAAATGAAGTAGGCGAGGATGATAAAGGATTTAGTATTCTTCGGGATGAGTTTGAAAAGGCTATATCCGAGATTAGGAATGGAAAGGCAACAGGAATAGATAACATTCCAATTGAATTCATTAAAAATATAGGAGACAAGGGAAAGAAAGAATTGTGGCGACTATGCAGTGAAATATATGAAACAGGAGAACGGCCAAGAGACTTTCTGAAAACGATCTGATACCGATGGCTAAGAAATCGAACCCAAAGAGATGTGAGGATTATAGAACTATTAGTCTCATATCTCATGCAGCTAAAATTCTGCTCCGAATACTGAACAGAAGGTTATATGGAAGAACAAATAAAGATGTTGAGGAAGAGCAGTTCGGGTTCAGAAGAGGCAAGGGCACAAGAGATGCTATTGGATTATTAAGGGTGATCGGTGAAAGGTTTATAGAAAAAGGGAAAGAGGTGTATGTTGTATTTATTGATCTAGAAAAGGCTTTTGACCGCGTAAATTGGGAATTGTTGTTGGGAGTTCTAACAAAGATAGGGTTGGAATGGAAAGATAGAAGACTAATGAGAAACTTATACATGAACCAACAAGTAAGTGTTAGGATAGGGGAAGAACTGACGGAAGAGAGTGCAATTGGAAGGGGAGTTCGACAAGGATGCTGCCTCTCGCCAACACTATTTAATGTCTATCTAGAAGAAATAGTGAAAAAGAGCCTACATGATGATGATGGTATTTCGCTAGGAGGTAGAATGATTAGATGTATAAGATTTGCAGACGATATGGCGCTTGTTGCAGAATCTGAAAAGAAAATCAATAAAATGTTAGAAAAATGAGAAAGAGCTTTGAGGAATATGATATGAAAATAAATGTTAGAAAGACAAAAGCCATGGTAATTGGAACGAAGGGGTCTGTGTCAAATATAAAAGTAGGAGGGAAGAAAATAGAACAAGTGAATAGTTTTCGATACCTGGGTAGTGTTCTTAGTAATGACATGAAATGCGAACGTGAAATAAAAGCAAGGATAGGAATGGCGAAAGAAGCCTTTAAAAGAAAGAGAAGTCTGTTTTGTGGGACCTTGAACAAAGAGTTGAGAAAAAGACTCATAAAATGCTTCGTGTGGAGTGTTGTACTGTATGGGACGGAAACGTGAACATTACGTAAAGGTGACGAAAATCGACTGGAAGCCTTCGAAATGTGGGTGTGGAGAAGAATGGAAAGAATTATTTGGGTCGAGCGGAAAACGAATGAGAGAGTGTTAGAAATGGTGGGTGAGAAAAGAACACTTCTAGATATTATTAGGAAGAGGAATAGAAACTGGTTGGGACATTGCCTAAGAAGAGATTGTATCATGAGGGACGTCCTAGAAGATATGGTGGCGGGAAAGAGAGGGAGGGGGCGAAGGAGACTACAATTAATGGATGATATTAAAACAGAAAGATCATACGCGAAGACGAAAAGCTTAGCGGAGGACCGTGGAGCATGGAAGCTTCTCAGCTGCAGCAAGTGACCTGCCAATAAAGGCAGAATATTATGATTATTATTATTTGCAAATATAAAATACCATGGTAATTATTTTTCTATGAGTACTGATCCGCCCACAGAGATGAAAGCTCGATCACTGGTTTTCCCCTATGCTAATTCATTATGCTTATTTTTTATTCTAATTTTAAAATAGAAAACAATTGCAATGAAATATAGAACTCAGAGTTTTAAAAATACCCTTTCTTTTTCGAAAACTGTATCCAACCTTTCCCTAAGAACGAAGATCACTAAATAACGAACGAACAAACAAATGTCTTGTACTTTTAACTTTGCTGTTTTAACCAGAACCGGTGCATATTATTGCAATCACACAGCTTGCGATGCGTCGAAGTCAAAACACAGCTGTTGAATAAAGTGTTGTTCTGTCATTCACGTTCGAATGAGTGTTCTACGAAAGTTCACATGACGCGTACCGTGCAAGTGCTTTCATTTCTCGGTGTTAGTATGACTTTTAATTGAAGCGTAACATAACAGCTAACCGTGGAAATGTGTACGAGCCGAAATAGGTGTCTGCTACACAGTAATTGATGTAGAATAATACAATTACAATTACAGTAATTTTTTCCATGGTAGAAATTCATAGTAATGTGAAATACAAAAATATACATGTTTTTCCCATGTCTTGCAATTTGGTTGCTATAGAATTAATAATTTTGTTTCGATTTCCTCGCGGCACACCGGTTGGGAGATGCTGATATATATATATATATATATATAAAATTGATTTTAAATACGTTCAATTAATAAAAAACATTAAGTTCATTCTACCCTATGTCATACTGGTTGTAGGATATGGTATTCTCACCGAACAGCTTGATAGGACCCATACTTCATAACGTCTGTGGTGCGTAACATAGAAACCTATTAACCAAGTTATTCAATTAAAACCATGATCTTATATGGTCTGAAATAGAACCAGGGACAGAGAGAGTAATATGCTTAGATTTGACAAAAGATAACATTGGAAAAAAGTGCCAGAAGATTTGCCATTGGAAAAAAGTGCCCCTATCTTAACTAAAATTAATAATTAAGAAAACGAAAATACGCTTTAAGAACTTTGATTTACTGAAACTCTTTTATATATTTACCATACTGCCTATGTATGTGTGTAAATGTGTATGTTCGTGTGGGAGACAAACAATCTCAGCAACTACTTCATGGATCAGCTTCAACATTGGCCAGGATATAGAGAGTGTCAAACGTTAGGAACCGAATCCATTAATGGAGGCAATATTCAAACCAAAAGCGTAGAAATCAAGTTTTTTCGATTTTAACGTTCATCACTATAGAGCAAAAATGGTAATAGATACCAAGAAGCAATTTTCCTGTAATCAGTGAAGTGTCTCAGGAAAATATTTTAACTTCATCCGTAGATCTCTATTAAAAACGGAAGCGATAGAAATTTAGTATAACTTCCCAGTTTCAATATTGATCTATACAGAGGAAAAGTGATCAGAGATACGAGAAGTGTTCTTTTTAAAGAGATATATTGTTCCAAGCATAGGTATTACGTTGTCTTTTAATCCTCTATTTAAACCGGAAGTAGTAGAAATCAACCACTTCCGGTTTTGATGTTGATTGTTAAAGAGCAAGAACTGTAATATATAGCAAAAAAGTGGTTGTGCAATCAAGTGAGTGCCTCAAAAATTTATTTCATCTTCATTCTAATCTCTGTACTAAAGTGGTACAAATCTACTACAACTTCTGGTTTCAATATTAATTGATAAAATATCATATGCTATACAAACCAAACTCCTTCATGTGTATACGTGATATTCTTACTTGTTTCATGCTATAATGGTGGTTAGTCCACGTATTGTTCAATTGCATTCGACAGAACGTAACAAATTTAAGACATTGACAAACCTTTCCCTGTGTAATTCGATCAGGAGTTAAGGATGTAGCCATAGCGTCATTTCAAATTGCGGAAAAATGAGTTTCACGTTTTGTTACAATTTATTAAAAAGTATGTGTTTCTCAAACTTAGGTAATCATTTTTCCTGCTGCCCTCTTCAAATAACGCCCCTGAGTGTAACCTTCGTTATTCTCTTTCTCATTATGTACCTTGTTGCAAGCTAACAGTTATCGATATTAACCGGGAAGATCTCTCGGCGAATAGCTGAAAGAAAATAAGGTTTGTGGTATTCATTACATTTTAATTACAAAGAATTCCAAATTAAATTATTATTTAAAACATTTATATATTCTAGGTCTATTCGATTCTCAGCGAGAGCTCATGTGGTTTGGATCCCACGTTAAGCTGTAGGTTCTTGTCTCATATAACCTCGCTTCTGAATGGAACGATAAACTAAAAATAAAATAAAATCAGCTGCCATGATTACTGTATAGTCGTGAAATTGATGGTGAATCCGTAGAAAGAAATAGGATCTTCCAGTACACACACACACACACACACACACACACACACACACACAAGAAAACTCGTGAAAATCATAGTGAGTAGTCCACTTTAGAAAATCAATATTACTTTATTATATTAGGAATTTAACAACATTTTAAGAAATGTCATAATTCAGAATAATTTCAGTGCATTAACTATAGTATAAATAAACTCCATGGGTCTGGATTTCATTTTTCTTCTCTATCACTTCTAATAATTTCTCCCATTGCTCATGTATATTTATACCACTTGTCCAGTTCATTAAGTTCTCCTCTTGTTCTTTCTTTATTCTTCTCGCTTCCTTCCAATTCCTAATAATCTTTCTTTTTTCTCTTTCTAAACCTCTAGCCATTTCCCAATCTATCTTAGGTCCCGTTTCTTTCACATGTTTGTAAATAGCATTATTTTCTCTTTTCATTCGAACATCATCTTTATGTTGTTTCAATCTGTCTATGAGCCTTTTTCCCGTCTTCCCTATGTATTTCAAGTCACACTCACTGCATTTCACTTCATAGATAACTCCTTCTTCTTCCTTCTCTATATTGCTTTTCCTCCTTTTCTTTTTCTTCCTTATACACCTCAACAACGTTTCTCCTCCTTTTCTATATGTCTTAATACCTCCTTCTCTTAATAACTTCTTTAGCACTCCCGTCTTTTCTCCTGTGCTCTGAATTCCATACCACTTCTTTTTCTTAATCTTCTTTCTTTTTTATATTTGCTAAAGAAGAAGTGCTCTACCACATTTCTGTGTGTAACCATGTGTAACGCATACATTTGTGCTCCAGTTTCAATGGCACACACAGCACAGGCCTTCTTGCATTCAGTCCTACTCTATTGTGCCGCCGACGAACAGTTTCACGACTCACGCGTTGTCCTGTAGCCTGAAACAACTCATTGGCCAGTTGAGAGCATGAAGCTTGAGGGTTACGTTTGGCAGAAATTGTGAGAAATCGGTCCTCGACGGCCGACGTCTTCTTCGGACGGCCTCCTCCATGACGTCTACTGACTTCACCTCCATTTTGCAAGCGACCCCACAGCCTCGTCACAACACTTTTGTTCATGTTGAATTCCTGTGCCACTTCCACTTGCGATCGGCCCAATTCCAACCGTCCATTTATTCGCCCGCGGTCAAAGTCACTCAAATGTCGCCTACCAGCCATTGCAAGGTGTGTACCCCACACAAGAACCACTAACTCAATGCTTGGAGCCTCGGACACTACTGGGATGTGAGTACGCCTCATGGCATAAGTTGTTCACCGCGCTTGCAACGATGCTGCTAATGCGATAGAGTGGGTGCTCGCCTTGCCTGTGTGTCTGTGTATATGCATGCCACTAACCAGTGTTGAATGGGTCCCACACGTCACTTATACCACGTTCTCTCGGGTTGGTTAAGTTTTGTGAAGCAGTGTATATTAAATACATGATTACCTTAATTCAGTAAGTACGCCAGAAATTTTTACTTAGGGGGGTGTTCAAAATAAAAGGGGGGGGTGCTCTCAGAATAGTGATATAATTTTTAAACAAACTCAAACAAGAAAACAGTATATTTTGTTACGCAACTATTGCAATATTATTATTATTATTATTATTATTATTATTATTATTATTATTATTATTATTATTATTATTATTACTAATAATAATAATAATATCAATTCTTTACAGTGGTAGGTTCAATAAAGTAAGATCACACATTTGAGTATTTAATATTATTACTAAACTAAGTAATACAGTGAAACCGATTCCGTGAATGAGAGTTCTCCCTAAAAGGAAGGTTCTCTCTCACAACACCACGTCACACATATTTATGGCATGGAAAAATAAGAAAGTTTGTTCTCTTACGAAGATGTCCACTATTGAGAGATGCCCGTTAAGAGAGGTTTCACTGTATTAGGAATTAATCTCCACTATTTTACCTAGTAATTACATGTGAATTGATTACACACGCATTATTGTAGTTAATTATTTCGCAAAATTCTGCTATTTTTTCAATTAATTCACCCCAGCAAGTTTTAGTGGGTGATTTTTTCCCTATATATATATATATATATATATATATATATATATATATATATATATATATATATTAGGAAAAAATCCCTCGTCCCACGCTGAAATCACATTCGTTTAGTAATTAACACATTGGCTACCAACGTCCCATATATGGGACACAGCGGATTTTAAGAGAAACCGATTCATAGACAGAAACCGCCACTATAGACCGGTCATAAGAAAATTACTTTACCCACAGACCATCTGCTAGAACGAGACCGAGCGTCTCACACATGGGACGCTGGTCCTTGGTGAAAACCAATGCGTCCCAAATATATTTTTTGTGTCGGTAGCGAACGTGTTAATAGTGCACATAGTTCCAATTTCATTTCATTTAATATTCTAACACTGTTGTTAACGTTAATTGTTGTAATATTATTTGATCTCTTAATCTCTGTTCCTGCCCCTTCCTGGCTACGTTATTGGCTCTGAATATCTTTCATAAGAAAATTATTCATTGATTTAGTTGTTTTCCAGAAATCCAGTTTTTCAATTTACAAATATGTTGTATCTTCCTGTTTTGTCTTCTTTAATATACCCTAATTTTAATAATCCCTGGGCTCATAGTGGTCTGGTCTCTTGTAAATAGTTGAAAAAGCGACCAAACAATGGCCAAAAGCACATGAAAAAGTGACCAAAATCTCATCATGCCCCTTTTTCCCTTTGTCAATTTCTGCATCACATCTCTCTTTGTTTGTTCTTTTGTTTCTTCTTTACTTCTTTTTGAGCTTCCTTCTTTCTTAGGTTTTCAAAGTATGATTTGTAGTTACGGTGAGCAGACTTAGCAGTAAGCTTCTGAGTAAGTGGAACCAGTTCTGGCCTATTTCCGAATTTCTTCATCCCAGACATTATATTTAGCTTCGCATTAAGAGTACTCAAAATCGTGAAATATTCAAATTCATCACCTACTCTTAAGAAGAACATACAAGAAGCATAACACAAGACGGACATAATGAACCACACAAACACACTCACTCAACGTTGAACGGAGCGTTAATTATTACGAGAGAAAACTAAAAGATTATGATAGAAGAAAGAGTAGACACAGAAGGGTTCTCGGCCCCACCTTGAGAGCTTAAGCATCCAACAACCGTCCACTGTGCTTTAGAAAGAATAAAAGCTGAAGTGAGAATAAAGCTTGACTGTTTCACATGTGGCAGCAAGTTCTGAAGTTTTCAGAAGGGTAATGAGTAGCAAATTTCTGCCTTTTTCCATTTGTTTTTATATTTTGCTTAGAAAACTGCCAATGCAAAACATAAATCACACGATAAAGTCACTTTACCTTTCAAAAAAGTAACTTTTAGTTACAAATTTGAAAAAAAGAGTAACTTTTAGTGACCAACTTGAAAAAAAAAAAACAAATTTTAGTTTTGAAAAAGTAACTCGCTATGAGCCCTGTTCCGCTCAATGAATTTACGTGAATAAAAATATACTTTACAAAAATTAAGCTAGCGCCAAATGCGTTCCTGCATAACACTAGACTCAGTCTAAAAATATATATAATTCTTACTTCGATCGATCTCTTCATTTCTAAAAACGTCTTGACTACACCCTTGTAACGTCCGTCCGTTGATACACCACTTGCAGAGCAGGCTCGAAACAAGTCACAAAGCTTTGGGGTCCATGAATATGTTAGGAGGTGTCAAGTCATTAAAAATTCTCTTATAAATATCTAAATTGTGCATTTTGTATTGAGCTCTGGACTGGACATGAAAAATTTAGGGAGGGCCAGGCCCTCCTTAGCCCCCTTCTGGTTGCGAGCCTGTTCCAGAGTAGCACTTACCATCTGGTGTAGGCTTATTACTATATTGTCACATTTTTCCTTATTGAGGAGGAGGTAGGTGAATGACAGCTCAAGACGTTGCCAATTTCATTAATCTGCATCTGTCCATCAATCTCTTTTCTCGGAAACGACCGCGGAGCCCAGGAGGGTAGGTATCAGCGGTTTGTTTTGTCAATTGTTTCGATCGAAACACTGTCCGAAACAATGAGGTCATGTGGTTCTCGAAGCCATACATGAGAAAGAGGTCGCTTCTTATTTTAAGGTGAAGTAAATAAATAAGAATATTGCCTTCTTTCCTAAACGCTAACCCTTTTTTTAACTTGATGTAATAAATAACCTATATGATACTGATAGATACAATTGGATTTGGGGGAGTATTCCTTTCTTATCCAGGGGTGTGTGTAAAGAAATTTGGAGGGGTGTTAGGGGGGTGTTGGGGGGGTGTAGATTACTCCCTGCCTTAATTGATTTTATTATTTTCCTTATTTAGAATACTGAAAGAATTCTAGAATTAGAAATTAGAATTCTAGAATTAGAACTATTAGAACTAGAATTCTAGCGTTAGAAAATTCTTCTAACGACTGTGAACAATCGAAAAATAATGTCCCGAGACGCTACTGCTATGCATACCTTCTTGCGAATTACGTCTGCATGACAATTTGTGATGTAAACGAATGCTAGATAGCACTCTTATGTGTTCTTTGCGATTTGTGCCAATTTCATTGTTAACGGATTTCTTTTCTATTTCTTGAATACTCACTTTCTAAGTCAAGATTTGAGAAATGGAAATCTAGTTGATTTTTTAAGGGAAATGCAATTTGTGTCAGATGATAAGTCGCTGCTGGCGTGTTCTTCCATTCATTCAGTGACAGTTCTCGTATTTAATTGAAACACAATTAATAAAATTGAATTATTTAAATTATCTGTTTTATAGTTCTGATTAGCGTAATTACTAATATTAAATCCTGTTTTTTTCCGGGGATAATATTAAGCTCTTTCCATTTCGTCTTCGATATTGAATGCAAGTGAATTATTCAAAAATATCCCAAAAATCTATTTCGTTTCCCTTAGGATATGTAATTCCCAAAACAACAGTTATTTGCAGCCTAGGATGTAAGGAGAATAATTATAGAAAACTACAGTTATTGAATGGAAAAACGTGTTACCCTTACTATGTTTAGAAAGACAAACACAAAAGTAACACCAGGCTCCCAAGTTCCAAAATTATGTGAAAACAGTTAGTAGAATTAATTCTTTGTTACTTGAGCGCTAGAACCAGAGATCAATTCAGGGAGAGTCCAGGGAAAATTTCTGTTCTCATAAATAAAAGTTCTGAATTTATTATATACTGAACGAATGACACTTAGGGTACAGCAGGGTAATTCGAATAGGCGGGGAATTTGAATAATGTTAAGCATTTTGCCAGCTGGAGTGGAAACACGGCTCGCCATGTTAGTGAACCTGTGGTGGGTTTGTAGGTGGTGGTTTGCGGAAGTTGCTCTCAAAAATACAAACTATTCCTGCGGTTCTGAAAGCTTACACTATTTTTTGCTAGCTGCAAGATAAGTATGAATATGTCTATTTTTAGGTCGTTATAATTTTTAACGTTGTTTCTTTAAGCTTTCCTTATTACTAATTGGATAAAATGAAACCGCTCTGGATTATAATCATATCAGTAGCATATGGGGCATTAATATACCGTACGCTGGCGTCAACTAATTAGCAGTTTTCATGCCACGTTGTGAACGGCATATTTGTCTACTGCGGTTCAATTTGGATAATTCAAAACGGGGCAATTTGACTACGAGTGAAATTAGAACTATAAGCATACTATTTTATATTTGTTTGTCAAAAGCCAGAGCTTCTGGTATTAACAAGGAAACTGCGAATTTTTATTTTGACTTACTGGAAAAATGAATGAACGAGTATGATCTCCATAAACCATCCTAACCGTATTTATAATATGGACGAAAGTAGACTCCTTCTAAATAACAGACCCCTAAAATTCTTGCAGAAAAGGGCAGAAAAGCGGGCGCGGGGGAAATGTAACGGTGTAGCATGCTGCACTGCCAGGGGGTCTTTATACTTCCTGTAGTAATATTAAAAGGGGTATGCCAAAATCCGAACTTTAAAATCCAAAACCTCACTCACAACGTTTGTCCTTAGAGTTCTGCCAAAGTCATCACATCGAAACGTTTTATCTACCTCCACACACAACACACGTATTACAACCACTTGATCGCTCTGTTTTTAAGGTCATCAAGAGACAACTACCTGGATTTACCAAAACCCGAGCTCAGTGATTAGTAAATCTCAGTTCTGCATTTTTTTCACTGAAGCATGGAAGCGAACAGCTTCTGTTGGACTGGCAGTTAATGGGATTTTATGTACCGGTAGACTATATACCCCTTTAATCCACAAGATATTGAAGAATTTCGATTCGCCCCTTCGGAAACGTGTGGCCTTGTTACACATTTTGAGGAGCAGTCTTCTCGGGAAGAAGATCTTAACAACGCGCCTTCTTTTTCCGGTCATGGCTCTCAAAACTTTGTCCCAACGAAGCGTATAGATGAATCCATACGATAAGTGCTTCCTAGCCCAGAAAAAGTTTGTGTGCAGAAGGGAGACGTCGTGTCACAGGAAAATCATGCCACTCAACTTCTCAAAATATTCGGGTATTGACAATAAAACAACTCCGAGGAAAGACGCAAGCATCGGGTGCAACAAACTCCAAGGACACAACAAGAAAGAAGAGTGCTAATACAGAACGTGCCAAGAAAAAAAATGAAAGCTCGGAAGAAACTGATATTCTCTACCCCTTCCAGTGACGAAGATGTAGGCCTAAGTCTAAAGATGCCTGCAGGCAATGAAAGTCAAACATGGAATTGCTGTATTTGCCTTCTTAATTACTATTCAGAACGTTCTGTTAGAAACGGAGACTGGATTCGTTACCAGCGTTGTAAGACATGGTTCCACGAAGTCTGGTCGGTCAGTAGGTCGAAAACAGTTTATCTGTTGTCGTTGTCGTTAAATACGAACGATGGAATATGAATTAATCTATTACGGCTCTTTGCCTTAGACAGTGTTCCTAACATTTTTTAGTGTAGGCTACAGGTAACGCATTTTACAATTTATGTACTTCTTTGCATTCAAAATTAGCATATTTCAACTACCGTAGAATTTGCAATCTAACTATTAAATAGTTTAAACATTATTTCTATAAGACTTGCTTATTTTGTTGGTTATTCATATTACCTTACTTCACTGTTATATTTAATGATAATAGTGCATTTTAAATCTGTGCAAATTTGTGTATCGTGCTACTTATAGTAAAATATTTTTATGCTGAGTTGGCAACACTGCTTCACCTATGGCAACAATATTTTATGGTTTTTGATAGGACATTTTGTTGTCATTATATTGTGCAACTTTTGTTTTGATTGCTTTAACGGTTTTCAAGATATTTACTTTAAACGTACATAATTTCATGATATAATTGTTTGGCTATTCAAATTTTGAATCCCCATAGATCCTATCCTTCTGGTCCATAGCACCTTAAATTTTGCTCATGTTCATTTTTCATGATGCTCTATCATATGTGCTATGTAGCAATCATATTTTAGCGACAACTTGTGGGACCCTCCCGTGTCAGATACTATCTTAAGAAAAATTGTTAAGTAATAGTAAAATTCAAAGTTTTTGTTCACAATTTTGTATTTGAATACCAATTATAGTTTCTGAGATATATGAGAAAATGTCTGAAATTATTCAAATTACCCCGCTGTACCTATGTTTACATCACCCATACCATCAGTTTTATCAAATACTTTTTATTCCAACTCACAAAAAGGCTGGATTTCAATAGTGATCCAAAATTGAAAGGTGCACTCTAAACCAATTTTACAAGTCAGTCTCGAAAGACAAGCTTGCTAATCCCATAATCCTTTAAAAAGTGCAGAGACAATTTCTTCTTTCTAATCTCCCTTTTCTCTAAAGTGTTCACATTCCTCGATTTTTTGTTTTAGTTTGTTTTTTGATTTACGTCTGATGGTTATCCCATGCCCTTTAGGTTACAGGAAACAGACATTTAAAGAAAGTGAATGATTATAAAAGTACATTTTCTGTGCTCTTTCACTGGAAATCGAACACGAAACCACTTGAAACCACACGAACACACGTACTAGCCACTAGATAAGTAGATAGCTTTTCACATTTCCCGAGGGAAAACAAATTAGAATTCTCTCGTGGCTGAAACTAGATGCAATAAGTTATGATTCAACCGATAAACGCACATTTAATCGACAAACGCAATCATTATTAAGTTCCTTGAGCTTGTATAATAACACTATCCATGGCTTTGGATGGAATATTGTAACAAAAGAAACACTGACCAAAGCTTCCACACACACACAGTATTTTAAACTATAATATGCTACAGTTTCGGATTTCTACCATATCCTTCATCAGACACTATATGGACACTTACAGACATATATATAATCATCCTTATGAAAAAGTATAAATTTTATTGGCTGAAGCCTTCTCGACATCCAAATTGGGAAACTCTGCTCCAAACTATCAATCCTAAATTAATCTATTAGTCATTCCTGCTTTTTACAGGTTGTTTCTGTTTTATTATGAAGTCGAATAAAAAGTACATTTTTTATACAATCTGCTTAATGTACAGTAAAAGCTCTCTGAATTGATAGTTGTGCTATGTTGTTGTCGCATTGATAACTTCCATGCATGTGTTGCTATCCACAATACGATTTCATTACTCTAGGAATAGTGGACCATTCATACATCCAATCAGTGGCGTTAACGCACAAGCACAGTAGGCACGTGCCTAGGGCGCCAGCGCTGAAGGGGCGCAAGAAAAATATATTTAAAACATCAGTTATCGAAAAATCGGTCTTTGTTTACAAAAATCATCTAATAGTCTTATTTTATAATTTTAGGATAAGGCACTAATCTAATATTTCACTTGCACTTTTTTTTAAAAAAAAACACGCTGTGCAGTTTTGGTGGCAATAAGGCAACAGTTTCATTTGCTGAAGCGCCCATCTGTGTACACATCGTATTCGCTTCCTTTCTGTTCTCTAACAGATTAAAAAACTAAACAGAGGGCGCTGTCGATTTGGATTTTTTAAAGGATTGTAGTTGGAGCACTGCATTTCAGTGTTTGTTTGAAGTACACCCACATAACAAAGAAAGAGACAGTTTATCTAGTTGTATGTTTACGTTGTTAATATGCCCACGTCGTGTCGATAATTGAATCAGTATCAGGCCCGTAGCCAGCCCAAAAATTTAGGGTTGGCCCGACCCAATCATAATATACTTCATCACCATATTATAGTTCATTTGCAAGCCTACCGTGAAATTTTATGGGGGCCAGCCAAAATTTAGGGGGGCCCGGCCCCCTTTTGCCCCTCGTGGATACGGGCCTGATCAGTATATGTGGTTTAAGAAAGAAATCAGGTGCAGAAACACGCAAGTTAAACAGAGAGAAGGAGGAAAACGAAAGAGAGCAACTGAAGAAAATTTCTAAACTCGAAACGTTCTTTAATGGCAGGTTATAAGACAACGAATACATCAGCATGATACAGTTGCGGATGGTATCCAGAAAGAATACAACTTGAATGTATCAATGACAGTGGCCCAGATGGGGTTTATGCTTTCAGTTCTCCAGAATATCCAGTGACTTTGAAAAATACCGAAAGTTCGACTGGCCGGTAAAAGAAACGACACTTTGGACTCACAGGGAAAAGTTTCAAACGAAATAGTGATCACAGATTTTGAGAGTAGGCATACCGATACCCATGTTGCAGCTCACTCTACTACTACAGAAAGGAAGGTAAGAAAATTACTGGTAATCTGATACACGTAACTTCTTCGTACAATAGACCTACACATGAAAATTTTGCAAATTTGTTTGTATGTCTTCGCATCTTCCATATTTAGATTCAGTTATCCGGTGCCTTTATAATCTAAGCCCTATTATAAAGATAACAATAAAACTATTCATAGTAGGATATAAGTAAGGTCAAATATGAACACTATTCATAGTCTCTCTTGACTGGCACGGTGTCAAGTTTTGTGCAGATGGACAACCGCCCATCCAGTAGATACTCTTGCCCACTCCTCCGCCACTCTTAACAGAATTAGAATAATGTAGGGCAGTATACTATACTTCAAAATAAATAATTTTGAAGAATTAAAGATATTAGTCCTTTAGCAGAACACATACCTGTTTTGTGCCTTCCCTAGATCTTGTATGAACTTGTGCCGCTGAATCTTGTCGTAACGCTATTTCGTTTTTTGGTTTACTGCAGAATCAATATAACTTCTCAGCTTCAGACAGAAGGTGGCAATTCTACTAAAACATTTGAAGCCAGGATCAACTGTCCTGAAAAGCTTATCAGTAACTTGATCAGCAAGGATAGATGCGTGTAAAGCATTTTCCACAAGCTACACTGAAATTTGTGTAGCCCTGGAGCAAATTGCAAGTGACAACAAATTCGAATAGTTGAGGTGCTACGTGTATGAAAGCTGCAAATTGTGATAAGAACATCCCCGTTGGTACAAATAATGTTTAAGGTTTTACAATGAAATTAATTCGGGGAGGCATCGTCTGAACGCAAAGAAATTCAAGATGGAGGCCATATTTCAAAATGGCTACGCGGTTACAGTTTTTCTATTATACGTAGCAGGAATTGAGTGTTTGGTGTCATTTTATAGGTTTTTGAGGTCAAGGATTACATTTTTTGTGTTAAAAACGTGTTAGGAATTATATATATAATTATACTGTATATATATATATATATATATATATATATATATATATATATATAATATGCTTTGCGATAAGGAAACGTTATGATCACAAGTGCAGGATTTTATATTTCTGGTTCCTTTATAAAATAGTAAACTTGTTGTAAGAAATGCAACACCCAACAAATCCCTGTTTTTATTTCTTTATTTTTATTTTCAGATTTGAGTACGTGAAGGTGGCAATCGAAAATGGCAAAGCGTCTCCAACTAGTTCCTGCATGTGACCTGGGAGATAAAAAAACTAAAAGTGTTGATTGGACAAAGTGTATACTGTGTCAAAAGATATTTGATGAACATCTAGTATGTCCTGCAAATAACCGAAATGCATCTTTTCGTAACACTGGATACGCAACACTTCCGAATAATTTCGAAAACTTTCAATCTATTTGTGCCTTACCCAGTAATATGGGTATAAAACTATTTGATGAAGATAACTGTGGAGTAAAAAAACATTTTTAAAACGACAAGCTAAATGGCACAAAAATGTATCTTAAATTATAACTCTACAATGTTCGAATGAGCAAAGAAACGGAGGCTTAATGAAGGTGACAAAGAGTCTACATCATTATCACATGATCGTAAAGACCGATCAAATACTTCTAAAGAGATGTGCTTCTTTTGTGATGGTTCTGCGAAAAGCAAGGATCAATTGTTTAATGTAACCACGTTACAAGTAGATCAAAAGGTGAGGAAGTGTGCCATTGAACAAGGAAATAGTGTTCTACTAGCAAAAGTTAGTGGTGGTGATATGATTACTCTAGATACAAAATACCATGCAAAGTGCCTAAGAGGATTGTATAACAAGTGTCGGAGTAGTCAATCGACATCAACTTGTAATGTTCGTGTATATGAAGGAGTAGTTTTTGCAGAGTTAGTTAATTTCATGAAGGGAAGTATGAAGGGTTCAGATGAAACGCAACCAGTTTTCAAGATAAAAGTCCTGACAAAAATGTACAAGACAAGACTAATGTAACTACTAGGAACGGATGAGAAAATGCCAGATGTATACACCTCAAGATTACGACAGAGGATTCTTGCATATTTCCCGTATATGACGGCACTAATGTCTGGCAGAGAATATATATTAGCATATGATAAAACTGTTGATGATACCATGTTGGAGTCTTGTAAAAACGACCAAGATTAAGACGCCCTTGCTCTGTTGCGTGTTGCTAAAATAGTAAGGAAAGAAATACTACAACAAAAGAACGCATTCAATGGTGATTTAGATGCTGAATCCCAACGTAAATCTGTTCCTCGCTTCCTACTTGCCATTGTGAATGTGCTCTTGTATGGATCCAAAATTGAAGACAATTAAGTTGTTACACAGAATCTTTAACAATATCGCAATTGCTTTGTTTTAATATACAATCCCGAAAACCAACTGGAAACATATTGAGGTATGAAACTGATAGAGAACCTCCGCTGCCAGTTTACATCGGTCTTTCAATATTTGGAAAAACAAGAAAAAAGAGATAGTTTAAAAGCTACATTCACTTGAACTTTCAATCTCCTACATTCACGTGCTGGAACTCTCAACAGCGATGTGTGAACTTGTAAATGTCAGGTACCAAGAAGAAAAGGTATTGCGTCCATCCATCAAAGATATATTCTCAGTTGGAGCGTACGATAACATACACCACAATCCTAGTAGTTCAACTTCAGACCGTTCGTTTCATGGGACAAGTATATCAATATTTCAAAATCAGACACCTTAATGTTTAGGAACAGTAAGGCTTATATAAGATATACAGTATGACATAAGTAACTTCAAAAAGGGAAGTGTGCCTAGTCTCCCGGACGAGTTTGCTTTAGTGGAACCAGTAATCCTCAAGTCAAAAGAACCCACTATTCCAAGTTGTTCTGATGTTACATTGAAACTCATGCTGACACCCACTGCTACGAATGGGAAGAAAGAAGAAATTGCATGGCTAAAACATGTTATCAGCGAGGATATCGACATTGGACTTGATGCATCGTGGGCTGCCTACCATGCTTGTAGACAAACAGGTTCAACTGATTTTGTTCCAGGAATATAATCACTTTTACCATTATTCTACAAAGATTCATCATCAATAGCTATGATCAAGCATGCGATGAACGTAATAAAACGAGTTAAACAATTTCTTAACGGAAATCAAATTCCTGTCATGGTAGTGGATCAACCACTGCGTTATCAAAAGTGATTCAGTGGAATTATCCAGACATGTATGGTGAGAAAAATTTCATGGTGATGTTTGGTGCCTTCCACATCAAACAAACTTTTCTTAGAGTTTTGGGTCAGTGGATGTCAAGAAGTGGATAAAGCGCTGCAATTTCCAGTGTTGATATTGCATCTTCTAGCGCTGCAGAAAGCTATCTCAAAGTAACCCACGTAAAGAAAGAAAGATGAATTTACCAAGTGACTGCAGCAGAACTATACCATTTGTTGCAATATGCTTACCACCAGTCTGGTTCCGAGCTTGAATTTGACATATGGTGACGAGCTGCAGACAGTGTCATGTTCAAATATTGGATGACTTGCCTTGATATGGAAATCCTATTGCTTCTCTTTGTTCGCTCAATTAGAGAAGGCAACTACTTTTTGTATCGTCACTGCTTAAAAGACATGATTCCTTGGTTTTTTGTCCTGGATCATCATAACTATGCCCGTTGGTTACAAGTCCATCTGAAAGACCTTTTTGATGCAGAGTCTCAACTACCAAACATACATCGCTCCTTTTCTTCTGGGCAGTTTGTGGTAAGAAAATCAAACAGAATCTTCATAGCAATCAGCATAGACCAAGCACATGAACAAAATAACGCAATAGTGAAAAGTGATGGTGGTGCAGTAGGGCTGACTCAGAATCCATCAGCACTAAGACGTTGGATGTTGCCGGGCCAGAAATCTGTCAGTTAATACAGGAATTTGAGAGTGGTATTCAGCTAAAACCTGAAGTAAACAATCGACGCCATCATGAGCAGTACCAGTCCTATCAAGTAAAATATGTCGCGAAGGTTCAAGCATTTTACAACACATTGACAGAGTTTGGAAATCCATTTTTAGAAGAAGGTGAAAATCTTATTGTCATCGACAACAGAATTATCGTAGATAAGCAAGTTAACGCGTCAGTTTATTCGGCACAGTCGACTGGTATTAAGCTATTCCATAGTTTCATAGAGGAAAAATTAGTAAAACCGTCTACAACAATATTTCAACCTTTGAAGAAGAACAAAATATCCCTGTTTAGCACTCCTGCAAAGGACGCTAACAAACACAATAGTATACTTAAGACTTTAAAAACAGATATTATGCTGTTTTCTAGACTCTTTATAGCTACACAGAATCGTCAGTTGGATATGAAGAATTTTTTAAAGCACAAAAAGTAACCATTTCCGCCTGCATTTTCAAGTAATGGCGAATTTAGATTAGGCAGTAAATCTGACTTAGATTCTGTAGACAAGAATGATAATGCTTTTCCTGGAACTTGTGATGCTATAGTTTATGATGGTGCAGTTCTTACTAACATTTTAAAACCACATTCCTCAAGAACATTTGGTGACTACTATATGAACACATTTCATCTTCACATTTGTAACGACATTGAAATTTTGCTTGTCAAAGAACTGATTTGATTTGGGATAGATACATTACACCAAGTATTAAAGGTGAAGCTCGACAGAAGAGAGGAGCTGGAACTAGGAGACAAGTGTTTTCGTAGGTTACCTAAACATTGGCAAGATTTCTTGCGGAATTCCAGTAACAAAGAAGAGCTTTTTACTCTACTTGGAACATTAGCTGTAAATAATATTACAAATATTCAATTTCTAACTACTACAGGAGAAGAAGTTAAAGGCAATGTTACTGCACGAAGTTCTGTAATTGGTGCTCATTGCCTTAGCCATGAAGAAGCGGACACAAGGATAATACTTCACCTCCAAGACAATGTAGAAAACGGCTTCAAAAATATTGTTATACACATTGTAGATACCGATGTCGTAGTCTTAGCAATCGCTTACTTCTTTCCCTTGTTAACAAAGGACCTGGATAAACTTTGGGTTGCATTTGGAATAGGAAATAATTACAGATTTATTCCAGTTCATGCTATAGCTGAAGCAATGGGAAGCGAAAAGGCTATAGCTTTACCAGGATTCCATGCTTTTACGGGTTGTGACAACATTCCAAATTTTACAGGGAAAACAAAAAAAAATCAACTTGGAAGACATGGATGCTGTTTAAAGAAGCCACTACTGCATTTTCTTTCATCTCACAACCTCAAACTTCCATTTCAACAGCAATTTTTGACATTCTTAAAAGATACGTGGTGCTACTATACTGCTCAACCAGTAACAGTAGAAGTGTCAATGATGCGCAACAGGAGTTGTTCATGACCAAAAATCGTCCCCTTGAAAGTCTGCCACCGACAAAGAACGCATTACAAAAACAAGTGTTACGTAGTGCTTTCCAAGCTGGACACGTTTGGGGACAAGCAAACGAATGCACAATATGTTTGAGTTTTACGTACCACAGTTATGCCGGTGAGGCTACAGGAGAAAACGCACAATATGTGTACCTTCTCCAGCCGACTGGGGATGGTGGTTGGATGATGCATCATGGCACGTGAAATGGTCGGATTTGTCAGAAATTTCGGACTCATGTAGAGAACTAATAAAATGCACGTTCAAAAACTATAGAAACAAGTGTGGACATGTTGGACTGTATTGTACACTATTATGCAACTGTAAGAATGAATGTTAACAATGAATGAATGTAAGAATCAATGGCTGTGGTGCTTGTTGATGTGTTTTCGTTATGGTCTAGAAACATTGTTCAACTTCAGAAATATTCAGTTTAAACTTAGCATTACATCATATATTTTTGGATAAAAATAGTGTATAATGATTTCGCCTATGTTTCAATTTAAAAAGTATATGTAACAGAAAAACACCTATAGCAATTCCTAACTTGTTTTAAACATAAAACTTGCAATCCTTGACCTCAAAAACCTATAAAATGATACCAAACACTCAGTTCTTGCGACAAATAACAGAAAAACTGTAACCGCGTAGCCATTTTGAAATATGGTCGCCATCCTGGATTTCTTTGATTTTAGACAATGCCTCCCCGACTTAATTTCATTGTAAAACCTTAAACATTATTTATACCAACGGGGATGTTCTTATCACAATTTGCAGTTTTTCGTTGATTTCTGCGATGTAGCACCTCAACTAGAAGTGATGCTGATGATCACTGGTGAAAACTACACCTGTTAGAGTCGGCATTGATGCGTAATATCTGGGCAAAGATCATGGAGAGATTCGATAAAACACTACAAGCATTGGTGTGAGTGAAGTAACAGAAGTAATTGCAGTATTGGAAGCATATTTGCAAATTGTTCGTACGGAGTTCGATGGATACGAAGAGGAAGCAAAGAACATTAAGTGGATGTCAGGAATATCTGCATGGCAAGGGACGGAAGAAAAGTACGAAAGCTGCTCCCCATGAGGCAAAAGAGGGAGAACATGTGTTTACAGGATGAGAGCGATTTCGTATGGAGACATTTAACGCAATTGTGGATTTCCTCATGGCTGAATTGTGCAGAAGGAAAAAGGCATACAACATGATAAAATGAAAAATGTAATTTTCTCGCAAAACTGGATAGTGTGGACTGTGAAACCATCTGAGCAAAAGCGAATGTATTGGTTGGCCCTTACAAAGATAACTTACATAGTTTTTCGAATGAATGTATTCATTACAGAGCTCACTTGAAAGTGTGTGATGTAGCCATCAAAACTGCATCTGAAATGTTGAAGTACATTAGGATAAAGAAACTTGAAATCATCTTTCCCAAGTAGATATTTTCATACGAATGTTTGTATCTGCGTCATTTACGGCCCAGAATGCACAACGAACAACTTTCAGCTCTTAGTAAAATGTGTAATGAAAGCGAACTGTTAAGAAAGATAGATTTTGAACCAATTGTTAGTATATTTGCAGACACTAAAGCCAGGAAGAAGTGTTTACCTCTGTAACAAATATCGTACTATTCCCAGTAACTGTTGACGTTTAAAGGTAAAAAGTGTGTGTTACTGTCCATATTATGACATTTCAAGATAGCCTATAACCACTAAGATTCAAAGAGTAATAAATGATTGTTTTATGTAATATGATGAACGGAGGTTTCGTGTACTGCTATGTATATATTTTACATGAATTGTGCAGGTGTTTTATGAGAAGTGCGTAGGTGATCTTGGGGAGGGGGCGCCTTATATCAGAGTGCCTAGAGGCGCCAGAAACCTTAATCCGCCCTACATTCAATAACAACTATATCATTTATGGCGTTCTTTATTAAACGCAAACAGATCAGGCGACTTATAACCATCTTCACTCTCAAATTCCCTCGCCCACAATGACGCAAGGGTGAGTACAAATTCTTAACACGAAGGCGAGGGCAACGGTCAACTCCCTTCGCGAGGGCGATCGACAACTCCCTTCGCAAGAACTAGGATAAGTTCCCAATACGAGGGCGTGGACCAACTACCACTGCGAGGGTAAGGATGCACGAGGACGAGGGCAATTTTCTAGTACGAGGGCGAGGACGAGCAAAGTCGATGAACAACTCCAAGAGGCTGAGGGTGACGGAGGATGAGGACCAACTGCCGCTGCGAGAACAAAAGTGAGGTTGGAATAAAACGAACACTTATGCTTATAATCTAAACTACAACTTTGAAAACCGTTCGATACACTACAGCAGTGAGACTCTCTTGTTCTCCGCATTCTCGCAGTAACTGTGGTAAACACAACACGGACGCCCCAGCCAACATCGGCACTAAATCGTTGTCAGGTAATAACACACCATCCCGATTTTATGTTTCTTTTTCTCACAACTTTGATAATTGGACCTCATTTCCTTGTGTTCTGAACGCCCTAACCATAAAGCTATTTGGAATTAGGAATACCGCTAAAATAAAGGATACATATTAATTACATATGAACTACTGTAATTAATTTGGAAACTTCTGACAACTGTTACACTTTATTCATCCCAGTAACTTAGTGGTGAAATTTTATTCCAAGTGGTATAATTTCACCCAACTCCTTACGATCTCACACCCTGGATGTGGTCATCTAGCCCCCAATTATTAGCAATTTGCTGAAATTTTGACTCCAACTAGTGAATTTAGGAGTATCTCCGGGGGGATTTTGAGTAAATGGGATGGGACTGAAAGTAGTACTGCGGAAATACTAGTAACTGGTGTTGAGCATGATAAGAAAAATTTCCTCGGGGGAATTTTATAATTCCGGGGGTAGTCTTCCTTAAGTGACCCCCGAAATTATCACTGTATTCAACTGTACCATATGAAAAACCAATATGGCTGCAATATAAGAACTGTTTTCATAGTACAACGGAAAACTTTTTTTGTGAGTGCACTTCATGGAATAGCTTTTCTAGATTATATCTGTGTAAGCAACAACTAGTATTAAGGCACTGATAATATCCGGAGCAAACCTTAGAGCGAACTTGTAATCTAAAGAGAAGTGGCTCATCACGATGACATGCAGAAACAGAGGCGTAAAGAGCAAATAACTGACCCCGCTGAGTCGGTTTATTCATTCTTTACTGATATCAGTAGCAGTGCTTTGAGATTGCAATATACATTCAACACTTCTATGCACGTGTAAATGTGTTTTGTGCTTACACGCATCAGACAACTTGTCAAATAACCAGTTTTATTGTTTATACGGTTTCCTTTGTTGTTGGCATTTCGACGTCCACCTTCGTTATCAATTGCTATTACTGCTAGTTTATTTCAATTATCAGCAAATAAAAAAAGGAGAGAAATCACGTTTCTTAGAATCAGTACAAGGCCATTGCACTAATGGAAAAGAATTACTGCTACACTCAATTCCATTAACAGCCCAGGGCTGGATCAGCACACCATATTGATCTTACAAAGTTAAACTAGAAGCAGACAACACGTTCATAGAATATCCAACGGATGATAATGGCGGATCTAGAGGGAAATCATATCAGTAAGAATTAATTTTTTTAGGACAAACGAAAGTAGAAGCTTGTGCAGGACAGTCCTTCAGCAAAGAGTGTCCCAGTGCATCTTCCCCTACTTTTCCCCATGTAACGAGATTTTTTTCTTTCTCGAAAACGCGACGAAAGTCAGGACGAGAAGCATCTTTATAAATTTGAATAGAGACGAGGTCACGGTCAAAAATTCTCCTGTATTTTTTTCCTTTTGCTTTTTAGTTTTCTTAGTTTAGTACTTCCAAGTGCCTACTGCTGGTTCATCGGATCCTGGATTGAACGCACTACCGTGATTAGATCCCATTTTAAACGTAGATCTGGTCTTATATATACCTTTGCTACTGATACAGGACGTAAATACAAATCAATCCTTTATTCTATTTCGCCTAACTGTACTTAACCCTCGAGTAGTCGCGCCGCGGTCAAAAGCACCGCAGGGAAATTATTTTTGATCGTGTGTCCATTCTGTTCGTCCGACAGACATCTCCGTCTACTTAATCTTACCCCTCACCTTCCCAAACATTCCTGCTCAATCACTCCGTTATCCGTTGTTTAGTTTAAGTACTAGTGATTGTTTAGTGATTCTGCGGTGCTTTCCACCGCGCGCGACTAACCGTGTAATGTTTTTTCTCAGTGTTTCGCTCTGCACGTGACCTTTGCTTTGGAGATGTTTTAAGGTTTTTAAATATACATATTATTTTAATAGACGGAAGAGAGGTCGACAGAGTTAACAAACTGATACCAAGTGTGAAAAAAGAGAAAATTAGACATGAACAGCTTAAAAGAACGATATATATATATATATATATATATATATATATATATATATATATATATATGAACACGAATGATGAAGTGAGGAGTCTGCGAGCGAGTCTGAAGATCGTAAACCCAGAAATGACCAGCAATTCCCCGAATGTAGTCACAGCAGGAGAGGACGAAATAAGCGACGACGAAGTGTAGAACAGTGTAAATTTGAAGATAACCTAAAATAATTCAATATAGTGCTGTATAGGTGGAGTTTCAAAATAACAGGACCGTAAAATAATTCAATGTAAATTTGATTTGATTTCAATTTAGCGCCCTTTTCAGCATCAAGGCTATGTAAGACGTGGACCTACTGCTTAACGTGGGATCCGAACCACATGAGCTCCCACCGGGAATCGAACCCGGAAGTCCTACGCCAAAGGCACGTATGCTAACCGCTTAGCTACGAGTGAGCTCTAATTCAATGTAAAATGCGCTGTGAAGCTTTGTTTTAGTTTTATCTTTATACAGTATATTTTTTACTAATTTACTATTGCATTCCTAATTTTAGACGAACCAGAGTTGACAAAAACAAAAGATCGTCATCAGATTTAGAATTTTCAATAAAACCAGTGCGTAGCTATCTATCTAAAGAAATATGTAACGAAAAAAAAAATTATTACAAATAAGAAATAAAAAAACAGTACATGCCTAATTGTAGGTTCCTTTAATAGTTATTACTGTAAAACGTATTATAATAATAAAAATGTTATTCCCTCTTAGTCAGAAAATATACAAAATTACGTTTCTAATACAAGAAAAATGTTTAAAACGATATTTGCAACACATTATGTTCGTGCGGTCCTTTTGACCGCGCGCGACTACTCGCGTTACTTTTTCAGCGCGACTTCTCGAGGGTTAATATGTTCTATTTTGGAGGGCAATGTACAAAAACAGACCAAAAATTTATCAAAACAACATGTGGAAAATGTAAAATATTGTAATTTAGTTACCATATTCTTTTCTTTACATTTTTGAAAACAAGTGCTGGGTAATTTTACTACGAATACGTTAAAATGTACTAAACACAATTAATTTCGTGTGAACGGAAGTAATAGATATTTCGTTGTTACATTACGAAATGCGGCTATCCAGGCGATTACCAAAACCCCCCTTGTTCTTCCCCCTTGTTGGGAGATTAGGAAGATGTGTTAAGTGCGTTAGTAGGTACCGACTCATGGCAATATGAAAATTTAGAGTTGAGTTAAGTTGAGTTTGAGTTTAACGTACCTTTCAGCAGCGATGCTATATGAGACGGGACCTACTGATTAACGTGGAATCCGAACCAAATGAGCTCCCACCGGGAATCGAACCCGGGTCTCATGAAAATTTAGATTAAAGGAAGAAAGAATTACCTTCACTGTTCATTATTCTGTTCGTTTATATGACTTTTGTAGGATTATATTAATTATTCGCTTATGTTGTCTAAATTTTATGTATGTGTTTATATTGACGCCATTTTAAGTGAAAATCGTATTTGGTATTAAAGTGCATGTCTAGTGATATGTTTTGATAATTATTTGTTTGCAGTATGGATATAAAACTTATTTATATGTGAAAATGTTTATGTGTAGTTAGGCCTATCTAATAAGCCTAACGCTATATACAAAGTTCTTGTTGAAATATCTACTGCAGCACCTAATAGCAGGGGTAAAAGTAGATCTGAAAAGGTAGGGGGACGGTAGGTAGCGGTATGACGTCACGCCGTACCACTGCCTATCTTTGCCTATTGTAATTTTTTAGAAACTGGGGGATGCCGTACATATTTTTTGAAGATGAGGACGGCGTTCCCCTTTACTTTTAACCTGCCTACGAGAAATTTAAATACATGTAACACATGATTGAGCAGAAAGCTTGGAGGTTCTCGCAGATATTTCGCGGTCAAATTACTTGCTATATGGAACGTAGCCTATTGTATCTCTTCCGCGGCGCGTGCATTGATACGCATAGGATAGTTATTCGCCTTAGCGATATACTTGAATACTTTTTGTTCTTTATGCGCTAGAAGGTGCTGGTGCTTTGTTTTACAAGGAACGGACATGAACCTGTCATCCGGACATCCCAATCATACCCAGTCCATTCAATAAACATAAAGATATGTTCATACACAAAACATTAGGTGCCGTGGACAACGGAGTAGATCTAACGAGGAAGGTCCATAAACCGTGAGAGTTGAATTTTGATGAAAATTAGTGACAAGATTCAGTTCGAGTTACTAAGTAATGTAGTAATAGTCACTCGATGCGCAAATGCTTCGTTGAGCTGCTACACCGACGCCATCTTGAAATCCTGTAGGCAATGTCCAAGAATACCCTTTTAGCACAAAAATGAAAAAGCTTTTGATATATCTGACTTCAGTATTGTAAACCAAGGTAAATCATCTATATGTGAGAGTACTTCCAGTGCATGACCGCCATTTTGAAAGGCGCCATATTGAATCGCCGTCAAATATGATAAATGGCAAGGGGGTCATGTAGGGTATCAAATAGCACTGGAATTTACTCCTGAATTCATTTCCGTAACCAAAATTTAGATATCTGTTTTCACTTCAGAGTTAAGAGCTCTCTCGCTCACAGGAACATACAAAAACTGAGCAAGTAAAATTTGTGATATGAAATGCGGTCGTGCAAACACTTGCATGATTTTAACTAATGCAATAGTAGTTATTTGATCTACAATAGCTACTATACTAATCAGATCTTGAGATTAGTGAGAGATATCGTTAATTAAATTGAAATGCCCGTAGTGAAAAATGGAATAGCAGCACTGTAACAAATTATACCTATTTCAAAATCGCTATATATATGAGTCTGTGTGTGTTGCGATTATGGATAGCATTTAAGTGCTGTAATATAAGTTAGGTGGAACGGCACATATGGTTTTAAAGAATCTGTCTTGAAGTTATTAGAAAATTAATAGAAAAAAATATTAGCCTACTAACCTTTTGCTCTTCAATTGTGATGATGGAGATCCAAAACGTAGTGATTAGCACACAGCATCATGGAGCAGTGCAAACACTTAACAAATACACTTTCGTCACAATTTTTATGACCACAGACACTATTTTCTACTACTCTTCAGGACATTTGTAAATGAACCAACTATTGCTCCTGTTACGTACTCACATTTCTGCCATGCAAATGCAAGCATGCTCTTTAGGACTGGCGCACAAAATTGATGATACACAACAGAATGCATTTTCTTTATGAAAATTCTGCCATATAACTTGTACACCGAACAAGTGAACACCTGCTACAATCAGTTATTTATCACAGTCTTGATATGAAAACTAGTCTTGCCCTTATTATAAGCAAGTGTTTTATCGTTAAAGGTGGAAAGATGCAGATATTTAATTATTTTATGTTGAAGGGAAAGGGAAGAAAGAGGCTTGTTTTATGGATTGTAACTTGGAATTGAATCTTGTAATAATCTTTACTGCCACATATTCTTAGCAGTTGTGCATGCATTCTCTTATCACTAATAGCAGAACAGACACAAGAAAGTGAATTCTAAGTTTCCAGGTGTATCTTCTAAGAATTGGCTGTGAACTAATAATTTAAATCTCCTTCATTGTTCAGTGTGGCAGCAATAAATCGATTGTATTTAGAGAAACTGTCAATAAATACATTAAAGTATTTTAACTTCGTAATATGCACGGTAAATTATAGGTCGTCAAATATGAGTATTGGAAAGGAACGCAATATTCTGCAACAATGATGGTCTTTGCGTTAGGTTTCTAGATTGGAGAATAAAACTTAACACACTATAATGGACCACGTAAAAATGCCTAAAAGAGATTTTTGGTTTGATACAATTCAATGTCCCACACGCCTGCTACGCTAAAGAAGACGTGGACCTACTGATTATAGTGGAATCCGAACCATTTTGGTCGTTCAACTAATATATACCAGTTTATATAATTTTCTAATATATATCCGAACAGTCCTTTTGGTATTCTCTGCTTGTCAGTACTATTAGGCATGTGTTTCATCGACCAACAGTCTGTTCCATTGCACTTTGAAATAGGTATAACTCGTAGCATGCTGATATTCCATTTTTCACTACAGAAATTTCAATTTAATTAACGATTTCTCTTACTAGTCTCAAGATCTGATTGGTATAGTTGCTATTGTACTGCATTAACTACTGCATTAGTTAAAATCACGCAAGTGCTCGCACGACCGTGTTTCATGACAAGTTTAACTCGCACAGTTTTTATATGTTCCTGTGGGTAAGAGGGCTCTTAACTCTGAAGTGAAAACAGATATCTAAATTTTGGTTACGGAAATGAATTCAGGAGTAAATTCCAGTGCTATTTGATACCCTACATGACCCCCTTGCCATTTATCATATTTGACGGCGATTCAATATGGCGCCTTTCAAGATGGCGGTCATGCACTGGAAGTACTCTCACATATAGATGATTTACCTTGGTTTACAATACTGAAGTCAGATATATCAAAAGCTTTTTCATTTTTGTGCTAAAAGGGTATTCTTGGACATTGCCTACAGGATTTCAAGATGGCGTCGGTGTAGCAGCTCAACGAAGCATTTGCGCATCGAGTGACTATTACTACGTTACTTAGTAACTCGAACTGAATCTTGTCACTAATTTTCATCAAAATTCAACTCTCACGGTTTATGGACCTTCCTCGTAAGTCCTTGAGGCCCATTAATCCTGTTAGTATAAAGAAAATCGTAGGCTCGCAGTCTAATAGCTATTTGCATTAACACTGTTCATTGGAAACTCATGGTTTATATTTTATTCTCTTCAGTATGAAACAAGCTTTCCAGAGCTGCTAAGATGTATTGGAGCCCCTAACGTACTTAAACCGGGAAAATTGAGAGAATGTTGGGAAAATTCCCTCCAGAAATTCCTCCCATCAGCTTTGGGTCCCTCTGGAGTGGCCCTGGATAAAAACACACAATCCAAATGTATTTAAAAAATAGTATAGGGGACAAAAAATGTGTATACCAAGTTGTGTATTGCTAGAGAGAATAGATATGAGGGGAAAGCGTGTATTGGTACACGAACTTTTCCTTCATATCTATTCAATCTATCAATACAAAACTTGGTATACACATTTCTTACTACCTATACTATTTTTTGAGATACATTTGGATTGTCTGCTTTTACCCGGAATCACTCCAGAGAGGTACAAAGTTGATGGTAGGGATTTCTGGACGGAATTTTCCCGACATTTTCCCAATTTTCCGTGTTCAAGTACATTATGGATCCCAATACATCACACCTTTAGAAAGTTTGTTTCATGCTAAAGAGAATGAATTATAAACCATGACTTTCCAATGAACAGTGTTGATGCAATAGCTATTTCACTGAGAGTCTACGATTTTCTTTATACTAACAGGGTTAATGGGCTCCAAGGACTTACTCCTTTGTCCATGGCACCTAATTTTTGTGCATAAATATATCTTTGTTATGTTTATCGAATGGAATGGGTTTGATTAGGGTGCTGGACAGGCCCGTATCCAGGAGTGCTAGGGGGGCCGGGCTCCCCTAAAATTTTCACTGTAGGCTTGCAAATGAACTAGAATATGGTTGGATCGCCCCCCCCTAACTTCAGACGGTTCCCCCTACATTTTTGGGCTTGCTACTGGCCTGTGTCCGGATGACATGTTCATGTCCTTTCCTTGTTAGATTAAAGCACAGAGGATATCGTGAAAGCAAGAAAGATATTTTTAAGCTGTTTTAAGAAATATCCTTAATAAAAGAAATGTTACCAGCGGTTAATGCTGTAACAAAGAAATCGGCACTGGTTTAAAGATACGCACATCATTACACAATATACTGCAATATTAAATATTGTTTTAAATATGTTGTTGTTATCACAGTCTTCACGAGATGTGCAAGGATTCTGATAACTTCTAGATAAAATTAATCAAACAATGAGATCATAAATTTTGCACATAAAGTTACAAAACGCTAGGAGAAAACTTTCCGTAAATCGAAACAAGAGGTGAATGAATCCTTCGAGAAACAAATGAGAAAAGATTTCTGCAAAATTTACCAGAACGAGACGAAAATAAATCCTTATTTCTCAGCTTGGCTCATGAGCAACTCTAACTCCTCACGTTTTGACTTTGCCTCTCTCATCTTTCAGACAAAAGTTTCTGGAAGATAGCCTGATTGAATTGATTCAAAAATTAAATTAAGACTTGCTTTAACTCTTATTATGGTTTAAAACATAAAATGTTCCACAACTTTCGTTTTTTTTTTTTTCCTTTTGAATATTGCTTAATTTTCCTTGCAAGTTTCCAATTATCTTTACTGCTTGGAGTTACAATGGATCAATAATGAGGGAATGAATTCTTTCCCCAATGATATAAAATATAATAGTATATTCCGTGAAAATATCGTAAAAATACTTCAATTTTATAAAACATAATTTATGTTTATTTCGATGTTAGAAACCTATTCGTATAGTTTGTGATTGAAGTTATTAGACTTCCAAAGAATGCTATACGTAAATATCGGAAATGTTATAGAACGGTTACATCATTATGTCTGTCTGTTGACATATATCAGAGCAAAAACGGTAAAAGGTATCGAAAAGCATTTCTTTGCAAACAATTCAATGTCTCAATCCATAGGTTGAATAGGCTTCAATAAGAATTGCGAATAGGTTTCATTTTCTCCATTAACCTCTTATTCAAACCAGAAGTGGTTGAAATTAGCCATTTCCGGTTTCAACATTCTTCGCTGTATAACAAAGACGGTAATAGATAACGATATATATATATATATATATATATATATATATTGGTAATCGATTCAGCGTCTCAAGAAAACATATCATCACAATCCCCAACTTTCTATCAAAACCGGAAGTAGTTGAAATCTACTGGTATTTCTGGTTTCAATACTGGTTTTCAAAGAGCAAAAACCTTTTTTTTTTTTTTTTTTTTTTGCAATCGATTCAGTGTTCGAAGAATATGTTCCATATTCTAGGCTTTTTCTTTCAAACCGGAAGTGATAGAAATCAGTCACTTACGGTTTTCACGTTTATCGCCGTAGAACAAAAGTGGTAACAGATAGCTACAAGTTTTCTGTTACAATTGGTTCTGTGTCTCAAGAGAGCAGCAGGTAATCACTACCTCCAACATTCTACTGAAACCGGAAGTGGTTGAAATGTGCTAGTATACTACTATCGGGTTCAGTATTAATTTTCATACAATAAAAATAGTTAGGGATATAATAAAACAGTTTTCGTCACAAATTCACCGTCCCAAGAATGAGTTTTATCTCGTATTTCATGTATCTGTTGAAGCTGGAAGTGGTGAAAATTACGTTTTTTTTTCGGTTACAACACTGATTGCATAATGGTTAAAATGAAAGTAGTTAGCGACAAAGAATTTTAAGTATGGATTCGGCACTAATACTATGTTTTATCTCTGATTCTTTTCGTGTATTGTAACCGGAAGTGAGAGGCATCAATTACCACTTCTGGTTTGAAACATAATCTCCATTGAGCAAAACCAGTAAGACAAAGCAAGTAATAGGTTTTTAATAAGGATTCAATGTCGGAAGAACAGGTTCTATCTTCGCTCTTATTTCTCTATTGTTACCAGTAATTATGGATGTACCATTTCAAGTTTGAGTATTGAATTCGCATAGTTTAGAAGTCTATCGTGGTTTTACACTGTGAAATGACACTCACTTGTTAAAATTTGAAGAAGGAGACTCATTTGCTTCTGCAATTCACAGTATCACTAAATATGACGTTAGAAAACTAGAGTTAAAAGCTACGAAGAATATAGGATCAAACTAAATGCCAGAAAAACAAAAGCAACAGTGGTTAGAAAGAAGTGTTCATCAAATAGAGAAATAGGAGTAGATAAAGTAGAAGAGTTGACTAACAAGCGTTCGGTGCCTTGGTACTAAGTCTATTATTAGTGAGGATTTCAAGTTGGGATCATGAAATGATAGCATGGATAGGAATGACGAAAGAATCACTTTAGAAAGAGGAAAGATATTTATGTTTGGATTATTGAATGCCAAGGTAAATAGTCCCCCCCCCCCAAAAAAAAAACTCTTTAAATGTTTCGTGTGGAATATGATACTTTATCGCGCTCAAACATGAAAATTACGCAAACGAGAAGAAAAGAGGAAGAAGCTGAAAGATTTTGAAATATGGGTGTGAAGAAGAATGAAATTAAGCTGAATTGAATAAATGAAAAAACGAAATGAAATCTTTAAGTTTTACGTCCCGCTGTTATGTCGGCTGGTCTAGGCTAGATAGAATGAAGTGGGAGGGAACGGGGGAACCCCCCCAAAAAACACGCACACGGCCACAAAGTTCAGATTGCAAGTGCTGAGATCGAACCAAGAACTCCATGCTCTAGGGGTGAACGCTCTATCACTGAGCCACAACGGTCCTACTGAATGAATGAAAAAGTGTTAGAAATTGTAGAAGGTAATCACAATTTTAGATTTTATTAAAAAAAGAGAGAGATAAACAGCTTGGAACATTAACTGGGAAGAGAGTGGAAGCTGTAAGGGACGTGATAGAAGGTACGGTGCCACAAAGAGGAAGAGGGAAAGAAAAGGGTTACAGGCGATGAACTGAAGAGGTTAGCTTAAGTATATGGTACAGGGAAAATTCTTAGCGGCAGATGACCTGCCAATAATGACAGAATACCTATGATGATAATCAGCAGATCCCGGATTTCCATGCACAAACTAACTTCGAGATATGCATGCAATATGCACGAAAAGTATCAAACATATGAACTGAAATATGCATTAAAAATTAAGATATGCACTGAAATATACACTAAGAAAATAAAATTTCAATTTCTTACAAAAATATCTTACCTTAGTGATCTCTGTTGCAATGAACTATGAACGCCTTCCTTAGGTTTTCTTCTGTAAACCCTCTGCGCTTATCAGTGAAAAACGTTTTGTACATAAGAAAGTTCCTTTCTACATCAGTAGAAGTCAGTGATGCATTGAAAAACACCACATGTTTTCTTGTGTTAGAACTTCTTCCAACTCCATGTTTTCACCATTAGGGTTAGGCTATTTAAGAAAGCGTTTTTGATGCGTTACCCCCTGTAGCGAACATGGCCAAGATGGCTATTCAGTAATTTTACTTTCACCAGAGTTGTATATCATACTGTGAGCCAGTCAGGGTTTCCGGGTCTTTTTGGCAGGTCCAGGTATGTAATAGCAGACTTCCAATACTCTGCACAAACCATCTTCCAAGCAACTGTTTCTTGCTACAACCCCCTTGCCTCTTTCCTTTTTTTCCCCTTCCCTTTGAAATCTTTTATTTGAAATCTTAGCAGGCGGTCTATTGTTCCGAAGCGCACTAAATACGCTCGAGCTGATGTTTTCTCCGCGTTTTTATTGCTTTCGCGTTTGTGATTAGCCATCTACATTTAAATACATGGTCAGCGTATTCCAAGCGTACGCATGAGCAATAAACACGTTTTGCGATCGCCTCAAATAGCCGGGTACTTAATTGCATTTGCAATATCACAGATTGTTTTGTACCCGAGATTTTTGCCTAATAGGGGAAAAGTTTATCTGATGCTATTTTCGTAACACCGTGAGTTTCACTGGATAAAGTCTGCTACAGTTCACCGACAAGGATAGTGAATCCTGCAAAGCATTCTAACGGGATTCCAACTATCTGATAATTTCAGGTACCCTCGAGAAGTGGTTGTGTTGTCAGTTGCAGAGAAATATTTTTGTGACACATAAACAGCGGTTGCATCATCGGAATTTAGTGGGTGTACAACTGACTTCACTTCATTTAAGTTATCTGCATAATACGACACATCTTCTAGGCACGAGCTATGTCGGGTTAAAACTGGTTGCGGAGGTAGCAGTTCATTCTTCGCAACTTGGCGAAAGATACGTACGTTTGATGGTGCTTTCACAAATGCTTTCTTTACATTTGATACAAGCGCGTCTACTTCCGAATATTAGCATCTGATTGTTCCTACTACGCGATAAAGACAGTGTGAAAGACAAGTCAAATGGAGTAATTTAGAATACAAAACTTTTTTCTATTAGGTCTATTCTATACAACATTTTATTTTACATCTGCGTTTACAAAGTGATTCGGTTCACTTCAAATATAACGTACTCTCTTGTGATATACTCTGAGATATGCTGGTATGCCGCAATAAAATTCGGAAATATGCAGTATCCTGCAAAGTTTACGAAATATGTATGCACATCGAAATTCACTCAAAATATACACTTATATGAGCTATCATACGCGTTTCAAACAAATCCAGGGGCGGATCCAGGACCGACTTCTGGGGGGCGGTGGGTTGTCATATTTCTACTTCTAAGGGCTCCAAACTTGGGATGGATTTTATTTATATATATAAAATAAGAAAGTTTCCTCTTCTGGTTGGGGGGACGATTGCCCCGATCGCCCCCCCTGGATCCGCCCCTGAACAAATCCTTACAAGTCCGTCGAAAAGGGAAACTTTCCATACGTTTCTGCATATTACTATAAACAAGCATTTTGCATATAAATCCGGGTTGTATGATCAGATACGCCTACAGGAATTTTTTTCCAAGGAAGGGGGTAAAAGACCTACAACTGAACAAAGTCGCCAATATACACATCTTGATGTATAAAGTACTTTTTCATATAAAACAATTACTGACGCACATTGCATAATTTCATTAACTACAGTGGATGACTAAAGACATCTATTTTCTTACAAGTATTTCAAAGAAAGGAATGCGTTTCGAAAGTTGAGCAATGCGCTCCACTGAGGGTTTAGGTATATATTTAAAAAAGACATTACTTCTTAGTGTGAAAGAAAGCCGACTACTGGTATAAGCAAGAATATACACTCACACACACGCACACATAAACACACGTAACCAAAGGAGGAAATTGAAAACTAGTTATTGATTGTCGGATATAAGCAATGTAAGAAATATTCAACCCAAAGGCTAAAGAAATAATGATAATAAAAAAGGACAAATTGAAGGGAAAAAGAAGGTGGAGGAATGAAGAAAAATAAGAAGAAACGCCGATTAGAAGAAGATAAAAATGGAAGATAAAGATAAAGATTGAGATCTGGGAGTGGCTAAAAGGTCCAATAATCACGTTACTTTGAATTTGGAAATTACACACCAGATCTTGGTGGCTGGATAATGATCAACCTTAACGGATGGAACTCTACTATACTTGCTTGGTCAGGTGTAATAGAGTCATTAAGATTGCATTCAGTTTTCCTTACAGGGAGGGTGTGAGGGAAATAAAGGAAAAGAAAGACTGTCTGTGGATGGAAAGAAAGAAAACAAAAGGACACAGAATCAGAAACAAAACTGGAAAAGGAGAAGGAGCAGAGACCATTTCTGGAGAGTGTCCAACTTGACCCCGCCTCCCTTTATGCATGCCGGCAATCTTTGACTTCGTCCTTCAACGCACAATTCGGTTTGAATTAAGCACCGACCACTACAGTTTGTCAGAGCGAGTCTTTTATTCCTAGGCCGGCTGTCAAATCAGCTTTTCGCATTCGATTGTAAAAACTCGGCGGTCTATTTATGTATGTTATGCACTATGCCTTCGTAACGAAAAAGAAGGATATGGTTTTAATCCGTATGTGGCTACTGTATAGTACACTGCAAGTAACATTTATCTTCTCATATACACACATGCATAGGCATATCTATATGTGATACACTCGTATCAAATAACAGTATTAAACAGGACATATTCTTCTATCATAATTCATAAATACAAAATGGTCTCTGAGTAACATAGTCGGAGATGTAGCTGAAAGTAGGCTAAACATCAATCATGAACTCTTACATACACACACACACACACACACACACACAAAGTAGAACAGTTTAATCTTGTTGAATGATGATAGTCAGTAATGATTTCAAGGGATAGCCAAGGGAGGAAATTCCTCGCCTTCCAGGTATCTCTCCAATCGATCTCAACCTGAGTTATATGCATTTCTTAATGTTACTTTCACCCCCCTGTATATTAAAATTTTCTCCGGAGGAAATCTGAAATCAACACTGATGTTAGTATTTTTTTATTTTTTATTTTATACAATTGAAGCGTTTGATGCAATAAGGGCGTAAGTCTGAAACATGCAGTTGGAGAAAAACGATGTTGAAAATTTAAATAGTATTTTTTTCTTTTTTTTCTTTTTCTTTTTTTCTTTTTCTTTTTTTTTTTTTACATGAGACAACGTAATATGCAGCATTTTATTCCGATATTGAATTGAAATGTTCCCAGAAGGCTAAACAAGCATGGCAAAAGCCACAAATGCGTTTAATCCAAAAAGGGCGTAAGCTAGCTTACGCCCTTATTACATCTAACTCCTCAATTATTTCATCTCGTGTGCATTAGGCAGGACGCTACAGAGAAACTTTGGGAAGATAGAGTACTTTTCAACTTAAAAGTGGTGTTTGGTGTCCCGGGTATACTTCCGGAGAGGGGAGGGGGCAGACACAACCCTCTCGAAGTTGGTCAACCTTCTTCCTGGAGCATTAATTGTAATTACGCAGGACCATACTGGCCAGGCGGGAAACCGGAAAATTTCCCGGTGGGTCCTGGACGGTGAATATTTTGCTGGCCCGCCGATTCGTATACTAAGTAGTGGTTATAGGTACAAAAAGTCACATGTCACGCACTCCTCGCTGACGGGAGTAATGGAACGGAGGATGATAACTCGTCGAGTACCGGCAATACAATCAGCTAATCCCATACCAACATTGCAGCCATGATGTTGCGAAAACAGCCTTTCACATTTTTCGTAATTCAACCCTTGAAAAGGTCCTGATTTTCCAATCTGTTATATAATTTTGCTAATATTCAAATATTCAGCTAATTTGAAATCTCAAATGATGCCATAACTTGAAACTAAATAATAATTTACATTTCACAGCACCATTGTTTTCCGTGCAGAAAATATAAAGGATCGGATTAAAGAACATTGAGGACCCTGAGTGGGAAAATAAAAGGGAACCCATCAAAAACTTTTATGATGGGTCCTCTCTCAACATGGTCAAAAGGGATAGGTGCTGACTGCCACAACCAATTATTGGTGCTGACTGCCACGACTGTCGCTGATTGCAAATATGAAGGTGCTGACTGCCACGATGGCGTGCTGACTGCCACGAGCCTGGGAGAAACTGTATTTGGAAAGAGAGGAATTAATCCCTCATACAAAATTTATGATTATTAATTAATTTAGTAGGGATTAATTTAGTAAACATCACAGCAAATCTATGTGGCATCCTATAAGTTACAAAGTTGCTCACTAAGTGGAACGACATACACTTGGATGTTTATAAAGGGATTGTCTTTTCTGTTATATGTACAATTTGCACATTTCATTGTTTATATTCAATGTTTTATTGTATTATTTAATGGATATGATGGTCTGAAGCCAGCTGACAAGGGAAGTTTGGAAGAAGCACTCGCCTGCAGAGAAATAAGCATGTCATTTGAAAGACCAATTCATGCTTATTACAACAGGTAATAAAACTCCTGTACGTTGAGAACTGTTTGAGATCTTCAGCTTGGAAATTTATATGAGAAAATGAGTGGATGCACGTTTCAACGCGTTAAGTATTCTCACCCATGGCGAAGCCTGATGGTTTGAACTTGCTATTGCTTGATCACTAGGGTTCATTTACAGACAAATTGTCCATTACAAGTTGCATGACGGATGGCAAAGACCTAATGGTTGAGAAGATACCAAAGAATTGCACATGATGTGTTTTGATGTGTTTTGATTCCGATCAATCAAAGATTATGCAGGAGGTTGTACATAGTATGAATCTTCTTCATCTGGACGTTATAATGTACCAACGAAACAATCAAATCAAATAAAGTTCGTGTCCATACAAATCACTTCCGATCACCGCGATACATTGAATTGTTTCAGTTTGCGTTCTGCAAGGCAGGTTACGAACAAATTATAGGCCTATAACTTTTGAATCACTTGTCGAATTTGCTTTTTGCTTTGGTTCTGCGAACTGTTCTCTTGACGGATGCAACACAATTCCACATATAAAATGTTCATGGTGCAAGGGAATATTTTGCCTGCGTCATTTCTTCATAAAACAGAAGAACAACAGTGATCAACTTTCATCTCTAACCTATGATTATTGTAAACAATGTAATGACTAATTGTATCTAACAAAAGCGTTAGTTATTGCAAAATACTTTTTTTCTGTTTTCCGATAGCTTTCAATTCATATGTCAATATTCGTTACTAATTATGTTGTACTTGGATAAGCTTGCATATGTGCATTATTTTTATTCATATTAGTTTCATTTTTCTTGTATATAGTTTAGTGGTTTAGTGAATTCTTTGTGATTCTTTTAGTGATTTTTCTAGTGAGTTTTAGTGAGTTGTGTTTGCATTGGCTGGCAACAGTGCCTTCAGTGTGCTATTCAAGTGGGTCTGTGCATTCGACAATGTGCTTCGAAGTTCAACTAGACAAGCATATTCATTAATAGTTTCAGAAAAGCATATTTATTCATAGGTTTTAGAGAAATACTCATGTTCATTAATATACAAGATTCACATGTTCTTAACAGTGTTTTAGAGTGCTACTCAGTTTATGTGTGATCGAAGACAAAGTATGATGGTTAGCAAGCAACATGTGGTTTAGCTAGCAGCAAGCAACGATTACTGCAGAAAGATGTTAAGATAAGTAATTCATTGTACTAATATTTAAGTATTATATCAGCATATTAACATATGAACAAAGCATGTTATATTTATCATATTAACACATGTACCTTTAAATAAGAATTGAAGCAAGTAACATCTAAAATATTCGTCAAGTCTTATTTCTCGTTCCTTCATGATATCTGGGTAAATCAGTAATATGGGTTTAATCATACAGTTCATTTGCTGTGGTTGTGATATGCATGAGTTGTAAATAAAGTACATAAACATATCACCCCTTCATACATCAACATTTTTTGGTCCTCCGTCCACCGGATGTCAGAACGAGAAACGTGACTTTGCATTGTTTGTTCTCGTGTGTGTTTGTGTGGGTGCTGCTGTCATAAGCAGGACAAAGCTGTTCATATTAGTACAGTGGTGTGTGTGCATTCAACCCAGCTGAATTCAAGGTTACATGTTTGTAGGTCACTCAGAAGTAAAAAAAAAAAAAAAAGAAAGACAAACAATGGCAGAAGTGCAGTTGGGTCAATTAATTAAGAAACGTGCTTCGGTCAAAGGTCAGGCAACAAGAATACAGACATTTCTTCAAAAACTACAGAATGAAAATAAACCTAGCATACAAGAAGCAAGAACGAGGCTAGTTGCACTTGAAGGGGTTTTTATTAAGTTTGATGAGATACAGTCAGAAATAGAGCTCTTGGATGAGACGGGTGAACAAGAAACGCACAGAATTACATTCGAGGAACTGTATTATGATTCAAAGGTTAAGTTGCAAGAATTTATTGATAGTTTTGAACAAAAAACGGATTCAGGGACAGCAAATAACAAAGCTGCAAATTGTGGTAGTAGTTCAGTACAATTGCCTAAAATTTCTTTGTCCATATTTTGTGGTAAATACGAGGAGTGGTCGCCATTTAAGGACATTTTCATTTCCCTTATTCACAATAACGAATCATTAAGTACAGTTTGTAAGTTTCAATATTTGCGCACATCGCTCAAGGGAGAAGCGTTTACATTAATAGCAAATCTGCCTACAGTAGAAGTTAATTACGAAATCGCATGGAAGCTTCTTGTTGAACGCTACGAAAACAAACGGTTGATAGCTTCGACATATGTACGAGGGTTGCTCAATATCAAGCCAGTAACGAAAGAAAATGCTAAAGACATTAGACAATTTGTAAATACTGCACGTAGTAATTTTCAAGCCCTTGAAGCATTGAATTTGGACAAACCTTTGCATGACGTACTACTAACACAGCATTTAGTAGAAAAACTTGATTCGGCAAGCAAAAGGGAATGGGAAGCTGAGCAAAGTAGTGACTCCTTTCCATCGTTATCGGAATTATTTTCATTTTTAGAAGGTCGTTGTCAAATGTTAGAAAATATTCGTCCTACTCAATCTGAAAGTACTTATGACAACAAAAGTGTAGATTCCAAAGCAAAAAGAAAGAATAACAGTCAAGTGAATGCGTTTGTTACTGTGCTTCCAAATGCATGTAATATTTGCCGTAGCAAAGAAACGCATGCTGTTTTTCGCTGCCCAGAATTTCTGAGTGCCAACATTAATCAAAGAAAGGAGCTCGTGAAGCAAAATAAATTATGTTTTAATTGCTTAGGTAATAAACATCAAGTAAGGGCATGCAAATCAAGTGCTTGTAAGAAATGTAATTTTAAGCATAATACACTGTTGCATGAAGATACTACTAAAGAGGCTACTAACAAAGACAGTTCAAGCAAAACAAATAACAATACTACTAACGTACCTAAAGTTAAGGAACAGAATCAGGTTCAAGTTCAACCACAGGACTCTTATTGCTCATTTAAGATTAATTATGGTCAGCAAGTCTTATTAGCAACAGCGTTAGTTAACGTAACAGACACTAAAGGTCGTTTTCAACAATGCAGAGTGTTATTAGATGCAGCGTCTCAATCGAATTTTGTAAGCGAAGCTTTAGTTCATAGATTAGGCCTCAAGAAAACGAAAAATCGTGTTCCCATTAGAGGTATCAATTCTGTAACCTCCGAAGCTCAGTACAGTGTTAAAGTTCATATTTATTCAAGAACATGTGATTTTAGTGCAGTGGTCGATTGTTTAGTATTGCCAAACATTACAGGTTGCATACCTTCTAAGGATATTGATTACAGTAATTGGAACTTGCCAAAGGATATTTGCTTAGCCGATCTAAATTTTCATCGCTCGTCGTCAGTAGACATGCTTATAAGTGCGGGGTTATTCTACAGTCTCCTTGAGCCAGGCCAGAAGACTAGAAAAGGAAATTATCCAGTTTTGCAGGAAACGAAGCTAGGATACGTTGTCGTCGGAAATATGCCTTCAATACCCGAAGAAGCCAACCAGTCGGTAATTTCATGTTTTGCTCAGATGGAGACAGACTTGGATACACAATTGAGAAAATTCTGGGAACTCGAAGATCTTCAGACTAAGATTTACACGCCGGAAGAAGAAAATTGTGAGAAGCATTTTTTAAAAAATACAACCAGAAATGGAGATGGAAGATTTATTGTCAAATTACCAAAGAAGGAAGAGAATGCAGCTTTAGGAGAGTCTTACAACATGGCACTACAAAGATTTAAGCAGCTTGAAAGAAGATTGCTACAAAATCCTGAGTTTCATAAACAATATGCCGCCTTCATGGATGAGTATTTAAGTTTGGGTCACATGCGAAAGGTTACAGAAGAAGACGTGAACAGCAGCAGCAGTTGTTATCTTCCACATCATCCTGTATTCAAGATGGACAGTACAACAACTAAATTAAGAGTGGTTTTTGATGCAAGTGCAAAAACGTCTAATGGCAAATCATTGAATGACATTCTTCAAGTTGGGCCAATTGTTCAAGATGACTTGTACTCCATTATTTTAAGGTTTCGGTTGTATCCAGTTGCATTCACAGCAGACTTAGAGAAAATGTACCGCCAAATATTAATTCATGATGAGGACAAGGGTTTACAACGCATCCTTTGGAGAAATTCAGTAGAAGAACCGATCCAGTCGTATGAGTTACAAACAGTGACGTACGGGACTTCGTCAGCATCCTTCTTGGCAACAAGATGTCTGAAGCAAATAGCGGAGGAAAATTCCAAGGAATTTCCAGAAGCAGCAGAAGTAATAAAACACAATTTCTACATTGATGATGTGTTAAAATCAGTACCAAACGTGTCAAAGGCCTTAGAACTACAGAAGGATCTTATTAATATTTTAAGCAGAGCAGGTTTCAAGCTTTGTAAATGGAGTTCTAACAAAGAAGAAGTACTTCAAGGAGTTCCTGAAGACTTCAGGGAAAAACAACAGCCAATCATACTTGGTCAGCAAGACGGTGTTAAGACTTTAGGAATAGCATGGATTCCATTAACAGACAAACTTATAATTTCGAACAAAATTTGTAAACACGGAACTGCAGTAGAAAGTAATGTTGCAATGACAAAAAGACAAGTCGTCAGTATAGTGTCATCTATCTTCGATCCATTAGGTCTAATCGCTCCAATTGTCATCAAATACAAGAATTTCTTACAGAAGTTGTGGAAAACAGGGATGGATTGGAATGACCCATTAGACACAGTCCTACAAGTTGAGTGGAATCAATTAATGTATTGGTTACCTGCGATGGCGAAGATACAAATTACAAGAAACGTAATGTCTTCGGAGAACGTTAAGGAAATTCAATTACATGGTTTTTGCGATGCAAGTGAAGAAAATTTTGGAGCAGTAGTGTACATCAGGGCTACAGACGAACAAGGAAACATTGAAGTCAATTTACTTTGTTCAAAGTCGAAGGTTGCACCACTGAAGAAGCAGACTTTGCCTAGATTGGAATTATGTGGAGCACTGTTACTTTCGAAGCTAATAGACAAAACGCTATCCATATTAAATATAGAGGTCAGTGGTATACACCTGTGGACAGACTCGACGATAGTTTTGTCATGGATCAAATCACCTCCCAATCGTTGGAAGACATTTGTATCCAACAGGGTGGCTCAAATTCAGAGAATCACATCAATCAATCAATGACACCACGTGCCTAGTAAAGAAAATGCGGCAGACATAGTTAGTCGAGGAGCGGATCCCAACACTCTTATTCAGTCTCGAGAGTGGTGGCATGGTCCAGAGTTTCTTCACAGAGCGGAATGGCCATGTCAAGAACAAAATGAGCCGGCTAATATTCCAGAAGAGAAGAAAGTCATGATAAGTTTGGTGGCAGTTCATGAAACAAGCTTTATGAAAAGATATTCCTCGTTAAACAAAATGTTGAGAGTAGTAGCATATTGTTTGCGATTCAAACATAATTGTCTTTCCAAGAAATCAGAAAGAAGAACCGATAGTCTTGACGCTTCGGAACTTCGTTTAGCGTTACACAGATGTATCAAGATAGTACAACATACTACCTATCATCAAGAAATATTGAACTTGCAGCAACAAATGGAAGTTTCAACAAAGAGCCCAATCAAGGATCTTTTTCCATTTCTGGACACGGAAGGAATGCTAAGAGTAGGAGGAAGATTGGAACATTCAAACTTATAGTACGACAACAAGCATCAATTCATCTTACCTGCAGGACATCATTTCACTCACCTGATAGTCAAAGAAGAACATAAAAGGTTGCTTCATGCAGGACCACAGCTTCTTATTGCATCTTTGCGTACAAGATATTGGATTCCAAGAGCTAAAAAGATGGTCAAGGCAATAGTACACAATTGTTTGGTTTGTTTCAAGTGGAGATCAACAAGTTCATCACAGTTAATGGGACACTTACCCAAGGAGAGAGTAAATGAAGCAAGACCATTTGTACACGTGGGAGTTGACTATGCAGGATTCTTTTATGTCAAGCCCACGATTCGCAGCAAAATTCAAATGAAAGTCTATGCAGCGTTGTTCATCTGTTTAGCCACTAGAGCAGTTCACATAGAAATAGTTTCAGACTTAAGTTCTCAAGCCTTCATCGCCGCATTGAAGAGATTTATTGCTAGGCGAGGAAAATGCTTATCTATCTGTAGCGACAATGGTTCAAACTTTGTTGGCGCCAATCGAGAATTGCAACAATTTTTTGAATCCAAGACTAACCGAAAGGACATCCTGGAATACTCAGCTCAAGAAGGTTTAGAATGGAAGTTCATTCCTGCCAGATCTCCTCACATGGGGTCATGGGAAAGTTCAATAAAATCCATGAAGTACAACCTACGGCGTGCAGCAGGAACAGCAAGTCTGACATACGAAGAGTTGAATACGTTACTTATTCAAATTGAAGCCATTCTAAATTCAAGACCATTGACAGCCATTTCCAACGATCCTACAGATCCAATGTATCTCAGTCCAGGACATTTTTTGATGGGAGCTACACTTCTCAGCCTTCCGGAACCAGATCTACTGGACGTACCTATCAACAGATTAGGAAGATGGCAACGGATTCAACAAATGAAGCAGCATATTTGGAAACGTTGGTCAAGGGATTACCTCAACCAGTTACAACAAAGAAGAAAATGGAAGTCAGCTCAGCCTAATCTACAACCGGGCATGGTCGTATTGTTAAAAGAAGACAATGTTTCTCCTCAAGTGTGGAAGTTAGGTGTGATTGAAGAAGTTCATCCGGGCAGTGATAATTTAGTGCGAGTGGCAACTGTGAAGTGTAAAAGTGGCATTTTTCGGCGTAGTGTTGCTAAGCTAATTCCTTTATCCCTAGAATATTAATTGATTGTGTCCAATCAAGGAGGGGGAGGATGGATAAGCTTGCATATGTACATTATTTTTACTCATATTAGTTTCATTTTTCTTGTATATAGTTTAGTGGTTTAGTGAATTCTTTGTGATTCTTTTAGTGATTTTTCTAGTGAGTTTTAGTGAGTTGTGTTTGCATTGGCTGGCAACAGTGCCTTCAGTGTGCTATTCAAGTGGATCTGTGCATTCGACAATGTGCTTCGAAGTTCAACTAGACAAGCATATTCATTAATAGTTTCAGAAAAGCATATTTATTCATAGGTTTTAGAGAAATACTCATGTTCATTAATATACAAGATTCACATGTTCTTAACAGTGTTTTAGAGTGCTACTCAGTTTATGTGTGATCGAAGACAAAGTATGATGGTTAGCAAGCAACATGTGGTTTAGCTAGCAGCAAGCAACGATTACTGCAGAAAGATGTTAAGATAAGTAATTCATTGTACTAATATTTAAGTATTATATCAGCATATTAACATATGAACAAAGCATGTTATATTTATCATATTAACACATGTACCTTTAAATAAGAATTGAAGCAAGTAACATCTAAAATATTCGTCAAGTCTTATTTCTCGTTCCTTCATGATATCTGGGTAAATCAGTAATATGGGTTTAATCATACAGTTCATTTGCTGTGGTTGTGATATGCATGAGTTGTAAATAAAGTACATAAACATATCACCCCTTCATACATCAACATTTTTTGGTCCTCCGTCCACCGGATGTCAGAACGAGAAACGTGACTTTGCATTGTTTGTTCTCGTGTGTGTTTGTGTGGGTGCTGCTGTCATAAGCAGGACAAAGCTGTTCATATTAGTACAGTGGTGTGTGTGCATTCAACCCAGCTGAATTCAAGGTTACATGTTTGTAGGTCACTCAGAAGTAAAAAAAAAAAAATGAAATTTGACATGAAATTTACCACATACTTGTCTTTGCCGAGTATAATTATACACATACTAACATTATAAGAAATACCGGGCGAATTCATTATCAAATTATATTACTAGAACAACATAATTATAATCATGTGACAATAATTTTGGACATGAGTGTACATACAGAGACCTGTTTACCTTTGTTAGATGTTGGTCTGAACAACAAGCTCCTAAGGATCATCTAGTTTCTTTCATGCTTCTTGGCGTCCAGTAATGTTACGTCTAGCAACTTTCTCTCAGGCTCGTGGCAGTCAGCACGCTATCGTGGCAGTCGGCACCTTGATATTGGCAATAAGCGCCAGCCGTGGCAATCAGCACCAATAATTGGCTGTGGCAGTCTGCACCCGTGGCAGTCAGCACCCCACCGTCAAAAGAGCCCATAAATTATATAGGAGTGACTCATGTCATGTTTTTAAAACTTTTATGGTAAAAATGTTTTCAATGATTTAAAAAACATTTTGAAACCCATTGGTCACTGTTAATACAGGACAATGGAGAGGTATTGTATTTGTATAAAATAAGTTACTTCTGATGATCCATATATGTGTTTGCATATGCAACAGGGGATTCCTCTGCCGTGTCGTGACAAAACGCTGTAACTTTGGCGAAGAAGTTTTGCGAAAATGAGCCTTAAAGTTTTCATCCGAAAATGTGATCTGTATCGTGTAGAACCAGTGTAACTAGGCAATAATGGTCAACCAAACAATTTTCACCAAATTTAATCACACAACATGCATTTACGTAACATTACATGTAACCACGTGTTTCCAAAGTCAAGATACACTATTTTTACACGATACAGATCACATTTTCGGATGAAAACTTTAAGGCTCATTCTCGCAAA